>NW_006408559.1:3541615-3688296 GCF_000296735.1 Chrysochloris asiatica
AAAAAAAAAGATTACATACTGTAACTAGTGTATAATCCCAATTTTGTTTTTACATTTGTATTTAATAAGGGAAAAGGGACTGAAGAATTCCCCAGTGTGGGCATGAGGGGAGAACAACACAGTAGTCCTAACACAGAGTTCTGAGCCCCATAGTGGTTGTTCAGCCTGGGGGCTGGGTAGCCCTGCCTTTATACTGACTTTGGCTAGTATTTCTCTTTCCTCTACTTTCCAGCCTTCCAACAATCTGCAATTCCTGGTTCCCTTACCAGGGCTTCCTGGAGAGAATTTATAATCCCTTTAAGTGACATTGTTGTTGTCCATGTCAATGTTATGGAGTCTTGCCTAAATAATGCTATGTAGGAGTCATGTTATTTTTGACATGTGGTTCTGTTACTGATGCTGTAGCATAGCCCATGAGGAGATCCCAGATTAGGAGGGCCTAACTTGACCTGGGAGCATTGAGGTGATCATGGGAAAATGTTGTAGGGCACCAGGTGGCTAATTCAGTGAAAAGAACAAGACTGTGTCATCCAGTCCAGTAATTACAGTGTCCCCCATGGATCTCCTCCCTGACCAGACCATACAGACTCCTTAACGATGTTTCTTAATCAATTTAAATCACAGAATAATGTGTGATAAATATAGTTGTAAATTGCTGAAAGGTAATATTTCTTAGATTTTATTAATGCTAACAACAAAATTGCTTTGTAAAAAAATCATTCTACACCAAACTACATTATTAGTTACAACACCAGCCACTCCACAGAAATCCTATTCAGGGTCACTATGGGTCGGAACTGACTTGACAGCATTTCACAACAACAAGTTACAACATTGTTAGTGACTGAGTGGAAACCTTTTCTTTTTCAATTAGGATTTCATTCTCAAGATCATTATTTATCTAGGTTTACAACTACAAGTTGTGTCCTTTCACCATACTTACTCAATCTGTGTAAAGAGTTGGAGCTAGAAAACCAAAAGGGAAAACACACTCAGCATTTCTCAAGATGAAGAACTGAAGAAAAATTGAAGCTTTAAACTTGCAATATTGAAGGATTCTATAAGACTTTCTGCTCCCGTAGAGATTTGCAGCCTCAGGAACCCTGTGCAGGGTCACTATGAGTCGGAACTGACTCCACGGTTACTTAACAACAACAACAACAACAACAAGCAAAATATTGAACGAGACAGGATGCCTCAAAAAAAGATGGAAGAAATGCACAGAGTCACTGTACAAAAAAACAACTGGTTGATGGTCAAACATTTCAAGAGGTAGTATATGATCAAGAGCCAGTGGTCCTGAAGGAAGAAGTCCAAGCTGAAGGTATTGGTAAAAACAAGACTCCAAGAACTGATGGGATGCAAATTGAAATGTTTAAGCAAACTGGTGCAGCACTGGAGAATCTTACTCATCTATGCCAAGAAATTTTTAAGATAATTACCTGGATGACTGATTGGGAGAGATCCATATTTGTGCCCATTTCAAAGAAAAGTGACCCAACAGAATGCAGAAATCATTGACCAATATCATTAATATCATATGTGAATAAAACTTGGCTGAAGATAATTCAAAAGTGGTTGCAATAGTATATCAACAGGTTGCTGCCAGAAATTCAAGCCAGGGATATCATTACTGAAGTCAGATGAATCTTGGCTAAAAGCAGTGAATACCAGAAAGATGTTTACTTGTGCTTTATTGACTGTGCAAAGATACGCGACTGTGTGGATCATAAGCTATTCCAGAACACTTAGTTGCACTCATGAGGAGCCTGTTCATAGACCAAGAGTCAGTCATTCGAAAGGACCAAGGGGACACTGAATAGTATAAAATCAAGAAAGGTGTGTTCCACGGTTGTATCCTTTCACCATATTTATGCAATCTGTATGCTAAACAAATAATCCAAGAAACTGGATTATATGAATAAGAACATGACATCAGGATTGGAGGAAGACTCATTAACAACCTGTGATGTGCAGACGATACACCTTGCTTGTTGGAAGTGAAGAGGACTTAAAATACCTACTGATGAAGATCAAAGACTACAGTAGCTTTCATTCATATGGATTGCACCTCAATATAAAGAGAACAGAAATCCTCACAATTGGACCAAGAAGTAACATCATGATAAATGGGGAAATGATTGACGTTGTAAAGACTTCATTTTGCTTGAATCAACAATTAAAACTCATAGAAGCAACAATATTGCATTGGACAAATCTGCTGCAAAAGACCTTTTTAAAGTGCCCTCATGTGGCACTGTAGGCTAGGCACTGGACTGGTGACCACAAGGTTGGTAGTTTAAACCCTCTAGTCACTGTTGGAAGCCCTACACACAGTTGCTGTGAACCAGAATCACCTCCATGGCACAAAGCAAGCAAGCAAAGAGCAAAGTTGTCAGTTTGAGGACTAAAGTGCTCCTGACCCAAATCATGGTATTTTCAGTAGCCTCCTATGCATGTGAACGTTACACAATGAATAAGGGAAGATGGTAGAAGGATTGATGCCTTTGCATTATGGTGTTGGAGAACAATATTGGAAGTACCATGGACGGCCAGAAGAGCAAACAAATCTGTCTTGGAAGAAGTACATCCAGAATGCTCCTTAGAAGCCAGGATGACCAGACTTCATCTCTCATATTTGGGGCATGTTCTTGGGAGGGATTAGTCCCTGAAGAAAGACACAATGCTTAGTGATGTGGAGGATCAGCAAAAATGAGGAAGCTCCCCTCATGAGATGATTGACACAGTGGCAGTAACAATCCAACACAACAATTGTGGGGATGAAAGTACCGGGGAGTGTTTTTTGTTCTGCTGTGCGACGAGTTACTATGAGTCAGAACCTACTGCACCTAACAACAACAACACAACTATGGACTACCATAATAGTGTAGCTAAAACACCAGAAAATTTGGTAAAATCAGCAGCTATAAAAACACAACAGTGAAGACAATGGAATAAACAAACCACTGTAATTCAAAATGTCATGGTAACTGGGTAATAATGACAACTCCCACAGAGCACATTGTCGTTGTTGTTAAGTGCTGTCGAGTTGATTCCGACCCATACGGTTTCCAAGGAGCAGCTGGTGAGCTTGAACCACCGGCCTTGCAGTTCAAATGAATCTGCAGTCTGACGCATTAGCCCACAGTGCCACACCAGAACACATTAGAAGGCTCAAAAAGTAAATGAATGTAGAACTTTAGCCTCATAGGTGTATTGATACGTGTAAGCTGGGCTTATGAAAAATGTTTTTGTTGTTATAACCAACTATGGGAATAATTTTATAAAAAAGAATAAATTTCTGCTGAAACATCACACAGGATTTTATAGACATTTTGTATCACCCCCTCTGACAATACCATTGGAATGGTACTCACCTCCCATGGTCCCTGAGGCTGAAGACCAACATCAGCATTGGTCTTGGGAGGCCACATTGGAAGACGTGCTATTTCTGCCTTTCTCATAAGTCTTCGTAGCTTCTCACGGGTTATTATGTGGCTGAGAGGGCCCAGGCTAGGAGGACATAGAGAAAAACACACATTGGAAGATGTGGCTCTTGATATATATGAACTGTGGTCACTGTGGACTTTTTTGGACTAAGCTTGAGGTATATGTTGTCTCTTCTGTGATGCTGATGAATTAACTGCATGAGGTCAGAAATTGTCCTGAGGTTTTGTGAACCCGATTAATCTCTGACCTTCTCAGAATTACCTCAGAGCATAGGATCTAAAACCCAACAGGGCAGTGAACTGAAGTTACTGCCAGGAGAGGGGTTGAAGAAGAGATGCCAGAAATGGGCATTTAATGAAAATATATTTTTTGTTTTGTATGTGTACCTCTTATATTTTTGCTTTGTTCATTTGTGGAAAATAAGATGTAACAGGGAGGGAATGGTAATCACTGAAATGAAATAAAATGTAGAATGATTGAAAGTAAAGCTGATGATCTTGGGGGGTGGGGAGAACATTTTTGTTTTGAATTATGAATGTGTGATGCTGAATTTTGATAAAGAAAAGTACATATTTTCCTGAAAATAAACTATTATTTTGTTTCTAAAAACAAAGAAGAGATGCCAGACTGACTGGTGTCTCTCCTTCCTCATCTCAGGGGAGATGCTGGGAGAGGGGACCAGTGCCATGATTACTGTCTGGACTGGCTTTGTGGAAAGAGGGAAAAATAAATCTTTGCAACGGCAGCCTAATTGTAGGGACAGAGCCCAGGAGTCCACTGCTCTGAGTATGGAGCCTGGATAAATCATAGAGAACATATTCCTATTAAGTGAGTGTTATTGTTGTTAGGTGTTGTTGAGTTGATTTCAACTCATAGCGACCCTACAGGACGGAGTAGAGCTGTCAATACTCTACACAGGGTCACTATGAGTTGGAACCAACTCAATCGCACGTAGCAGCAATAACAACCCTTAGAGAAGCAGATGACCTCTTTACCCCATGGAGCAGTTGGTGAGATCCAACCACCGACCTTTCATCTAGTCACTGAGCCTTAGACTGGGAAATGTGTCTACATCATTCACCTGTGCTTTTTGGACAAACCCCTTTGACCAGTGACCTTCAAAGCTTAGCCCTTATCACAAGCACCCGAAGGACTTGCTCGAATACTGATAGCCTCCTTACCCACTGCCCTCCCCAAAATTTGACTCAGTAAGTCTGGGGTGGATTGTGACAATGGTGTAGGAGTAGGCAATGTTTTGTCTTGTTACGAGATTACTGGGAGTCAGAGATGTTGTGAGTGCAACAAACACAACAACATCAAGATTTGGAAGATCTGGGATGGGCATGGGGAACTACAGAATGAGCATCCAGGGACCAGGCTTTGAGAACTGCTGACTTTAAACCAGGGTGGGCAGGTAAATAAAGGGAGTGAAGGGAGAATCGCAAAATAACTCTCCCCTGAATTCTGGAATCGTAGGATCCACGGTTTTATCTGTACGTCTTCATTGGCTAACTTTTGGAGGCAGGTTGTCAAACCTTGCTCCTCAGTCTAAGTCTGGAAATTTCCTAAAATCTGTTCATCATATGCCGCCCTGCTGGCGGCATAGCTTCCAACATCCCAGGAACCCACAGGACATCACGGTATGACCAGCTGACAGATGGCACCCAATAACAATAGGATCCATGTATTGACATCTGCCCAATAGGATTATTATACAATGGCTTATGTTTATCCCGTTTACATGGGAGAAACTACTCAGACCTCATTGGTGATTCCATTTGTCAGATAGGACCCTTAATCTTACAGGTTGGGCAGAGCCACAGATTAATAACGTAAGGAATGAGGTGAGGGAAATCATTATATAACCTAGAATTGTAGTAAAATTGATTCACGCCCCTTCCAGCATCCTGGGAAAGTCCACAGGGCCTCCTGAGGCGTTATGCGAACTTCTAGGCTCATGTTCTTGGTTACCTTTGGCTCTGTGTCCCCTTCTCCACTGAGCTCATGCCTTCCATGACTGTTACTGCCCTTCTACTGAACGTGAAAACACTGTGATCTCTGGTCCCTTCCCTAACCACCTCAACTCTACTCAGAGAGCTGCTGGTGTACATCAGTTGTTTGGCTTACCCAGCATGCCCTCCTCCAATGCAAATGGACCCAGTGGGGCTGCCAAGGTGTCTTCTCAACAGTAGACCAAAGGGGGGAGGGGGTCTGTGGCCAACCTGGGCCAATCAGAGGCTGTCTTCTCAGACCTGGAATCTCAGGCAGAGCCGCTGCCCCTTGACCTTGACCAACTGGCTAGACTGACAATGCGGATTTTATGACAACTCTTCAGAACCCAATGCTGGAGAGTCAATTCTGACTCAGAGCAACCTGACTGGACAGGGCAGAGCAGTCCCACAGAGTCTCTAAGGTTGTCAACTTCAAGCAAACAGTCCTGTCATTCTCTGGCAGAACCGCTGGGCGCTGCAAACCACCAGCTTTTCAGTTAGTATCTGAGTGCCTAGCCACTGCCCCACCAGGTTTCCTCACCTCTTCAACATTTCTCTTAATTCTTTGACCTGCTCCATGTCTTTAATGGCACTATAGGATAAAGCACTGGACCGCAAGGTTGGAAGTCAGAATCGACTCAATGGCACTTAATAATAGTAACAGAGCTTTACTAGGTCCACTGTTTTGAAATTAGCTGCAGCCTTGCTTGTGAAGAAAAAAAGAAAAAGTGGAAACTGAAGGTCTGGGACCTGTGGAGTGGACCTCAACTCATGGTGATCCAAGGGCGTTTCAGTAGAACTGTGCCCCATGGGGTTTTCAATGGCTGGGTTTGGGGAGCATCTGGGTGGCCTGCCACCATTTTGGTTAGCAGCAGAGAACAGTAACCCTTCATGCCACCCAGCAGCATCCTTGGGCTCTGGTGCCAGCTATTAAATCCATTTTCTCTCTTTACCACAAATTGAGTGACTGCTGTCTGCCAGGTTTTGGACAACTACTTTGCCTAGGTATGTGAGGCAATGGAAGAAAATAGTAATGCTAAAGAAACCAACATAAGACCCATTTGTAAACCATGAAAACAACTTGTATGTAATTTACAGTTTTAAATGAAATTAAAAATTTGAGCTAAGAACTTAAAATTTAAACATTTAAAATGGATTATAAAAAAACAGAGGAAGAAGAGGGCAGGAAGAGAAAAAGGAATAGAAACCTATGTGGCCCACTAACCTAAAATCTGAGGGGCTTCAAAAGTTCATGGAAAAATGTAATGAAACAATAATAGAATTTTTCCATGAACTTTTGAAGGCCCCTGGACCAAAGTGCTCTCATGACCAGGAGTCTATGGCTGAGATGGGACTCTCAGAGCTGGGGGACAGATCCTTGGTAGACTGCTTCATTTGGGGAATGTCTGGCCCTGGAGACCTCTTGACCTGTCATCATAAGAGGGGGCTAGTTCTGTGCTTGAAGATGGGAGAGGGTGGGTGTTCTGGGATGGTTGGCTCACCTTGAGGTGTGTAGAGACCAGAGAGGCTGAGTGTCTGTGTGATAATCTTCTCCGTCCCTCTGAAGGGACCTGGAGGACTGGACCTCCATCAGAGGTGGATTAATCACTATCTAAGGAGCTTGGGTAGCATAGTGGTTATGAGCTGCTAACCTCAAGGTCATCAGTTCGAAACTACCAGCTGTTCTGCAGGAGAAAGATGAGGATTTCTGCTCCCATAAAGATTTATAGCCTCGGAAACCATGTACAGGGTCGCTATGGGTCGGAACCGACTCCACTATCACCACCACCACCATCACCACCAGTATGCACTGGCCTGCATTGAGCAAGGGATGCATGGGCTTAATTGTGTTTAACTAGCTGATTTGCGGTGAGCAATTTCCCGTGGGCTTCAGTACATCTTTGACGTGGTGGAGGAAGGTCAAATGTGCACTGCAGGTTGGTAAGAAGGCACGGTTGGACCTGTGAGGACCCTGCTTGATGGACGGTCTGGCCATGGGTCCACTGTCTTGTGGGAGGCAGCAGTAGCTGGGAGGCAAAGGTAGCCGACTCTCAGAACTCCAGGAAAGGGTCTGCACTGGGAGAGAAGAGGGAGCCGGGGTGTCACTGAGTCCAGAAGGGGAGGCTGTCTGGGATGGAGACTGACCCAGAGAGGGGGACATCTGAATCCTTGCCCACTCCCAATCCCCACCAACAAGCCATAACAGATGGTCATGGTGTTAACTGTTACTGCATGTAATGCATCTCCACCATTCCCGGCTTCCCTGGCTTCACCCTAAAACCACATCACCCACCCACCTCCCCAGAGGTTGCTCTCCTTTGCTTAATTTTTCTCCTTAGCACTTACCACTGTCCCACTATGATAGTCTCCAACCCACCCCTGAACTCTTGTCTGTCTTCTCCACTAGAAGGTCCACTCTACCAGGACAAGGATTTGGGGTGTTTCATCCACTACGTTAACATCAATGCCGAGAACAGTGCCTGGCACATAGTAGGTGCTCAAGAAATACTTGTAGATTGATTGAGTGGAATGGATTTTAAGAAAATTTCTGGGGAAAGAATGCTCCGGAGGTTTTAATTCCCGTGACTTTGGTCAAGAATGGGCTTAAAGTTCCTCCAAATTGAACATGGAAGGAAATTGAATTTTATTTTGTATGCTAAACAAATCAAGTGTGGCAGAGTGGTCAATATTAGTGTTAGTTGACCAGGGAATATCTACATGTGCCATGGAGTCGGTTCTGACTCATAGCGACCCTGTACAGGGTTTCCGAGGCTGTAAATCTTTACGGGAGTAGAAAGCCTCATCTTTCTCCCACAGAACAGCTGGTAGTTTCGAACTGCCGACCTTGCGGTTTGCAGCCTGATTTGTAACCACTATGCTACCAGAGCTCCTTGTCTACATACACATGAGAGAGTTTCAAAAAGTTCCTGGGAAACTCCAGCTCTCATGACTAGACAGTTCCTTTTTACTGATTCCCTATTCATTAAATGACCTTCTGACAGGAAATTCGCCTTCTATAAGGGGGTTTCAAAAAGTCCACGCTCCACTGTTAAGCAAAAGGTTGGTGGTTCCATCCAGGGGTGCCTAGAAAGAAAACCTGATGCTCCATTTCTGGAAAATCAGCCAGCAAAAACCTCAGGGAGCAGTTGGACTCAAACACACATGGGACCACCATGAGTCAGTATTGACGTAATGGCAACTGGGTTTTCTGGGCCAGGTACAACTTCTGAAACTTTTGGTGTGATGTGTTGAATGTATTCATGGATACTAGCAAACATTTTGAGCATTTGCTCTGTACTGAATACCATTCCAAACACTTTTCATACCTTTTCTCTTTAAGTCTCACTAGAACCCTAAGAAGGAAGTTCTGATTGTCACTCCCGTTTTGCATAGGGGACAACAGGGACCTTGAGAGATTGAGTAACTTGTCTGAGGAGGTTACTCCATCTTTTACCTGCCTACATGGGTTCTAAGTCATTAGTTTTCAAAGTGGGATCGTCAGACCAGCAGCCATCAGCACTACCTAGGAATGTGTTTCAAATGCTCCGTCTAAGACCCCAACCCAGATCTTCTTGTCTTTAGCTGCTAGGGAGTCTGTATAACAGAATGAAACATTCTCACAATCCACCCCAGACCCACAGAGCCAAATGTTGGGAAGGGTAAAAAGAAGAGAGAAATAGCCGTCAGAACCGAAGCATCTTCTCCAGGTGTTTCCAATGCAGCTTAGTGTTGAGAATCAAATTAGCAGGTGGGGGAGCTGGGACCTGCACTCTAGCAGTTACCAGGCCTCCCAGGGACAAGACCGGAGACCTACTGATCTGCTTCAGCTCACCAGAGCCTTTCTAGACGTTACATATTCTCAGCAACATCCAACACAAGCCTCCTTCTGGAGGTACTTCTTCCTTGAAGGAACTTTTCTTCAAGTCTCATCAGCAACAGCCCATCACCTTTACATCACAACTGTCTACATCAAAGGTGAATTTCTACCCAAATAATAATAACAATTATTTCCTGTAAAAGTGAGTATCACTTTTATTCTCAAAACCAGATCATAGTTTTAGTGCAACGGAAGAGGATCTATTTTAACTTTAGGATGAAACCTTCCATCAACCTGAGCGTATTCTTATCACCGGCACGTAATTGCTGGATCCTGAAAGTCTGGAGTTTTGCATATTAGATGGTCGGCTCATGGCACACATGCAGTGACTCAAGAGAGAAACTTTGGATCCAATTAATTACATCTATTTGCAGCCTTGCTCTGATTTAAACTGAGCTGGATTGTGAGAAAGAAATGAGCTTTAAAAATGAGCTTATTCTCTCACTGTGGAGGCAAGACAGAGATCCATGATACAATTTAATAACCAATAAAACGACTTTTGTTAAGTGCTTGAGTGAATGGTGCCGATATTAACTACAATACGAATTTGAATGAGGCAGAATATCTTGAGACTAATGTTAGACTAGACATCCCACTGTTAGGAATGGTGTGTATTTAGCCCTCCCCTCCCCCAGTGGGCTTGATAATGCCTTTCCAAGTTTCTCAGATTGGAACAATTTTGTTTTAAAAGAAAGAAGAAGAAAAAAACCATTAAGCTCCTAGAGCTATCTTTGTGGGGCTGTGCTTCCATCTAGTGGTGACAGAGGGAGTTGCAAAACTGCTTATTTGAGCATTTCTCTTTTTTCCTCATTTGTTTTTTCAGTCAATCGGTATTTATTGAGGACCTGCTATGTCTTAGGCTCTGGATTGGGGATACAGAGATAAAAGACACAGTCTCAGTTAGTGTGCCTGGCTGCTAACTAAAAGATTGTAAGTTTAAATCTATCCAGGGGTGTTTAGAAACAAAGGCCTGGCGTTTTACTTTGGAAAAATCAACTTATCGAAAGGCCTATGAAGCACAGTTACACTTATTTTTAGATATTGTGAAGATTCCTGTAGTCACTACTGAAGTCAAGATACAGAATTACTCCATCACCACAAAATCTCCCTCACCATCCTGCCCCTGGAGACCACTAAACTGTTGTCCTCTCTAAATGGATCCTTTTGAGAATGTTCTATAAATGGAACCATACAGTGTGTGACCTTTGAAGATTGCCTTTCTTCCCTTTGCATAATACCCTTGAGCTCTGTCCAAGTTGCTGTGTGTACCAATAATAACTCCCCTCTTTCTATTGCAGACTAGAACCCTATGATGTGATTGTCACAGTCTGTGTAACCAGCACTGAGAGAAGAACACTTGGGGGATTCCCAGGTTCTGATGGGCACCAATAAAGCTTCTATGAACATTTGTGTGCAGGTTTTTGTGTGAATTTAGGATTTCATTTCTTTGGGATATATGCCAGGGATGTGATTAAATATAGTAAGTATATGTACAGTTTGGAGTTCTGGTTACGAATCTGGCTGCTAAACTCAACTACCAGCCATTCCATGGAACAAAGATGAGGCTTTCTGCTTCCGTAAAGATTTACAGCCTCAGAAACCCTATGCAGGGTCGCTATGAGTCAGAACCCACTCCACAGCACACTTGTTGTTGTTGTTAGGTGCTACTGAGTCGGTACTGACTCATAGCGACCTTATGCACAGCAGAATGAAACACTGCCTGGTCCTGGGCCAACCTCACTACTGTTGCTACGCTTGAGTCCATCGATATTGCTACTTGTCCAGTCCATCTTGTTGAGGGTCTTCCTCTTTTTCTCTGACCCTCCACAGCACACAACCACTGATTAAATGTCTGGAGGCACTCCAGTCTGCAAGCAAGCTTCCTGCCCCGAGACACTCAGCTGTACTTGCTCCAGAGGCTGGGAAGCCTGCTGTCTGGTGCTCTTGATTCGGAGGCCACTGGTCCTCACTTCTCCTTCAGTCAGTTTCCTGCCTCTGGGTCCAGGAAGCTCAATGCTTAGACTCCAGATTTGCTAACTGCAAGGTTGGTAGTGTGAACCCATAAAGTGCTCCAAGGGAGAACGGTGCGCGAGGCTGCTTCTGTAAAGACTTAACAGCCTTGGAAGCTCTATGGTCAGTTCTATATCGCCCTATAGGGTCAATTCTATATCACCCTTCAGGGTCAATGCTACACTGCCCTATAGGGTCAATTCTATACAGCCCTACAGGGTCAATTCTACACAGTCCTACAGGCCAATTCCATACCATCCTATAGGGTCAATTCTATACAGCCCTATAGTGCCAATTCTATACCATCCTATGGGGTCAATTCTACACAGCCCCATAGGGTCGGCTCTATACCGTCCTATAGGGTCAATTCTATATCGTCCCATAGGGTCAATTCTATATAATCCTATAGGGTTACTACAAGTCAGAATCAACTCGATGACAGTGAGTTTTGGTTTATATAGATCTATATGATGTCTCTGGGGTCCTGGTGAGGCACTGTAGGATACGCACTGGACTGTTAACTGCAAGGTCATCAGTTCAAAACCACCATTCACTCCTCAGAAACCCTAGACAGGGTCACTATGAGTCAGAACGGACTCAATAGCACTTAACAACAACATGTCTTGGTAATCCACCTGTGTTCCTGCATATACCTAATTCATTTAAAATACTGAATTTGTCTGTTGTTATTGCTAAGTGCCATCGAGTCAGTTCTGACTCGTAGCGACCCTGTATAGGGTTTCCGAGGAGCACCTGGTGAGTTTGAGCCACCGACCTTGGGATTCAAACTGACCTTACGGTCCAGTGTGTTAGTCCACAGCGCCACACCAGGACTCCAAAACTATCTATGTTGTTGTTAAATGCTGTCAAGTCGGTTCCGACCCATAGGGACCCTACGTAGGGTTTCCAAGGAGCAGCTGGTGAGCTAGAATTGCCAACCTTGCAGTTCAAACAACTTTGCAGGCTGGTGCATTAACCCACAGCACCGCATAAATGTTACTAAATTCTTTGGTTGTTTTATCTCAAGTAAAACACTCTGGGGAGGGATTCAGATGTCTCTGAAAATTACTTGTAAAGCCATTAGGAAGATAACAAAATGTAACAATGCTACCAAAATGTGCTAATTAAAATAAGCTAATGTCTTTTATGAGTTGCTCTTATGGACTATAAACAATGTTTTGAAACCATTTACCTCCATAAATTGTTCCTCTGACATTCCTCAATGAAACACTCTGAAAACCTCTGAAAATTCTGGTTACTCATAATTTGTCATAGTTGCTGCTATCTTTAGAGTTCTTACATTATTGAGACAATCAATATATAAAAGATCTCTTACAAATGAGAAATGTATTAATTATAATAAGTTATTGTCTTTTATGAGTTGCTCTTAATAAGGACTATAAACTCTTATGGGCTACTTCCAAATGTTTAGCCACTGAAAACTTTATGAATACCAGTGGAATACTATCAGCTAGATCCAGAATATTTAATATTGAAACATGATGAAGAGTACCAGAATACTGTCAGATAAAGTGCCAGAAAATGAGCCCCTCAGGTTGGAAGACACTCAGAATACAACTGGGAAGAGCTGCCTCCTCAAAGTAGGGTTGACCGTGATGATGTGAATTGAGTAAAGCTTTCAGGACTTTAGTTTGTTGATGGGGGCAAAACTCAAAATTTGGAGAAACAACTGCAAATATCCATTATTAATAGGAACTTGGAGTGTATGAAGTAAGAATCTAGGGAAAATGGAAGTTGTCAAAAATGAAATAGAACTCATTAGTGAACTGAAATGAACCAGTATTGGCCATTTTGAATCTGACAATCACATGGTTTACTATGCTGGGAATGGCAAATCAAGGAGGAATGGTGTTATACTCATCATCAAAAAGAACATTTCAAGATCTATCTTGAAGTATAATGCTGTCTGTGATAGGCTAATATTCATATGCCTACAAGGAAGATCAGTTAATACCACTATTATTAAAATTTACAAGTTGGGCTGCTCATCTCAAGGTCAGCAGTTCAAAACTACCAGCAATTACACAGGAGGAAAATGAGGCTTTCTGCTTCTGGAAAGAGTTACAGGCCCAGAAACTCTATTCAGAGTTTCTATGTGTTGGAACCAATTCCATGGCACATAACCAAACTGCCAATCAGTAATGCAAATGATGATGAAATTGAATTCTACCAACTTCTTCCATTTGAAATTAATCAAAAATGCAATGAGGATGGATTGAAAATTACTGGTGATTGGAATGCAGAAGAAGGAATAGTAGTTGGACAATATGGCTTTGGTAATTGAAATGATGTTGGAGATCACATGATAGAATTTTGAAAGATCAGTGACTTATACGTTGCAAATACCTTTTTAAAACAACATAAAAAAGGTGACTGTACACATGGGCCTCACCAGATGGAATATACAGAAATGACTACATCTGTGGAAAGATAAAATGGAAAAGTTCCATAGCATCAGCCAAAACAAGGCCAAGGTCAGGCTGTGGAACTGATCAATTGCTTATATGCAAGTTCAGACTGAAGCTGAAGAAAATTAAAACAAGTCTATGAGAGTCAAAATATGACCTTGAACATATCCTTAGAGATCGTCTCAAGAACAGATTTGATGCATTAGACAGTAATGACCAAAGACCAGACGAGTTATGGGATGGCATCAAGAACACAAAACAGAAAAAAGCAAAAGACCATTAAGAAGGAAAGAGCCAAAATGGGTGTCAGAAGAGAATCTGAAATTTGCTTTCCAGTGTAGAGATGCTACAGCAAATGGATGAGGAGGTACAAGAGCTGAACAGAAAATTTCAAAGGGCAGCTCGAGAAGACAAAGTCAAATATTATAAGGAAATGTGCAGAGACATGGAGTTAGAAAACCAAAAAGGAAGAACATGCTTAGCATTTTTCAAGCAGAAAAAAAAAAAAAAAATGAAGGAAAAATTTAAGCCAAAATTGAAGGAAAAGTTCAAGCCTCAGCTCATAATACTGAAGGATTCTATGGGCAAAATATTGAATGGTGCAGAAAGCATCTAAAGAAGATGGAAGAAGTACATAGTCACTGTACCAAAAAGAAATGGTAGGCATTCAACCATTTCAAGAGGTAGCATATGATCAAGAGCCAATGATACCAAGGTGCAGTGAAGGCATTGGCAAACAACAAGGCTCTGGGAATTGATGGAATACAGATTGAAATCTTTCAAGAAATTGATGCAATACTGGAGGCACTCACTCATCTATACCAAGAAATTTGGAAGACAGCTACCTGGCCACCTGATTGGAAGAGAGTCATATTTGTGCCCATTCTAAAGAGAGGTAATACAGCAGAATGCAGAAATCGATGGACAATATCGCTGATATCACATGCAGTAAAATTTTGCTGAAGATAATTTAAAAACTGCCAGAGGTTCAAGCCAGATTCAGATGAGGAAAGAGGGATGTTAGATGGATCTTGGCTGAAAGCTTTATTGACTGTGTGGATCATGACAAGCTATGGACCACATTGTGGAGAATAAATACTCCAGGACACTTAACTGTGCTCTTGAGGAGCCCATACATAGACCAACAGGCAGTTGTTCGATTAGAACAAGGGGACACTGAATGGTTCAGAATCAGGAAAGCTGTGCAGTAGGGTTGTATTCTTTCGCCACACTTATTCAACTTGTATGTTGAGCAAATGATCCAAGAAACTGTATTACATGAAGAAGAATGTGGCTTCAGGATTGGAGGAAGACTCATTAACAACCTGCGATAAGATGCTACAACCTTGCTTGCTGAAAGCCTGTTGTTGTTAAGTGCCATCGAGTCAGTTCCAATTCATAGTGACCCTGTATAGGGTTTCCAAGGAGTGGCTGGTGACCTTGAACCACTGACCTTGTGGTTCAAACCAACCTTGTAGTCTAGCGTGTTAACCCACAGAGCTACACCAGGACTGCTGAAATGAAAAACCACAGATTTCTCTATGGGTTGTACCTCAATGAAAACAAAAATCCTCACCACTGGACCAGTAAATAACATCATAATAAATGGAGAAAAGATGAAGCTATTAAAGACTTCATTTTGCTTGAATCCGTTATCCACACTCATGTAAACAGCAGCCAAGAAATCAAATGACATATTGAATTAGGCAAGTCTGCTGCACAAGACCTGTTTAAAGTGTTCAAGGGCAAAGATGTCCATGTGAGGACTAAGGTGTGCTTGACTAAAGTCATGGTATTTTCAATAACCTCATATGCATGCAAAAGTTGAATAAGGAAGACGGTCAAAGAATTGATGCATTTGAGTCATGGTGTTGGAGGAGAATAATGAAAGTACCATAGGCTGCCAGAAGAACAAACAATTAAATTTGTGTTCTAAGAAGTGCAGCCAGAATGCTCTCTAGAAGCCAGGATGGCCAGACTTCATCTCTCATATAGTCAGAAGGGACCAGTCCCTGGAGTAGAACATCATGGGTCAGTGAAAAAGAGGAAGACCCCCCACCTCCCAATGAGCTGGATTGGCACAGTGGCAGAAGTGATGGGCTTACACGTAACAATGATTCAGAGGTTGATTTCGGACCGAGCAGTGTTTTGTTCTGTAATCCATAAGGTTGCTGTGAGTCAATGTCACTTAACAACAACAAATTAGAGTTCAACACTCAAGCTAAAACAAAACAGCTACCGTTGCCTCAGATTCATGGTGACCTCCTGTGTGTCAGGGCAGAACTATTATTGCTCTATAGGGTTTTCAGTGGCTTTTGGAAGTAGATGATGAGGTCTTTCTTCTGATGTTCCTTTGGATGAATTTGAACCACCAAAGTTTCAGTTAGCAGTGAAGGGCTTGAAACATCTGCATCACCAGGGGTTCTCAATATTAAATTTAATACACCAATTTGTATGAAAAATAGACTTATAAACGCCGTAAATCCTTGGAGGCCAAATTCGTGTGTTCCTCTCCTTAGTCTCCATGTGCCCATCCCATCCCAGGCTTTCTCACCTGTCTCTGATTTGCTCCATCACCTGGAATTAGACGCTGTGGATTGTATCACCTGTGCTCCTTTGCTTCCGTCTGGCTGCTGGCTGAATGTGACCAAAGGAAGGTAGAGGGCAGGAGGGAGAAGTCAGGATGGTCCTTCTTGAGCCATGACCTTTTCAGTTCCACAGTTTTCTCCCTTTCTCTCTCTCATCTATCACGGGCATGGCCATGACTCCCTGCCATTGCTTGTGTCTGGGTTCCTGGCCCTGTACTTTGAACTGTACCCTTGCCTACATTGCTAGAGTGGAGTCCTGGAGTGGTGCTGTAAGATAAGCACTGGACTGCTAACTACAAGATCAGCAGTTCAAACCTACCAGCCACTCCTTGGAAACCCTATCCAGGGTTGCTGTGAGTTGGAACTGACTCAACAGCACTTAACACTGCTAGAATCTTCCCTTGATTGGTCTCTTTATTTGAATCATCTGCAGTGAATTCTTTCTGTTGTGATCCTGCCTGATCCCTTCTTACTGGAGCTTTCACTTGCATTTCTATCCACTGTAAAAGAAAACAGTAGATGTTGTGTGAGTTTGAATTCTTTGCCATCACCAACCCCCACCATCCTTGTGAAGATACACATCAAATACTTCCTGGCGTCTCTTTCCCGTTCAGAATTAGCATTCTGGTTGAACTTTAGCCATTTTGATATAATGAAGCCTAATTCCAAGATAATTGGAGTTGGAAGAAATTAAGAAAATAATTGATGAGGTCTAAAACTAGAATACACGGGCAGATTCTACAGCCAAAGCAATAGCCTCCAATTCCATTTCTTCTGTTACTTCCTGTGTTTGAAATCGTTTTCTTATCGAAACTGACTTTCTCACTGCTTTCTTTTTGAGAGGTAGCAAATTGACAAAACCAGGCCCTGAATAAAGAATTAGAGTGCAGTGGGACCCAAACTTGCGTGGGCATCAGTACCACCTGGAAAGGACTGCTCGGGCACACCACAGAGTTTGTGACTCACAGGTGTGAAGATGGAGCTGAGAATTTACATTTCTACAGTTTCCCAGGTGATGCTGATAATGCTGTTGGTGCATTGAGAACCACTGCAGTAACTACTGTGGGTCATTAGTCAGATAGGCGTCTGCCCTACAAGTCCTTCTCCATGTATCAGGGGTGGGGAATGTTTGGCCCATAGGCCTGGATAAGGCCCACAAAAATCATGTGATCTGACCAAATCATATGATCTGGCCAAGGCAACCACATTAGGGGTGAAGTCATTAACTGACCAAATGTAACAGGGTAATTTTTAAATTGATAATTTTGTATGGCCAGTCAATTTTAAAGTGCAGCAACTTTTATACTTTCTCACTATCCTCAAAATATAGATCCTCATAAGGAAAAACACGGAGTCCTGGCATAGCACTGTGGGTTAATGTGCTGGATTGCATGGTCAGTTTGAACGGCAAGGTCGGTGGTTCAAGCTCACCAGCTGCTCCTCAGAAATCCCATACACGGTCGCTCTAAGTGGGAACTGACTTGATGGCACGGACCAACAACAACAAGAAAAGACACAGAATTTCAAAGGATAAAAGCAAAATACATTTGAACTTTATTTTTTGTTAAAATCATGTACCTGTTTTGTGTTTCAAGCATATTGATAGATTCTGGTAGTTCTGGTTGGAAAAAAAAAGGTTTGGAATACTAGATGGACTTCTGTCAAAACAAGACACAAATCTGAAGGTTTCATTTTATTGGTTAAAAACAAAACAAAATAAAAAACCTACCATTCTAGTATAATGGTGTAGTGCCAATCACATTGGCATTTTTCTTGAGCATACCAGGAAATCTTAAGGATAAAGCTTTGACAAAGAAATAACTCATACATTTTAACTCATAAACCCTTCAGTTTCCACTTTCTCACAGCCCAAGGGGACTAGGAAAGTGACTAGGTTCTTAACCTGACTCAAATCACCGCCATCTTGGAAAACTGATTGTGTTGGTAGATCTGGGTCCAGCCCGGATGACTGACTCAAACCATCTAGAACTAGACTGATTTTAGTTACTTAAAACACTTTGCTTTAAATTGTCATTCCCTCCTAAACAAGTCAGGGTGGCCATTGGCAGACCAGAATGGAGTCCTATGTTGAAGGAGAGTTGAAATCTTGCATTATAGGTTACAGGCACTGCACAGGAGAGGAAGGGATGACAAGCAAGTTCAGTACCAATGGGTCTACTGGCAGCTAACTGTTGTTGTTGTCAAGTGCCGTGAATTAAGTTCCAACTTCTTACTATTGTTGTTGTTAGGTGCCATTGAATTGGTACACACCCATAGCGACCCTATGCACAACAGAACAAAACACGGCCCAGTCCTGGACCAACCTCACAATTGTTGCCATGCTTGAGCCCATTGACCAATCTCTCTGGGGGTCTTCTTTTTCTCTTTGACCCTCTGACCTTACCAAACATGATATCCTTCTCCATTGACTGGTCCCTCCTGATAATATGTCCAAAGTATGAGAGACGAAGTTTGGCCATTTTGGCCTCCAAGGAGCACTCTGGCTGCACTTCTTCCAACACAGATCTGTTGGTTCTTTTGGCAGCCCGTGGCACTTTCAGTATTCTCCTCCAACACCATAACTCAAAAGCATCAATTCTCCTACGGTCTTCCTTATTCACTGTCCGGTTTTCACATGCATATGAGGTCATTGAAAATATCATGGTTCCAACTCATAGCAGCCCTTTATAGGGTTCCCAAGAAGTAGCTGGTGGGTTTGAACCACTGCATTGCTTATCCTAATTGGGAACGGTGCTTTCCAAATACCACCTTCCACAACTGGACTGAGATACCACTAACTGCTCACGAAGAGATGATCAATGTCACACAACATTTTAAACATGCTTGGAACATGTGAGCACAACGCAACAGCAACTCAACAGCAACAAGGAAAAACCAAATCTGTGTATTAGTGTGCCTGCCCAGTTCAGATCCTTGTTGGTCAAGCAAGGATCAACTGCACTTAGTTTTTGTTTAAGTAGTGTGGTACTCAAACCAAATCATTGCTTCTGAGTCAGTTCTGAGTCATAGGGACCCTATAGAACAGAGGAAAGCAGCCCCACAGAGTTTTCAAGCCTATTAATCTTTATGGAAGTTGATTGCCACATTGTCTACTGAGGAGTGGCCGGTGGGTTTGAACCACCAACCTTTCAGTTAGCACTTCCTTAAGTAGTATGGTGGTGGTGGTGGTATGCTGTGGAGTTGGTTCTGACTCATAGCTACCCTGTGTAGGATGTTTGAGACTGTGAATCTTTATGGGAGTAGAAAGACACATCTTTATATTGTGGAACCACTGGTAGTTTTAAACTGTTGACCATGAGATTAGCAGCCCGACTCATAACCACTACGCTACCAGAGCTCCTTTAAGTAGCATGGTTGTTGCTAGGTGCCATTGAGTCAGTACTGACTCATAGCAACCTTATGCACAGCAGAACGAAACACTGCCCGATCCTGGGCCAACTTCACTACTGTTGCCACACTTGAGTCCATCGATGCTGCCACTTGGCCAATCCATCACGTTGGGAGTCTTCCTCTTTTTCTCTGACCCCCCACCTTACCAAATATGATATCCTTTTCCAGCGACTGGTCCCTCCTGACAATATGTCTGAAGTATGAGAGATTAAGTTTGGCCATCTTGGCCTCCAAGGAGCACTTTAGCTGCACTTTTTCCAACACAGATCTATTGGTTCTTTTGGCAGCCCATGGCACTTTCAATACATAGATACTGGGAAACTCCAGAAACCCTCATTTAAGGAAATTGTCACTGTAATACATAGCTGTGGTTTGCACAGATGTATTTTGTGGGATGATTTAACAATTGTCATGTAACATGTGCTTAATGTACTGTGAAAAGTGAGTCAGCTGAGGTCCAAGTATAAAGACAGAAAGGAGGTTGGGAAAGTTGAAGTGGGATTTGAAAACAGGTGTTTCCTATGACCTTCTGAAGGCCAAACATTGTATCTTTTTTACATTTGTTCACCTTCAACATCTACTGCAATGATGAATACTTTGTAGGAATTTAATCAATATTTGCAGACTGAAGACATTACACAAAAGTGAGACAATAAGAACTTTGTGAGGCCTCTTTTCTATCTAAAAGAAAATATATCTTCAGTTAACCTCTTACTTCAAACCACAATCCGTAAAGAAGGGCAGCTGAGCTCTGAGCAGACAAAAGTGAGGGAGGGACCTCCCTCCGCAGTGACTGACCACAGAGCCTTGGGGTGCCGAGGCCTCGAAGCAGCTGACCCTATGGGGCACACCCTATGGCCTTTTTAAAATAACAAGGCAGAGGTATACTGGCTAGCTGCAGGGACATGATGATAGCTGTTGAACACTGAGAAATAGCTTGGGGTGAGGATGGGAAAGGAAATGAGTAGACCTGCCATGTTGTTGGGTTTTGTCAAGTTGATTCTGACTCATAGCGACCCCATGTGGCAGAGGAGAAGGCCCCATAGGTTTTTGTCTTTTTTTTTTTTTTTTCTGTAATCTTTATGGGACAGATTGCTAGGTTTTTCTCCCGTGGAGCTTCTGGGTAGGTTTGAACCACCAACCTTTTTAGCTGAGCTGAGCACTACAATGGTTAGGGTTCTGTATCAATTTGACTAGACCAGGATGTCCAGAAGTTTAGCAGTTGGGAAGATGCTTATTCCCATGGTGATGAAACCTAACAGAGGCTTGGCTATGATCAGCCAATCAAATTAAAGGGATGCTTCCTTGAGGGTGTGGCATGCTCCCAATATAATGGATACATGGAAGGGTCTCTCTCTTTCACTGGGGACCTGGGACTCTTGAATCACTGACTCAATTGTAAGTCATTTCCTTGATAATAAACTCTTTATATATATACATATATATGTTTCACTAGTTTTGCTTCTCTAGAAAACCTGGCCTAAAACAAGAACTTAACTGTTTGCACCACCAGAGCTGCCATATCAGCAAGAATCACTAAGGGAGGGGAGAGGAGGACCTATAGATCAGAAATGCCAGTATTTCTCTCTCTCTCTCTCTCTCTCTCTCAGGCACACACACACTACCCTGAGCACTATTAAGACTGTCTGCTAGCCTGGAGTGAAACTACACCCACAGGACAGGGACCTGCTGAAAAAGTATCCATTTACAACAGAATATAACTCCAGCTGGTGATGTTTCTGTTGGCCAGTGTGGTAGAGCTACCCAACATGCTATAGGGTAAAAACCCAACAGGCAGCAAGGCTGGCATTGAAAATACCAGACTCAGTAGGAAGCAGACAGGGCAAGTTCATAGCCTGAGATTATGGTCCCTGTGGGATAAGAGGCAGACCCAGGAAGGACTTAGCCAGAAATTTAGCAGAGAGATGCTGGGGACTAGATAAGTTCTCCACACTGAGATGCTACCGTGTGCACAGCAATATAGGCTGAGTTTAACTTTATATTCTCTTTACATAGTGACTGTTTTTTAAAAAAATATATTGCCTGCCAAATTCCATTCATTCAGAAATGCCCTGCTTTCTCCCAGACCAGCAATCACAAGCAGGGATGAGGATTGTGGGTAGTTTATTACATTTCACAGTCCAACAGCCTCCTCTTCTGTTTATTTGAAGAACGTTGGTTTCTTTAACCAATTGTGCCTTTTTGGTAGGTTGATGCCTTTTATTGTTTTGTTCTACTAGTTATCAATTTGGGGTGCTGTAAGAGAAGCATTGGAGTCCCGGTGTGGCACTGTGGGCTAATGTGTCAGAATACAAAGTCATTTGATGTGCAAGGTTGGCGGTTCAAGGTCACCACCTGCTCCTTTGAAACCCTATACAAGGTCGCTATGGGTTGGAATCGACTCAACGGCACTTAACAACAACAAGATAAGCATTCGACTGCTAACTGCAAGGTCAGCGGTTTGAACCCACCAGTCACTCCTTGGAAACCATATACAGGGTTAATATGAATCGTAATGGACTCAACAGATCTTAACAACAACAATAGTTATAAATTTAAGGAACCCTGGTAGTGCAGTTGTTAAAATCCTGGAAGTTCAAATCTACTCACTGCTCTGTGGGAAGAAGGTGTGGCTACCTGCTCCTATAAAGATTGTTGTCAAGTGCCGTCAAGTCAGTTCCAACCCATAGCGACCCTGTACAGGGTTTCTAAGGCTGTAAATCTTTACTGGAGCAGAAAGCCTCATCTTTCTCACACGGAGCGGTTGGTAGTTTCGAACTGCTGATCTTAAGGTTTGCAGCCCGATTAGTAACCACTACGCTACCAGAGCTCCTTAAAGATTACAGCCTTTTAAAGTTTGTGAGGCAGATCTACTCTAGGCTCTAGGGTTACTATGAGTTGGAATCAATTCAACAGCAGTGAGTTTACCTTCAGTTTGGTGACCTACTGGTTAAAGGCTTGGCTGCTAACCCAAGGCCGGCAGTTCAAATCCACCACCCTGATGATCTGCTCCCATAATGATTATGTTGTTGTTAAGTGTTGTCAAGTGGGTTCCAATTCAGGGGGCTTCATAGACTGGTGAATTTGAACTGCTGACCTTGCCTTTCAAACCGACTTTGTAACCCAGTGCTTATCCTACAGTGCCACACCAATACTCCAATAAAATAATATATATCCAAAAAGTATATGTTGTTGTTGTTGAGTGCCTTTGAGTTTGTTTCGACCCATAGCAACCCTGTATAGGGTTTCTGAGGAGCAGCTGGTGAGTTTGAACCACCGACCTGGTGGTTCAAACCAACTTTGTAGTCTAGCTTATCAACTCACAGCGCCACACCAGGACTCCAAAAAAGTGTATGGTGGTGGTGGTGGTGGTGGTGATGTGCCATGGAGTCAGTTCTGACTCATAGCGACCCTGTATAGGGTTTCTGAGGCTTTAAATATTTACGGGAGCAGAAAGCTCCATCTTTTTCCTACAGAATGGCTGGTAGTTTCAAACTGCTGAACTTGATGTTAGCAGCCTGACTCATAACCACTACATTACCAGACCTCCTTTAAAAAGTATTTAAGTACATTTAAACTCTTTTATAGTTAATTCGGTTTCAAAAAGCATCATAGTTTACTTCATGTCCTTTTAAACCAATTCTTTCTCGTTCATGATTTTTGTATTTTGCTTCATGTTGTCGGTAACTGCAGTTCAAGTAATTTTACTGAAAATAACGACATGCAAGGAGTATGCCCTCAAAGTTCCATCACTGAAGCTAGCATCAACCTTGAGTATCTAAAGATGCTTATCTGTTGCCTTCATAGCTCACAAATATTTCCCTGTATGATTCATTAGATGTTGCTCTTAATTTTTGACATCACATGTTGTGGCAGAATATGAAATCAGCCTGTTTTTAAAAATTCTACTGTCTAATGTTTGTTGCTAGTGTATAAAACGTTGTTTGGTGTTTCGTGCCTTCAAGTCAGTTCCAACTCATAGTGACTGTATGCACAGCACAATGAAACACTGTCTGGTCCTGTACCATCCTCATGATTGTTGTTAGGTTTGAGCCCATTATTACTACTCTCATGTCAATGCATTTTGTGGGGGTCTTCCTCTTTTCTGGTGACCTTCCACTTTACCAAACATGATGTCCTTTTCCAGGGACTGGTCCCTCCTGACAACATGCCCAAAGTACGAGACATGACGTCTCAATATGCTCACTTCTAAAGAGCATTCTGGTTGTACTTCTCCCAACATAGATTTGTTTGGCTCTTCTAGGAGTCTATGGGACTTACAATATTATTCTCCAACACCATGTCTTTTCAACTTTTCAATTTTCACATGCATATGAGGCTATTGAAAAGACCATGGCTTGGGTCAGGAGTACCTTAGTCCTCAAACTGACATCTTTGCTCTTGAACACTTTAAATAAGTCGTTTGCAGCAGATTTGCCTAATGCAATACATCATGTGATTTCTTGACTGCTGTTTCCATGAGTGTATATTGTGGTTCGAAGCAAAATGAAATCTTTGACGATTTCAATTCTTTCTCTGTTTATCCTGATGTTCTTTACTGGTCCAGTGGTGAGGACTTTTGTTTTCTTTACATTGAACTGCAATCAATATTGAAGGATGTAGTCTTTGATTTTCATCAAAGTATTTCTCTTTTTGTGTGTGTGGACAACATCCATCATCTTTAATTCCATCTTCCCATGATTAAAAAAAAACTTTTTATTATGAATTGAGTGAAGGGTTACAGACAAGATCATTTGTTGTTTACATTCAACAAATCATGCACTTTATATCATCTCAATGATCGCCATTCCCTCCATGTAAAAACAGTTATCTGGTTTCCATTCCACCCACCTTCCCAAATTTCCTCAATCATCAAAGTACATCAAGTCCTAATTGCTTGCAGCAAATAAAGTTGTGTCATCTGCGTGTAGCAGATTGTTGATGATGCCTTTTCTTCACATAGTCCAGCTTCTTGGATTATTTACTCAGCATACAGATTGAATACTTATGGTGAAAGAATACAACTCAGGCACACACATTTCCTGATTCTAAACATTCTGTATCCCCTTGTTCTGTTTGAATGACTGCCTCTTGGTTCAAGTACAGATGCCTCAGGAACACAATGGAAATTTCTGAAATACTCATTCTTCTCAATGTTTTCTATAGTTAGTTATGACACACACAGTCTAATTCCTTTGCATAGTCAATAAAGCACAGGTGAAACATCTTTCTGGTCTTCTCTGCTTTTAGTCAACATCCATCTGATGTCAGCAATGATATCCCTTGATCTGCATCTTGGTCATTTGTTTGAGTCATTCTCTCACGTTTCTTTGTGTGAGCTAAAATTGTCTGTTGTCTCCAGCGTATTGTAGGGTTGTTGTATTTGTAAAAACAAATAGTGTGGTTGTTGGACCTGGAGGGGAGAAAGCTCTGGGGGTCGGGGGCGGGTGTTCCTGCAATTCAAGGAACTCATGAGGTGGTTGTGGGCAGGATGTGACAGCAGAGTTCCTGGGTCTGGATGGAGCTCCTATTGGCCTCAATATCATCTATGTTCAGGGCACTCAGTCTGGAAGTAGTTTGTGGTGCGCCCTTGATGGACCTGGTTTCAGTATCTGTTAGGAACACAGGGCAGCTGGGGTCAAGGGGACTGGTTAATTGCTGATCTGGTGGCTTTGCGGCTTTTGTAGATGTAGAGCCAAGCCCACCTGAATCCAGGCACCAAAGTGGAGCAGCTGGACCCAGACTCACACCGGCACGGTTCCCAACCAAGTGGCTCCAAATTCCCAGAGAGCAGGGTTTGCACTGGGGATGGATGAGGGTGGGAGCTGGTCACACCTCTGGTCACCAAGGAACCATGGGGAAAAGAAGACATTGCACTTTTCCCGTCACCCTCATGAATCTGCTTTGCCAGGTCTCCCTATGCTGCCAAAGCTGCTTACAAGACGGTGGAGTCACGTCTGTCCAGCTGTCCACCAGTTAGTCTCTCTCCTTCTCGCCGTCCTGGCTAAGCCTCTCCTCTGAACAAGCACTCCATCCACCTCTAACTTTCTTCTGAAGTTCAGGGCGACAGAATTTTCCTGTGTCCATTTTATTTGATCTCTCATATCTTTGTTGAGAGTCAGTGTCTGCCTAGTCTGCCATCTTGCCGGAAGTCTGGCTTTTTTCATGGAAAGGTTTTTTTATACATTCAATTGTTTAAAAACAGTTATCCAAGTTTCAACTTTTCTTGTACCAAGTTGTGATTTGCAAGGAATTTATCATTTCATCTAAGTTATAGAATTCATTGACAGTTCTTTTTCAGGCTAATTTTCTGCTTCACCTATAAGCATCCCTCCAAATGTTGGCAGAAAAGTCCATCCTAGGCTTTTTTTGTGCCATTTAAAAAAAAAATTTATGTTTTATTGTGTTTTAGTGAAAATTTGCACAGCAAGTTAAGTTCCCATTTTTATACAATTTGTTCACTTGTTCAGTGTACTTAGTGACATTTTTCACACTGTGTCAACATTCTCTTTCATTGTGGTCTGGTTGTTAATGTTCCTGATATTCTGGGTTCCCTGACCTTTTACCTCTCATCTTTGCTTTTGAACAAATGTTGACCTTTTGGTCTCATACAGATGGTTTTTGAGTAGCACGTTTTCCTTACAAGCAATGTCTTTTATTTTGTGTGCCATTCTTCTGTTTTGCTAAAGGTTGATTTCAGAGGATAGTTCGGTCTAAAAGTTTAAAGTGTGTCTCAGAGGATAGTCTCAGGGTTCTCTCTGGTCTCAACAGATCCAGTTAGTCTGGGCTTTTTAAAGAATTTGAGTTTTGTTCTGCATTTTTCTTCTGCTTTATCTAGGACCATCTACTGTGACCCTGGTCAGAGTTGGGACACCATCTAGTTCTTCTGGTCTCAAGGTAAATGGGGCCATGGTTCAAGTAGGCTATTGGTCTTATAGACTTGTTTCTTCTCTGAGATTGTGGTTACCTTCTTATCCTTTTGCTTCTGTCAAGCAGAGACCAATAGTTGCATCTGAGATGGCCATTTGCAAGCTTTTAAAAACCTGGAAACTACTCATGTCACTGTGATGCAGTACTGAACTCTGTGAATTACAGTATGCCAATTGACTGAATTGTCCTATGAACTCATAGTCCCAAGCCTTCAAACCCCAGAAAACCAGGAGGTTTGGGTATGTCAGGAGTATCTGCAGTTGTGTCTCCAATGTATACTCACATGTTTACACACATATATATAGACACTTCTGGTGTGGCACTGTGGGTTAATGCAGTGGACTACAAAGTCAGTTTGAACTGCAAGGTCAGTTGGCGCTTCAAGCTCACCAGCTGCTCCTCATAAACAGGATTGCTGTGGGTTGGAACCAACTTTACAACACTTAACAACAAAACAACATAGACACTTCTGAGTGCTGTAAAATAAGCACTAGACTAGTAACCCACCAGCCACTCTCAAACCCCTATACAAGGTGGCTATGAGTTGGTACCACCTTGATGGAACACAACAGATTTGTTTGTTCTTCTGGCAGTCCATGGTACTTTCAATATTCTTCAGCAACATCACAATTCAAATGAATCAGTTCTTCTGTGAGCTTCCTTACTTATTGTCCAATTTCCACATGCGTGTGAGGTTATTGAAAATACAATGGCTTGGGTCAGGTGCACCTTAGTCCTTACACTGATATCCTTGCTCTTAAATACTTTAAAGAGGTCTATAGCCGCTTTACCTAATGCAATATGTCATTTAATTTCTTGACTCTGCTTCTATGAGTGTTGACTGTGGATCCAAGTAAAATGAAGTTTTTGACAACTTCAATCTTTTCTCTGTTTATCACGATATTATTTATTGGTCCAATTATAAGGATTTTTATCTTCTTTACACTGAGGTGTAATCCCTACTCAAGTCTGTAGTCCTTGATCTTCACCAGTAAGTATTCCAAGTCCTCTTGGCTTCCAGCAAGCAAGGCTGGGTCATCTGCATATTGCAGGTTGTTCATGAGTCTTCCGCCAATCATGAGGGCACATCCTTCTTCCTATAATCCAGCTTCTTCGATTATGTGCTCAGCATACAGATTGAATAAGTATGGTAAAAGATACAATGCTGTCATATACCTTTTCCAATTTGAACCCATTCATATTCCCTTGTTCTGTTCAAATGGTTGCCTCTGGGTATAAGTACAGGTTCTTCATGAGTACAACTAAGTATTTAAAATACTTATTCTTGACAATATTATCCACAATTTGTTATGATCCACACACTGAAATGCCATTGCATAGTCAATAAAGTACAAGCAAGCATCTTTCTGGTATTGTCTGCTTTCAACCAAAAAGAATCAGCTGATGTTTAATCATTTCAAGAGGTACCATATGATCAAGAACTGATGATATTGCAGGAAGAAGTCCAAGCTGCACTGATGGCAGTGGCAAAAAACAAAACTCCATGAATGAATGGAATATAAATTGAAATGTTTCAACAAAGTAAAACAGTACTGGAGGCACTCACTCATCTAGGCCAAAAGATTTGGAAGGCAATCAGTTGATTGGAAGAGATCCATATTTGTGCCCACTCCAAAGAAAGGTGACCCAGTGGAATGCAGAAATCATCGAACAATATCATTAATATCACATGCAAGTAAAATTTTGCTGAAGATAATTAAAAAACGATTACATCAGTACATTAACAGGGAGCTACCAGGAGTCCTGGTGTGGCGCTGTGGGTTAATGCACCAGACTGCAAAGCTGTTTGAACTGCAAGGTCAGCAGTTCAAGCTCACCAGCTGCTTCTCAGAAACCCTATAAGGGTCGCTATCGGTCGGAATCGACTCGACAGCACTTAACAACAAACCAGAAATTCAAGCAGGATTCAGAAGAGGATGTGGAATGAGAGATATCATTGCTCATGTCAGGTTATCTTGGCTGAAAGCAGAAAATACCAGAGAGCTGTTTACTTGTGAATGGTATCTGTTGTTGTTAGGTGCCATTAAGTTGGTACTGACTCATAACAACTTCTGTGCAACAGAACGAAACACTGCCAAATCCTGTGCCAACTTCACAATCATTGCTACATTTGAGCCCATTGCTGCTGCCACTGTGCCAATCCATCCAGTTGGAAGTCTTCCTTTTTTTCTCCAACCCTTCACTTTGCCAATCATGATATCCCTCTCCAGGGACTGGTCAATCCTGATAATATGTCTGAAGTATGAGAGTTGAAGTCTGGCCATCCTGGCTTCCAAGGAGCATTTTGGCTGTACTTCTTCCAACACAGATTGGTTTGTTCTTCTGGTAGTCCATGGTACTTTTAATATTCTCCTCCAACACCATAACTCAAATGCATCAATTCTTTTCTGGTCTTCCTTATTCACTGTCTGACAATATTCTGGTACTCTTCATCATGTTTCAATAGTCAAATTCTGATGCTATCCGACAGTGTTCCACTGCTATTCATAAGATTTTCAGTGACTAAATATTCAGAAGTAGTCCGTCTCTCCTTTTTCCTAGTCTGTCTTCATTTGGAAGCTCATCTAAAACCTGCCTACCATGGTTAACCCTGCTGGTATTTAAAATATCAGTGGCACAGCTTCCAGAATCACAGCAAACCACCATAGTATGACAAACTGACAGATGAGTGGCAGAAAAATAGTGTCTAGTAGATATTTAAACCAAATCTGAACTCTAGGTTCCCTCTCTTCACACCTGCTCATCTCCCATCTGTTCCTATTTCAGTAAATTGTCCCACCATATACCCAGCTGCTCAAACCAACAAACACAAGGGTCATCTAGGACATCTTCCTTTTCTTCAATGCCTATTTTCCATCCATCTGCAAGTCTTGTCAGACTGTTGGGAGCAATTTGAGCTGAAGGTCTTAGACTTGGGGGTAGTTTAACCAAAGGATGGCAACTCAACAGTTGTGGTCCAGAAAATCGGGCTGCTCCCAGGTCAAGCGGCCCACTGAGGAACTTGCAGCACTGCCTCAGGGAACAAGGAACTTGCAAGGTTTTTTCATTGTATGACCTTCAGTTCAAGACTGCAGAAACATCTAGCTACCCTATCTCTGTCTCCTTAGCAATCACAAGTTACATTCTTCTGATAAAGTCCTGCTTACTGCTTGCATCAATAATACCAGATGTTTTTGCACTCTTTTCCCTGCCTCCAGCACTCTCCTTTGATATGTGTGTATAACAAACTTGCGGCACTAGGTATGTGTCACAGTCTTTCCATCAGAGTATTGTGTTCCACCTGGTTCCAACTTTACTATTTTCATTTTGTGTCTTGTGTCTTCCTTTTCCCCTAATCTCCTGTCACCGCTACTTGGGTTTAATCTCTCTGCACAGGTCATAGAGTATAGCCAGTTGTTGGATGCTACATCAAATGAACCTGCAAAACAAAATTGCAAAAAATCCCACTCCTGTATATTCCCCCTGCTAGTCACTGGAGAGGAACATGATGCATGCTAAGGTGGAGGGTCAGAGAAAAAGAGGAAGACCCCCCAGTGAGATGGATTGGCAAAGTGGCAGCATCAATGGGCTCAAGCATGGCAACAATTGTGAGGTTGGTCCAGAACTGGGCAGTGTTTCGTTCTGTTGTGCATAGGGTTGCTGTGAGTCAGTACCGACTCGATGGCACTTAACAACAACAACAACCACACAAGTATGAGTCGCTGCCCTTTCCTCTGTTCTAGCTTTTGGAGGGGACTCTGTGGTTCCATACTAGCCTTGTCCACACAGCAGCAGAACTATCCTTTTAAAATGTGATCCTCGTCATACCTTTCTCCTCCCCAAGCCTCCCAGAGGCTGCCTAGGCCTAAACACCAAATTATTTACCATCATCTACAATTTTTGCAAGCTCTGGCCCTGTCTACTCTCCAACCACATTTCTTCTTATTCACCATCTTTCTTCCCTACTGCCATTCCTTCTGTTCCTCCTAATTCATTCCCACCACAGGATTTGGTACTTGGCTGTTCCCTCTGTTGGAAATGCTCTTTCTTTAATTCTTTTCACAAGTGAATATTTTCAATTAGTCCTATCTAATCTTAAATACCATCTGCCTTGCCTAAACTTCCACTCTTGGTATCATCAAAAAGGTAAGGCTAAACTACAGTAGCCAGTTGCTGTGGCTTCGAACAACAAAGGCTGGTTTCTTGCTCATTTTATGTGTCACAAGTTGGTTGAGGAACCTGAATAATCCAGGATGCAGGTGGATGGACTAGCCATTCCCTAGTTCAATGCCAGTCGCCATACCAGAGGGAGAAGGTTCTGAAGGATCTTGCAATCATGATCAATGCTTAGCCTGGAGAGGACACATGGATGTCATTGACCAGAACTGATCACATGGTCCCACCATGTTATTTTGTTTCTTTACCATATTATTTTGTTTGTACATGTTTCTCTAGTTGTAAAATTTATCATAAAGAATCAACATGACTTACATGAAAAGTTTGAGGGATGATTGAAAAATACATCTCTATGTAGCCATATGTACCCTGGTTAAGAAATAGAGAAAATCCAGGACTTTACAACCCCCTCTTGAATGCATCCTTCCTGTGCCATGGAGCTAACCATCAGCCTAGCTTTTGGGTGAATAGGCACAGATTTATCACCGAAGCATGTATTTTTGCTTAGGGATGGCTATTTTGGATTTATATACATAACTATATGTATTTTGATTTGCTTCTTTGAATAAAGGTAATGTTTATGATATGATATATATGTATTTATACATATATATGTATATATGCATGTATATACACACACATACATATATGTATGTTATTGTTATGTGCCGTGGAGTCAGTTCTGACTCATAATGACCCTGTACAGGGTTTCCGAGGCTGTAAATCTTTAAGGGAGCAGAAAGCCTCATCTTTCTCCTGCAGTTTCAAACTGCTGACCGTGAGATTAGCAGCCCAATTCATAACCACTACACTACCAGCCGCTCCGCGGGAGAAAGATGAGGCTCCGCGGGAGAAAGATGAGGCTTTCTACTCCTGTAAAGATTTACACCCTCGGAAACCCTGTACAGGGTCGCTATGGGTCGGAACCGACTCGATGGCACTTAACAACAACAACAACACTACCAGAGCTCCTTACACACACACACACACACACACACATATATACAGAGAGAGAGTGAAAGAGAGAGGGAGAGAGAAAAAGAGTGAGTTCTGGTTTGGCACTGCAAGATAATGTGCTAGACCACAAGGTCAGTTTGAGCTGCAAGGTCGGTGGTTCAAATCCACTAGCCACTCCTCGGAAACCCTATACAGGAACACTATGAGTCAGAACCAATTCAACAGCACTTAACAACAACACATGCATATAAGTGGACTCCTGGTATGCAGTTGTAGGATAAGCACTGGACTGCTAACCACAAGGTCAGTGGTTCAAACCTTCCAGCTGCTCCTTGGAAATCCTACACAGGGTCGCTATGAGCCAGAACCAATTTCAAAGCACTTAACAACAATAATATATGTGTATATGCATAGGTGTGTGTGTATGAATGAATGAAGGAGCTTCAAAAAGTTCATGGGAAAATTTCATCTTTCAATTCCATTTTTCCATAAACTTTTTGAAGCCCCCACATATCTATTTATCTATATTTCAGTCATTTCCTGACGATCTGTATTATTCATTAAGCCACAGAATATTTGTCCATTTTAATGTTGCAGTATGTTTGCATTGTTTCCAGTTGTAGGATTTTCTGAGACTGTTTCTCTGAATGTCCTAGTACACGCTCTCTTGTGGGACTGAGACTGAGGAAGACAGTGTATGTGCAGGTTTATCTTTATTAGGTATTGGCACATTGTATTCCAAAGTGGTTGTACAATGGATCTCCAAAAGTCTAAGAAGTATAGTTGCTCCATGTTCTTACCAATACTTGTTGTTAATAAGTACTGTCGAGTTGGTTCCAACCCAAGGCAACCCTGTATAGGGTTTCCAAGGAGCGTCAGGTGAACTTGAACTGCCGACCTTGTGGCTCGAACCAACTTCGCAGTCCAGTGCATTAACCCACAGCACCACACCAGGACTGCTACCAATACTTAATGGTGGTGGTAGTGGTTATGTGCTGTGGAGTCGGTTCTGACTCACAGCGACCCTGTACAGGGTTTCTGAGGCTGTAAATCTTTAAAGGAGCAGAAAGCCTCATCTTTCTCTTACAGAACAGCTGATAGTTTCGAACTGCTGACCTTGCGGTTTGCAGCCTGATTAGTAACCACTACACTAGGTATGTTAAAAAAAATTTTTTTTCTAATCTGGTAGGAATATAATGATCTCAGCTTGGTTTTGCATTGATAACTAATGAGGTTGACCACTTTTACATACCTTTTTTTCCTTATTTACATACCTTTATTAGGGCCAGCACTGAGCTGGCTTACCCAGGATGTTGTTGCTACTACTAAGTGCGGCCAAGTCGGTTCTACTGGTAGGTTTGAATCACTGACCTTGAGGTTAGCAGTCCAGTGCTGATTCTACAGCGCTACGCCAGGATTGTACTCAATTATACTCGTTACCCCGGCATAATGACTGAAAGATTCCCCTTGGAGGGTAAGTACTCGATTGTTAACTGGCAGGTTGGGAGTTCAAACTCAGCAGCCACTCCATGGAGAAAGATGAGGCTGTCTGTCCCTGTAAAGGTTTACAGTCTTAGAAACCCTCCCTACAGTCACTGTGAGTCAGAATTGGCTTGGTGGCAGTGGATTTAGGTGTTTTTTTTTTTTTGGTTCATTATCAAGGGTCTTGATTTAGACAATAAATTATGTGGTCACTCTATTCTTAACAGAGATTCCTCTAGTGATATGGACATCTTATTGTTCTGTAGGAGGGGCTCAAGCAGCCCTGAAGAAAAGAGGAAAACATCTGGGTGGATGCAGAGGAAGGAATGAAAACCAAATGCCAGGGAAACCATCATGACTGTGTGATTTCTAGGGCTGACTCAGAGGGACTGTTCTGCAATAATGTGGGACGGTGTCTTCTAATGGATCCAAGCAGATGGACTTAATCAGTATTAACCAGTAGCCAGGGGGAAGGAGTTTGCTTATTTCTCCGAAATGACTCAAGTCACAATTGTTAAAATGGGTTTCAGCCTCTACTGCAACCCCTACCTCAGTAATTGTTGTTAAGTGCTGTTGAGTTGGTTCCTATTTATAGTGACCCTGTAGAGGGTTTCTGAAAAGCAGCTGGTGGGTTTGAACTGCCAACCTTGTGATTCACAGTCCAGGGCTGATCCACAGCACCACACCAGAAATCTAATAGTAATTCTATTTTTTAAATGGCACATGAAACCAAACAATACTTTCTTTACCTGAAGAGTATTTTGTGAACTTCCTTAGTCTTCTAACGTCTCTATTGTAATGACACTGTTGGATCATTTTCATCATTCATGCCTTATTTCCCTGTCTAATTATCTAGTGCTGCTACAAAAGAAATACCAAAGTGGGTGCCTTTAATAGACATTTATTCTCTTGTAGTTTAGAAAGCTAGAAGTCCAAATTCAGAATGTTGGCTCTTGGGGATCTTGTCTCCTTTCAACATCCGTAGGCCCAGCATCCCTTGCAGATCTCCATGTGTTTTGTGCTGACACAAAACCTAATCATCACATGCCCCCAAAAGGGAAATCCAATATACAACATCTTTGTTATAATGTAGATTGAAGAGGACTCTTGTCTATTAACTGCTTTATAATGGCTCTGGTCTCTCTCCTGAAGAACCCTCAAAGAGTATTTTCTCCCCAGGTGTACAGATGAAACAGGTGAACGCTATGGAGGCTGACAGAGTTGCTAGGACGAGGGTGGAGCTGTTTTCCCAGAACACCAGAAAAGCACATTTCCTTCCTAATCAGCACTAGTGGGGTTGGGAGTTACACTCTTACGCAAGCTCTCTCCTTTGCCATCAATTCCAAGAGGAGAGATTTGTACTTTCCAAGTTCATGTCACTTCTAATCACTGGAACAAAATTTCTACCAAGGCTACAAACATGAAAAACTAAGATAAAGTGTCTCCTCTTGATTTATGGAGCCCCCAACAGCTGGAAGGATTTTCCTCTAAATCTGCCAAAACCTGAAGTACAGGAAAAGAGAATGTTCCACCTTTGGAAAGAGACCAAAGTGGGAGTTTTAGCTCTGTGTAGCTAGAGTTACAAGCAACTACACATTTGGCTACCATATGTGATAGCATTTTCTACGAGAGGCGTTCCAACTCACTGCTCACCAGACTAGGGCCTGCCACTGGAGTTTTAGGGTCTTTTAGTCATTCTCACTGGCCCCACCCAACTCTTCAGATTGCTAATGACTCAATTATGACCTGATCTGTAACACAGGATCGGAGAGTCTGTTTGTCTGGAACGCTCCTCCCCAAGCTGCAGGTGGAAAGATTGGTGGATTATGAACACTTCACAGCTGTGTTGTCCAAGACAGTAGCCACTAACCACATGGGGTGATTTAAATTTACATTAAGTGAAGTTCAATACATATTTAATTCAGTTCCTCAGTCACACTAGTGTCATTTCGAGTGCTCAGCAGCCACCGGTTTAAAACACATGGGTTGTCTGCAAGTCCATTCTGACTCAGAGCAATGCCATGTGTGTCAGAGTAGAACTGTGCTTGCTCCATAGGGTTTCCAATGGCTGGTTTTTCAGTAGATCAGCAGGCTTTGACTCTGAGGAGCCTCAGGGTGGACTTGAACCACCAACCTTACAGTTAGCAGTCGAGGGCTTAACCACTTGTGCTACCCAGAGACATCACAGCTAGCTGGCGGCCACCATATTGAATACTGTTGCTATAGTACATCTCCATTACTACAGAATGGGGACAGTGCCAACTTTTGGTGTGGTCCTGTGAGCCAGACTTACCCAACAGTTCTGGTGTCTTCCCCTGTACTGCCTCGCACCCTTCTCTGTCTCAAAGGTCAGCCCCTTGATAGTTCTACGCCAGACACGTGACTCTTCATCAGCACTAAGGCGCCCCTTGTGTGTCTGCACAGGAGGCCTCTTCAGATTTAAAACTTCACAGTGGCTTTGAGAGCAAGGTGACAAGCAAGGCACTTTCCAGATGGCTCCAACTGTGTAGTTGTGTTGGCTTCACTTAGCGCTAGACCCCTCAGGTCACATGGCTGTCTCAGGTTACCCATCTCACCTGTTTACAGGTGAGTGCAAGAAACACTCCTTGCCCTTGTCCTCCCCCACATGCCCTGCTCTCCTGGCAACACCCTCCTTGCCTGTTTTCAGGTGTGTCTGGCCTTTTCCTGACTCCTGGCTGTATTTCTCCTCCTGGCCAAACCCTTCTTATCTGTAGCCCAATTAGAAGCTCAGTTGATGTACGTCACAGAGCAGAAAGGAGACTTGCCATTTCTGAAGAAAGAAGGGAGGCAGTGAATGAGCAGGGTAGAACAGGACCAGGCAGGAGCACAAGGCAAGAATGGGATGCAGCTGAGCTGGTCTTAAAGTTATTACTTTTAATTGTGCTTCCTGTTGGGATTTACTGGTTGTCAGCACTCAGGAGTCCTGGTGGGGCGCTGTTGGATAAGCATTGGACCGCAAGGTCAGTTTGAACTGCAAGGTTAGCAGTTCAAACTCACTGGCTGCTCCTAGGAAACCCTCTACAGGGTTGCTCTGAGTCAGAGCTGACTCAACAGCACTTAACACCACCACGAAGCACTTGGGCTGTAAACTGCAAGGTCTTTGGATGAATGCTCTCCTCATTTCCTTTCTCCCAGCTCTCACCTGATGACACTTGTACCAAGCTCGATGTCACCTTTAAAACATAAGATCAAAAAAACAACAACAAATAAAAAAAACAAGATCAGGGCATGCGTGGATTAATTTGCTGTAGCGTAGTGGTTACGAATCTGGCTGCGAAATGCAAGGTCAGCAGTTCGAAACTACCAGCTGTTCTGTAGGAGAAAGATGAGGCTTTCTGCTCCCATAAAGATTTACAGCCTCAGAAACCCTGTATAGGGTTGCTATGAGTTGGAACCGACTCCACGGCACATAACAACAACAAGTGTATGGACAGCTGCTCTGCCATCTACAAGTCTGTAAAGACTTGTATTTTATAAAACAAGTGCAAGATCACAGTGAGAAACACAGACTACCAGAACCAGCTCCACGGTACTTAACAACAACAAAAACAACAACCAGGTTCTGGTTGGCAAACACCTGACCAGTGCGATGGGCAAAAAACTGAGGGTTGAGGCAGGGCTGGGGTGAGGTGGGTTCCATGCTTGTACATGATCATCAGCTGCATGGGACCTGGGTGGGTCTGTACACAGGTAAGCCTCTGCTTTGATAGGGCGACAGTGCCTCCTGTGGTAATGATTTCAACTATTGTCACATTTAGATAAAGAGTCCTTGTATGTTCAGCTTCTAGGTGGGAAATGTTTGATACTTCACAAGGTAGTGCTAGGCCTTGCTCTACAGAGGTAACATTTGCAGATTTACCTGGCAAATCAGTCAACACATTGTAAATTATTAAGCAAGGATACTGAATAAGGGATGCTTTAAAGCAGGATGGCTGGGCTCTCTCTTCTGTTGGTTACAACCTTTGATTCATAGTCTCACTACCTGGCTTTAAAGGAGTTCTGGTAGCATAGTGATTGGTTATGTGTTGGCCTCCTACCCTCAAGTAGATAGTTTGAACTGTCAAAACTATCAGCTGTTCCACCGGAGAAAGATGAGGCTTTCTGCTCCCGTAAAGATTTCCAGCCTCGGAAACCCTATACAGGGTTACTATGAGTTGGAACTGATTCCAAGCACATAATCTGTCTCCGTTATTGAGATTAAAGTTGATTTTCAAGCATACTGACTTATGTATGCAACAGGATTTACTTCTATCCCCTGTAATCCTTGCATATGTCCCTAAGTCTTCACCTAGCTTCATTCTTCTGCCAACCTCCCTCTTCTTGAATAACGTCCTCCCTGTCACATGTGTCTAGTCTCTAGCCAGTAAATTACTCTTCCATCCCTTTCGTCCTTGGTAGCCATCAGAGAATGTTTTTTTTTAGCATGAAAACCTTCTCGTGAGTTTTTATAATAGTGGTCTCATACAATATTTGTCCTCTTATGATTAAATAATTTCATTCCTTTGTGGTGTTGTAATGTTGTAGGATAAGCACTCAGCCACAAGGTTGACTGTTCAAACTCACCAGCCTCTCCTTGGAAACTCTATACAGGGTCGCTACAAGTCGGCACTTAACAACAATTTCACTCAACATAATGTCCTCCAGATTCATCCATTTATGAGGTGTTTTGCAGATTATTAAAAATCAGAGTAATTTCACCATGTGCTCCAATCTAGTTTTCTAGACATGCTTGTACTTCTTCAATAAAATTTGAGCTGATGCTAATAAATAAAGTTTAAAATGGACTTTCAGACATTCTAATGGCCGTTTCCCTGTTTATTATTTTTGAAAACATGGAGATGGTTGTATTAGGCATGTAGTCACAGGCATGCCTGGATCAATTCATTCACACATCTCTGAGCACATGTAACAGGTTCTGCCTTGCATGAGATCCTGGGGGTACACTGAGAAGCTGACAGACAGAGTCTTCCCTTCCCAGAGCTCTCTACTTCATAATGCAAAAACATTTCATTCTAATTCTAGACCATTCTTAATTGATAATGTTTGCCATCTTATGTGTGTAGTATGTTACATTTTATTATATCATGCTTCTGTCAACATCTTTGCACATCTTTTTGAACTCATTGTTGATGTGTTCTTCAGGACAGGTTCCTAGATGTGAAACTATTGGGTTTAAAGTTATAAAAACTTTAAGGCATTTTAAGATGCGTTACTGATTTTCTTTCGAGATAGTGCCCAAAACATGTATATATGTGTTAGTGTCTCCGGGTGAGGGGTTGGTGGGGTGATTTATAGCCTTTGCTAATTTTCATGTGGTAAATACTCCTACGATGGCTGGTCTTAAGCTACATAGGTAATATTAAAAAGCACATGAAATTCCTCCAGTTTTGACAGTTGGTTCTCTCAAGGTGACTGACTGCTCATTGAATGTATCCATACTGATGTGCAGATCTGAGTTTTGTTTGGGGTACTTGTTTGGACATCTTATGGTCACCCTGTTGTTGTTGTTTTTTTAAATCCATTCTCCTATTGCTGATGTTGTTGTTGTTGTTAAGTGCCGTTGTTGGTTCTGGCCCTTAGTGACCCTGTATAGGGTTTTTGAGGAGCCGCTGGTGAACTTGAACTGCCAAATTTGCAGTTCAAACCAATATTGCAGTCCAGCGCATTAACCCATGATAGGCATCTAGATTGTCCCCATGTTTGTTGTAATAAAACAGCACTACAGCTAGAATCATGGAAAGAGAGGAACTGAGAGCTGGTGGCCAGGAGGCAGACTTGCAAAATGTGCCCTTTGGTGGTTTAAATTATTACATATGCCTGAGTGTTTAAAAAAAACAAAAACAAAAAACAAGCTAAAGCGAATAGAAAAAACTCCTGTTAACTGGTAACTTTTAACTGTTAACTGAATGGAGTCCTTGTATGGCACTGTGGGTTAATGCGCTAGACTGCAAAGCCATTTGAAATGCAAGGTCAGCGGTTCAAGCTCACCAGCTGCTCCTCAGAAACCGTATACAGGGTCACTATGGGTTGAAACCAACTCGAAGGCACTTAGCAACAACAATGTTAACTGATGGTACGTGGAGGGGATTACAATCATTGTTATGAAACTAAATATATATTTGTTGAATGTAAAACTGATGATCTGCCCTGTAAACTTCTACTCACTTCACAATAAGAACTTAAAAACCCCAAAACAAACAAAACAGCACTACAGTAAACTACCTTCTACTTGTCTACTGTGCACATAGGCAAGACTTTCTGGGTCTTAGTGGATGCTCATGAGCAACCTTCTTAGACAAGCACAGATTGCTCTTTAAAGTAGCTCAATCCATCCTTCACTAGGAGGACTTGCAAGATCCCACACCCCCACCATCTGAGCAGCAGCAATGATTTTTGCCAGTCTACTTAGTGGTCCTGCATTCCAAGCTCCCGAACTATAGTTGTTGTTGTTGTTAGGTGCTGTCCAGTTGATTCTGACTCATAACGACCCTCAGCACAACAGAACGAAACACTGCCGGGTGGGTTCTGTACTATCCTCACAATTGTTGTTATTGTTACTGTCACTGTGTCAGTCCATTGCATTGGGGGTCTTTACCTTTTTTGCTGACCCTCCACTTTACTAAGCATGATGTCTTTCTCCAAGGACTGGTCCCTTCTGACAATATGTCCAAAGTACGAGAGATGAAATCTCACCATTCTGGCTGCACTGCCTCCAACACAGATTTGTTTGTTCTTCTAGTAGTCCATTATGTTTTCAATATTCTTCTCCAGCACCATAATTCAAATGCATCCATTCTTTTATGGTGTTCCTTATTCATTGTCCAACTTTCACATGTCTATGAGGTGATTGAACTCCTGGTGTGGCTCTGCGGGATAAAGCACTGGTCCAAAAGGTAGGTATGCACCAGAAGGTCAGTGGTTCAGACTCACAAGCTGCTCCTTGGACACCCTACACAGGGTCTGTATGAGTCTGTATGACTCTATGACACTTAACAATAATTATGGCTCTACAATCAAAATCAGACAATATATTGCATGAGGCAAATCTGCCGCACAAGACCTCTTTAAAGTGCTGAAGAGCAAAGATGTCAGTTTGAGGATTAAGGTGTGCCTAACCCAAGCCATAGCATTTTCAACCATCTCATGTTGTTAAGTGCCGTCGAGTCAGTTTTGACTCATAGCAACCCTGTCTGTTAGGGTTTCCAAAGAGTGACTGGTGAGTTTGAACCGCCAACCTTGCAGTTCAGATTGCTCTGTGGTCTAGTACTTATCCTACAGCGCCACCCCAGGACTTCTAACCATAGCTGTACATCTGTAAAATTACATATAGGCTTATGGTTTCATTTTGGCTTACGTTTAACTCTGGAATTTATCTGACCAGTTAAATGTAACTAATATGACAGGGTATTGTAGGGCCTCAAAGTCTAGACCCCAAATTAAGATAAATGGATAACTTTAATGTGGGCATTTAGAAACTGAAACTTTGTGCAAACTTATATTGGTTTCTATTTGCATGAGTCTGCAAGCCCACTGTTCATCTGTCAGTTTATTGAACTGTGGTGGCTTCCATGTTGCTGTGATGCTGGAAGCTATGCCACTGGAGTTTTAAATGCCAGCAGGGTCACCCATAAAGGACAAGTTTCAATGGAGTTTTCAGATTCAGACAGACTAGGAAGGAGAGAGGCGGACCACTTCTGAATGGTTATCCACTGAAAACCTTATGAAGAGCAGCAGAACATTGTCAAATACAATGAACCACTCAGGTTGGAAGACACTCAAAATATGACTGGCAAGAGCTGCTTCCTCAAAGTAGAATTGACCTTAATGACATCAAAGGAGCTCAATGTTTAAGACCTTCATTTGCTGATGGGGCACACAACTCAAAATGCGAAGAAATAGCTGCAAATATCCATTAGTAGCATGGAATGGATGAAGTATGAATCTAGGAAAACTGGAAGTCATCAAAAATAAAATGGAACTCATAAAGATTGATATCTTAGACATTAGTGAGCGGAAATGGACTGGTATTGGCAATTTTGAATCAGAACAATAATATGATTTATTATGCCAGGAACAACAAATTGAAGAGGAATGTAATTGTATTCATCATCAAAAAGAACATTTCCAGGTCTGTCTTGAAGTACAATGTGATAGAATAATATCCATGCACCTACAAGGAAGACCAATTCATACCACTATTATTCAAACTTAGACACCAACTACTAAAGCCAAAGATGGTGGAACTGAAGCATTCTGCATACTTTTTCAGTATGAAATGATCAAACATGCAGTCAAAATGCATTGCTAATTTACTGGTGATTGGAATACAAAAGTTGGAAACCAAGAGGAAGGATCGGCAATTGGAAAATATGGCCTTAGTGATAGACATGAAGCTGGAGATCACATGACAGACCAAATACTTCTTCATTGAAAATGCTTTTTTTCAACAACATAAATGGTGACTATAAACGTGGACCTCACCAGATGGAATACACAGGAATCTAGTAGATTACATTTGTGAAAAGAGGTGATGGGGAGATAATATCAGCCAAAACAAGGCTAGGGCTGACTGTAAAACAGACCATCAGTTGGTCATATGAAAGTTCAGGACTCTTGGTATGGTGCTGTAGGATCAACACTGTACTGCAAACCACAAGGTCAGCAGTTCAAATCTGCTATCTGCCCTTTGGAAATCCTATACAGGGTTGCTATGAATCGGAACTAAACTAGATGGCATGTAACAATGGTAACAATAACACTTTCAGGCTGAAGCTGAAGAAAAACAAAACAGGTCCACAATAGCCAAAATATGACCTTGAGTATATCCCACCTGAATTACAGACCACATCAATAACGGATTTGATGCATTAGACACGAATAACTGAAGACCAGAAGTGTTGTGAGATGACATTAAACATAAAGAAAGCAAAAGGTCATTAAAAAGATAGCAAACAAATGAAAGACCTAAATGAATGCCAGAAGAGACTCTGAAACTATTTCAAGTTAAGACAAGCTAAAACAACTGAAAGAAATGTGGAAGTAAAAAAATTCAATGGGTAGCTGGAAAAGATAAAGGCAAGTATTATAATGAAGTGCACAAACACTTGGAGTTAGAAAACCAAAAGGGAGGAATACGCTTAGCATTTTTTTAAGCTGATAGAACTGAAGAAAAATTTCAAGAAAAAATATTAAGGGATTCTATGGAAAAAGTATTGAATGAAGTAGGAAGCATCACAAGAAGATGCAAGGAATACACAGTCACTATATCAAAAAGAATTGAGCCAAGTCTATCTATGATCAAGAGCTGATGGTATTGATGGAAAAGTTCTAAGTTTCACTGAAGGCACTGATGAAAAACCAGTCTCCAGGAATCGATGGAACACCAATTAAAATGTTTCAACAAACTGATGATACAAAGGAGGTGCTGACTTATGAATGAATGCCAAGTTGGATTCATAAGGTGCTCACTTATGAATGCCAAGATACATGATGTCGGATGGATTTTGGCTAAAAGCAGAGAATACTAGAAAGAGGTTTATTTGTGTTTTATTGATTATACAAAGGCATTCGATTATGTGGATCATAACAAACTACGTGTAATATTATGAAAAATGGGTATTCCAGAACACTTAATTATGTTCATTAGGAACCTGTATATAGAACAAATGGCAGTCATTTGAACAGATCAAGGGAATGCTGAATGGTTTAAAGTCAGGGGAGGTGTGTGCTAGTATCCCTCCATTTTACCATTCAATCTGTATGCTGAGCATATAATCTGAGAAACTGGATAATAAGAAGAATTGGAGGAAGACTCATGAACAGCCTGCACTATGCAGATGACATAACCTTGTTTGCTGGAAGTGAAGAGGACTTAAAATACTTAACTGATGAAGATCAGAGATTACAGCCTTCCATACGGGTTGCACTTCAATATAAAGAAAACAAAAATTCTCACAATTGGAACAGTAAGTAGCATCATGGTAAATGGGGGAAAGATTGAAGTTGTCAAAGACTTCAATTTGCTTGGATCCACAATCAGTGCTCATGGAAGCAGCAGTCAAGACATCGAATGACATATTGCATTAGGAAAGTCTGTTCAAGAACAAAGATACCAGTTTAAGGACTGAGGTACATCTGACCTAGGTCATAGTATTTTTCATTGATCACATACATGTGAAAATTGGACAATGAATGAGGAAGACTAGAGAAGAATCGATGCATTTGAATTATGGTGTTGAAGAAGAATATTGAAAGTACTGTGGACTGCCAGAAAAGCAAACAAATCAGTTTGGGAGGAAGAGCAGAAGAAACAAGGATGGCGAGACTTAGTCTCTCGTTCTTTGTATATGTTGTCAGGAGGAATCAGTTCCTGGAGAAGGATGTCATGCTTGGAAAAGTGGATGGCCAACCAAAAATGGCAGATGCTCAACAAGATGGACTGACACAGTGGTAGCAACAATGGACTCACAGGGACCAACAATTGTGGGGACAGTGCAGGACTGGGCAATGTTTTGTTCGTACGTAGGGTTACTAATAGTTGGAACCAACTCAACAGCACCCAATGACAGGCTGCAAGCAACAACGAACCCCATTAACAATGCCTTAAGACCCTGCAGTGTATGTTTCAACCAGAAAGACATCCAGGTTTGTAAAGGAGGCAGGTCCTGGTACCACCCTGACCCAGGTTTCTTCAATCTTTAGCTTGCAGGCACGAATCTTCATACTTATCACCTCGTGGCTGCAGTATAGCTGCCATTGCTCTAGACTTCACACCCACACTTGAGGCAGGAAGAAGGGGCTGCACCCAAATTCGGAATGCAAAGGCTCTTACACCAATTTTTCAGAAGCCTTCTGCTTGCATCTCATTAGTCAGTCCTGGGTCACAAGGCCGACCTGTGTGTGAGGCAAATATTCTTATTGTAATATATTTTCTCTCATCTTCAGAACAAAATTGGCATTCTGTTAGGATGGATAAAACGGAGAAGGCAGATAGATACCTGCCTCATGAAATATGTATGTCATCTTTTTCATAATAATATCAAATGGGGTGAATGTTCTGAACTTGTTCAGAAATTTTTACCATTAAGAAAATAAACAAGCATATCATGGAAGAGCTTCTACTTTTCAGCATAGCCGATTTGTTCTTTGAACACTGCCCATGAATTATCTGGAGTCCTGGAATGGATAAGTATTGGACCACAAGGTCAGTTTGAACCACAAAGTCAGTGGTTCAAACTCACCAGCCACTCCTCAGAAACCCTACACAGGGTCAGAACTGACTCGACAGCTCTTAGTAACAACATAAGTATCTAGGTTTCACTTGCCCATTTTTACTCATTCAAAAAGAATTTTAAAAGTTAGGACTGATTATGCATTTAATTAGACACATCTAGGTTATGACGGATTTTCCAGGGATGCCTCCGGCCATAAAAGTGCAGAAAATTATATAAGCATTTTATAAGTATAGGCTATTAGGGGGCAGGAGAAAAGCACACTGGCTTAGAAAAATTCTAATTTGTCATTTATTATTTTGTGTTTATAAGGCAAGTCTGTTTTAATGGCTCATATAATTAACTTTATTCATGAACACTTATTTCGAAAGCTGAAGATGCCAAGCGATACGTGTAGGTGGGACCTAGCAAGGTGTGGTTCCTGAGAGATCATAAACTGAAAGTGAGTCATGGGCCGCCATAAATTAAACAGGAAGGACACGTGAACATGAAAGTAGGACATACGTTAGATTCACAGCAATTAGACTTGTCCATAAAGGAAACATCTGGCTTTGGAACTGGCAAGTAGAACAAATAAGAGAACTTGAAAGAGGTCTTGAAGAAAGCATGCAGGCTCTCAACTAATAGTTAAGTAATTAACTATATGAAGTCCTGTGAAACAAGCCTGCAATGTGGGCCGTAAGCACTGATGCGCTTCCCGGGAACACTCTGTATGTGGGGGCAGAGCCTGCAGTGTTAACACTGGGGCAGAACGAGGGTGGTGAGCGTGTGTGTGTCCTTGATACCTTGTCACCCCATTTATTGCGGTTTCAGTTTACTTTCTATGAGCACTGATCAGAGAAGCTACTGTCGTTAAGAAAGAGCCTTTGAGACAGTTCCAACTCATAGCGACCCTGTATAGGGTTTTCAAGGAGCAACTGAAGAGTTTGAAGCTTGCAGCTCAGTGCTTACCCTACAGTGCCACACCAGAACTCCCATTAGTCATGTACTACCTACCAGGTTCCACCTCACCAGGCGCTGCTTGGAAACCTTACATAGGGTCGCTATGAGTCGGAACCTTCTCAAAAGCACTCAACGGTAGCATTTCTGATCAACGCTTGTAGAAAGTATGAAATTGGAGCAGCTCTTAACAACAACAAATCTACCAAGTGTTTCCTTTAGCATTTATATTTCCCAGTGGTATGATTTCACCTTCTAACTTGGCTAGATTCTAAGCTTGAAATAAGACTATGGCATGGTGTGTTGGCTGAGCTGTTCCATAGGATGTTTTTAGTAAGAAGACTCTCACATCGTACCTCAACTCATGGTCTGGCAGAGTGGTGGTTAAGGCACCAAACCCGAAGTTGTTTGTCCCTCTTCCACCCACAGCTTTTCTATCTTATGAGGGACGTAGAAATTCTGAAGGGATGTTCAATCTCGGCAGTTCTACCTTTAAAAAAATTTTTATTAGAAAATATTTTCCTTCCAATATGTTAATATTTGAAATATTTTCTACATTGCAAATTTCCTAAGCCTTAAGACATGGGGATCTGTCCAAATCAGATAGATCTGAATTCAAATCCCAACTGTGCCACTTACTAGCTGTGCAGCCCTGAGTGGATTCCTTGACCTCTCTGAATCTCCATTTCTTAACTTGCAAGGTAGAGACCATGAATCACCTTCTAGACCATGGTGACATCATGATAAAGTGCTGATTAGTACCATGCCTAGTTGTTGTTAAGTGCTGTTGAGTCAATTCTGACTCAGCAACCTTGTATAGGGTTTCTGAGAAGCAGCTGGTGAGTTTGAGCTGCCGACCTTGCAGTTCAAACTGACTTTGCAGTCCAGCGCATTAACCCCCAGTGCCACACCAGGACTCCTAGTGATGGCCACAAGACAGTTGCTATGCTAATTGCTGTTTTTTTTCTCCATCAGATGGTGAATCAAAGTCAGAATATAAATCAGTAGACTGTGATCTACAGCCTAACCTCACTTACCCCCTTGGTGATGCATGCATTATGTAACTTGAGGGTACAGCCTGCTCAGAAGCATTGTTTCCTCACCGAGGCTGTGCACTGCAGACAGGTGGTTTAATACGTGGTACACAGAGGCTTCTCAATGTACGTGACTTCCCCTCTTCTGTGCTCCTCCAGTGCCATTTGCATTTATCTCTAATTATAGATTGATCTCCAATTGTGGAGGTCTAGCTTTTCCCTAGGCACCCTGGTGGCACAATGGTTAAGTGCTTTGACAGCACACAGTAACAACAGCTTTCCCTTAGGGTAGCTGCTAGAAGCAGCCGAAGGCTGAGTCTGGGAACCAGGAGGTCCTCCTCCAGGGCCCTGGAGTCAGGCCTTTACCTTCTCTGTCTTGGAGGATTGCTCAGATATTCATGTCAACAGAAATGTTTTCATTTTACAGAGTAGCAGATCAAGAAAACCACCCGAGGAAGCCCTTTGCTCCTAATGGGAGGACACAGTGGATGGCTTCAGATGAGTGCTGATCCCAGGACACCTAGGCAGAGTGGAGCTCGTCATAACACGGACTTGACATCCCAGGGCCTTCCTTTGGTTGACCAGAGCACCGGCTTAAAGACCACTATTAGCCCAGGGAAAGCTCCTCCACAGAGGATCTATCCCAGGCCCCTTTGTCAGCTCTTCGGTACTGGCCATGGTGCTGAATCACGAATCTTGAAATTTTTTCTGCAGTTGTGGGGTGTACTGGACGTGATATGGGGAAGGGTGTGTGCCTTCCTCTCTTCTGTATCCACCCCCCTGAGCACCGCTTGAGATATAAGGTCGGGGAGAATTTTTAACATTACTAGATTAGGATGCTCCCAGACACTGGAGCCCATGTGAATGGGAGATCTGAGGCCTCAGTAGAAGGGTTTTTGAATAGTTAGAAAACGACAGGAAAACATGGTAATTTTTCTCCATTACTGGAAGAATTCTAGGTGTGCTCTGAGACACTGACCCCAGGCTGTCTTCTGCTTTTGTGAAGGGCTCCTGACCTTGGTGTGGGCTGCTTTCCCTGCTAACTCCCAGAAAAATTCTAGTTCACATAAAGCTTTGAGATAGGCTCATCTTCCAGCCTCTATAGACAGAATTGTGGGAAAAGGCACTCTGAACACCAATCCAAAACTACATGGACTGTCTTCATTGTCCTAGGCATGTGCTAGGACATCTGACACTTACAGTCTAGCAGGTGAAAGAATGCGAAGCAAGTGGATCCAATACATGGCAGCATGCACATTCACAAAGACACCACGTGGTAGAGGATTAGAGATGGGTCAGCGTCTACTTTGGTCTGGAACCTAGCTGAGAGCCTCTTAAGAGTCCTGTGCCTTATGCCCACTGCACCTTCCAGTCTGAGCTAAAACCCACTGCCACCAAGTCACCTTGATTCATAGCAAGTTTATAGGGCAAAGCAGAACTGTCCTCGGGGGTTTCCAAGACTGTAAATGTTGATGGAAGCAGACGGTCACATCTTTCTCCAAGGAGAGGCTGGTGGGTTTAAACTGCTGAGCTTTCAGTTAGTAGGAGTGTTTGACCCCTTTGTCTGGACTAGCGGAAAATGTATTTGAGTTGAAGTCTGTCCAACCGTAGTTTATTTGGAGGTGACTTCCATTTTTCTGAAATCTCTGGTCATGAATCTTGGGGCTCCTGCTTGCTTCTGTCTGCAGCTTCAAACCCTGCAAACCAGCAAAAGGCTAATCACAGGCGGGTAGGGCCAGACAGTATGGAGTCTGTTGCATACACATCACCTGCATCTTCAATCCCACCACCCTGTGGAAGCATAGGCAGAGGTCCATGTGCGAGTTGTGCAAACGGGACACGGAAGCAGTTGTGGAGGAGGGACCAGCCACGCATTTATTTTATCCCTCCAGCTGACCAGGGAGATCACTGGTAAACAACAGGGTCACATGGTCTTCTATCTAATCATCAGTTTTTTTCCTCACCCAGATATCATCGTGGTGGAGAACAAACACCAGCGTGTGGAGGTGGGTATAGCCTGAGGACCATAGCTCTGAGCATGCTACCAAGGATCCCTCAATAGCTTGATGGTGCTTGGAACATTGTAGGTGCTCATACATCTTAACCCAACGGAATCACTGCTGAGATGCCAAGGGAAATAAGGGACGGCTGCTTCCTCAGGTCAATGTTGTAGTCCATGAGGCCAAGTGGAGCTAACTAATTGTGTGTTCTGGTCTTTTAGGACACTCTTACAACTCAACAGACCACAATGTTCATATCACATAGCTCTGATGAACTCCCACTGCTGAAGAGAAGTGTGGGCCCAGGGAGAGCTAGAACCTACAACCCTCACACCACACAGTTCTGAGGGACTCTCACTGCTGAGGAGAAGGGCAGCCCAGGGAGGTCACCTGGGGGCCCAGGTTGTAGCCATCTCCACATCATCTTAAGAAAGGCCAGAACACATGTCCACAGTCCTCCATTTCCTTTGTCTAGACACTGCCACTTTCACATCCAAGACCTCTCAGAGATGTTGCCGTTGCCCTTCCTTTCTAGGTAAATGTGGAATCAAGGTCCTTTCCAAGGTCACTTCAAAGTCATTCATAGGTAGGTTCTTCCAAGAATCTCTTACCTGTGGATTGTCACTGAAGCTCAGATCACTACATTTCTCCCAGCCTCCTGCCCACCCAGTTCTTTATAATGTTTTGTCATATGTAGAAAGCCCCACTACATGTCTGTCAGTGTGTCACACTGTGTGACTCGTCTGTGTCTGTGATTCTGGAAGCTATGTCACTGGTATCTTAAATACCCAGGGTGGACAGGTTTCAATGGACTTTCCAGACTTAAGACTAGGAGAGAGGGGGTACCACTTCTGAATGGCCAGTTACTGAAATAAAACAGAACATTGTTTGCTCCAGTGCTGGTAAATGGGCCCCCTCAGGCAACAGTGGCCTCAAACAAAACAACTGTGAGGTGGGCACAGGACCGGGCAGTGTTTCGTTCTGTTGTGGGTCGCTATGAGTCGGAACCGACAGCACCTAAAACAAACCATGTAGGAAGCCAGTAAGTGAACCTGGACCAGAACGTGGGTCTAGGTACCATCCACACCTCATGCCATGGCCCTTGTTCTCCTGCCTGTCCCTGACCTTCGCCTCTGGCCCGTTCAATTACAGGAAGGAAGCCTAAGAGAATGACAGCTGTTTGCTTAGAGCAAAACTGCCTTTCACAGGAGTACACCCAACGGCTGTGCTTTTCTCCAAGACCAGTCCTGACAGCTAAGAAGGCTGGCACCCAACTGGCACATTCCAATACCTTTGTCCTGCCACCTCCTGCCACATCAAGCCTTTGGCACAAGATTGGTTACTCAACCCCTGCCAGGCCTGCACCATCTCCTGCCCAACCCAACCCATGGCGGGTGGTGTCCAACATGTTCAGATTGATGCCGATTGGTACGGGGCCATCATTTTGTGGGCACCTTTTTTTCCATGGAGGCAGAATTTGTAGGAGCAGTGGCAGCAACTGCCTCCTTCTAATCCTTCTCAACTTTCTCGTGGGACTTTGAAGAATGAGCTCCCTTCCACCTCCCAAGAGTAAGTTACCTACTTCGGCCCTTCTTCTGTGCTCTTAGAAACTACTAATCCCCAGACAGCAAGTCTGTACAGTTTAGCCCCCCAGCTTCCTGACCGCACCCACATTCCAGGGCAGTGCCCGCTCACTCCCTCCTCAGGCGGTAATCCATTGTTTCTTTGAGGTGGGCAGGGCTGCCCATTGGGCACCAAGGCCACCTGGGTGGAAGGAACCTTTACGCAGCAGGGAGGCTATAAAACAGTGGGCCAACATTGGTTACTTGGCTCTCAAAGAGGAGAGACTAAAGGAGGGGTGTGGAGCTCAAAACTTCTCTAGATGATCATGGGAATGAAAATTCAATTCCATGGGGTTCTAAGCCCCAGGCTAGGAACAATTAAAGCCCACTTTTAGGTGTAGCAGTCATACCCAGATGGAATAAAGATGATTCTAGAGCCTATCCCCAACCCTCATTGGCCCACCATGTAAGTCCCAAGAAAACTCTTCTCCCTTCAGATCCCTCTTGGTCTGTTGGTCCCAACTCATTAGCTTTGGGTGTAGCTTCAAAGAACGGAGAACAAAGGGCCCTAGTGCTTTCTGGAAGATAATCCCATGTTTTCTAGGAAGCTATGCATATACTGGAGTCCTGTAGGACAAGCACTGGACCACTAGGTTGTTTGAATTGCAAAGTTGGTGGTTCAAACTCACCAACCACATCTTGAGAACCCTATACAGGGTCGCTATGAGTTGGAACCAACTCAACGGAACTTGAACAACAATGTATACATCAAAATCACACTTAAGATTTGGAAAAGGTGATATGTTCCTTGAAGCAGATTTACTTTATTTCTCTGTTCTTTTTAATTTAGGCCATCATTGGAGGTAGTTTCTACACCCGATGCACAGAGCAAATGGAGAGATGCTATGATTGACTGAAAAAATGGAGTGGAAGCCTACATGGAAAGTTTACCACAGAGAACATGCCACATACGAAGTGTGTGAATATTTTGTGTGGTCCTTACCTGTTATCCTTCTTAAATCCAAGGACTTCACAGCTCAGCGGAGAAGACTGGTAAGCCAATAAGCAAGCACAGGACAATGCTGAGAGAGAGAGCCCTTGGTTCTATAGACCCACAGAGAACAAAGCCATTCACTACCAGAACTTGGAGCTTCGCAGACGAGCAAACATCTGAACCAACGACTGAAGAATAAGGTGGAGTTTCCAGGTCGGGGGATGAGGAGAGGGGTATTTTGGGAGCTGGGTGAGCTCAGAGGGGAGAACTGAAAAAGTGGCTAGAGAAGAAGTGGGAATCATGAGGGTCTTTTGTGGGAATCATGAGGGTCTTTTGTGGGAATCATGAGGGTCTTTTGTGTAGAGGCACTGAGATACCTACCATCCAAAGGCATGGCAAGACTGTGGAAGAATGATGTCCAGAGTGAGCTTCCAAGAGTAACTGGTGATGACAGAAAGGCTGGTGGAGAGGTAAGCAGGGGGACAAGGAGGCTGAGGGACAGATCTGAAAGAGAGAAAGGATCAGCGTGGACATAGCATGGCATCAGGGAGAAGGATGGATGGTAGTGCAGAATTGGTTTTGGGATAAAAATGATGGGGACAGTTTTTGGTATACTGAAACAGGTTTAGGATAATGGGTGGTGGTGGCTGTGTGCCGTGGAGTCAGTTCTGACTCATAGCAACCCTGTACTGGGTTTCCAAGACTGTAAATCTTTATGGGGGCAGAAGGCCTCATCTTTCTCCTGCAGAACATCTGGTAGTTTCAAACTGCTGACCTTGAGGTTAGCAGCCTGATTCGTAACCACTACGCTACCAGAGCTCCTTATATGGTGTTTTGGAGACTGTGAATCTTTAAAGGAGCAGACAGCCTTTTCTTTCTCCCATGGAGTGGCTGGTGGGTTTGAACTGCCAAACCTGCAGTTAGCAGCCTGACACCTGGCTAATAATCCACAGTGCCACCAGGGCTCCTGGAATGACCAATGAGCAGGTTAAATGGCAGACAGTAGGTGTGAGAGGGGAGAAAAGGTGAGCAAGGCTAGAGCAGGGTGGTCATTCCCTTCTGATGATCAGACTTTGGGCTCCTCTTAGACCGGCAAGAAAATAAGAGGGGTCAGGGCCAGGAGTCCAGCAGGTACTTGGCTCTGTTCCCACAGAGGTAGCGGGGACATCGGTCCCTACTAGCCTTGATGACTCTCAGAGGCCAAGTGGCTGAGACTGGCCATCCTTAAACTGTATTTCTTTTCTTTTTTGACCCTGCTTGGACCCAGAACTCTAGCGTTGTTCTCAGTAGAACACCTGCCCCTCTATAGGAAGAAGGCATCGTTTAGGGTAACAGTTCCAAAGCAGGGCTGAAATGTATTAACCTAGTTCTGTCCTGACATATACCACTGCATCTCCCTGGGCCTCTTGAGGTTAGACTTCTAGCCCACTTGAGCCTGCTGCAGCCTTTTACAAAAATGGTTTGGTTAACCATGGCAAGAGCCCATGACCAGGCAGGGCGGGTGTCCACAGACGAGATCATGAGAGCTTCTCATTGTGAAAAAACTTTCTTGCTGTTCCTTCCAAATTGTCCGAGGTGGTTGATTTTCTTCTCGATATCTACATCTGAACAAAAACCCTCACTAAGTCAGTGGCATTTCTCCACAGTCTTACCATTAGCAATATGCTACTAGTTAACCATTTATTAGTAGTATAATGTCATACATGCAATTCAGGGCAATGAAACTCATAAATGGAACAAAGACACGTCAGCTCGGCACTTCTCCTTTGTAATTCTCTTTCTCGCATCCTTTCCGTGGTCCCCAAGATGACCCAGATGGTTTCTCTCATCAGTCGGCTGAACGGTGCACTTCCCCAATCATTATAACCGATTTCAGATGGTGCTAGAAAATTGTATTGACTCTGAACACCAAAAGAAATCAGTCATCCTCTAAGGGGTCAGAGGAGGACGTGAGAGGATGTGGAGGAACCAAACAGGAATTAGTCATACATGTCAATATTTAATCCAGGCACAGAGAAGTCTGTCTTATAGGGTAAGTGCTACTGAAAGATTACTACACAAACAAGTATGAAGTTCTAAGAACCAGCTTTCTCACATACTCCATGTGTACATGTAACCCCACTGTTGGCAGGGACAGGAATGGCCCAGCTACTATGGGAGGCGGGTTCCCGTAACAGTCTTGTCTTTGCTTTCAAACATTTCAGGACTGGCCCATTCATTCTTCCTGCTGTAGGAAGCGCAGGTGGTCTCCCCCAAGAACACTGATTTCAAATGGTGCTAGACAATCACTATTTAAATCTAAACCACCATATGAAACCAGCTTCCTGAAGAAGCTTTATGGTCTTTTTTTATGCTTTTTTTCTTCAAAATTCTCTCTTGCAATAGATTCAAGACAGCCTAGAAAGGGAAAAGTTGAGAGCTGGTTGTGAAGTCTTTACTTTGTGGTTGGAAGAGGGCTTTAGTTAAACAGAATGAGGACACACTGTTGAATGGGCAACTAATTTGCTCTGTAAACTCTCATCCAAATCACAACACACAGTTAAAAGTAAAATAAAATACATGAAATGGAAATACTGGGCCAAGTAACTTACTTTGACAGTGTACTATCTGTCTCACTTAAAGGCGTCCTGGTGTGGCTACATGATAAAGCACTGGACTGAAAGGTTGGTTTGAACCACAAGGTCGACGGTTCAAACTCACCAGCTGCTCCTTGGAAATTCTATATAGGGTCACTTTAAGTCAGGACCAACTCAGTGGCACTCAGCAACAACACCTTATTTAATGGCATCCCAGGGTGATACAAGTGATTTAGCACTTGGACACTAATCTAATGCTAGAGGTTTGAGCCCAGCCATAGGTGCTTGGGAGGAAAGGCCTGGAAAACGACTAAAGCTTTAGCAAATTCCATATATTCATCACCACATCTGATGTCACCAAATCTGGGGTGGAGTTAGAGTGACTGTGAACCCCCTTTCTTCTTGAGCAGCCTAGAAGGAGACAGTTAAATCATTTTGAGCCCAATGCCTGCACTCCTGGTGGGCTGTCAAGGAAAAGCTCTGATCTGAGTAAGGAGAAGCTGGAACGCAAAGATCCAGGTGAAGGAGGCAGAGAGCATGGTGTGCAGAGCCTTCCCACGGCAGACACACAATGCACAGCGAGTCGGGGGCCCGGCAGGGCAGAATGGACCCAAACAGCAGAAAGGGAAGAAAGTCCTTTCCTAACTAAATCCCTTTCTTTTACGCTGACATTGTTTTGTTTGACCTAAGAGAAAAGCATGTTTAGAGTCTAAGGAAGACATTGGATAGCTCAGAGGTAAGCAGCACATATTGATATTCCTTAAGATCTGGATGTTTTTTCCAGAGTGGAATGCCTTTATGAGTGAGGGATTTTTGATCTCTTTCTATTGAACATTCCTCTCCTCCTCACTGTAAAGTGAAAGGCTTTGGTCTCTTAGTTCTCACTGACAAAGTACTTTTCCACACTTTTCCCCCTCCCATTAGAGTTCCTGACATTGGGGTTCTAGGCAGCCCACTACCCTTCTCTTTTTAATGTTCTTGGAATCCCAGAAGACAGTGCTCTCTACTAGAGGGGTGGGTATTCCTTTCATTGAGCTGTTAGTACAAAAAATTCCAGACATATGGAAAATATGAACAATAAGACAAACACCCAAACACAACAACTGTTTAGTTTTGTTTCACTCAGGGGTCCTGGTGTGGTGCTGTAGGATAAACACTGGACTGCTAACTGCAAGGATGGCATTCAAACTCACCAGCTGCTGTTTGGAAACCTTCTACAGGGTTGCACTGAGTTGAACTGACTCAACGGCACTTAACAGCAACAACAAGAAGTTAGCTACAGGGTGGCGGCGAGCCCCGGGACAATCAGTGACAATGGACTTGGTTTGGTTATTAAGTTTCATCTATATGCAAATATGGCATGAAGGCAGAAAAGCTTTCAGGACCTTATTTGCTGACGGGTTGTAACTCAAAGTGAGGAGTTGAGCTGCAAACGCCCATTCATAATGGGAAAATGGAATGTACAAAGTATGAATCTAGGAAACCTGGGAGTTGTCAAAAATAAAATGGAAAACATAAAGAGCTGAAATGGAATGGTATTGGCCGTTTTGACTTTGACCATCATACTGCTTACAATGCCAGAAATGAGACACTCAAGAACAGTGTCACGTTGACCATCAAAAAGAACATTTCAAGATCTGTCTTGAAGTGCACTGCTGTCTGTGATTGGATAATATCCATTCTCCTATAAGGAAGACCAGTTAACACCACTATTATTCAGATTTACACACCAAACACTAAAGCCAGTGACAATGTAACTGAAGAATTCTACCAACTTCTTCAGTCTGAAACTGATCAAACATGCAATCAAGATGCATTGATAATTACTGATGATTGGAATGCAAAGGTTGGAAACAAAGAGTAAGGATCAGTAGTTGGAAAACATGACCTTGGTGATAGAAACAATGATGGAGATAGAATTGGTAGAATTTTGCAAGACCAATGACTTTTTAATTGCAAATACCTTTTTTAAAACATAAAAGGAGATTATACACATGGGCCTCACCAGACAGAATACACAGGATTGTCTACATCTGTGCATAAAGACTGTAGAAAAGCTAAATATCATCAGCCAAAACTAGGCCATGGGCTTACTGGGAAACATACCAACTGTTCATATGCAAGTGCAGGCTGAAGCTGAAGAAAATTAAAAGAAATCCACAAGAGCTCAAATATGGCCTTGAATACATTCCACCAGAATTGAGAGAGTTTGTTCAAGGACAGATTTGATGCAATGGACACTAATGACTAAAGCTCAGAAGAGTTATGGGGTGACATTAAAAACATCAAACAGGAAGAAAGCTAAAAGTCACTGAAAAGACAGGAAAGAAAAAAATGACCAAAATGGATGTCAGAAAACACTGAAACTTACTCTCCAACAAATAGATGCTAAAGAAAATGGAAGAAGTTAAGTAAAAGAGCTGAACAGAAAATTTCAAAGGGCAACTGGAGAAGACAAAGTACAGTATTATAAATGAAATGTGCAAAGATCTGGAGTTAGAACACCAAACGGGAAGAACCTTCTCAGCATTTCTCAAGCTGAAAGAACTGAAAGAAAAATTCAAACCTTGACTTTCAATACTGAAGGATTCTATGGGCAAGATACTGAATGATGTAGAAACATCAAGGGAAGATGGAAGGAACACACAGAGTAACTGTACCAAAAATGTTCAACCATTTCATGAGGTAGCATATAATCAAGAACCAATGATCCTGAAGGAAGAAGTCCAAGCTTCACTGAAGACACTGACAAAAAACAAGGCTCCCGGAATTGACAGAATAAAAATTAAAATCTTACAACAAACTGAGGCAGCACTGGAGGCACTCACTCATTATTCCTATAAGTTTGGAAGACAGCTACCTGGCCAACTGACTGGAAGAAATCTATATTTGTGCCCATTCCAAAGAGAGGTGACCAAGTAGAATGAGTAAATCATCTAACAATATCATTAATATCACATGCTAATATAATGAACTATACTTCAAAAACGGCTGCAACAGTACATCAACAGGGAGCTGCCAGAAATGCAAGCTGGATTCAGAAGAGGACGTGAAATGATGGCTATCACCCCTGACGTCAGATGATCTTGGCTGAAAACAGACAACACCAGAACAATGTTTACCTGTCCTTTACTGACTTTGTATAGACTTCTGACTGTGTGGATCATGACAAGCTATGGATAACATTGGGAAGAAAGATATATTCCAAAACACTTAATTGTGCTCACAAGGAACCTATACACAGACGAAGAAGCAGTTGTTCGAACAGAACAAAGGGATAATGAATGGTTTAAAATCAGGAAAGATGTGCACCAACGTTGTATTCTTTCACCATACTTACTCAAATTTATATGCCGAGCAAATAATCCGAAAAACTGGATTATTATAAAGAAAAATGTGGCATCAGGATTGGAGGAAGACTCACCAACAATCTATGATATGCAGATGATACAACCTTGTTTACTGAAAGCTAAAAGGACTTAAATTACTTACCGATGAAAATATAAAAAACCACAGCCTTCAGTATGGGTTGCACCTCAATGTAAAGAAAACAAAAATCCTCACAACTGGACCAATAAATAACATGATAAATGGAGAAAAGATGAAGTTGTCTAAGACTTCATTTTGCTTAGATCCACAATTAACACACATGGAATCAGCAGTCAAGAAATCAGATGATGTATTGCATTAGGCAAACCTGCTGTCAGTTTGATGACTAAAGTGCCCCTAACCCAAGCTCTAAGGAGCTCTGGTAGCGTAGCGGTTACGAATTGGGCTGCTAACCTCAAGGTCAGCAGTTCGAAACTACCAGCCATTCCAGGGGAGAAAGATGAGGCTTTCTGCTCCCGTAAAGATTTGCAGCCTCCGAAACCCTGTGCAGGGTCACTATGAGTCGGAACCGACTCTATGGTATTTAACAACAACAACAACCACCCAAGCTGTGGTATTTTCAGTAGCCTCATAGGCATAAGAAAGTTGGACATGATTAAGGAAGACTACAGAAGAATCAATGTATTTGAGTTACGGTGTTGAAGAAGAATATTCAAAGTACCATGGAGTGCCAGAAGAACAAACAAATCTGTGTTGGGAGAAGTACAGTCAGAGTGCTTCTTAGAAGCCAGGATGATGGTGAGACTTTGTCTCTCCCATTTCATACGTTATTAGGAGGGAGCTGTCCCTGGAGAAGGACATCACGCTTGGCAAAGTGGAGGGTCAGCATAACAGAGGAAGACCCCCCAATGAGATGGAGTGGCGCAGCAGCAGCAACAATGGGCTTAAGTGCAATGACAATTGTGTGGATGGTTCGGTGCCGGGTAGTGATTTCTTCTGTTGTGGATCCGAATGGACTCAATGGCACCTAACAACAACAACACATGTACATTTGTAGGTGGATATTTTTTGATGAATTATATGAAAGTACACTGAAGACCATCCAGACACTTTTCTGCTAAATACCTGAACATATCTGGTCATAACAATGAGGTTATTCTTCTAGATAAACACAATACTGTATCATGCCCAAGAACATTAGCAACTATTCTTTTGTATTTCCTAATACCCATACTGTCCACTGTGGGTGACCCTGCTGGTATTTAAAATATCCGTGGCATAGCTTCCAGAATCACAACAACTCACAAGTATCGGGATTGGAGGAAGACTCATTAACAACCTGCAACATGCAAATTATACAACCTTGCTTGTCAAGAGTGAAGAGGACTTAAAATCCTTACTGATGAAGATCAAAGAGCACAGTCTTTGGTATGGATTGCATCTCAATGTCAAGAAAACAAAACTCCTCACCACTGGACTAAGAAACAACATTCTTATCAAAGGAAAAAAGATTGAAGTTGTCAAGGACTTCATTCTTCTTGGAGCAACTATCAACACTCACGGAAGCAGCAGTCAAGAAATCAAATGACATATTGCACTAGGCAAATCTGCTGCACAAGACCTTTTTAAAGTGTTGAAGAACAAAGATGTCAGCTTGAGGACTAAGGTGTGCCTGACCCAAGCCATGGTATTTTCAATAACCTCATATGCATGTGAAAGCTGGACAGTGAATAAGGAAGACCATAGAAGAATTGATGCATCTGAGTCATGGTGTTGGACGAGAATATTGAAAGTGCCAGCCATGGGCTGCCAAAAGAACCAACAGATCTGTGTTGGAAGAAGTGCAGCCAGAGTGTTCCTTGGAGGCCAGGATGGCCAAACTTCGTCCCTCTTACTTCGGACATATTGTCAGGAGGGACCAGTTGATGGAGAAGGACATCATGTTTGGTAAGGTGGCAGCATCGGTGGACTCAAGCGTGGCAACAATTGTGAGGTTAGTCCAAGGCTGGGCAATGTTTTGTCCTGTTGTCCTGCTATGAAGTACCAACTCGATGACACGTAACAACAATATCCAAACTAACCTTTTCCTCCTGCTTCCCATAAAAGTCTTTTACAGTCCCATGTTTCAAACCCAGATCTCATGGAGGTTCATGCACTAAAGCTTTGGGTCCACTTTGAATCTGAAACACTCCTGCCTCCCTCTCCCCACCCATTGTGGTTCTATGAAACGTAGGTTCTTCTCCTGGGTTTGCCATGCACTTACCCTGAATTCTAACTCCGCATTCTTGCTTATATATATTAACTGCACTTTAGTTAATTAATCCATTCAGCATTCTTAGTCAGCATTCTTGGTCTGTATGCTTGCCTGTAGACAGTAACGTGCACTTTAGTTTCTCCTTCTGTATTTCCTCATACCTGTTACGGGGTAATGTCACCATGAACCCAGCCGGGGACAGTCTGTTACAAGGTGCTGGTGGTGGGCAATCTCAAGTGACTTCAAGTAGGATGCTAACTAGTAGGACGTGCAGGCTGCTCAGCTTTCATCTGATCTGTATCTTTCACCCCTAAGTCGTGGTCAGTGATGGCTTCCTTCCAGGGTCCCCTGGGAAGCACGGGCTTCCTGCTGCTGGGACAAGAAAGGCAAGGTGGACAGCAGCAGCCACTCCATCACAGTACAGTGGCCTGGCAGCTGCAAAGAAAAGCATGGACTTTGTGAAGAGACAATCGGTTAACGCTGGCAACCTGAAAGGACACATGAGCATGTGACTCCAGAACCATCACTGACAAAGTGCCGGTCGGAGCAATTGCTAGTATTCTCAAATCCAGCACAAAGAGGTCTGCACATTTTCTACAAATGATGAAGACACCGTGTCTTTGACCACTGCTACTTAGGAATGTTTTCAGATAATTGACATGCTGGTTGTGAGTAAACAAGAGCTATGCCTCTCACTTCCACCTGGTTAAGTTTTGTGTTTCCCTCATCATAAATGTCACATACACACACAAAGCACACACAGGAACCCACTGCTATCAGGTCAACAAACATCAATATCCACACGCCAGTGTCTGTCCTCATTCACACACAGTACGGCCTCCAACCTTACTGTCAGATTTGGAAGGAAACGTACAGACTACTTCTATGTTCTTTTGGCAGCTTCCTGAAGATCTGTTTGCCGGAAGAGACCGACTGCCAAAAGAACATAGATGGCAACTGCTTTGTCCACCAGTAGGGAGGGAGAAACCCAGTTGGTACAGGGAGAGGGACACATTCATCCTCTCCTCCCAGATGTGGGGCATCCCCGGTGACCGTAGGGCCAACCTTTCTGAGAAAAAGTTTTACTTGTGGAACATTAGCTGCTTCCATTCCTCTGTGGTCTCCTAGACCCAACAAACCATTGACGGCTCTATTGTTAGGCCAGGACAGGACACTACAGGACTGGACTTGGGCTTCTCAGGGTGTTGCTATTTGAAGACCAATTTTAACCACCAACAAATTTAAGGTACGACAACATTTGAAAGCGATTTGTGAGCAACTCTTATACATAGAGCGCACACTTCCGATTCTCAAACTCTCCATCTTTGGTATTAAAACACTGGTATTTGGGGGGCTGTATGAGAAGACCCCACCATTTATGTCTCTCGACTCACAGGTATGGGAATGTATCTATTCACCATTTATGCCCACTCTGCGCTGCCATGTTTGATGCTACTTTTGAGCAAGTGGCTCTACTTCGTATTTTTGTTTCCAAATCTGATAGGAAGGTTGGAGCATGCATTGTGTGTGACTCAGTACACTACCCCAGTAACTCCCATGTGGTAAAAAGTTGAACAGTAGAAGCACATTGTTTTCTTTAAATTGAGATGCCAGTCTGTTCTTGAATACGGGATTAAGGTACCTTCCCCCGGGGCTGGAGGATTTAACAAGAGAATGGTATCTGACTAGGATTCCTCTTGATGTCTTACCTTGCAAACGTAGGGACACTGGGGTCCAGAGTTGTGCTGATCTGTGCTGACCGTGTGAGTCTGGGCGAGGGATGTCTTACACGCAGCAGATGAACATGTCGGGCAGGGTCTGGAGCCGAGCTTGCGCTGCTTATTAGCTCTGTGAGAAAGAATGGAGACAGACACTTTGGTACTACAGCGGCTGTTAGACCACTTACAGTCAGCACACAAAACAGCTCCACACACGTGTTACACATGTTTTTGCTTTTGCTGGATGGATCTGACTCTTGGGTGGCTTCGCAGGATGAAGGTGGACCGCACCTCTGGAGTGGGTGGCAGGGTCCTCAGCAGAACAGTGACACCAAAACCCTAAACCTGTTGTCCAGTAGATTCTGACTCACAGTGACCCCATGGGCCAGAGAAGATCTGCCCCTAGGGGTTTCCAAGGCCCTGGTGTTGCAGTGAGCTAAGCGGTGGGCTGTGCACTACATGGTTGGTAGTTTACACCCCCAGTTGCTCTGAGGCAGAAAGATGAGGCTCTTTGCCCCCAGATGATTTACAGTCTCAGAAACCCTACCGGTCACGGTTCCAACACTGCCCTGTAGACTTACCAAGACTTGGAAATGGCTCTGTGGCAGTGGTTTTTTGGGTTAATCTTTGTGGGGAGGAGCTTTGGAGGTGCAGAGATTAAATGCTGGGCTGCCAAGGAGAAAAATGGTGATTTGAGCCCATCAGCTGCTTCATGGGAGAAAGATGTAAGCAGTCGACTTCTGTAGAGATTATAGCCTACAGAAACCCTGTGGGGCAGTTCTACTCGGTTCTTCAGGACTCACCACAATGAATCAGAATTGACCCCACGGAAGCAGGTCCTGCCACATCTTTCTCCCATGTAGTGGCTGGTGGATTTGAACTGCCAGTCTTCTGGTTAGCAGCCAAGTGTTTATCCACTGCCTCACCAGGTTTCCTCAGAGCAGTGACAGCTGATGGCATCTGTGGCAGACACTGCGTGTTTCACGGGCATTTTTCCAGGTGGTTTTAGTCATGTGCCCAGTGTGAGAACAGAGATTTAAGGAAAGGTGCCTGGCTTGCTGGTGGTCACAAAGCTTATAAATGTCAGGGCTGGGATTCAAGCCCTGTGGCAGATACCCAATCTCCTAAGTCTTGCCAACCACTGCTCAGCACATTCTACTTTCTGAGCAGGCTCATCTTCCCGCGGCCACCCAGAGCTCTGTACACAAGCTGGCTCCGGGTTCCAGAATCTCCTCAGCATGCAAAGGAATTAAAAACAAGAAATCCATGCCATGGACTTGTAGAGGGCTCCGTGTAGACGTGCCTCATTCGGTTTCTAAGGCTGCTTCATATCCTCCTTTCGTCAGATCCCCACCATGAGAAGAGCCGACTTGTAAGAGAGCAGTGTCTGGTTAGCAGCGAGCTGGCTTCTCACATGTGGTGTGACGTCTTCTCTGGGGCTGGGTTTCTCACCTTCTCACGTGGGTTCGGGTCCAAAGAGCACAGTGGCCGGCCCTATGGGTCAGTGTCACTTACTTCCTGGGTCGTCCCACCAGACGTGCCACTGAGGAGCTGCAACCCAGTGAGTGTGGCAATGATAAGACAGCATCTTCAACCACAACCAGCCATGGTGCTCCGCAAAGCGTCCCTTGTCTGTAAGGCAGCTCCCAGCGCAGGCCCGAGGAAGCTACTCTGACTCGACTGTACAATCAGGACAATGACAGTGCCCACCGGGTGAGGGTTAAATGAGCAATTAGGACAAGTGACAGTACCGTGTCTGAGGTCACGAGGGGATCGCAGTGGTGAGCACAAAACCGTACATCATTCTTCCCTCAGCACGTCGTGGACATGGCTCACAGCTCCTGCATTACAACACGTCCCCGGCAACATTCTGCAGCTTCCACAGACACCAAAGGCAGAGGTTCCTCGTCTGGGAATCTTTACGCCACATCTGTCTCCCTTGGAGAGGCTGGTGGGTTTGAACCACCAACCTTTCTGTCAGCAGCCAAGCTCTTAACCACTGTGCCACCAGGGCTCCTCTGACTAATGCTAGAATCCGAGAAAGCCTCGCTTGGATCAACACACGGTTTTGTCCAATTGAATCAAATCTTTAACGTGTTCTGCCCTCTTTCCCTTCTTCCATCCTAAGACTGGAATGTGAGATCTGGACAATAGCAGTTCACATTATACGTTTTCTTTTTCTTTAAATAATAAGTTAGGAGTTGGATGTTTAAGAGACGAAAAGTAGAGACTTATACTGATGAACATTTTTCATGGCCTGGGGGACTGCCAAGGGATACAATGAAACTCCTGAGCACAAGCCCCTACTGCCATCGGGTGTAGGGATGCCGTACGGTCAGTTTCCCCAGGCCCAGCAGACTGGCACCTGGAGCTGAAAGGGCAGTGCCAGCCCTAGGCAGTCTCCCAAGGGGCAGTGGCAGAGTTTTCTCTTCGGCAAGCCACCTGACCAGTGCTGTCAGGAGATCCACGGACAACTGGCCCTCGGGGTGTAGCCTGTGCTGAGGTGCGCCTCTGCACACGACACTTACCAGGGGATGGGGGTTCGCTCAGCAGCTGTCTCATGAGAAAAACCTGGATGCAGCCCTAAAGACTGACCCAACCGCAGAAGGCTGGGAGGCTGGCTGCTCGGAGCATGGGAGACTCTGATTTCCAAGATGCCTTTGCAGCTTCCAGGTCACTGCAGGACTCCAGGAGGCCCAGAGGGGGCGTGAGTCTATGTACAATGGTCTTGGACTATTTTAGGGTCAGGAGGAGCACGCCCTCACTGGCTCCAGTGTTCTCTCACCACGTCGCTGAGGAGGAACCAGTGACGGAGAGGTCTTGTGGAAGGAAGTCTAGGGTGCAGGCACATATTTCGTGCTAAGGTGTGTCACATGGGCCCAGAGCACAGCAGGTGACTAGGAAGGGCGCAGCCAGAGCAGGCAAGGCTGTCAGGTCATTCCAGGGAGGGCCGGTGGGTGGAAAGACACAGCAGGCTCTAAAGAGGGGACAGGGAAGTTATGTTAGACGTGGCAGATGTGGCAGGGAGGTGAAGGAAAGGTGCTGAGAAGGTCAGTGCATAGGCTTTGAGGGGATTCCAGAAGATGACAGCTGAACGACTGTGAGATCAGGGGGTGAGAGGAAACAGGAGTGTCACCAAGAGACCAATTAGAGGGCACACCTGTGGGAGCACCAGGCTGGATACAGCAGAGGAGGCAACTGCGGGAACTCTGGGCTGGACGCAGCAGAGGACGTACCTGCCAGAGCACCAGGCTGGATGTAGTAGAGGACACGGTTGTGGGAGCATCGAGCTGGACGCAGCAGATGGACCACGCTCCTGCGGGAGCACCGAGCTGGACACAGCAGAGGACGCGCGTGTGGGAGCATCAAGCCGGATGCAGTAGAGTCCACGCCGGGGGGAGCACCAAACTCGACGCAGCAGAGGACGTATCTGCCAGAGCACCAAGCTGGATGCAGTAGAGTTTGCGCCTGGGGGAGCACTGAGTGGGACGCAGTAGATGGACCACGCTCCTGAGGGAGCACCGAGCTGTTTGCAGCCGAGTCAGCAGACAATTGTCATCATGGGGAAGCTCAGGGCGATGGCAGCCCCCAGGCAGGGCACCAGACGTTGAGGTCAGGATAAGCTTGTACAGACCCGTGTTCTTCACTCTATAGAGGTATAAGCAAGACGACATAGAGGTGGTCAGAGAGGGTGGGGCCCTTTCTCAGGTGGCCTGGTTGGTGGGGGCACACAAGTGGCATCTGTCTAGAATGCAGAGAACATGGACCGAGTGAGAGCTGGGAAATGCCCCTCAGCCCACTAGGAGTCTCCTTCCCTGGCCCCAAGTCCTTAGGAGGCACAGGGGGTGAATTCTGAAGGGGACTCACACTGGGGTCAAATATAGGAGTGACTTCAGGGTACACAGCAAAGAGAAGAAGGAAATTCCCACATAACTGCAGGTACACATGGCATCGAGCTGGCCTCCCAGGAGGCACCCGGCCAGGCGGGACTGAGTCTACATCCTGGGAAGGCAAGCAAGCAGGTGTCTACCCAGGAAGCCGCGACCCAGGCAGGTGGGAGGCATCTTCTCCCATATGAACTAAAAATCCTCCGAAGCGCACAGCACACCATCCCTGTGTGGCTGTTTCCAGTTTGCTGTGTAATTTTGTTAGGAAAATTTTATCCATGGGCTTAAATTTGAAGCATTTGCTAGATTTTAATTTTTCTAAGTACACACAAATATAAAATAGGAAAAAGGTTTGTGTAGGGGAACCAAACCAAAAATCTAAAAACAACCACATTAGATTTAAAATCAAACCACCACCATGCCTTGTCCACTTGGCACAAAACCTCCACACTGTCCTGGACCCAAGGCCTTTCCTGTGAGGTCCCCGGTCAGCAGGACTGAATTTCTCTCTCCAGTTCTGAGGTATTGCAGGCTTGGTTCCAGATCACCACGATAAACCAAATACCACAATAGAGTGATTTGCATAAGTTTTTTTGGTTTCAAGGTACATACAAAAGTCACACTGATACTATACTGTAGTCTCTGAAGTGTGTAACAGCAATATGAGAACATTTGAAATATTGTGAGAAGGACCAATGGGCATGGAGACACAGAAGGAGCACAGGCTGCTGGGAAAACAGTGCGAGCAGACTTGCTCAAGGCAGGCTGGCCACAACCCTTCAATTTGTAGTACAATGAAACGAGGTCTGCCGGCATTCGCAGAGGCACTGCTAAACATCTAGAACATCTTCTACATGTTCTATTTTACCTGGTGCCTCAAGACCACACCATGTTCTTAGAATTTGGCTCAATTCTTTCTCCTGTGGGAAGGACTAGAAGTTTGTTTTATTAAGAACTAGCATGGCATAAGCGAACGCTCATCAAAGGGGAAAAGAAAAAGGAATAGATGGAGTCTCGTTTTGGCATCTAGATAGGAACATTACTATCCTTATGTTTGTCCAGAAGCGAGTCAACTGATAAATAATGAATGATTGTTTTCTTCTGTGACAGGAAGCTCTGGACACGCCTCAAGAGCTAGAGGTCAAGGCTGGGAATGGAGCAATTGGCTCTCCTTCAGCTCTGTGACCTTGGCCCCCAGGGCTCTCTGGTCCTGTCTCTCCACATCTGAAACACGGAAGCTGTCTGTGATAGCCTTCCTTTTGCTTCAAGATAAGCAGATTCTGAACTATGGCATTAAGTGTATGGCTGGCTTCTGCCTTGGCCCTCAGAGAAGGATTCTTCAGTCATAGCTCATGTGTGCCAACAAAGAAACATCCTGAATCACTCCAAACCATTAAGAATGTTGGCCTGGACTTCTGAAAGGCAGCATAAACAAACCCATGCCCAGGCGGGAACTCGCCGACTAGATTCTCGGCCTCCTTTAACTCCTCCTCAGCGCCTCTAATGGCTTCCATGTTTCGTAAGTCATCACAGCCATCAAGTCAACTCTGACCCTTGGCGACCCCTTGTGTGTGAGAGTAGAACTGTCCTCTACAGGGTTCTCAAAGGCTGCTTTCTCAGAAGTACATCACCAGGCCTCGGTTCCCTGGTGCCTTTGGGTGGACTTGAACCTCCAACCTTTCAGTTAGCAGCTTAGTTTGCTAACTGTACAGGGTCGTATTAGCCCCAATGCCATCACGTCAATTCTGACACAAAGTGACCTGTGTAGGATTTCTGATACTCTAAACTTTTATAGGAGCAGACGGTCTCATGTATCTTTGGTGGAGCAGCTGGGGCTTTGAACTGCCAGCCTTGTAGTGAGCAGGCAACCAACCACAGTTACCACCAAGGTTCTTTTCACACAGCTTTTTAAAAGGCCGATGATATTCATCTCACTTCTGAATGACCATCTCTTCATACGGTCACCAGGGCTGGCTTTTTGCCACCTCTTATCAGTTTGGTTCTCCCACTGAACACAGGATGCGAGTCAAGAAAAAACTTCCCTTCTTTTAGGAACCTTGGTGGTGCAGTGACTCAGCGTTTGGCTGCGAACTGAAAGGTTGGTGGTTCGAACCCACAGGATGCTCTGTAGGAGAAAGATGGTGTAGCACTCTGCTCCCAGAAAGGTTTTCCGTAAGCCATGGAACGCTGTGGGTAGTTCTACTCGGTCCTAGACTGGAATGGATTCTACAATCAACCGGCCTGGAACGTTCTCATGCTTTTGTTTCTATCGCTCTGAAATCAGGAAGGCTGTAACAATCAGGATACAGTTCTGGTTTCTAGTAGAATCTTCCTGAATTCTCCTGCCTTCGAAAAGCTATGAAACGTTTCAGGCACCCACCGTAAGTTTTGTGTGGCTAGTTTACACACACAGTACTCCTGAAAGAGTCAGCAGAAAATGAAAGGTAGAAACTCCGACTCACACAACACGACGGCAGTGAAAATGGCACACAGACCCTCAGAAACTGCACTTACGCAAGAACAGGACGGCGTTTGTTTTGTTGTTGTTTTTTGCGTTTGGGGGCACTTAGGCTGGAGTGGGCACAGGTCTTGGAAAGTAGAAAACTCAAACTGTTTTATCCTGAAATTAAAAATTCAGTACAGAAAAAGCAAGAGGCAAGAAGCCACTTCCTCCCATCTCAGTTGGCCACAGGCACTGTGACATTCAGGCATGACTTTTGTCACAGACTCCTTTATTCCTTTGTGGGAACTGAGGAAGCTGGCAGTGGCTCCGAAGAGCTGTTGTTACCCAGCTATGAAAATATATAGAGCTATGCATTTTGGGAATTCCTGGTCACACTTGCCCTCTTCTTCCTTTTTTGTTTTTCAATGTGGGTGAATGTTTATAAGACTATTCACTTGCTCCTTGATAAAGGCTTATTCTCATGGTCAACTCGCCTTATTACACTGAGGTCTCCTCTAGTCATTGATGCAAACCAGCCAGACACATGAGGGGGCTTCAAAAAGTTCATGGAAAATGGAATGAAAAGACTATGTATACACACACACACACACACACACACACACACACACACACACTGTTACATACTGTCGAGTTGGTTAAGACTCAGTGATCCCATATGTAGGGCTTCCAAGGAGCAGTTGTGGGTTTGAACCACCAACCTTGCAGTTAGCAGTCCAGTGCTTATCCTATAGTGCCACACCAGGATTCCATATATATATATATATTATATATACATGCATATACATATATAAAGCGTTTGTTTTCATTTCCTTCCATAGGATGGGAAAACACACATTATAATGTTTGAAAACAACACCCCCCCATCAGAGTATCTATAAATAACAAATAACTTTTTTTTTTTTTTTTAAGTAGCCCAACCTGACTTGCTGGTTTCCTAGAATTATCACTGACTTAGCTAGCTCCCCATGCCATGTCACATGGCTAAAAGATAAAACAAAAAACCCCACACCTGTTGCTGTCAAGTTGACTTGGACTTACAGCGATCCTATACGACAGAGGAGACCTGCCCCATAGGGTTTCTGAGTCTGTAATCTTATGGAGGAGTAATGGGTGTGTTTGAAATGCTGACCTTTTAGTTAGCAGCCAAGTGCTTAACCACTGTGCCTCCAGGGTCCCTTTAGTTACTCCAATTGTTGTTGTTAACTGTCGACAAATCAGTCTGACTCACAGTGATCCTGTACAGGATTTCTGAGGTCCAGTGCTGATCCTATAGTGCCACACCAGGACTCCATGTTGTCGTTGTTAAGTGCCATCGAGTCGGTTCCAACCCACAGCAACCCTGGATAGGGTTTCCGAGGAGCAGCTGGTGAGCTTGAACCACCAACCCTGCAGTTCAAACGGCTTTGCAGTCCGGCGCATTAACCCACAGTGCTACCAGGATTCCATAAGCTCTTTCAATTCACAACAGAGGACTGGACTAGATTCGTCCCATAACTACGTAACTATACTTGTGGGAAAATGCGTTGTGTTTTGCCAAAGATGCTAGCAAGAAACCACCATTAGGACAATTTCCTTTTGGTCCTTCAATTGACTCTCCTTCCACTTCTTATCAGCTCAGTGAGATGCTAGATGCATAAACAAACCAGGGTCTGTTGTTTTGCCTTTGCTCACTCTGCCCTCTCCTGAAAGGGCCCTTGTGAAGCTGGAGGCCAGGGGAAAGGCCCTGGGCTCTGCCAGTCCCATTCCACTGAGGCGGATGCCCAGGGCACAGTTCCCAGGGAGGTGACTCAGCGCTGAGGACCACCTGCTGTGGGGGTGTCCTGCCTTCCGGGTCAAGGCAGACATGAGGGCGGAGAGAAGAAAGGGACAGTGCCCAAAGGGCTCAGAAGGACAGAGAGCAGGGCAGAGCCAGTCCAGGGCAGGCAGGAGAAGGAAAAAGCAGCCGTGAGCACTGGAGGGTCCTCACGCCTGGACATCACTGAAAATGCTGAGATAAAAACTGGAGGCAGAGTCACAGGGCACCTCCCATTTCAAACAGAAAGGATTCCCCTGGAGAATCTCTCCAAACCACAGCCTGGTTTTCAGAAGCCACACAGACACCCAATAGCTCCCTGATCCCCTAGGGTGTCCGCGACTTTCTACCCGGTGTGGCACTGTAGGATAAGCACTGGACTGCTAGCCACAGTTTGGTGGTTCAAACCCACAACTGCTCCTGGGATACCCTAAACAGGGTCGCTAAGAGTCGGAACTGACTCAATGACACTTAACCACCACCATCTGAAGTGAAGAATAATGCACTGCCGGAAGAACTCATAAACCTGTCTTGGAAGAAGTTCACTCAGAATTCTCCTTAGAAGCGAGGCTGGAGAGACAGACTTTGTCTCTCATACTTTGGACATGTATGTGATCAGGAGGGATTAGTCCCTGAAAACCGTTATCATGCTTGGTAAAGGGCAGAGTCAGTGAAAAAGAGGAAGACCCCCAACAAGATGGACTGACGGTGGCTACAATGATTCTCAGTGAGGATGGTGCAGAACGGGGAAGGGTTTCGTATTGCAGTGCACAGGGTCACTATGAGTCGGAACGGATTCAAGGGCATCTAGCAACAACAAAAAATCATCAGAGGCCCCCTCTACCTCCACTTTCTGGCATCCCTCTAGCTAAACTCTCGGCTCTAGCTAAACGTACGTGCCCCCACTTTACCTTGGTTGCCCCCCTTACTCAGTTTGGAGACAACAGCTGAGGTCCTGGGAGTCAGACACAGGAATTTCACTGGGCAATCTTCGGGTTGATTTATCCATTTATTCAAAATGTACAAAACCCTGAGCTTCAGAGTTATCATTCCCACTGGCCTTTGGAAGTCTCTCGGGCCAATTCCACACCCATCCCCGACCTCACTCACTGTGCCTGTCTGATGGACTGCTGACGAGGCAAGGCATGAACTGCCAACCAGGGGGACCCCATAATAGGTCATAGATGTGAGTCATGTGTGCACTGCCTTCGAGGACAGGTAACAAGCACACGCTTGACAAGCGAGAGGGAGGTGCCCCTTCCTTCTGTCTGAGGATCACAGGAGGTGAAATTTTGAATGCAGAATAGTTTTCTAGGGAGTCCCTGGGTGGTACAAACAGTTAAATGCTCAACTACTAACCAAAGGGGTGGTGATTCGAACCCATAAGAGGCTCTGAGAGAGAAAAGATCACAGTCTAGCAAATCCTAAGGAGCAGTTCCACCCTGCCACATGGGGTCACTATGAGTTGGAAGTGACTCTGTGCCACCCACCACCACTACCAGGTTTCCAGGAAGCCCCAGGGTAGCACAAACAGTTCAGTGCTTACCTACTAGCTGAAAAGTTGTTGTCTCCACCCACCCAGAGGAAAACTCTACAGAGCACAATTCTCTGTATACACGGGGTTGCCCTGAGGGGGCATCAACACAATGACCATGAGTTTAGCTTTCTAGGTGGCCAAAGAAGGGAGCTGGGGAGAGGACAAAATGTTTAAGGGATGTGTGTGCTGGACAGCACAGTATCTTCTCTTCAGTGGCTCTGCACATAGGGCTGTGAGGGGACCACGGTCTCAGGTGGTCTGGTGAGGTTCATTCCATGTACCGGGTACTTATGATGCCTGCGGTGTAACTATGGGCCTGGCCTGGGGAGAGGAGAGGCTGGCCACCTGATATCCTGGAGCGGGGTGTTGTGAAGTGTGGAAGTGTTTGCACAAGCATTATCTGATTGAATCACCACCACATCTTGAGCCACTTATTTGGCAATCCATCACCTGCTGCCTTGTGACACGTTCATTTCTGCTGCCTCGTGCCTCAACCTCCCCCTGGCAGGCTCATTTTCGCCCTAGCTGGAGCTTGTGCTCTGGTGACCAGCTCAGTGGCTTGTGCCCAGAGAAGTCCAACACAACCCTTTTCTGCCACACCATGCCTCAAATAGGTAATTTAATTCTTCAGCAAATATGAGGGGGCTTCAAAACGTTCGTGGAAAAAAATCATTCTCTTTTAACTCTCACTTCAGGTGCCCTGGTGGCACAATGGGTTAAGCCTTGCACTGCTAATCGACAAGTCGGCAATTCAAACCCACCAGGCGCTTCATGGGCGAAAGCTGAAGCCGTCTGTCTCTGTCAAGATTTCTGGGCCCCCAGGGAGTTCAACTGTTCCCTGCAAGGTCACGACATGTCCACTCCCAGGGCAGTGACTTAGAGGTGGGGTTCCTGCCTAGAGCACCTGGAGGTCTTTTAGAGCAGAGGTTTGAACAGAAAATGACCAGACGAAGCCGTGCTTTGAACAGACTGGTCTGGCAGTGGGCTGGGCTGGGTGGGGGCACAGAAGAATGATAAGCTGCTTGTGGAGGAAGGGGGTTCTCTGTTCGAATACGCAGTGCTTCACTTGGCTCTTCTCTGAGCCTGGTGACCAAGAGGCCAGGCCTGCTTCCATTCTCCCTCCTGTCCCACGGGCCACACAGAGATCAAAGGCCACAGCTCTCAGGTAGCTCACGCTTTGTGAGAGAGAAGGGAAGGTATCCAGCTATCACACACAGTGAAGACTTCACAAATATTTCCTCCCGCCCAGCCATCCATATTCCACTGGTTTCTCTTTCACCTTTCAAACCCAGGATGTGAGATGTGTTGGAGGAAGGCAGCTAGGAATGTCTAAGAGGGAACGCAGGAAGTCTCTGGGTGATACAACCGTTAACACGCTCAGCTGCTAACTGTGAGGCTGGACGTTTGAATCCACCCCAGAGGCTCCTCAGAAGAAAGGCCTGGTGATCTACTTCTGAAAAACCAACCACTGAAAGCCAACGGAGCACAGTTCCACTCCGACACACAAGGGGGCACCCTAAGTTTAAGCTGGCTCGGTGGGTTTTCTGCAGGAGGCACTTACCCAATAGCAGTCTGGGGCGGAGACACTGGCTCAGGATCTGCTGAGAGTCAGAACCAGGACAAAGTGATGCCATTCGAGGGCTTTCAGGGGAGCCGGGATGGTTTACCTCTCAGGAAGGTCAGTGTGGAAGACAGAGAGGGTGGAGTGCAGATTAGGAAGACGATATGGCCTGGCCCTGCAGATAGGGCGAGACTGTGATGACCGAGACAGGCCTGGTGCACTGCCTGATGCCGGCCACAAGGTGGCAGCCACACACAGCCATTCCAGTGGCGGTTCCTAGGGTCACGGTGACCTTTCAGGACCGAACAAAACTGTCACCGAGGGTTTCCAAGGTGGTCATCTTTATGGAAGCAGATGCCACGTCTTTCTCCTAAACTACCGGGCCACCAGGGCTCCTTTTTCGAGTCAAGGGAGAGAGTCTTCATACGTTTACAAAAAACAGGGACACTTGGCTTTGACCACCACGAGTGGGTGGTCCTTTCTAGGCTCTGTGGACTAACAATTTTGTTGTTGTTATTGTTATGTGGAGTCGGTTCCGACTCACAGTGACCCTGTACAGGGTTTCTGAGGCTATAAATCTTTATGGGAGCAGAATGCCTCATCTTTCTCCTGTGGAACAGCTGGTAGTTTCGAACTGCTGACCCTGAGATTCGCAGCCTGATTCATAACCACTATGCTTATGTGATACTTAAAATTCACAGTCTAGTTCACGGTGAAGGCTATTTAAAACATGATCTATTCATGGCGGATGGCCAAACTTCCGTCTGTCATACTTCGGACATACTGTCAGGAGGGATCAGTTGCTGAAGAAGGCTATCATGTTTGGTAAGGTAAAATGGAGGAGGGTCAGGGAAAAAGAGGAAGACCCCCAGAGAGATGGATTGGCAAAGTGGTAGCATCGGTGGGCTCAAGTGTGGCAACAGTAGTAAGGTTGGCCCAGGGCCTGTCAGTGTTTCATTCTGTTGTGCATAGGGTCGCTATGAGTCGGTACCGACTCAATGGCACCTAACAACAACAGTGACAGTTCATGGTGGGTCTCCCCTCCTCAAGACATGAGAGTCTCTGTGCAAGACTTGCTAGAAAGCCAGCAGCACTTTCTTGGCCCTCTCCCCTTGGTTTCTAAGGGCATGAGGCCCCACTGACTCCTCAAGTCCACAGGCCCACAGGGCAGCAGATGGGCCTTTTGAGCAAAGGTGGTCTCAGAGGCCTTCTAGTGCTAAATAGGGAATTTCTTGTGGAATGGGAGATGGAAACATCCAAACCTCAGGAATGGAGTTCACCACCATGTAGGGCAGGACCACTAAACACATTCTGACAGGGAGAGAGACAAGCCCCCTGAGCTAGCTCTCCCTTCCCTACACACCTTACCCTCCCATTTAAAATCTCCACAGAAGCGTTTACACAGCAGCGAAATGCCCTCCGGAGTGGGAGGAAATGCATGGGAACCACTGTTCTGCCCATCGCTCAGGTGCCTCAGAGGACAGTTGAGGGGGAGGAAGAGATGTCTTGGCGAAAGGGTTCTCACTAAGGACAGCCAGCATGAACAGAGCCTGCCACTGACCCTGAAATGCCGCCCCCCCCCCCCCCGGGATGGCTGTAACCACCTCCCTGAGGCCCCAGTCTCCATGAAGTGACAGGGTCATCTGAGGAGATGCAGGGGCATGGGTGACACAGAGGCTGGGAGTGGCAGGTGTTTCATTGAGGCCAGGACTAGCTCTCTGCAGCAAGGGGAAACCCGACCTCTCCAGGGCCTAAGGGCTCCAGGAGTCACCTCTGGCTTCCTTGGTCCACAGCCACTTGCTCTGATTGGGCCTCTTGTCAACACATTGTTGTTGCCGCTGATATGATTCCAACTTACAACGACCCTATGGGTCAGAGGAGAGCTGCCCCCAAGGATTTCCTAGGCTGTTTTAATGGAAGCAGATGCCTCATTTTCCTCCCACTGAGAGGCTTGGTGGGCTCACACTGCCAACTTTTCATTGAACTGCTGAGCACTTAACCAGTTTGTTGTTGTATCTGCTGGAGTCTGTTCCAACTGAGAGTGACTAGGGAGCAGTTGATGGGTTTGAACTGCCGACCTTGTGGTTACAAGTCCAGTGCTGATCCTACCGCGCCATACCAGGGCTGTTTGTTGTTGTTGTTGTTGTTAGGTGCCATCGAGTTGGTACCGACCCATAGTGATCCTATGCACAACAGAATGAAACACTGCCCAATCCAGGGCCAACCTCACTACTGTTGCCACGCTTGAGTCCACTGATGCTGCCACCACTTGGCCAATTCATCTCATTGGGGTTTTCCTCTTTTTCTCTGACCCTTCACCTTACCAAATAGGATACTGAAGATTGAAGTTGTCAAGGACTTCATTCTTCTTGGATCAACTATCAACATTCACGGAAGCAGCAGTCAAGAAATCAAGCGACATATTGCATTGGACAAATCTTCTGCACAAGACCTTTTTAAAGTGTTGAAGAGCAAGGACGTCAGCTTGAGGACTAAGGTGCGCCTGACCCAAGCCATGGTATTTTCAATAACCTCACAGGCATGCGAAAGCTGGACAGTGAATAAGGAAGACCGTAGAAGAATTGATGCTTTTGAGTCATGGTGTTTGAGGAGAATATTGAAAGTACCATGGGCTGCCAAAAGAACCAACAGATCTGTGTTGGAAGAAGTGCAGCCAGAGTGCTCCTTGGAGGCCAGATAGCCAAACTTCATCTCTCATACTTTGGACATACTGTCAGGGTGGACCAGTCGCTGAAGAAGGATATCATGTTTGGTAGGGTGGAGGGTCAGAGAAAAAAGAGGAAGACCCCCAATGAGAAGGACTGGCCAAGTGGCAGCATTAACAGACTCAAGCGTGGCAACAATAGTGAGGTTGGCCCAGGATCAGGCAGTGTTCCGTTCTGCTGTGCATTAAGGTTGCTATGAGTCGGCACTGACTCGTTTTGGAAGAAGTGCAGCCAGAGTGCTCCTTGGAGGCCAGGATGGCCAGACTTTGTTGCTTGTACTTTGGACATGTTGTCAGGAGGGCCCAGTTGCTGGAGAAGGGCTGTTTAGCAGTAACCATTTCCTATTTCCACTCAGAGGCAAAGCAGCATTAACAGATAGGAGAGGAAGTAGGAGGTGGTCACCTGGCAGAAGGAGGTCTGGGATTTGTCAAAGGAAAACCAAAATTACCTTGCATTCTTCTAAGAAATGTACACACATATTAGCCCACTAAATCCTTAAGACAGCCCTGTCTGAGGTGGGCACTATGTTCACACCCATTTTGTAACCAGGAAACAGAGGCACAAAGCCATTGTGGCTGTCTTGTGGTTGTGGTTTCAATTCAAAGCAACCCTACGCACAACTCAATGAGGCACTGCCCAGTCCTGCGCCATCCTCACTCCTGTTGCTATGTTTGGGGGCCCACTGTTGCTGCCACTCTGTCAGTCACTTTGTTGGGGGTCTTCTTCTTTTTCATTGACCCTCCAACGGTACCAAGCATGATGTCCTTCTCCAGGCAATTTGAATGTGCCTTTAAGGGCACGCCGCCAGCAGGGGGCAGAGCTGAGACTCCAGAGCTTCTACAGTACACAGTGGCTCTTCCTGCTCATGAGAGAGGCCCGGTGACCTGCCCAGCATCACACCAGAGGCCCGGGAACAAGAACCTGGTCTCCCCACCCTGCTCCAGGGTCCTCCCTAACAGTCTGTGCTCGGCTGGCCAGGAGACACGGACTGGTCCACCAGCCAGGCAGAAGTTAAGGAGGAGGCCTGGTTATCAACAAAACCCAAATCAGCTGTGTGAAAACCAACCAACACTTTTCATATCACATATCAAAGAGATTCCAGAGAATGCCCCTGGATCCTAGGTGGGGTCCCCTCCTTTTATCCCTTCACGGAAACCATTTCAGAAGTACCAGCTGACGAGGGTACTGAAGGAAAAAGTCCTCCAAGTTGCACGAAGCTCCAGGAATTGATGGAATACCAACTGAGGTGTTCCAGCAAACCAATGCAACACTGGAGGCACTCACTCATCTATGCCAAGACATTTGGAAGACAGATACCTGGCCAATCAAACAATCCATGTTTGTGCCCATTCCAAAGAGAGGTGATCCAACAGAATGTGGACATGAATAAACAATATAATTAATATCACACACAAATATAATTTTACTGGAGCGCACTTAAAAACCAGTTGCAGCAGTGCATCGACAGGGAGCTGCCAGAAACTCAAACCAGATGTAGAAGAGGATGTGGAATGAGGGATATCATTTCTGATTTCATAAGGATCTTGGCTGAAAGCAGAGAACATAATAAAAAAGATGTCTACCTGCGTTTTATTGGCTATGCAACAGCATTTAACTGTGTGAACAACAGCTTACAGAAAATATTGCAAAGAATGGGTATTCCAGAACACTTAACTGTGCACTTTAGGAAGCTGTAAACAGACCAAGAGGCGGTCAATCAAACAGAACAAGGGAATACTGTGTAATTTAAAATCAGGAAAGGTGTACCCCAGAGTTGTATTCTTTCACAAACGTATCAGTTTGTATGCTGAGTAAATAATCAAAGTAGCTGGATTAAATACCGAAGACCATGGCATCAGGATTGGAGGAAGACTCAGTAACAAGCTGAGATATGCCGATGATACAACCTTGCTTGTTTAAAGTGGAGAGGACTTGAAGCACTTAGGACCAAAGACTACTGCCTTTCCTAGTGAGAGCCCCTCAACATAAAGAAAACAAAAATCTTCCCAACAGAACCAATAAGCAACGTCATGATAACCACAAAAACCGGTGACGTGGACAAGGAATTCATTTTACTCGGCTCTAACAAATTATATGGAAGCAGTAGTCAGGAAATCAAAGGGCAAATTGTATTAGGCAAATCTGCTGCAAAAGACCTCTTTAAAGTGTTAAAGAGCAGACATCCCTTAGAATATTAAGGTGTGCCTGACCCAAGCCAAGGTATTTTCAATCACTTCAAATGCATGTGAAAGCTGGACAGTGAGTAAGGAAGACCAGAGGAGAACGGATGCACCTGAATTAGGGTGTTGGAGAAGAATAGTCAAAGTACTCTGGACTACCAGAAGTTTGAACACATTTGTTTTGGAAGAACGGGCAGGATGTTCCTTAGAAGTGTACTTTGGACATGTCGTCAGGAGGAACCTGTCCTTGGAAAGGGACATCATTCATAGGGTCAGTGAAAAAGTAGAAGACCCCTGATGCGACCGGCACGGTCGTAGCACCAATGGGCTCCTGCACAGCCCAGACGGTGAGCAATCTGCTACACATGGACTCCTTATCAGTCGGAACCAACTCCATGTCCCCTAACAACAATGAGGCTCTTGACTGAGATAACACTGTTAGTGTTTCAAGTGGTGGGTTACGAGCTGAGCTGTGAAATTAGCAGTTCGAAATTACCAGCCGTTCCGCAGGAGAACGAGGAGGTTTTCTGCTCCTGTAAAGATTTACAGCCTTGGAAACTCTATACAGGGTCGCTATGAGTCAGACCTGACTCCATGGTACACAACCAACCACCACTACAAAGTTATAACTTAACTTTGTAGGGTGTGTTGTCAGAACTTAAACGTGTGCCTGGACTTTCGTCGTGAAGGAGAGGGGGCTGTGAAAGGAGAAGCTGGATCAGAGCCCACTCTGTCCTGGAAAACCACCCCTCTGAGGGGAAATGGAAGGCCCAGGGCAGCAGGATAAGGGGCACCCCCTAGGGGCCTTGGCTGGCAATGCCACATTTTCAGGCTGTTTTGAGACCCTTACAAAAAAGCCCACAGATGTGGGTTCCAAAGCTAGCCCGCACTCACCATCCCTCACAAACATTTTGAAGTAGAGACAGAGCAACATGTTATGCATGTTGAATTAGGAGAGTCAGTGTGCTAGCCATCCCACCCACCCTCTGGGACTGTGTGGGGGAGTGGGGGACTGGCGAAATCAAGGTTTCTGAGCCACGCGGCTGTGCTAAATATATCTCCCACTTCTCCTTCCAGCTGTCTGGTCAGCGTCCCAGACGCAAGCTCAGCACGCTTGCTCGGTACAACCTGCTGAATGCTGTTTACCTCTACTTCTTAACCAGAAGAACAGAACGCTCTCTTCTCTGTTTTCTCTTCCTTATGAACGTTAGTATGAGGGTATGGATCAGGATGGAACAACGTACCATCAAAACCGACTCTTGAAGATAAGTACTTCATACTGGCACCTCAGGAAAATGTGGACAGTCAAGTCCTTCAATACAAAACCCATGACTGACTTCGACCAATGACTGGTGATCAGGCCTACAGGTCCAGGTAGGTGTGGACACAGAAGTCCCTAATGATACTCGAGCATATAAGACCTTGTAAAGAAAACGTGTGTGTAACATGCCATGTGGACAAGCTGCTCTGACCTCCTTCTACAGCTTCAAAGAAATTCTGCTCTGTTGCGTAAGCCACGGCCTTGAAACAAATCCACCTTCCCTGCCAGCGGCCTCTCGGAGTTCACCTGTCCCTACAGGTAGTAAAAGATTAGAGGGCTCAGAGCCACGAGGTTTACACAATACTTTTGAGTGCTCTTTTCCTTTTAGTCCCTGCCCGCTCCCACCCACCCAAGTTCAAAGTTCATTTCTTCTGAAATGGAGGGAAGCTTGGCAGAGAGAGCTAGGAGAAGGAAGAGGCTGGCAGAGAAAGAGCGGATGAGGCACACTTGCTCCAACAAGTCTCCTCCCCACCCTGTCACACAACACTGCAGGGACATGGACTCTCGGACACCGTGCAGCAAGCGGGCACCTGAGACTGGGCCGCAAACACAGAGCCAACCAAAGGGGTGGCCATCAGACCCCATGTCGGCTAAGAGGAAACTGGGGACTGTCCCCAGGGCCTGGGGTCCAACAATGATGGCTTCACTTCAGAATCAGTCAACATCTCTGTTTTTAAAGTTACGACCACCTCGTTAATGTTGGTGGACAGTTCTCCGCCAGCCACGTGAAGCAGAGGCTCCGAGGCAGCTCCCTGTAAAGTTGTTGTCTGGCTCCTTGGGCATACCATCATGCTTTTTAGCACCTGAAATGACATCTGTTTTCAAACACCCTGACACCAGCATTTGCTTTCACTATGGTTAAAGGAAGGGGTCAGTGGTCTCAGAGCTCTCCTAAGAGTTAAGGAGGTGATCCAGGCTGGTAAATCTCCCAGTGGGCATCAAGAGGTCCCATGAGACTCCTGAAATGGACCCCTGCATTGCCCCCTTCCAGAGGAGGGACAGCCAGCTGACGGCTCACCTGTCCACCTCTTCTGTCCTCAGCCTGGACCACACACCTGCCTCCTTATTGAAAGTCAAACTCACCGCCCCCTTCAAGGCCTTCCAAATATGCCCGGGACCCTCATCCCTGAGTTTCCCACCAACGCATTCCTTCTTGTCCTTGAGCGCTCACCTTAGACATCACCCTTCAGGAGTGCACCCAGAGGAAGCCCCCTTTATCCTAGCACCTGGTTCTAACCCTAGCACAGAGACTGGTTTTCACAGGGCTCTTTTTCCAAGGGACTCAGATTTTCCCACTGTGTTTGCTGTGCTAACTAGCGCCTGGCACACAGTGGGGGCTCCACAGATCTTTGCTGAATGGATGAATGAACCATGGCCTTGGTGGGCTATGAACTTGGTGCGTTGCCTGCTCTGTGAATGTGCGGTGGGAGTTACCCAGTGGTTTCTCCACCTCTTCCTGACCTTGCCCTCCCCACCCAACCTCAATACAACCCTCATAAACACTGGTGGAGCCTCCTTCTGCAAATAACCACGTACGAGAGCAGCAGCCAGGACCGACGTTCAAACAGTCCTCTATTGTTTTTAAGTGCCGTCGAGTTGGTTCCGGCTCACAGCAACCCTGCATAGTGTTTCTGAGGAGCGACTGGTGAGTTTGAACTGCCGACCTTGCAGTTCAAATGTACTTCGGTCTAGTGCATTATCCTACAGTGTCTCAGGCCTGAAAGGGCTTATAAACGTGTCTAGTGATCCACTAGGTCTGGTGTGCCTCTCTTGGATATGAACCGGATCGCAAAGTCGGTCTGAACTGCAAAGCTGGGCTGAATCAGCAAGGTTCAAACCCACCAGTCACTCCTCGGAAACCCTATACAGGGATGCTATGAGTCAAAACCCACTCAATGGTGCTTAACAACAACAACTGACCTACTGAGGTAGCAGAATTCCCTTCTCTTTGAAATCACAAAGCCCTCCCTGACAGAGCAGGGTGGAGCTTTACGTTCTCAGTGGTCCATGCTCAGAAGTGTTGCCGGGTCTGTTCCCTGCCTGTTCCCTGCAGCTCCACATTTCAGGCAAGTGGCTCACAGCCAGCCTGGTGTGACCCAAACCCCAAGAAACCCCAGGCCTATTGCCACTGATTTGATTTCCAACTCACAGCGACCCTGTAAGGCACTGTCAACTTACTGCCTTGCACATGGCTCCTTTGAAAGTCTGAGGGGAACCCCCCGAGTCTGTCATTAATAACATGGCCCAGCCCAGCCAGGCAACCCCTCAGTTGCCCCTCTGACCTGCTGATCTCCAGTTGCCCACTCACACCCTTTCACTCTTGTTCTAATGACCCAGACACATCTACTTTCCCCTGCTCTTGGCTTACTTCCTCACTCACTTTGCTCAAATATTGTACCGGAGCCCCCACACACCTCCTTTCCCTAAAGTCTACCTGAGAGGAAAGGGGAGCGGCATGAACCCTGGGAAGAAGTGTCCACCACCTATATCAGATGAGGCCTTCCCTGGGGACCCTACCAGGACAGTAGGATGCTTAGGAGGAAGGAAGGAGCAGAGGTGTACCTGAGGCTGGGCAGGTGCCCAGGGTGCACTTCAAGTGTACCACTAAGCAATTCCTATTAACCCTGTACAACCCAGGGTCCTTCCTCAAATAGGGAGACAGAGAGGCAGGAGTGGGGTGGGCAGACAGAGGGGGATGCTTGCCCCTCAGGTGCAAGTCCAAGGGGGTGCTAGACAAGGGGCAGAATGACACCCCGAGGTACCTGAGGCAGTCACACCAGAGGGGGAAGGCGTTTCTGCTGACCAGTGGTCACTATCCATGTCTACCTGCTTTGAAATTGAGGGAAAGGGTCACAGTTTAGAAATCACCCTTAGTGCTCAAATGGTGGGAGTGTGAGCCTAACTTAGAGATTGCCCTGGTTTCCCCGGTGTTCACTGCTCTTTCCACACCTGTAGGGAAGGGAGAGAGGTGGGAAGGGATGGCGCACTTCTGTGTGGACACTTCAGCACATCTGCTGGAGTGTCAGCTCAGAGGCTCTGGAGTCTAAGACCCTGGCTCACATCCGGTCTTACCACCCCTCCTCCCGCATCTGCAGTGGCCCCACCAGTGTGGCCAATCCAAGATGGCGGAAAAGATATCTGTCTTCTTTCCAGCATTGTGGTGAGCATTCAGTGTGGCCGGGTATCTGAAAGCACCTTTATCAACTGTAAAGTACCAGACAAATCACGTGTGGCGTTCCTATCACTGCCAACTACACCACTTCCATCCGTCTCTTGTTCAGATGTGTACTGCATGTGCCAGGGTTAGCACCCCAGATGGGATACACAGGAACACAGGAAGTCAGGGTGCTGCCTGGAGGAGGAGACACCACGGAAGGGACAGGAGTGGTAGTTCAAGAAGACAGGGCAGGGAGGAGCCTGAGGTGGATTGACCATGGTTGGGACCAGATCGTTATTTAGGGCTAGGGTGGGGGTGGTGCAGAGGATGAGGCAACCTCAGGAAAGGCCTCTTGGGCAGTACCAGTGGGAAAGAAAGCAGCTTGTCCTGACTGAGGCATTGTGCAGCCAACCAGACACCAATAACATCACAAGACAACAGACTTCTGGGGCTGACACTGCCCTGAAACAGGCCCTAACTAAGCGGAAGGAGCACCATTAATGAACTTCTATTCATTCCCAAACATCACTGAAGGGGAATGTCATCTTGGGCTACACCAAGCTCTTCTCTTGATGGTTGGGAGAGGCATTTTGTTATTCCCTTTTTTGAGCATGCTCTCTTACAGCCAACGATGCATTAGCTAGGGATGTGTGGGCAGGTGGGTTGTGGCAATCAGCATCATTAACAATAACGAACCAGCTGATCTAATGAGGTAGGTAGGGCACTAGAATGTCCAGTTTTGGGGAATTTGTTAATTCTTTCCTAATATATTTTAACACCACCACCAAAGATCGTTGATGAAATAAAACTGAGTCATCTGAAAGAACAAAGCTACCTCCAAAACACGAGTCACCTATAAAAACAAAATAGGACATAAATTAAAAGCTATGGCTGAAGAGCCAGCGGCTAGGATTTGCGCCCTGGCTCTTACCCTGTTGTTGTTGTTGTTGTGAGATGCCCTCCAGTTGGTGCCAACTCATAGCAGCCTGGCCCTATGCCATTCCCACAATCATTAGTCACAATCTGAGTCAGTCCATCTCATTGGGGGTCTTCCTCTTTTTGCTGACCCTCTAACTTTACCAAATATGATATTCTTCTCCAGGGACTGGTCCCTCCTGATAATATGTCCAAAATACATGAGATGAAGGCTTGCCGCCCTCACATCTAAGGAGCATTCTGACTGTACGTCTTCGAAAACAGATTTGTTCATTCTTCTGGAAGCCCGCAAGATATTTGATAATCTTCACCAACACCAGAATTAAAATGCATCAATTCTTCTTCCGTCTTCCTTATTCACTGCCCAACTTTCAGATTTTTATGAGGTGATTCAAAATACCATGACTTGGTGGGTCCCCTCAGAGTAAACCCCCTTCCAAGACTAAGACCCAGTGGAAATACACACTGTGATTGGTGACCATGTTCGTCACCAATAAGGGGAAGTGAGGGAAAAACAGCAATGAAGCTGCGAGCTAAGCCCTACAATGTTCAATAGACTCCTGTGAACCTGGGTGGAGACCTGGTTGGCCAGCAGTGTGGCAAGACCTGGGGACTCTTGAGCCCAGAGTCAGTGACATAGTCACAGAGGACTACAGTGAAGAGTGAAGCGTCTAGCTGATAAGAAGAGAGGGCATATGCATAAGGACACCCACACTTGCAGATAATACCCACTTGACCTGGATTCAATGACTAGATGGTCAGAGCTCAACTAGAAGAAGAAATGCTATGTGCCATGGAGTCAGTTCTGACTCATAGCGACCCCGTACAGGGGTTCCGAGGCTGTAAATCTTTACAGGAGCCGAAAGCCTCATCTTTCTCCCGTGGAACAGCTAGTAGTTTCAAACTTCTGACCTTGTGGCTCGCAGACCGATTTGTAACCACTACGCTACCAGAGCTCCTTAGAAGAAGAAAGAAATGGAAAAAAAGAGTAATCTGATACAATTTGATGAACTTGACCTACACCTATGGATGCAGTAGCTCAAAAGAGGAAACAAATCTTTACAGCGAGGATCATTCCCACCCCACCCCCTCCATACACAGAGTAGACAGGGGTGGGGCAACTTAGACGTTGGCTACCCAAAATGGGGTGGCTACAAAGGCAAGAAGTGACTGCCTTACAAGCTTTCAAGAGGGAACCTAGATCCAGAGGGCGTGGAGGAAGGTAGAATCTCCACTGAGTAGTATCCAATCTATCTAGGCGGGGCTGATGAAAGGAAATGCAGATAGGTCTCTTGTGATACAAGGGTGAATAATTGTTATCAGGACTGATGGTGAGGGTTGGAAATGTAAAGGTAGACATTTTGTAGCAAGGAGGGGAGTGATTAATTTTGCAGTCTAGGAGCAGAGGTCCCTGGGACCATGAAGGGTGAAGAGCAGAGAGCAGGACCCTACCCAGAGAAGCAGTGATGCCTGAGATGGAGGCAGAGATGACGACGTGGAGAGATGGCGCAGCTGGGGACTTTAGATCCAGACAGGGAGAGGGATTATGCGCTGACAACTGGGGATGGGGGTAGGGCAGGTTTGTAGGATATACCCTTTGGTTGGTTGATGATGCATGGAGGGAATTGTAACCATGGCATGAAATAATATATATACACGATAGGATGAATGTAAAACGAATGCTCTCCCATGTAAACTATCACATAATTCACAATAGAACATTAAAAAAAAAATACCATGACTTGGGTCAGGTACACCTTAGTCCTTTAAAGCTACTCTGAAATATTAGCGGTAAGGACCAGTCCCTGGCAGGGATACTGTGTGGTCTGAACTCAGGAAAGGTATGCAGCATGCTTGGTAAAGTGGTAGGCCAGCAAAAAAGAGGAAGACGCCCAATGAAATGGATTGGCACAGTGCCTTTGCCTTCTCCTACTTTAAAGAAGTTTTATTTTGCAGCAGAGTTGCCTTCTGTGGCATGCTGTTTTCATGTAATGACTGCTGCTTCCAGGGATATTGATGATAGATCCAAGCAAAACGAAATTCTTGGCAATTTGAATCTTTCCTCCATTAATCATGATATTGCTTATTGATCCAGCTGTGAAGATTTCCACTGAAGTACAAAGCTGAAGGCTGTAGTTTTTGATCTTCATCAGTAAGCACTTCAAGTCCTCTTCACTCAGCCAGGAAGGCTGTGCCAGTTATTAGAAAGTCTTCCTTCAATCTCAATGCCACGTTCTTCCTCAGATGGTCCAGCTTCTTGCTCAGCATACAGACTGAATGTTATTTTGGGTCAGTGCCATCGAATCGGTTCTAATTCATAGTAACCCTATATAATAGAGTTTCCGAGGAGCAGCTGGTAAGCTTGAACCACCAATCTTGCAGTTCAAATAGACCTTGTGATAAGTGCTTATCCTACTGTGCCACACAGTAAACATGGTGAAAGGATGCAATCCTGATGCACACCTTCCCTGAGTTTAAACCACACAATAGTCCCTTGTTTTATTTGATCTACTGCCTCTTCGTCTATGGACAGTTAAGTGTTCTAGAATTCCCATTCTTAGCAATGTTATCTATACTTTATTATGATCTACACAGTTGAATGCCTTTCCATAGGCAATAAAACACAGGTAGACATCTTTTGGGTATTCTACGCTTTCAGCGAAGCTCTGTTTGATGTCATAAACGACAACCTTGTTCTCTATCTTCTGAAGCTGACTTGAGTTTCTGGCAGCGCCCTGTTGCATGGCTGCAACCGTTTTTAATTATTGTCAGCAAAATTTCACTTGTGTGTGATATTAATGAGATTATTTGTTAATGTTCACATTCTGTTGGACAATCTCTCTTTGGAATGACCACAAATATAAACTTCTTCCAGTCAGTTGGCCAGGTAGCTGGTCTTTCAATTTTCTTGGAAGAGATGAGCGAGTGATTACAGTGTTGTATCAGTTTGTTGAAACAGTTCAACTGGTATTCATTCCATCGATTTTTGGAGCCGTTTTTTTTCTTTGCTTTTGCCAATGACTTGAGTGTTGCCATTGTTGTTAGTTACTGTTGGGTTGGTTCCAACTCACAGTGACCCTCTTCACAACAGAACAAGATGCTTCCAGGTCCCGCGCCATCCTCACAATTGTTGTCACACTTAAGCCCACAGCTGCTGTCACTGTGCCTATCCATCCCATTGGGCGTCTTCCTCTTTTTCTCTGACCCTCCTCCATTTTACCAATCATGATGCTTACCTTTTCTGAGTTCAAACCACACAGTATCCCATCCAGGGACTGGTCCTTAATGATAATATTTCAGAATTATTATTGCTAAGTGCGGTTCAGTCAATTCCGTCTCATGGCAAGCCTATACAGCTTTCTTAGGAGCAGCTGGTGAACTTGAACCGCCGACCTTGCAGTTCAAAGCAAGCTTGCTATTCAGTGCATTAACCCACAGTGCCACACCAACTTGGACTTTTTCCTTCAATACCATTGGCTCTTGACCATATACTACCTCCCCAAAATGGTTGAATGTTGACCAATTCTTTTTGGTATGGTGACCCTATATTCCTTCTATCTTCTTTTGATGCTTCCTGTGTCATTCAGTATTTTGCCCACAGACTACCTCTAGAAATGGTTAGCAATCACGTGCAATGTCAGTGAAGTGATAAAAGGAGGGGATCCCACCCAGGAAGCAGGGGAATTCTCTGGAATCACTCACTTTTGAAGATGGAGGGCTTCTGTGTGGGATACCAGCCCTCAGTCCTCACCATCTGTGTGGAATACCTGCCCTCAGTCCTCATCTGCTTGGCTACCAAGTGCTCTGTGGTGGGTCAGTCTGTGTCGCTTGGCCACCCGATCACGTGGTGCAAATGAGCGTGGGATGGGAGGCCAGGTTCTCGTTTCCCGGCCTCTGGTGAGATTCTGGGCGGGTCATGGGGGCCTCTCTCAAGGGCAGGATGAGCCAGGGTATGGCATAGAAGCTCTGGAGTCACAGCTCTGCCACCTACTGGCAGTGTGCCCGGGTGATGCTGTAGGATAAACACTGGCCTGTTAACCACAAGGTCGACGGTTCAAATCCACCAGTAGCTCCTTGGGAGAAAGATGAGGCTGTCTGCTCCCATAAAGATTTACAGTCTTGGAAACCCTCTACAGGGTCACTATGAGTCAGAATGGACTCAATGGCACTGGGGTTTTAGGATTTTTAAAATTTGAAGGTCTTTGTGCTTCCATTTCCTGGTCTGATCATAGAGGCCACCTGGTAGGGCTGTTGTGAGCACTGAATGGGCTAATACATGTGCTGCACTTAGACGAATACCTGCCAAGTACAATTAGCCCGTTCCCGTGCTAACTCACAGACCCGCCCCACCCCTGCCAGATCCTGTGCCGCATTCACCATCTTTGTTAAGTTTGAATCCAGTGTTCAGTCCACCTCTTACTTCCTTCTCCTACCTATTAAGGCTTCTTGGTCTCTGGGTGGAAGTAGCAAATGAATCGCCAATGAAGCAGTGGTAAAGTGCTCAGCCGCTAATGAAAAGGTTGGCAGTTCAAACCCACCAGCTACTCTGGGGAAAAAAGATATTACTATTGGTCAGGAAAGGCTGTATTCTTTCACCCTACTTATTCAAGCTGTACGCTGAACAAATAATGCAAGAATCTGAACTATATGAAGACAAACATGGCATCAGAAACCGAGACTGGGTGGGTTTCAACCACCGACTTTTTGGGTCCTGGTATGGAGCTGTAGGATAAGCACTGGACTGCTAATCACAAGGTTGGAAGTTCAAATCTACTCACTAGTTCGCTCTTGGGAACCGACATGATGGCACTTAACAACAACAATGGAGTGTTTCACCACTGCTTTATCAGGTCTCCTTCCCATGCAACTGGAACATAAAATTAAGCTATGTTAGGTTTCTTTTCAGAATGTTAGGAAACCTAGTGTGCACTGTGGGATAAGCACTAGACCTCAAGGTCAGTTTGAATCTCAAGGTTGGCAGTTCAAACCCACCAGTCGCTCCTTGTAAACACTGTAATTTTTTCCCCCCTCTGTATGGTCATCCTTAAATTCCAAAGCTCTAGTTTAGATTTGTAAAACTCTGGAGCACCATTCAGTGCTCCAGGACAGGAAATTCTGAGTCCTGACATTAGGGTACGGGGTGACTCTAGGTGCCACGTGGCTTTGTCATTCAGTGGGCTTCTTCCAATGGCCATAGTGGCAGGAACTCACAGCTCTGCCATTTCAGCGGTGACCCAGAGTCTCTGATGAACTTTGGTGAAAGTATGTAGTATTTATTATTCAGAGAGGCTGACACAATGGCGGAAAGGAAGGGGTGGATTCTGACCTACATTCCAAGTGTGAGATTAAAATCACAGACTTTGGATAAAGGCAGACTCTTCTACATAATCTCACAAAATCAACTCATTTTACAGATAGGAAATTGAGGCTTGGACACAGAACTTAAACCACAGTTAACTTTTGTGTGGGTGGTGACTCCTCAGCTAGTGGTCGGTATACTGTCCCAACACGCAGATGCCCCCGGGCAGTTTACTGTGGGTTCCGTCAGGGCTCATGAACTCCCTGGGAATTTTGATGTTCATCAGTTAGGCTGCAAGGAGTTGATTATGTTCTCTGGTCTCTAGGACCACACCCAGTGAGCAGGGACATTCGGTACAGACACGACAGGGCCAGGCTGAGGTGACCGCTGGCCTGGCTAAGCAACCCCCATCTGAGGGTGCCTGTGGTAAAGAGTGTGCCGGTCATTCAGGAAGTCGACCTCTCTGTAGCCCAAATTTCCTTCTAAAGCCACTCCCAGACCTGTCTCTGCCCCGAGTCCGACACAGCCTACTTCCCAGACTCCTCTAGCACCTCAAGGTCCATGCGTTACAGAGGAGAACTGTTCCACTGGGTTTTCTTGGCTCTAATCAGATCACCAGACTTTTCTTCCGTGGAACTACTGGGTGGGTTCTGACATTTTTGTGAGCAGCTGATCACAAACAGTACCACACAAACTCCTTACTGTATTAAGAGTTGTTGTTGTTAAGCGCTGTAGAGTCTGTTTTGACTCATAGCAACCCTGTATAAGGTTTCTGAGGAGCAGCTGGTGAGCTTGAACCAGTAACCTTGCGGTTCTCAAACAACTTTGCAATGCAGCACATTAACCCACAGTGCCACCCCAGGCCTCCAATGTATTAGAATTGTTGTTGTTGTTATGCGCCATGGAGTCGGTTCCGACCCATAGCCACCCTGTACAGGATTTCCGAGGCTGTAAATCTTTACGGGAGCTGAAAGCCTCATCTTTCTCCCACAGAACGGCTGATAGTTTCAAACTGCTGACCCTGAGGTTATTTAGCAGCCTGATTTGTATTAGAGTAGGGAGCGCTGAATAGGGAATTATGTTTGAAAAACAAAGTCATCTTATGTGAACTATAATCATTCATAACCTTTAAAACTAAAATCATGTTTACAAAAAGAAATGATTAAAATGGTATTTTAGAAAGCAGCTTCTGTGGCATCTATAAAAACTCATGGTTTGCAAAAGTTTGCTGATTTCTTTGGAAAACTTGACATCGTCCTACTGCAGACACTCACTCTGAGTCAGAGAGCTTGCTGTGATTTTAGATGCCGGGAATTGTGTTGCGGTTGTTGCTAAACGCTGTCGAGTTGGTTCCTACTCATAGCGACCCTTACAGGAGCTACTAGTGAGTTTGAACTGCTCACCTTGCAGTTAACAATCTAATGCTTGTTCTATAGCACCACACCAGGAAGCCAGGCATAGTATCTATCACCTCTTTTAAAAGTAGATAATTACCACAATTTAAAGATATTTTAACTTCCTCTTCCTCATATTACCACTCATTATAGCAAAAAATATTATAGCTAAAATATTATAGCCAAATATAAATTGCTCAACGTTTCTTGGAGATCAAATCTACAGAAGAGAGAAAAGCAGGAGTAACAAAAGTGTCTTTGATGTTCCACTTTTGAATTCAAAGAATGGTTTCAAAGATTTAAAAATCACCATGTGAAACACAATGTCTGTTAGCAGATGAATAGACCCACTACAAGTGGTATGTACATATCATGCAACATTACACATCCATCAAGATGTGACGCACTGGGGTAAGTGCTCTGCACTAACTGTAAAGCTGCTGGTTTGAACCCACCAGCTGTTCTGTGGGAGGAAAGACCTGGAAACTAGCTCCCATAAAGACGTCAACCCAGGAAACCCGATGGGGCACTTCTACTTTGTCCTCTCCGGTCAGCCAACAGGAACTGGAATCCTGTAGGCTCAACAACATAACCCAATACAACAAAGTGAAATGGAACTCAGACGCAAGGCACACACAACGTGGAGGAACCTTGAAAACACAATGCCGAGTGAAGTTATTAGCAAAAGTACAAACACTTATATGAAACAACAAAACAAGGAGTCCTGGTGTGGCTTTGTGGGCTAATGCACTGGGCTGCAAAGTCGGTTTGTCATGCAAGGAAAACAGTTTAAGCTCACCAGCTGCTCCTTGGAAACTCTATACAGGGTCGCTATGGGATGGAACCGACTCCATGACACTTAAAAAGAAGAAGAAGAAGGCTGGGAGGCAGGGAGGTGTGGGGGAGTTTTTGTCTGGTGGGCACTGAGTTTATGCTAGTGGTGGTAAGTTCTGGAACAGTACAGCAATGATGATGGCACAACCTGAGGAACGTTATCGATGCCATTGTACTTTCAACACAAAAACAAAGCCAAACAATGTTATCATAGGAAGAGAGGCCCGATAAAGGACATGTGGTAAGGGGCACTGTGAAATTCTTCCCACTTTGCTGGATGCTTGCAATTCGTCATAATGAAATGCAGGGGGAACGTTCTGATATCCCCAAATTCAAGGCCTCTGACTGCTGGACGGGACAGTAAGAGGTCATGAAATACAAAGTTAAGAAAACCCCCATGTTAACTGGGCAAAGGCAGATTACTCAACACATAACACTGATACACACACAGATACACACATACCAAGGTATATTACTCAACACACAACACTGGAGAATTGACAATGTGAAAAAAAAATCCATGTGGATGTTTGCCTCACACCTCACACAAAAATGAATTTCAGCGAAACTTGGTGAGCTTATAATGTAAAAAATGTAAACATCTGGGTGGGAAGACATTTGTGAAGTTTATAGAAACAAGCAAAGAAAAAGAAACAAAAGTCATTTAATTCAACTAAATAAAATGTACAGTTCTCAAAAGGAAAAAAAATAAAATCAAGAGCACAATCAAAAGTTAAGGAACCTTGAGGTATCACACGAAGACCCACACAGAAAGGAGAATTCACAAATTACAGACACATCACAGCCCAGTAGAAAAGTTGGGGTAATAAACATAAACAGAACATTTACAAAAGTAAACAATGGACTAATGATAAAATTGTTGTTGTTGTTGCTAAGTGCCATCGAGTCGATTCCGACCCTTAGCGACCCTGTGTAGGGTTTCCAAGGAGCAGCTGGTGAGCTTGAACCACCGACCTTACAGTTCAAACTGCTTTGCAGCCTGACACATTTGTCCACAGCACCACACCAGGACTCCAATGACAAATACATGTATAAAAATAAATCAACTTTAGCAACAGCAATAAAGGAATGCTACATGCCTGGCACAGAGCAGGCATGCATTCAATAACTGTTGGATGAGTGGATCAGAAAGAATGTAACCATGTGTCTAACAAATATGTAAAGTTTTTGTTTTGTTTTTTTTTTAAAGAAGACAGCACTGATGAAAATATGGGGAGACAGGTATTTCTATACTTTGCTAGACGGTGCCTTTGAAGAAAGGCCTGGTGGTCTGCTTCTGGAAGTTTCTGGAAGTTCACTGCCTTGACAGCCCCATTAAGCAATTCTACGCTGCTCACATGGAGTTGTCATGAGTTGGAAATGACTCAATGGCAACTGCTTAATCTCCCTTGAACCCTTCACTGTCTGTGTCCTCTGAATTTCTCCAATGAATTAACAAAGCAGTGCAACCTGGGGTTCTTCTTGAGGTGTGTACCTGGCCATGTGTCACTCTCTCAGACAGTCTCTCTTCAGACAAACATTGTGGGGCACATTAGATCCTATGTCTATCCATGGCTGCTCATCCTTCCTTTTCTCATACCCTCCATACCTCCCAGGACTGAGTTTCCACATCCGTCCTTCCTTCCGTCTGAACCCTCCTCACATCTGACTACCTCCTGAGAGACTACCCTTCACGATTCAATTCAGGCATCCCCTCCACCAGGAGCCTCATGGGCCTCTGCCGTCTCCATCAAATGGTGGATCCTTAGCAAAGTTGGCCCCGAGCAAGAGTTTGTTGAATGAATTCAGAAATGGTCCCACCCCTACAAGAGTTACATATTTGATCTCGGAAGAGGCATCCATAAGATTTCATCACTTCCCTCAGCTCCTCAACTCAACTGTTTTATCATCTTGGCGATCAAGATGGTCCTTATCTGCTAATCAGCCAACACGGTTTATTTATTCTGTGCCTTATGTTCTGACAATCTCGTTTTGGTTTGTATGTGAATCTCTTCACTCCTGCTGGGTCTGTCACAGACCCAGCACCGACATTCCTCAACACAGCCATCACTTAGACCTCTTTCACTTGCTGACGGCAGGCAGGCCATGTGGTAGACTCCAGGAATGTACAGCAATGATCACACACGCCCTTCATGACTTCATGACTATTAGCAAGAAATCCTCCTGCCACCTTCAGAATGAAAACCCTGCATGACTTTCTCCCTTTCTAGAACCAGGTGGTACTGGTAGTGTAGTAGATCCCAAGCTGGGCTGCTCATCACAAGGTTAGCAGTTCGAATCTACCAGTTGCCCTGTGGGAGAGAGATGAAGGTTTCCCTTCTCGTAAAGCTTTACAGCCTCAGAAATCCTACACAGAGTGGCTTTGAGTCGGAACCACCACTACCAGAAGGGGGTGTGATTCCTGTGGTCTGTGTGTGAGCCTTTTTTGCACGTGCAGTCTTTTTTCCAAATGTGACTCAAGGTGACAATAATAATGAGTCTAATGTAAAGTCTTATTTGCTTACTCTTTTATGCCATACTTCTCTTAATACACCCAAGAATCAGGTCTGTTTTTTCCACGATAGTGGAAATGGCAGCAATGACTTAAAATTTAGCTGCTGGACAATCAGGGCTGCATTTAAATAAATAAATTTTAAAAACAGGTGCTTCTTTTGTACTTAAGGAAACTCTTTTGAATCGATCATCAAGTGCTTCTGTTCATGTAGAAACAGTTTCCCACTTGTTTACAATTATTATGAATCGCATTCCTGGAGTTCAGAGAATTCTAAACCTACTAAATTGGGTAACATATACCATGAAAAAAACCAAGGAAAAAAAAAAAGGAAGACACATTTCATAGTTATATATTGTGCAAAAGGCAGAGGACAAAAGATGTATGAAGAGAAATTTTCTCAATGACTGACGCTTGATTCTTTCACTCTCCTCCTGAATTCACTTATGTATGTTACGTACATGCATGGTGAAATGCCTAGGCACTCCAGTGTCACTTTGAAGGTGCTGATACAGTTAGCCACTCTATTTGTCAAGTTTTAATCACCCTTTCTCCTTCTCACATACTGTTTTTGCACACCCACCTAACAACCACCCATCAAACAGGAAGACCAGGATGGGTCCTCTTTAGAAGAATCATGCTTACTGGAAAGCTCTGTGCTGCTGGTATGATAGCCAGGTCCCCCTTCTAAGGCCAGTGTCCTTGGTCTGAGCGCCCAGATGGGCTTCAGCGGGTCTGTGAAGGCCCCCCAAATGAAGGCGCATGTTTGTGGAAAGGGCGCTTTTCAGAAAAAGAATTCCTGGCTTCCATCTTAATACCAAAGGGTCTAATGCTCTGGAAGGCTAAGAACTGGAAGGCCGTTTCGACACAGAATAATAACCGAAGTCCACAGAACCAGATGGACAGATTCAAATTTCTACTCATAACCAAGAACACACTTGGAGGGTGTTATCCTAGGGGGCCCAGCATGTATGAAATTATTGTTGCTGTTGTTAAGTGCCATTGAGTCGATTCCAACGCAAAGCAACCTGGTTTAGGGTTTCCGAGGACGGGCTGGTAGGTTTGAACCACTGACCTTGTAGTTAGCAGTCCAATGCTTATCCCACAGCGCCACACCAGGCCTCCACATGAAACTGCAGAGAGACAATAATCTAAAACAAATGCAAGGCCATCTCTTCTCTGCTTCTGCTTTTATCCAAATTCAATCTATTTGCTTTTTTTTCTTCTGATACTTTTTGTTTACGTGGTAACATTAGTTCAAAACCAAAACATCCTGAATCACAAGTCTCTTTACACACAGACATTATGCTACTGGCCAAAAACACATGCTTCTTTCATTAACTGTCATAATTGTATTCTTTGCTAGCAAAGATGGGTATTTTTCAGGCTTGTATTTAAAATAAAACAAACCCCAGAAAACTCAAACCCAGGCCATCAAATTGACTCCAACTCATTGAATACAATTAGGTCAAAATCAAAACTGTCTTCGCGTCAACAGGCTGCCAAACTCTGTCCAAACAGATCTGAATTCTTTATCTCCCCCTGCCGTCTACAGGTTGTTTCCTTTGATAATAATCACACGGCAGAGTGTGCTTTATAGGTGGCTAGGAAATGAATTATAAACACACCAGGAGAAACAAAAAGTGCTTTAAATGGAAGCGTTTTCTTTTATGAAATGCCACTTAGGAATTTGGAAAGCAGAGAACTAGCTAAAAGCAGATACTGCTGTCATACAAACTCACCATTGAAGACTCGGTCCTTCAGTCTCCAAGTACAGTCTGGGCTTGTCCTAGAAGCAAAGACTTGAGTTCCATTAGGAGACCAGGAAAGTGGGAAGACCAAGTGCCAACATCACCCTGCTCCAGTTCATCTGATTCGCAAACGCGCGCATTTTGGAATTCTCCAGGGCTGACAATGAAAACCACAGCAGGCTGTTTTCCTAATTCCTGTGAAATGAGTCAGTAGGTCAAACAACTTATCCACTCTGGGAAGAGAACAATTCCTTCAACTACACTTCACGGCGCCCAGTCACCCTGTTCCCTGCCCCCTTGCCCTCTGGATTAACAGTGCTGCTGGTCAGCTCTGGAGTCTCCATCAGGGTTAGGGAGAGACACATGGCAGGATTGCCAGAGAGTTCATCTTCTTCATCAGACAGACAGATGAGACACGTGGATGAAGTCTCTTCATTTATAGAGTTGGTCTGACTTCCTCTGTTAAGACTATTGATTCATTTCTTTTTTTCACACAAGACGATGGAGTGATTCTTACAATAAAAATACAGAGCCATAACTGAACCTCGAAAAGTCCCCCACAAACCGCTTCCTTCTGTAAAGCACCTTTTTCTCCCTCAGAGGACATATACACTCAAAAAAGATTCAGCAATTACTCTGTTAATCCACGTTCTTAAAAACCCTTCACAGGCTTCTGTGAAACCGGCACTTACTTCCACCCATTAATCATATAAAACCCCAGTATTTAAGAGCTGCTTGCAGTCCTTTAAATCTGTGACTCAAGATGAGGATGAACGCTGGTTTAGTAATAATCTTCTGAAACTACCACCTACTCACCACACAGAACATTTCTTGTCGTTTGTGATCTTTTGCAATGGAAATCACCAGCAACTGGCTCTGAAGCCGTCATTCCAAGAACTCACCCATCCAGGCGTCTGTCTACACGGGCATGCGTCTCTAAATATAGGCACGGAAGACCTGCTACGGCAGCTCTTCAGAAGGAGGCTGGAAATACTTTTGCTTTCTGTATTGATCATACTTTTTCCCCCCTTTTTAAAAGTGGACTCTTTTTGATCTTGAGAAATTCTGATAAAACCACCAACTGAAAACCTGCCATTATAAACGGCGGGATTTCACAATGTTCATTCCAAAAAAACCGGTGGCTATTCATTTCTGGAAGTGATTCATGGCAGAAGAATGGCTGCTGGGGGTGGCAGGACACTCGTTTTTGGAAGACCGCGTGCCCTCAGAGAAGCCAGCAGAAAGCTCCGGGAGGGCGGCCACGTGCCTTGCTGACCTCCATCGTGGCCCCCTGAATCACCATGCCACAAGATGACACGCAATGACCCATTTCCTCTCCCAGGGTCTACACAGCCCTTGGGTGTACCCACTCTGCACTACTCCTCAGCTCTGGTGGACATGTCTGAAGACAGCCGTGTAGGCTGTGGCAGCCAGCTGCATTCTTCACCTGTCAGTTATGGGGACTTACTTCCTGTGACTGTTTCTGAAAGAGCTTATGCTATTTCCTTAAAAAAAACAAAGGGGGGGGGGGGACTACTGAGGAAGGAGAAGTCACTTCACTCCAGCAAGCAAAGCTGAAGGCTTGCAACGTGATCACTGTTTACCAGCCACGCCTAATTTTAATTTGGTTTCTCAACCGCTGTGTAATTAAGACAGCCCCAGAGAACAGCGTCAGGAGGGAGCAGAAAAGGGAGACATTTTACAAATGCTTAGGCCTTGGGTGCACATGACCAGAAAAGTAATTTTAAGATTCGGGAGAACTAATATTAATTAACGTGAGGCTGGTCAGAGGCATTAACCCTTCAAGGAGAGGGGAAAAGGTACTTTTGCTTGTCCCCCAATTCTCAGGTGAGAATTTTCCACTTTCCCTACCAGGCATGGAGACACGGAAAGGCACTGTCCCCTGGGTGTGGGAGAAGAAAGAGTGTCCTCAGATTTGTCTGAGTATAGGACAGACAATGCTTAGTTGAGGAGCCACGCACAGGGCGGCCCACGTGACTTCCACAGCAAAGGGCTCTTTGAAAGTGGCTAGTGAGGGCTCAAAGATGAACTCTGTCCTCCTCTTGGCTGTAGCCAGACCGGATCATTTATGACACAAAGAAGGGGACAATTTCTTGACAAGTGGCAAAATGAGTAGGACAAATTGCTCTGAGCCCACATGACAGTCTTTACGGTGACCGTGCTTATTTTATGACTTACTGTGGTTGTGAAGTGACTGTTGAGTCGGTTCTGACTCATAGCGACCCCCGTAGAGGGTTTCTGGTGAGATTGAACCACAGACCATGCGGCCCAGTGCTTTATCCCACAGTATCACAAAACTAGCAGCATCAATTAAAACAAAGGGCAACAAACTGCTTCCATCCTGGGTGGCAACAGTGGGGAGGGCAAAGTTCACCAGGGTGTGTGTGCTGGGGGGAGGGGAGCAGGAAAACACAAGCTTCAACTCAATGGGAATTGAAGACTGAAAATAAACACAAAAAATACAAACGCATTATGTACTACAGAGTGCCCTACATCCTCAGTTCAAACACTGTTAACTTCATCCTCAACTTGCTTGTTGCTCATTTTTTGGATAATCAGAATAAACACGAAGGATGTACTTTTCAAACATTAATAAAATGATCTGTGTTTTATACTTGGGAAACAAATTCTCTCTCATGTGGTATGTTTTTTTACTCAACTGTTGTTTTTAAAGAGAATGGAAATCATTTGCATGGTATGAATACAATGTTCAACTTCAGGATGAGTAAAAATAGCACCTATAACTGGGATTGGACTCCATGGCACATACCCACCACCTCACGATGCAAGGACAGAGCTCTGGTGCTTCCAAGTCAGACTGCCTAACTCAAGGTCAGCAGTTCGAAACTACCAGCCATTCTATGGGAGAAAGATGAGGCTTTCTGCTCCTATAAAGATTTACAGCCTCGGAAACCCTATGCAGGGTCGCATATGAATTGGAACTGACTCCACAGCACATAACCACTAGCACACTATAAAACGATCCTGGTATGGTGCCCTAGGATAGGCACTGCCTGGTGACCACAGGGTTGGTGGTTCAAACCCACCAGACACTTCTTGGAATCCCTGTACAGGGTTTCTATGAGTCAGATCCGACTCAATTGCACTTAACAACACTATACAATAGTCTCTCCCTCTCACTCCCTACTGAGAACTGCTGTCTGCCACTGAGTGGACTTGAACTCATAGTGATGCTATAGGAAAAAGTAGCAGTACGCCATCGTAGGTGGTAGTCTTCTCAGAAGACTGAAGAAAAACTGAGTCTTTGCATTATGGTGTTGGACAAAGACTCAGTTTTTGCCATGGACTGTCAGAAAAATGAACAAACCTGTCCTACTAAAAGTACAGCTAGAATATCCCTGAGAGGATGAGGAGATTTCATCTCTCGTACCCTGGCCATGTTGTGAGGAAGGACCAGTCTCTGGAGAAGGACACCATGCCTCATAACGCAGAGTCAGTGAATAAAGGAGAGGACTCTCAAGGAGATGGGTTCACACCGTGGCTTCGACAGCTGTCTCCAACATGGCAATGAGGGTCAGGATGGGGGAGGACCAGAGACTTGTTCAGTCTGTTGTACGTGGGGTTGCCATGAGTTTCCTCAGATTTGTTTGAGTCGGGGGCAGAACAAGCCTTATTTAGAAGAGCCACTCACAGGGCGGCTCACGTGACTTTCATGGTGCTCTCTCAAAGTAACCAGTGAGGACTCAAAGATGAATTCTGTCCTACTCTTTGACATTAGCCAGGCCCCATCATTTTACGACACAACTGACTTGAGGACACTTAACCACAAAGACGAGCCAAGATTTGAATCCTCCACATCATCGAACACCACCACCACCAATCTATCTGGGAGCAAACAGCCAGGTCTTCCTCCCTCCGAGCAGCCGGTGGGTTTGAACCTTTCATCTCTGGGTTTGCAGTTAAGCACTTAACCACTGCAGCACCAGGGCACCTTGAGATCTATGGAATATTCCAAACCTGACGAGGGTTCAAGCATTAGAACACCTCGTTTCTGCCCTTACTCAGAAGGCTGCGTTCGTTTCCACTGTGCCAAGCTCACACACACAGGAGCAAATCTCCAAGCTTTTGCACAGTGAGCTCCCCTTTCAGACTGTACTTTATAGGAAAGTTCCTCTCAGTATTGGATTACCCAGTAAGGTAATCCCGGACTTACTTGTGCTTTCTTACTCATCTATAATGAGCAAATTTATAGGTTTCCACCACATCAAAGATTCTGCTTCTGGGTATGGCTGGCATCTGTCTCTCTCCTAACCCCTTCCTACAAAATCAACGCCTCTTTTCAAATCGACAATCCCCAACAGGGATGGCATGCCCAGTAGGCAAGGTAGGGACCTGCCCATCACCAAGAAAGAAGAGCCAAGAGCAGAGTATGTCCTTTGGATGTGGGAGTCTCCACACTGAGAATCTCCCAGACCCAGGGGACTATTAATACCAAGATGTATGGAGATCTCCCAAGGCCACCAGGCTGAGACGATATTGAAGGGAGACAAAGGCCTTCCCCCCAAGCTAACTGAGAGAGGAAGTCTTCCTTCTCCTAGAACTGGTGTCCTGGATTCCGACTTCTAGCCTCCTAAACTCCCAGAGAATACATTTCTGTTTGTGAAATCCTACCCATTTGTGGGATTTTGGGTACACGGTCGTTCTAGATAACCAAATTCTCCGTTGGAGAATACACTTAGCACTATAAGCCCCAAACAGATTTTTAATCATGACCCAGCAAGCATGCTCGCTGCATAATTTGAAGCAATTTAATGACAACCAAGTGGCACAAAGGTTAGGCGCTCAGCCGCTAACAAAGAGGTTGGTGGCTAGAACCTACCCAGCGGCTCTGTGGAAGGAAAAGACCTGGCAATTTATTCTCGTCAAGATTCCAATCCAGGAATCCCTATGGGGCAATTCGAATGTCATGTGGGGTCACTCTGAGTCAAGGTCAACTTGAAGGTACTCAACAACAAATGTGGTTAACCCTAATATAAACATGCCGAGTCTGCCTCTGAAAACAGGCCCATAGAATGTGCGTAGCGCTTATTTGCAAAATGCTTGCCGCTGGGTTTTGGCGGCAGAGGGACGTTAGAGAGCATGTTTCCATGCAGTGCGGTTACGTGAGGCTCACACTGGAGTTATGGTGGGACCCTTCATGCCTGCTCCCAGTGGTGAAGCATGATGGTGTGTCTGCTCTGGATGGGGGGGGGGGGGGGGGGATCAGTTATATAACATTTCCTTACTTCCAACTTTGCCCTGGTGTGGCACTACACATTACTACACTGAACTGCAAGGTCGGCTTGAACTGTTAAGATCAGCGGTTCAAGCTCACCAGCCACTCTGTGGAAAGCCTATATAGGGTTGCTGTAAGTCAGAACCAGCTCAACGGCACTTAAACAAGAAAATTCATCTTGCAGATGAAAGAATGCAGGAGAACATCCTGTCTTTCCATTATTATTACCAACTCGAAGGCACTTAACAACAACAACAACAACAAGTATTAGTATTAGTATTTTATTCAGGTACAAACAAAGCTCTTTCTCCAAAGAACATAGTTCCTTCTACCCAATCCTTTCATTTCTCTCCAAACTTGCTAGTGTATTACTGTTTGGATGTTACACAAACTGTTTCTGCCGTATGCTTGTGTATACCCAGGAGGGAGGAACCTGCAGTCTGTGGGCGTCTGCAACTTCAATGAAGAACGAGTGATTAGCCATTAAGAGGGACCACCAACCACACACACACACCAGGCACAAATGGTTAAATGCACAGATCCTAGCTAAAAGGTTGGCAGCTGGAACCCATCCAGAGGTGCGTGAGAAAGAAGACCTGGCAATATGCTTCTGACAGGTCATAGCCCCGAGAACCCTGAGGAGCAATTCTACTCGATACACATGAAGTCGCCATGGGTCGGGGTCAACTCGGCCGCAACGGGTGTCTGGTTTTTCCAGGAAAACAGAATTTCTCACTTTGTGTCTCTGAGCCTTTACTACTAACTTGCTCTGTACTGAAGTTTGACTTGTCATTTTCTCTCTGAATTTTTTCTTAATTGCTCTGTATCAGGCTGAGTCAGATCAAAGTATTTTAAAAACTTCTCTTCCAAAACCAGAAATGGTTCCTGACAAGAAAAGTGAAGAAAAAAAGAAAGACCATTCTGGTTTTATTTCCACGTACGAGAGCACAATAACTGTATTCAAAATTCTGGTAAATTTATGTATGTTAAATTCATAAACTGGCAGTTTATTTCCCTAAGATTTATTTGGCATGGAAAGTTATTTCCTGTACTGTAATCATAAAATCAAGTGTTATTTACTCCTGTTGTAACCGTTCAGATACTTCCTGTTATAAAAAACTTGAGCCAGGCTACAGTAGTAACATCAAACACACAAAAACCTACAGGTATGAAGCAACCATATGTATCCATGTATTTATGAGTGGGCTTCAAATAGTTCATGGAAAAAATAGAATGAAAAGATAATGGGATTTTTGCATGAACTTTCTGAAGCTTCCTTGTATTAATATAATCTCATATTTCAATCTAGGAAAGGGACAGACCACCGCTTCTTGGGAAAACAAGTATTCTTATGCTTGATCATCTGGCCTGGCTAACCCCACCTATGGCCCACAGCATGAACTTAGAGGCCAGAAGAGCTTCCTTCTTCACTGGGTCACTTGAGTGATAACTTTTTGTTTTGTTTTTAACTTTTCATTGTGAAGTGAGTGAATTATAGATCATCAGTCCCCTCGTCCGCCCCCAAATCATCAGTGTTACAGTTAACAAACCACACACTTCATTTCATCTGGATGACCTCAATCCCCTCAGGGAAAACATCAGCTATCCCACTTCCTCCCAGCTTTCCTTTTGTTTCCCTTTCTCCATCGTTCTCAACCCTTCTGGACTTTGTCCTTGGGTAAATGCTGCCCTTTGAATCTCGAACGGTTGACCATTCTCTGGTGTACGTACCTCTCAAGTGTGGTTTGTCCCTCTCTCCCATATACCTAGTTCTGAGTAGTAGTAAGCTTGGTCTTTTTTTAAAATGATTTGATTTTTTCCACATTTTCTCCCATTTTATTCAGATCCTCCTAATGTGATCCCTTTCACAGTAGTTGGCAGTGGTAGCCAGGTGTTATTTAGTTCTGATCTCAGGGTTGTGGAGACTAATGTTCATGTGTGTTAACCCAAAATCTTGGGCCTGATGTCTTAGTGCAACTGAGCCCAACCAATAGTCACTTCAGATACAGCAGAAAAAGAGAAAAAAATCATTTATTAGAAAGCCAGCTAGGAGAACCACCACAGCAAGCAGGCTGGTTTAACCGGTGTTCAACTGACGCTTTGTTACAAGCAATATTTACACCAGTGTTCAACAATGCTAGTCACAAACCACATGCCGGTGGGCCACAATCCTACCATTCACACAAAATCACAAGGTGGTCACGATGCCCCAGTAAACATCTCAAAGGAGGGCATGCCCAACTATCCTGCCGCCTGTTTGTCCAGAGGGTTACTTTTTATCAGAACAGGGACCAGACTCCAGGAAGACCCAGACAATCAGTAACATTCCAACCTAAAACAGTCAAAACGTAAATTTAAGAAAACAAGACGAGGTTGAGGGGGCGGATGATAAAAATTAGTCCTGCTGGAATGTGATGGCTCTCACGTAGCCAATGAGTCCACTGCACTGATTGTTGCCAATTGTTGGAAGGCTCTACAGATGTGCATCTGACTGCAGTGTATTTGCAGACTTCATACAGTCAACCGTTAAAACTGGACAGAGCCAAACACCTCCATAGGGGGCCCATGCGAACATCTTACAGACGTGCACATTTCCCTTCCTAACGCCTGCCTTCTTCTAAGAGAAAAGAACGAAATCTCCAGATGCCGAGCTTCCATGCGTGCTGGGTGGGAACTGGAGAGCTAGTAAACGTGCACCATGATAGAATGAAGAGTGAACGAACAGATTTGTTTACAAAACAGGGCTCAACAGAGTCTTTCTTCTGGTGCCACAGCAGAACGTACCCAACACAATATACACACGTACAAAACCAAGCAAAGGAATCTATAGGGGCAGTTCTCCCTTCTGATAAAGGCATAGAGGTCTGTGGTTACAACTGGGCAGTTGGCTATGATGTAACCATGTGGTGCTCAGTTTTGAACTGGGAATATACCACAAACTCTGGTTTAGAATGGGAACACACAAGACACACGTGGGACCTACACTTATATAACACAGCGGTTTCAACTCTTCTTAGAGTTTTGAATGGTTTCTTTAGCACTCCTAGCCCCTCAACTCAACATCTTCAAGATAGTTCTACCTGTCCAGACCAATCCTTTCAAATTTATCTGGACAAAAAACACAAATTCTAATTACTTTAATTAATTGTATGGCCATCTGACCAGCTCACAAGTTTGGATCCTTACCTTGCTGAGCCAATCTGTCCATCTCTGAGTCTAGCTGCATTTTATTTCAATGTCTGCTGTGTGGGTGGCCCTCCTTCTCCCACGCAGCTTCCAAGTGCCTTTAACACTCCGTTCGTTCCTGGACTAGTAAGACAGCCGCTTCACTGGCTCATTGGCCAATAACCAACTGTGTGGTGGAAAAACACAGTGGCAGACAGGAAAACTGGGTTCTAGGTTGGTGGTTCGAACCCACCCAAAAGGTGTCGCGTAAGACAGGTCTGGTACTCTACTTCCCAAAAGTAGCCTTGAAAATCCCATGGAACACAGTTCTACTCTGTAACACAGAGGGTTGCCGTGAGTCAAAATCAAACTCAATGGCAACGGACAGTAACAACAGGTTATTCATGTGTGTTAACCCCAAATCTTGGGCCTGATGTCTTAGAGCAACTGAGCCCAATCAATAATCATTTCAGATAAAGCAGAAAAAAAGAAAAAAATCTTTTATTAGAAAGCCAGGTTCCAGGTGTACCTTGCCAGATACAAACCACGTGATCCTGAAGAAGCTTGCTAGTTCAGTTCCCCCAGGTCTCACTGTTCTCATCGATAATGAAGAAAATGGCAGTCACGTGATAGGATACTTGACTCTATTGCATTCAGGAGCCCTGGTGGTGTCAAGGGTAGGGTGCTCATTGAAAGGGTGGTGGTCTGAACCCACCACCCAGCTGCTCTGTGGGAGAAAGATCGGATTTGCATCCATGCAGACTGCAGCCTAGGGAATCCTATGGGTCAGCTCAGTTCTATTCTGAAATACAGACTCCGTGTAAGTCCAAGATCAGCTGATGGCATCTAACAATAACCAGAATCCATTACGTACACAATCATTAAATATTCTCTTCTAAAGATTTAGTTTCATTTGGTCACACTCCTTAAAAATCTTCAGTGGCTTTGCCATTTCTGTTGCTATGGGCCCTCGAGTCGGTTTCAACTCATAGTGACTCTGTATATGGTATCAACGGAATGGCTGGGGGTTCTGAACTGCACACCAGGACTCCAGGGATAAAATTTAAGCTTCTCTGCCTCTTGATTTTTATGAGGATTGGAAAAAAACAAAACCAAAAACGTGGAGCCCTGGCCGTCGAGGTTGGCGGTTCAAGTCCACCAGCTCTCGGAAATCCTATACAGGGTTGCTCTGAGTTGGAACTGACTCGATGGTACATAGCAGCAAAAACCACTTATAAAATGTAAGGTATGCACAAATGCAGTAACAACCGGAACAGGGACCAACCTGAACTGAATGTACAGTGCATTAAACTCCCAGGAGTGTTACACATTCAGTTCTAATCCCCATGGCCAATAAGTGAGGTTGGTTTTACCACTCTGCAATGCAGAGCCCAATGTTTCAGGATAATAGCCAATTTATATCAGTAAGTAAAGGGTCAGGAGTGGTGTGCAAACTTACCTGATACATGGTTGACTACACAGCCCACTAAACCACACCAAGTTTTTTTAAAAATGTACTATCATATATGGGGGGGGGGGTCCCACGTTACTTGAGTCATCATTATCCATAAGTATGCAGCTGCATATGGTAGCAAAAACTGTCATAAAAAAAATTCATAAAAAAAAAAAAAATTCACTAATGTTTGTTTAGACCGCATTACATCACCTCCTACTCCTGGTTGGTTAGTATCACAGGATAAAATGCAAACACAAACATAAGTAAAGTAAAATCCCAGTCTTTGTGCAGCTCATGAAAGCTGTCCTGGAGAACGGCTGGAACCACACACAGTCCTCAGTATGGAGGGATCTCAGAGAGTAGTTGCTGAGTGCCATCCAGTTACTTCCAACCCATAGTGACCCTGTATAGGGTTTCCGAGGAGCAGCTGGTGAGCTTGAACCACCGACCTTGCAGTTCAAACGGCTTTGCAGTCTAGGCACATTAACCCACAGCGCCACACCGGGACTCCTCAGAGAGTAGAGCAGGCAGTAATGGAAGTGGAGAGAAATACGAGGGTGAGGATGAACCTACAGGCAGACCATTCAAAAGAGAATGGTTTACGGATAAAAGACTGAGAAAGGCCTTGGAGAAAGTCAAATTCTTGAACAAAGCTCAGACCTCTAGATTCTGCTTCAGAAGTCAATATTCAATCTGTGGTCTAGGAAGATGACACATGGTTGCATCATATACCACATTTTTGTGATATCTGTAAAAGAAACTTAGTTCCAACTTCTTTTTTTCCCCCAAATGTTAAGCCATAGCCCCAAGAAAATCATTTAAGAATTGTTTACTCTTTGTTTGAAATGTTTGGTCAGTTTTAAGTTGCTTTTCTTAAAGCGGCAGTGCTTTCCTGGTGCTAGTTATCTGCAGATAACAACAACAGCAAAACAAAACCAAACAGCCAGACCCGTTGCCATAGAGTCGGTTCTGACTCATGATGAACAAAGACCTCCTGAAATGGGAGTATTCTATAAAAGTACCAATACAAGGATTAACGGATACACACACAGAGAGTAGCCAACAAAAAGAAGTTCCAACTCTCTAGTCCACAAATGGAAACTGAATGCCTGCCGAGACCCTCCCATTTCAGGATCCTCAGGTTCAGCAGGTCCAAAACGCCCTTGAGAGGCCATGTTCGGGAGCTTCTCACCCCACTCACCAATGGTATCTACCAGTCTCTCAACAAACATACAGCACCAGGCAGGTATGGCTGTCAAGGCAAAAGCAGACTGCAGTAAACCTTGAGTATGAATCGGAACTTTACATTGAATCACTCCACCCATTCTGTCTTTACCCAGCTATCACCTTTTCTGAGACAATAATTTAAAGCCAGGAAGAATTCTGCCTTATGATAAACCCAAAATAAAACCACATATCAAACCCACTGTAGCTGAGCTGGTTCCGATTCACAGCAACTCTGTACAATGGAAGGTTTCCAAAGCTGTAAATCGTTACGAAAGTCAATTGCCTTATGGGTCTCCTGTAGAGCAGATGGTGGGTTTGAACCGCCAGACTTTCAGTTAGCAGCCTTATGTTTAACCCGCTGCGGCACCAGGGATCCACAAACTTACGATGATCCACTTTAACAAGGCCCTGCTGGATCAAGAGCCTTCCTGACAAAACTATGACACATGCGCTTGCATATATATTAAATGGCTTTGATTCTTAAAAAATCCTTCCTTCAGAGGTTCAGGGAGAGAATGGGTATTTTGAGATACAGAGATCTAATGGGATTGGTGACAAGTCTGGAAAACAAAGCGCAGTTGTTGTAGCCTTGTTTTTTCTAGTGATCATCGTGTCCACCCCCTAGAATCTAATCAAATAATTGCTTGTCATGCCAGAAAGAAAACCCAAGCAGTCATGCCGTCAGAAGACTTAAGTTCTTAAATGAGTAAATTCTGAGGCATTCACTAAAGGCGTTGGAATATTATCAGTGAGCGCTGGCTTTGAGAGTGTTGTTTGCTGCAATAGAACTGCTATAATAATGTAATAGATATTATAACAATATATTCTGGATTAGTATCATTAATAACAATAGCATACAATATTAGTAAATAGAGTCTATAATAATAATAATAATATTCTTTCTGCTTATATATGTATCTGTTGTTGTTAAGTGCCGTCAAGTTGGTTCCATCTCATAGCAGCCCTGTATAGGGTTTCTGAGGAGCGGCTGGTGGGTTTGAAGCACCACCTTGTGTCTGGAGCTTATCCTACAGTCACACCGGGACTCCTCATATATGTATAGTCAATATTTCATTGTACTTTCAGTGAAGGTTTATACAGTTTAGGGTCCCATTCAACAACTGATATGCAAATTGTTGGGTGACGCTGGTCACATTCTTCACAATATATGAATCTGCCTACTATTTCTGTTCCTGCCTTCCTTACGTTCTCATCTTTATTTCACATCATTTGGTGATCGGATGGTCTCGTATTGGTGGTTTTTCAAAGCAGAACAGTACGTACAGGGGGTATTTTTTAAACCAGTTTATTATTTAGCTGCAAGGTGACCTCAGGAGTTAGTTTGGTTGAATATCTCAATAGTCCCGGGGGTCCTCCAATCTCAGCTAGTCTAGCAGGTCTGTTGTTAGTAGGTTGTTGTTTTTTAAAAAAAACATTTGCCCCCACCCACCCAATCAGGGTCCATCTGCTGTGGTTCTGACTAGAACGATCAGTCGTGGTGGGCACCAACTAGTCCTGTTCTCAGGTAGATAAAGCCATGGTTCATGCTGACTATTTGTCCTGTTGTTGTTGTTGTTGTTAAGTGCCATCGAGTCGGGTCCGACCCATAGCGACCCTGTACAGGGTTTCCAAGGGTGTAAATCTTTACAGGAGTAGAAAGCCTCATCTTTCTCCCGCGGAGCGGCTGGTAGTTTCGAACCGCTGACCCTAAGGTTCGCAGCCCGATTCGTAACCACTACGCTACCAGAGCTCCTGTAGACAGTGCTAAAATATTCTGAACTAACTTCTTTCTTCTGAAAAGCAAAACTTATTCTTTATTAAGAAAAACCCTGAGCCTGTGAACTACTCATAGGTTGTTACTGAGTGCCCTAGATTCGGTTCTGACTCATAGCAACCCTGTACGGGGTTTTCAAGGAGAGGCTAGTGAGTTTCACCTGCCAGCCTTGTGGTTCAAACTGACTTGATGGCCGAGTGCTTATCCTACAGCACCACACTGGGACTCATACATAGACGTGACTATTTCGCCCATACGTGTGAGGATGTATATGCTCAACAAGGCACAGGGCAGGACTTGTTTGCGAACATGCACAGAAACATGCGTAGGAGCCTTTCTAGAATCGGACATCTGGTCTTGGGGATGGGAAGGAGGTCATAGTTAAGCAGTTCTGTCTTTCTGACCATGATTCCAAAAGACAGTTAACATAGTACTCTGGTTTTAAAATAAAGCAAATGCTCTGAGCGCTGGTCTACAGGCATCAATCCTATCCTGTCTTTTAAGATTTGAAACAGAGGCTGAAAGTCTGCTCCCAGTCCTCGGGGCGGTGGACTTTGTGCTGGGAAGCTTGGGTGGAATGCTTGTTTTGGAGCATGTTCAGGGGAGAGCAGTCAGCTTCCTCCTCTGAGCCGGGTCGCTGAGGCATGGGATGCACAGCACTGCCAAACAGAACCTTTTGGATGCCTGAGAAACAGCTTCCCGGGGCTACTGATGCAAAGAGAGGCACGGTTTCCTTTATTTTCTGCCTTGACGTCACAGCAGCTAGGAACCGCTGGAAGGACAAATAATAAGGTGTGAGCCAAAAACGCCCTGTCCCGTGGCGGTGGCAGGGCTGTTCTAACCTAGTTCTGACATCTTCTGTGGCAGCCGAGAGTCAGCGTGAGCAGAGGTGAGTGACAAGAACTAGGGAATAGAGGCCGAAGGACACAGGCAATGAAAACTCCTTATACAAGGAGGCTGACTATGGAAAGGAAGTGTTAAACAACTGCAGACAAGACATACATAAGGCACGTCTTTGACGGAAAATTTCTAAGCTGTATTCAAAGCTAACTCTTCTTGAACCATGAAAGCAACAAACTCAAGGAGGATTAAAGTCTTTGGAAGCTCTAACAAACCAGTTATGGTAGGAAGATGGTTATATCAAAAGAGTGTCAAGATTATAGAATATCATTTCACTGCAGATGAAGCAACTGTGCTATAAAGAGGCTTTAAAGCTACAACTTTTATATATGTTTTTTGCAGCCAAACTAAATTATATGCAAAGTGAACGTTTTTCTGTACAAAATTATCCTCATGAAGCTATGAAAGCCTCTAATATTATGTGCTGCTATACATTCTGTTGCTGTAATTTGAAATTTTTCTAATTTGTAAAGTTTGAAAATTTTGTAATTTGCAAAATTTCCACTTTTTGAGAGAAAATAGAGAACTGTGGGTTGTTGAGAAAAAAACATGTCCACGCGATAATTTTCCAAATTAAGGTAAAAAAACAGTAGATAAATTATGTGGTTCAGTTATAAAACGAGAGAACACTGTCATATGGTAAAAAGAAGCCAGAATAGAGACCATGATAACATAAATAAAAATCCTGCTTAAATCCAGAGTTTAAGAAAAATGTAGATCAACAGACTTAGTGATAGTAACACAAATGTGCAAAGGCAGGTGATGCGTCCCTTTAAGACTGTCAGTATAAATAAGGATACTATGGAAGGAGAGCTTAGGACTCCTGGTGTGGCGCTGTATCATCAGCAATGGACTGTGAACCACAAGGCCGGCAGTTCGAACCCACCAGCTGTTCTTCAGAAACCCTATCCATGGTCGCTATGAAATCAACTTGAGGGCACTTAACTTCAGTAACAAATAACAGCTTATTGTATTGTTGTTGTTAAGTGTCTTTAAGTCAGTTTCCAGTGACCCTGTCTAGGGTTTCCAAGAAGCAGCTGGTGGCTTTGAACCGCTGACCTTGTGGTTCGCAGTCCAGTGCTGATCCTACAGCGCCACGTCAGGAGTCCAGTTTCTAATCAGTCTCATCCATTAAAAAAAAGACTGAGGCAGAGACAATGACGTGGAGAGATGGAGTGGCTGGGGACTTTAGACCCAGGGAGAGAGAGGGGCTGTGTGCTGATGACCTGGGGGTGGGGGGTGGGGGGCAGACTTGCAGGGTATACCCTTTGGTTGGTTGATGATGCATGCAGGGGATTGTAACCATGGCAATGAAACAATCTACGATAGGACGGATGTAAAACTAATGTTCTCCCACATAAACTATCACATAATTCACAAGAAAACATTTTAAAAGATACTATTTCCTATCTTGTGTGACGAATTTGAGAAATCTATAAGAGAAGATATTTTTGATCCTGGCAAACAGGTGATCAATCACATTGACTCTCAATAGCAAATACTATTCTAATTGGTTTAGAACTGCTTGCTGATTATTTTTAGCCAGATTTCACTGATTTTTCTTTGGTCTCATAAATTTAAATGAACACCAATTAATAAGAAGTTGACTGGAGGTGTCTTTATTGGGTAACCATGAGAAAAAATTCTTTGACTTTTTCAATAAATGATATATGTAAATTTATTTGGTAGAGTTAACACTGTATCTTTTTAAGTACCCAAATGCCGCATTTTGCAAATGCTAGTCATTAACGTAAAAATAAATGATACCGATAAAAATAAAAACCTTTACAAATCACAATAACCATACGCAGTTACAAATCGGTTTTCAGCAGTGGGCACCAAAGTCATTTTCTATTTGCTTAAGCTATAATTTCCATAGGAATGATTATTTATGTGTTTAGTTGTACTTCTTGAAATTTAAAAAATCCTGAGTATTTAAGTCCTGATGTGGCCCTGTAGAGTAAGTGCTCAACTGTAATGTCGGTTTGAACCGCAGGTCGGCAGTTCAGATCCACCAGTCACTCCTCAGGTCTCTATGAGTCGGAACCGACTGGTTGGCACATAACAACAACAATTTATAAGATTGAAAATACGAAACATATAAATCCAAGCTGTCTCTGTGTTGAGCGAATAGACCTTCATAGTCAGAGCTGATGGCCTTCAAGAAACGTGGGTGGGCCCTAGTTCCCTTGGGTCATACTGGATTCCAACAGAGACTTCCCAAGGGACTGTCTGCAGTGATTCTGCCTAGGACTCAGACGGCCGCCTCTCCCCTGAAGGACTGCAATTCCAATAGTGAACAGCCGGGTCTCTCTCCTAAAAGATGCTGCCTCAGAAGCTTCGGAGGCTCATAAAAGTAGTCAGGCAGTCTCTGCAAGACTCATCCCATTTTATGAAAGGATACAGAGGATAAAAACATCCTTTTAGGGATTTTATCATTTTATGCTTAAGCCATTAAAACATGTACATTAACACCCAACTGCAGGTGGTTGAGCAAATGGGTGAAAAAAAAAAAACCATTTTGATGCTGCCAGGCTCAATTCACCATGATCTGGAGTGAGCTGTCTGGACAAGTCCTCATCAGAGCAGTTTGAAAAGCATGATCTTTCGTGTTGGAACGTTACATCAAAATTATAAATTATATTGAGCTATGTGAGTGCCAGATCATTTACACCTGCTCTCACTTACCAACATGGTTGGGTCCCAAGACCTGGTTGTTATGAAAATTGGTATCAGCGTATGGAGGAAGATAACCACATCAGGACACAAAATGGAGGACGACTGTGTCAAACTTACATCACTGCAGAACGGTCCATCCATAGAGAATCATCGCCCACCCAAACTGATATGTACCATTGATCACCACAACCAGCAAGGCTCTCACCTGGCACCTCAGCATTCGCTACTGACAGATGTACACCTTGTTAATACAGACAGATTTTGTACTATGGATTTATATATGCAGCGTTGATGATAACAAGGTAGTCTCAGTAAGTGAAGAGTCAATGTATGCTGGACAGTCTGCTGGCAGGAGCTGCAGGTTTCATCTAGTACTCTCCTAAACAGAAAAGAGCTTTCTGTGGCTCCTATACATGTCCCTGCCTTTGGTGCACGAGAAACCCTCACCAAACACACAATGCTCCTGGAGACTGTGTGTGTGTGTGTGTGTGTGTGTGCTGGAGGTTATGTGTAGGAGCTGTGTGCATGTACAGCTGTGTACAGGAGCATGTGGATATGTCCCTGTATGTGTGTGTGCTTCTGTGCACACATGCACAAAGAGAAGAGCAATGGGAACACCTGCTCCCATGACTCCAGGCTCAGATGTGCGAAAGTCCAGGGGAAGGAACACTATTTCGGACGCACTCAGCTCCTTGTACCCCCTTTCTTTCCTAATGAAATGAGTATTCCCACTGTATTCTTTCCCTGGTGTCACAGCGTCAATCTGGTTTCCTGAGAATAACCTATTACACTGTTGGTGGTGTTAAGGGCCGTCAAGTCGGTCCCCACTCAGAGCAACCTTGTATAGGGTTTCTGAGGCTTCAGATCTTTGCGGGAGCAGAAAGCCTCCTCTTTCTTCCGTGGAGTGGCTGGTGGACTCGAACTGCCAACCTTGTGGAACCATCAAAACACAAACAAACTCACTGCCACTGAGTCCATTCTAACTCACAGTGACCTTATAGGACTGAGCAGAACTGCCCCAAAGGATTTCCAAACTTGTCACTTTTACAACGCCGACCATCACATTTTTCTCCCAAGGAGAAGCTATTGGGTTAGAACCAGAATCACTGACCTTTTGGTTAGTGGCTAAGCTCTTAACCACTCTATCCACCATCATGGGGTCTAACTCACTTTCAAAGGTCAAAGAGAGTAAATCTCATCTCAAACGCTTACATAGAGCTCAGTAACAACACTCCTCAGCAGATATCCGAGGCCCGCTTCCGAACCTGACCTTTGGACTCGAGTGATCTTAACAGACAGCCCTCACTGTCTTGTTCCTGCTATTAGAAAAAACAAACAAACAAACATAACAAAACACAAAACTCAAGTATGTGCAGTGACTAAATCATGGAGAAAATACAGCAAAAATCATTTTTTCATGCCATTTGTTTTCAAATGGCTGTTCTAATATTCCAGAGGTAAACGTATCCTAGCCCTGTCCTTGCTTTTATTTCATAAAAGCTTTTTATACCCGAACTATAATTAACTATCCTCGGAACTGATTTATTAAACTTAAATTGTCAAGAAGAGAATTATAGGATTCCTCAAGCTATTAAGATTCCAAAGGGAAGATACTTAATTTTTATCATTCTATGGTAAAGGATGAGGGGAGGAGACAAAATTCAAGGGTGAGTTTTTTTTTCCAATCTGTAACCTGAGTGGAATTTTTTTAATATTCAATTTCCTGGTTCCGAACCACAGTAAACAACCAGTCATTCATTAAGACGCAACTAATGAAAAGACTATATTTAAAAGAGAAAAAAAATAAAACATCATGTGATTAAAACTCTACACACGTCTTCACTTCAAGGCAAATGCTGGGGCCATCTGGGCATTTAGGAGGTGCCAAAAATCACTGGGATCAAGACTTAATTTATGTCCTAAAAGCGTACCCAGGTTCAATTTGCTCACAAAAGACCTAGAACTTGGACATCTGGGCCAAATATGTTCACCTGGAAATACTGATGGTGATACAGATAAGAGAAGTGAACTCTTAACATGAAAATGAGATGTCTATGTTAAAATTATTTTAATCATTCACAAACTTGAACAAACTTTCAATTCTAAAGTTCTATCCCTAAAAAGAAAGGAGGGAGAGATCATTTTCAGCTTTAATTATGTTACTGCTGTAGTTTTCTCTGTTTGGAAATGTTTAAATATCAGTTTACAAAGCACTGGCTGCTTTTAGTAAGGAAGTAGTGGCAAGATTTGTTCCCTGAGGATCGACTCTGCACAAGCTAGCTGAATTGAAGACTCTCTCTTATGCTTGCTTTCCAGGTGAGGACTGGGGGCGCCTGAGTCCCGTGATCCATTCTAAAGAGCCCAAACACAGACAGAGGCACTGGGTTTGGGAGCTAAGCTGGGCTAGCAGAGCGCCACCCAGACTCCTCAGCAGTAACTGCGGCCGGCTTACCTCACACATAACCTTTTACTCACTGAGTCTTGCCTGGGCAGCAGAGCAGGTAACTGCTTTCAGTCTTAGGACCCTGGAGGGATTTCCCTGAGTTTCCTTTCAGAACAGACAGGTTTATATATATATATAAATTAAGTCTCTCTCTTCCACTTTCTCTTCCCAAAAGTGTAAAGGGGTATGTATGCTCTAGCTCTAACTTTGTAGAGGGCTGGTATAAAAGAGGAAGGCAGACCTTCAATAAGATGGACTAACAAGGTGGCTGTGACAATGGGCTCAAACAGAGCCACAACTGTGAGGATGGCAAAGGACTGGGCGCTGTTTTGTTCTTTGTACATGGGGTCAGGGTGAGGCAGCGCTGACCCGAGGAGCTGACCCAATGGCCCCTAAGGACAGCAGTAATAGCAGCAGCTCTAACTTTCTCTGTAGGAACAACAGAGTTTCTCCTCTGGTGAGACTGTTCCAGCTCAACGCAATCACAGCCATCATCCAGTCCTAGAATGGGGGACTGAAAAATTGGTTGTCAAAGACTGTCACTTGCTCTTGTAGCTCGCATATACCTACGCTTTCTCCATTTGGGTAAAGCCCGCAATAGGGATCGCCAAGGGTGACTCTGCACTACAACCAGCGTCTGTCTCTGTGATTCTAGGAGTCCTGATGTAGCGCTGCAAGATCAGCACTGGACTGCTAACCACGAGGTCGGCAGTTCAAACCCACCAGCAGCTCCTTGGAAACCCTATATAGGGTCACTATGAATGGGAACTGGTGGCACTTAACAACAACAATGCTTCTCAAGCTGCCCTCAGCTGGGTGCCTTGATCCAAGTGTGCCTCTGGGTGCTTGTTTGCTATGGGTTTCTCCCAGCAGTCTGTAAAGTTCAGGAAGGCAGAATCAATGTCTGTATTGTTCTTGTACAAACACCGGGTGGATCTAAAGAGGGGAGGGAGAGGGGAGGACGAAGGGAAAAGCAAGGGAGAAAGGGAGGGCAGTGGGGTGGGGAAGAAGAGGAGGACAGGAAAGGAGGGAGGGTAGAAGGGGAGGGAAAGAAAGGTAGAAGCAGCAACTACCCTGGTCCAGAGTTTTCAGTCAGGGAGTTTGAGGTTCTTTGTTACCTATGATCTCATCAAATCCCAAGTGATTTCTTACCATTAAAGTGAAATTTTTATTTACCACGTAAACAACCAAACCCCAAACTCTCCGCTATTGAGCTGAGTGCTGCTCATGCTGTTCTTAGGTGCGGTCCAGTTGCTTCTGACTCACAGCGACCCAGGGTTTCCAAGGAGCGGCTGGTGGGTTTGAACTGGCAACCTTTAGGTTACAGTCCAGTGCTGATCCTACAGCGCCACACCAGGAGTCACAGGGACCCTATATACGGTTTCTGAGTCCATAAGTTTTTACTGGAACAGCCAGCCTCATGTTTCTCCCTCAGAGGGACTCGTGGTTTTGAACCACTGAATCTGAGGCTAGCAGTCCAGTGCTTATCCTACAGAACCTCAGTGCTTCCTATTTATGATATGTTGTTGTTAAGTGCTATCGAGTCAGTTCTGACCTAAGAGGGACAGAAACCAGGAGCAATTAACTGGTTGGTTCCTAGATCCTTTGTGTTTTATCTGTGGAACATTCACTAAGGTGGCAGATTGCCTGTGTGTAAACACAGATCTGCCTTCCCCAATCTCAGCCAATCGTTTAACAACCATGATAAGCATACCCATGGCCTCTCTTTTGATTCAGCCAACGGCTCCTGGGAACACACAAGCCAGGCTTGAACTATGGATGCATTTATTTAACCAAAGAACTAGCTCACAAGCAATTCTCATTTTCACCACCCAGGGAAGGCTATGCATTTGCGTAGCTCCAGAAAAAAGGAGAATCAGTGTATGATCTAGCAAGCAGTGCCACTGGGTCTCAGGACCCCTCAGAGAAGAGATGCACCTCAAGAACATGCCTGGGGCACCTCCTCACCTTACACAGCCTACGCCTCTGAAGCTACATAGAATACCCATCCTGGAGAAGACCTTGGGGCCACCAAGCCTACACCGCACTGTCTACATGGGACAGTCAAGATTCCGACTGTCAAGGTACCTATGCAGGTCTCCTGACTTCCGGTCCCTCGCAGGTCTGCTCACTGCCATTGCTGACCCTCAGAGGACACTGTCGTCAGCACACAGCAGGTGAGGAAAAGCTGACAGCCCTCACAACTGACAGAGACAACTGAGAGGCAACCCAAAACCTTGAAGGCCCTGAGTCTTGGCTGCTCAGGTCTCAGCACCTAGAAAAGGCTGTAGGAAGTGGTAACAGGAAGAAATGGTGGACAAAGGACCCCTGAAAGGGAAAGGCCAGTCCAAAGAGGCATTCTACTTCTAAAGCATCCAGCACCCGAACAGCTACTCACAGCCAAAAGAGGTCCATGTTTACCACAGCCACCAATGCCCTTGTGGGGCCAAGATAAACAACAACTGCTACATCTGTGGCCGCCCTGGGGGTTGTGAGAACTGAAAGACAGACGTCTGCCCTCAGGAACCTGCGTATGTGGATCTCCTGTGACCCTCCCCTCTGAAAACCACTCAAAACCAGTACCAGTCCGAGCACAAGCTTGGGGACTCAGCTCTCATCTTGGGGAAACACCTTCCTACCTGTTAAGCCCTTCAGTGAACTTATCAAAATGGATCCTGAGCTGAGGGCCTATAGTCATCTAGCATTATTCTGAGGAAAAGTAGGAAATTGCTCCCTGCATCCCAGTTGATGATTCTGGTTTTCCTCTCCCATTTCCTCAGTACTCATGGCATCTTTCACCTGATTGATGTGGCTTCAGGGAAAATGGTCTGTCGCAGCCTAAAAAGGGAACTGTGAGGCACCCCTCACCCAGGAAGAGAACTGCCGGTCCTGACACCTGGGCTAATCCACCCGTGTCACTATACTGTCCCCAAAATATGACGTCCCCCTTCACACTCTCCTGGTGACCCTTTGCCCTCAGTGGGCAGGACATCATGTATTCCAGCTCCATTTTCAAGAGCACTTCCAGGTCAAAGGCCACAGTGGAGGCCTTAACCCCTTTAGCACACTCAAGCAAGAGACAGGATCAAGTTCAACAGCCCACGTTCTAGTCCCATAACTGCCCCTGTGAGTCCGTCACTGGCCCTCAGAGAAAATCATGTTTGCCTTGGCTAGGGCGGGGCTTCCTTGCTTTAAAAAAGATTCTTAGTGTTTATTGCAGTAAAATGAAGCACTTTCAAATGTCTGCCAGATGCCCTGGAGAATTATGACTTATTAACACAAAATATGTGACACTTGAATAGCATATTCTAGTCCCTGGTCTACTACTGACTCATTGGGTGGTTTCGGGTGGCTAGCTGAAATCAAACAGACAAATCTTAATGGGCACGGCACGGGGACTTGGTAACTGGGCAGTGTCCTGGGGTCTGAGGCTGGGGCCAGTCAGTATAGCTTGCAGTGGGGCTTCCCAGCTGGAGTCGCGATGGCCATGTAGAAATGTGACTAACGTTTTTGAACTCTCAAAGCCAAAGGCGCTGGGAGAAACCTGCCACTTGAAAGTGAGGCAGTGTCGTCTAGCAGCTAAGGGCACAGCTTTTAGGAGCAGGTTCCATGGGTTCAAATCCAGGGCCTGCTATTTCTAAGTTTCTATTCTCTCATTTGCAAAATGGGAGTAAACAGCATCTCCCTCTTGCAGACAAGTTGGAAGGACACACTCTACTCATTTATTTCACGTCACACTTTGGCAACATGACTGGGCAGATTGGAAAACAGACCTAATATTAACTTTTAGAAATAGGAAATAATAATAACAAAATGAAGATTTCAGTGGATGAGTTAAGCATTGTTATTGTTGTCAAGTGTTGTTGAGTCAGTTCTGACTCATAGTGGCCCTGTATATAGGGTTTCCGAGGAGTGGCTGGTGAATTTGAATTGCCAACCTTGCAATTCAAACAACCTTGCAGTCCAGTGTTTCTCCTACAGCACCATAGGAATTCAGAAACTGCTGGAGAGTCCTTAATGCCATCCACATGCTGCAAACTCTCAGACCTCCCCTGAATTTCAGACTTCAGTATCCATTTAGCCATCTCTATCTGGGTTTCTAATCCACAGCTCAAAGCCAACAACTTTGAAATGGAGCGCCTTGCCACCTCTCCCACCTCAAAAAACCAAGGCAATGGATAAATAAATGGCGATATAATGCACTAGACTACAAGGTCAGCAGTTCAAACTCACCAGCCGCTCCTCGGAAACCCTATACAGGGTCACTGTGAATCAAAACCTACTCGACAGCACTTAACAACAACAACAACACGTTTAACTCATCCACTGAAATCTTCATTTTGTTATTATCGTTTTCTACTTCTAAAAGTTAATATTTGGTCCTTTTCAAATCTGCCCAGTCATGTTGCCAAAGTGGGACGTGAAATAAATGAGTAGAATGTGTTACCTGTTCTTCAAAGCCGCCTGTAAGACAGAGATGCTGTTTACTCCCACTTTGCAGATGAGGGAATGGAAATTTATAAATGTAGGCCCTGGCCATCGAGTTAGTTTTGAGTCATAGCAACCCTGTATGTGGTTTCCCAGGAGCAACTGTATATATTATATAATATATAAATGTCTCTCTATACAATACACATACATTATCTATCTAGACATCTATATTTTAAAATCAGGAGAATTATAATCCATTTAAGGATAATGGGGAAGCAGGCTAACAATAAGAATGAAAATCACGGAGAAAGTCAACAATATTTGTAATGTTCTAGTTGTTAAATGGGGTGGTGGGTCCCTGAATATATTGCATTAGTGCATTTTGGCGCACTAAGTGTGTCTACCAAATAACAAAACAATAAAAGGACAGAAATACTACCCATCAAAATGAATTGTGTTCAGGGTAACAATACACTAGTAAGTACTGAAGGGAAGTAAATCTAGCTAAAACTATGAGGAAATTAAGAGTCTTAGTGTGGCACTATGGGATAAGCACTGGGCTGCTAACAGCCGTTCCTTGGAAACCCTACACAGGGTCGCTATGAGTTGGAAGCACTTAACAGCAATAAAGTTGGTTATGGAATATAATTATATTCACAAGAATAAATAAAACAGAGAAGCAATCGGTACATCAAATGCCAAAAGGGGAAGGACCAAGCTTACAAATGAGAACAAACCGATTGATCAGGACTTACTTTCTATTTTGCCAGTCTTTCTTTTTTGACAGTAAACTGAATTGATGTTACGTGTCCAGTGTTAATTGTTCAGCAGGTGAAGATCCATGGTCTCAAGGAACAAGGTGTCCTTCCAGCCCCACCCCCAAACCCCTCCTGCCCAGGGCACAGAGGGAGTTTATGGGATCATGCTTGCCGGAGTGACACTCAGTTCCTCCATCAGCACTGAGAGCAGTTTGTTATAAATGGACTCAAAACACATTTTCTTCTTTCTAGATGTTCTAAGTCACAGTGCTTACAATGAACACAGTCTCCGAGACTATTTTAGGAGGAAGTGGCTGAGCTCAAGTCAACAGTTGGCATGATGTGCCTTGTTTACTCATGTGTTTGAAGAGGCAACAAATACAGAGTCCAGTGTGTGTCGTGTCTCTCCTCTAGAAGAGTTGGATACATTTGAATTAGCAGAGAGGAGATAGTCTGATGCCGACCTGGCTTGGGTTTTGGGGAAGAAAAGTCTTTGTAGCTGGTCTTAAACATTATGGTAACTTGGACTGAGCTGGTCTCTAAGGGAGAGGTCCCCACAAGTTCCAACAAAAGCTACTGGGCTTGGCAAGGAAGAGAATGGAAGACTTACAATTAAAGCTGTAAGGATAAGCACTGCACTGTTAACCACAAGGCTGGCAGTTCAAACCCACTAGCCTCTCCACATGAGGAAGATGACACTGTCTACTCCATTTAAGACATACAATCTCGGAAACCCTTTATAGGTAGGAGCACTGAGTCCTAACCAACTAGATGGCAGTGGAATTTTGCTTGGTTGTTATTTTTTATTTCCCAACAAGGCAGAGATGTGTTGGCCAGGCCACTGCTTGGGACTGCCCTCCATTTCCCAACTGTCTTTCAATTAAATCTTCATCATCTTCTCAGGAACCCTAAATGCTGAAATTTACTTACATTTCTAGTAAATTCTTAAGGAGATCCAACAATTCTGAGTTTGAGATTGGGAAAGGAGGAAGGGTGCATTTTCAAACATATATATTAATTCTGTAATTCCAAGAAGGGAGTAAGTCTGTGTTCCATTCTGATGTCTGTGTTCCCACTTGGTTTAAACTTTTAAGAATTAGATCAGTTCTATCTATCCTGCTATTTTGACTGCTCCTTTCCACACAGAAACGGCCCTACTGTGAAACTTTCAGATGCCAACTTCAGTCTGGACAAAGCAAGCCGTTAATGAATTTGTTAAAGACTGAAGCTGCATTCTTGCCTGGTCTTGGCTTGGATGTAAATCCTAAGGCTTTTCACTCTGTCAAAAAAAAGTTAAAAGAAGAAAAAAATTACACAGATCTTGCCTCACAAAATAAGAATAAGGACCAATGAAAAAAAAACCATTGTCATGGTGTTCCCACTTCTAGCACCTCTGTATGACAGAATCAAACTTCCCCCAAGAGTTTCCAAGGTTGTGATCTTTCCGGAAGCAGACAAAACATGTACGTTCCATGTGGGAGACCCAGGCTCAATTACTGGTCAGTGCACAGCCAGTGTCTGTCTGTCAGCACAGGTTTGTGTGTTGTTCTAGAGTCCTGGGATTATGCTGCAGGATAAGCACCCGACTGCCTAATTGAAAGGTTGGTGCTTCAAACCCACCAGCTGCTCCTCAGAAATCCTATACCGGGTCACTATGAATCAGAACTGACTCAGTGGCACTTAACAACAACAACATGATGCTAAACAGGTTTCAGTGGAGTTTCCACACTACAATGAACTAAGAAGGGTCTGACCATCTATGATGGAAAATCAGCCAATGAAAACCTCACGGGCCACCACAGTTAAACCACAACTGATTGTGGCGATAGTGTTAAGTCTGGGCAGTGTTTCCTTCTGTTGTGCTTGGGGTCACCATGATTCAGGGGTCAACGCAATGGCAGCTAATTAGTAACAACATATGCCAAGTACTATGCAGTGGGTACAGGGGTGAACTCATCAGAAGCAAGTCCTCGCACCCATGGATCTTATAGTACTATCCGGGGAGAGTGGTGGGCACCAAGGAGATTCTGAATATAGGGACAGCAGTGTGACCAACAGACCTGGAGTGACATCATTCCCATGAGATTAAATCTCTGCTACTTGGTTTGGAAAAGTTATTGAAGTCCCTAATCATTGTTTTCCTTATTTGAAAAATGGGTTGCCACCTTGGGCTGTTGAGATAATGAGATAATGTTTGGAAAGCTCTTCAAACAGTACCTGGCACAGAAAAGTCCCAATAAAAATGGATTTAATTCCTCAGAGAGGCCAGGGAAACACAAAGAGAAATTTGCTCTCTTCTCCCCCATCTGTTGGACAAGGAATTAACTCACCCATATCGTCACTTCACCACATTACTGCAGGACCTTGGGCAAACCTGAGGGCCACCCAGGGTCACTAGGCTACACGAAAAGGTTGAGTTACTAAAAATAGACCCCAACAGGAGGCCCTCAGCATTGCTGCCATGGGGATGTTTTCTGTTTTTCCAAGAGATAACAAGCAAGTGTGATGAGGAGGAGGCATCTTGAGAAATAACTTCCAAGCATTTTCTCTTCTGAAACGAGCCCTACCCAAAGCGCTACCAGCACAATGAATGTTCTAGATAACCAGCTCCAAGGGAGAGTCGAAAGCTGTGTTCAGACAAAGTAAACTGTGAATTAGATGAGTGCAATTGTCAGCAGTCTGGCCCTCAAGTTGTGTTCTGTCCCTCGAGAGCCAGGGCCACAATGCTCCCTGGGTGGGGAAAGTGCAAAATGTGGGGAATACTAATCTCACCTCATGGGGCTGTTGAAAGGATTGAAACTGCTAACACCAGTGAAGCACTTGGACATGCAGAAAACATTCCATAAAGTTATCAAGAATCATGGACGCCAAGCCTAGTGTGAGGCTAACATTATATGGCAATGTGGTGAGAGTATTTTCCAGGTGGGTTAAACATTTGCAGGTCGTAGACGCTGAGTAAAGGAGATGTCCAAAGCTAACGTGGGTGGGCTGCATCTAATCACTCTGTTGAAGGAAGGCCTTGAGAGCAAACATGAAGGCCTCCTGGGAAAGACATTTGGCTTAGAGGATGTAACTGAGAGTTTTCAGCCTCTTGCCTGACCTACAGATTTTGTATTTCCCAGTTCCTACAGTAGTGTGAGCCACTGCCTTAGTATTAGTTAATATCTCTCTCTCTCCACACACACACACACTGACCCTGAATTGATTCCAGTTGTTTCTCTGGAGAAACTTGATTAATAAGCATAGTAATTTTATTCTCCTACTAATAAAAGCATTAAGGAGCCCTAATGAAGTTCTGGACTCCTGGTGTGGTGTTGTAGGAGAAAACATTGGACTGCTAACCACAAGGCCAGCGGTTCAAACCCATCAGCCACTCTGCAGAATCTCCTCTACACAGGGTCACCATGAGTTGGAACCGACTCAGTGGCACTCAACAACAATGAGGTGCAATGGTTAAACATTCGGCTGGTAACTGAAAGGTCAATGGTTTGAACTCCACAGCAGCTCAGTGGGAAGAAGACCTGGCGATTTGCTCCCATAAAAGACTATTGTTGTTAAGTGCCATGGAGTCAGTTTCGACTCAGAGCAACCCTGTATAAGGTTTCTGAGGAGCAACTGGTGGGTTTGAACTGCTGACCTTGTGGCTCGTAGTCCAGTGTGGAGTCCTTTCATAAAAGATTACAGGCTAAGAAATCCTATGGGCACTTCTACTTGGTCCTGTAGGGATGCTATGAATGAGACGCACAGCATGAAATACGAGTAGATTGGGCCAAAGAAATAGAAACCATCAACTCATTATTGGGAGTTGCAATAGGTCCACATTCCAGACACCATTTTTCTATTCTTTCAACATAAAACATCTTCCAAGCTCGCTGCCAGTGCTTACTGACCATCAATCATTGCTACTGGTTTGACAACCCCCTTCCCAGGAGCAAAGGGCTTCGGGTTCAAGGCTTTCTCAGCAGTCCCTACCCTCCTTGGCCCTTTTTTAGCCTGATACTGCTGGACACTTCCTCCGTCTGCACTGGCCTCCGCCAGCCTCCCAGGACTGAAACTCTCCTGTTCTTTTCCTGTTTTCTTCTTGGAAAACTCCTCCTTGGTCTCCTCCCACCTTGGTCCTCTCAAATCTTCAGTTCCTGGTGCCACTCACCCTTTCCCTGACCCTCTTGCTCCTCCTGTCCCCTCTCTCCACACAGTCTTAGACACATCACATGCACATCTCAGTGCCCACCTTCCATATCTCCCCACTGTCTCTCCCTGCCCCAAGTCCTGCCAACAACCCCAGTGACTTCAAGCTCCATGTAGAAAATCCACTCAACACCTGATCTCTTGGTTCCTTAACCTCTGCACCCAAAGGAAGCAACCTGTACCCTGCCTTTTCCTCACCCACTCTAGTGACCATGTTCTTTCATTGTCACCCGGAATAATAAACTATGACAACACTCTCTTTGACCACAACCTCCAATGCTTCAGCTCCTATAACCAATTACTCAGAATACCAGTTCTCTTGCCCTAACTGAGCCAAGTCTTATCATCCAAAAATCCCCAGTCCAATGATGTCCTAATTAGAAACCTGTGTGTTAATGTTTATTGTTTTCTCCCCTCATTTTCCTTAGTGCTCAAATCACCCAATTCTAACATGTCAACGATTCTTAAATACCAACCATGGTCACTCTCTTCCCATCCAATCACCATCACCTCGCAAGTAGATTTCCACAACCGTCTTCCAGCCCGTTTTTTTTGTGTCTCTAAAATCTGTTCTCCAACAAACAGAGCAATCTAGCTAAGACATGAGCTTGGTCATGTGACTCCACTGCTCTGAAATCCACTCACTGGTACTTCCCTACGTTGTTGTTGGGTGCTGTTGAGTCGATTCCAATTTGATTCTGACTCTATGTAACATAACAGAACTACCCCACCACAGGGGTTTCTTGGCTGTAATCTTTATGCAAACAGACTGCCAGGGCTTTCTGGCATAAAGTGGGTTTGAACTGTCAAACTGTGGGTGAGCAGCCGAGCGCTTAATGGTGGCACCACCTACTTCCCTATCACTTTAAGATAATGACCATATTCTGAGGTATTTATTCCTTCATCTAGAGCCTGCCTACTGCTACTGATCTCATCTCCTTCAATGGTTCTATTCACCAGTCCAAATCAAACACCAAACCCACTGCCACTGCATCAACTGTAATCCACAGAGACGCCACACAGAGTTTCTAAGACTGTCAATTTTTACAGGAGTACACAGCCTCATCTTTTACCCATGGAGCAGCTAGTGGGTTTGAACTGCTGAACCTACAGTTATCAGCTCAACACCTAGCCCACAGTGCCACCAGGGCTCCTCCACAGAATGTCCAGTTCTTAGGTACACTGTGCTGCTCTCTTGCCCCAGGCCTTAGTTCAGTCTACTCTCCCTGCTTCAACCATGCAATTCCACTGCTTACCGTGATCCTGGGACTCAGGCCTACCACTCTCTCAAGACGCTTTCTCGGGGCCCAGACAGTTACAATGCTCTGGTAGATGTTCCTTCGCAAATCTGCTCTTCTCTCATCCTTCCACTCAACCCTGAATACCAAGTCGCCTGTAAGCTTTGTGGTACAAACCCCTAGGTCTCTTGTTCTCACATCCATCACATTCCCACTGCCCAGCACTGGTGCCTGAGGCTCTTGACAAACATTTACCAAATCAATGAACTCACAGATGAGTCTTAAATCCCCATCTCTAGCCCCGCTCACCTTGTCCTTGAGATTCAGTCTCACATCCCCAGCCATATGACATCTGTAGGAGGGAATCTTATGAACACTTCAACTCCCATTCCACTGCCGTTGTGAGTCGAGTCTGACTCACAGTGACCCTAACTGTCCCCATTGGGGTTTTTTGCTTGTAATCTTTGTGGGAGAGCAGACTGCCCACCAGGCTTTTCTCCTGGAGGGAAGACGGGGGGCAGCTGGTGGAGCTGACCCACTGGTCTTTCAGTCAGCCACGAAATGCTTAACCCACACCCTGATACCATCCTCAACTGCTTAAAGGAAAGATTCTACTGTTACTCTCCCAACAAAAACACTACTATGTTTTTCTGAAACTAACACACCATGTAAATATCATGTCCACACATCTAACAAATAGCACGCTTATGATAATAGTGCAAAAAGAAAAGTACGTGTGTTTTATGCATAAAAATACAGTAAGTGTAAATGAATCAGCCACATGACATTCCACGTCCTCCAGGATCTGCCCTCAACTCTCCTTTGTTCCTAATTTTCTCATTAGCCACTTTCACACCCATGTGGCAGACGGCACTTCCCACCCCCACCTAGGCCTTGTTCCTGTAACCTGAGCCTAGGATACCTTCCTGGCAACAGGGACCCTTCTTCCAGAGTCCAGCCAATGAACTACCTAATCCATTAAGTGTTTCTTGATGCCTCCCCAGCCACAGACCATCTTAATTTTCTACAAACTTGCGATATGTTCAATTTATTCCTCTCTCGAGTCTTTGTACATCTGTGTGCTGCGGTTTAGTGTCAGATTCTCCCAGGCCAGCACCGTGTCCCCGCCATGCTGTCATGCACAGGAAAAGCTCCAGCCAGTGGCTGCTGAATCACACACTGAACAAAGAGTCCTACTGAACAGCACCAGCATTTGGTGTGTGCAGCCCATCACTGTCATCTCTGGTCAGCTCAGAGAACAGTGCCCGGCACAGTGCAACACTCGACAAATAAAAGTTCAAAGAAATTACCCACAAGGCCGATCCACTCTAGGAGACACAGTCTGTATCTATGCAATACAACCTGTCAGGCAAACATAACTGAATAATTTGATAAAGAACACTTTGGACATGCTTGCCAGGTGGCCAGAGTTTGTTCCTCAGAGAGATTTGTTCCTAGGACCCTTCGCACTGCCAACACAGTGGAGACATTAAAAGAGGCACATAAGAAACCATTTTCTCAGAAGCTACAATTACTGGAGTTAGAAGCATAGAAGGAATAAGACCAAAGAAAATTATACAGAGGTAGCCCACCATTGAGTCCACAAAAAACAATGAACCCGGGACGTGTCCTCCTGACACTTCCTTGGCCCTCAGGGTCCATGTGAACCTGGGACGTCAGGAGGTCACATCCTTGGCCCTCAGGGTCCCTGGCTAGCAATCCTGAGTGGGGCCTTCATGTTGGATTTTCGTCCATGACACATGCCCTCAACATCTCAGTGCTTTGCGGTCCCCAACACTCTTTTGTTGTTGTTTGGGCTCTAGAATCACCATGTGCTCTTCAGTCTCTTCTTGTTGTTAAGTGCCACTGAGTCTTGTTTTTAAGTGCCACTTAACACTTGTTAAGTGTTACTGATTCACAGTAACCTTGTATAGGGTTTCCAAGGAGCGGCTGGAGAGCTTGAACTACCAACCTTGCAGTTCAAACTGACCTTGTGGTACAGTGCATCATCTCACAGCACAAGTCTCTTGTTGTTGTTGTTAAGAAAAGTCGAGTCAGTTCTGACTCACAGTGACCCTGTATAGGCTTTCTGAGGGATGGCTGTTGAGTTTGAATCACTCTTAGCACATCATTAATTTCACTAACTCATTCTCTTCTGAATTGGTAGTACTTGAAACTGAAACATGGAAGGGGCTCAGAACATCTTCACAATATCAATCAATGACTCAAAGCAATGGTCTGATCATCCAGTTTCTTATCAGACCCCACTGTTGGCTCCCTCCTGCCCTAGAAGGCAGAGATGTCCCACCACTTCAGATATTTTTTGAAAGGAAGACGGGAGGCTCCGGAGACAAAGACAAACAAAATGTTCCTAATGCATCGTTGCACAACTTGAAGAACATAACCAATGTCGATGAATTGCAGGCACACCTCATTCTAGTGTGCTTTGCTTTCTCGCATTTTATGGATATTTGGATTTTTTTTTCTTACAAATTGAAGGTTTGTGGCAACTCTGAATCGAGCAAGTCTATAGGCACCCTTTTTCCAATAGTGTGTACTCTCTGTGACATTTTGGTTGGTCTCACAGTATTTCAAACTTTTTCATAATGTTCTTGGCACACTTAATAAACTTCACCCTAGTGTCAACATATTGTGGATGCACAGGGAAACCCAGACACATTCCTGTGACTTGCTTTATCACAATACTCTTTTGATTGCAGTGGATTCAAACTGAAATGGCAGTGTCTCCCAGGTATACCTGTATATATGTAGAAGTTATTGAAACAGTGAATGCTCTGCTGTTTGTATTTTCAACAACAACAACAAATAAAGTAAACATTTTTAAAAGTTCTAAATGTGTCCTGGGTATGACAGCCCTGACGACAAAGTTTAAATTTTTCTTAGAGCACACATGCAATGTTTTAGAGAGATGACTCCCATTTGGACAGATGTCTTGTGCTACATCTACATGAGTTAACACGAATCACATTACTTGTGAGTCACATTTCACAGATATGTTTCATTGAAATAGTTTGTTTAGCCCCATTGAAATCAACACTGGTAGGTTAAGACTGAATTAATTTACGTCACATTTCAATAAGGGTAACTAGATATATACCTAGTTGAGTATCTATAGTTATTATTACATGCAGCAAATAAGAAACGCCTAGAACTGCCTGGTCAGCATGGCATGCCCTGCAATGACCCTAAGTAGCCCACTCTTCTTCAACTGACATCTAATCACATAAACCAGACATTAGTGTTTTCAAAACCTATACATCCCACATTCAAGGTTCACAGCATAAGCACATCCATTCTTCCAAGAAAGCACACTATTAAGTTCATGACACATTAGGGGAAAAAAAAGAAAAAGAAAAAAAAAGCCCCAAATAAAATCATAAACATGGCTGTCATATTTAGGCTTCCTTACTGTATTGTTATGGAAATACCACATTTCCAAGTCACAGAGAGTTCTAAAGGCCAGCACACTCTGGGAAATCGGTATCTATGGTTGAGGAGGGGCTAGACACAACGAATAAGGACCTAGCATTTTAAAATGACTGTTAAGACTTGGCTTAAGTCTCTAAGAACTAAAAAGAAAAACAATGGAAGATTTTAGAACTTTCAGAGCATTTTTACCAAATGCAGAAAGTCTCACATTATTTTGTTTTTTTTTCTCAAGTACTTCTAAAATGCAGTACGTATTTCTTCCACTTAGAGAGGTGAAAAAGGGGGGGCAAGAAAGCTAAACACATTTGTTCAAATACCCTATATTTTAAAAGCAATTAAGCCATGACTCCAAATGAACTGAATTCTCCTACATGAGGAAGGGGCCAAGAGGTCACTGCTTCGCTGAAGGGTCAACCATAGCTACTATTTCAGTGACCCATTCAGGAAGTTGCAGCAGACAACTACGTAACTGGAGTATGTGACCTCCTCTCCATACATCTCCTGAGATGACACAGATGAACAGGTGTCCCTGATTTTGATAATAAGAATGGCTTTGTACATCCCCGTAGGCTACCACCTTCTGACTTGATGATTATGCCCCAGCGGCGTGTACAATTTGGGCCATGAAAAAGCAGAAACGATCAAAGTGACTCCCCTGTTTTTCCTGCCAGCGGAGCGTTTGGTGACAGAGGGGCAGAAATGCACCCACCAGATCACAGTACCCTCAGACAGAATTCAGACGGAGTACTAAACAGGCCAAGGCATGTTATGAACTTTTGTTTTCTAAGGGCCATGCACGTTTATGTCACTATTCATTCGGAGACAGACTGATCATCAATGGCCTTCTGGGTCACTGACTAGAGAGAAAGCTGACTGCTAAAAAAGAGTGGAGGGAAAGTAAAGGGGGGTCTGCTTCCTTCCCCCCCAGGCCTCCCACTGCCTTGAATGAAAGAAGACAGATGGCAGCCACCTTCCCCTCTAATTAGGAGGGGCAGCTCTGAAGGGAACAGCCCTGCTCTCTTGGCACCATCTTTATTGAGACCGTTTCCAGGAGAATACTCTGCTTACTCACCCTTGCTTCAAACTGCTCTTCATCTTTCACTGGCAAACGGAATCTCTGTAAGTTTAACTGCGACAAATCACAGCTCCACACACTATGCTATACACAAAGCAGGTTTCTAAAATGTGTTTGCAGACCTTATCAGGAGATGGGTGAGCGCATATATGAGGCAGCCACCCCAAATCCCATCACCATCACTTTGAGGTAAAATGTGACTTCCCTACATAAATCCACACAGCACCCACGCCTTGTAAGACTTAGAAGTTAGGACTCCAGAGTTCTGCTTGCCTCTTGTCCTGCTGCCTCCCTTGATTGTCAACATGCTCTGGGTGGGAAGACAATCCAGAAAAGCCTATGGTACAACAGCCCAATTTCATAAGGAAGGATAATTTAATTACACTTCACCAACCACTCGACATTTCTGTTTGCTTTGCATTTCCCAAACCACAGAACTCTGTGTTAAAAATTAATCATATCACCTCGGGAAACAAGACCAACATTAAAAACAAACAAAAAAATAGCTTTTCAAGCACATAAGGAAACAGGGGCCAAGTAAGTGTCAGATGTAGCTGGAATTAGGTGATGAAGCCCCTTCATTAATTTTTTGAAGGCTATTGTGGTGCTGTAGGATCAGCACTGGTCTGCAAACCACAAGGTCAGCAGTTCAAATCCAACAGCTGCTCTTCAGGAACCCTATACAGGGTCACTATGAGTCAGAACTGGTGAAACTAACAACATCAACATCACATACATTTGCTAAAAATCTACAAGTCACACAACTTTCTATAGTGAAGAAAATGTTCAGTTTCTGCTGACAAGATCTTTATCCATTTTATCTACTTTTATTTGTAATATGTATTCCCTCAGATTCTTCTCGGTTCGAGGCCAGCTGCTCCGAGGGAGAAAGATGAGGTTTTCTGCTCCTGCGAAGATTTAAAGCCTTGGAATCCCTATACAGAGTCACTATGATTCGTAACCAACCTGACGGCACTTAACAACAACAACAGGTACTTTTTGGGGAGGTTTTAAAATCAGTCTCTTGTCAATGACCCATTCCCAGCTACTTCTGCACAGTTGCCACATAGGGCATTCTGCCTTCAGACTTGCCTTTTCTACACGTACTTTTCCTCCTTCCAAATGCAAGGGCCATGCACCCGGACTGTAGCTGCACTGTGCTATGACAGCTAACAATCCTTGTCTGTGTCAGTCCTCTATAAGAACGTTCTGTTTTCTCATTGATAATGAATTTCAACCTCTTACTATCTCTAACAAGCAATTCAGCAGGCTAGATTTAGGAAAGATATAGGAAAGAAAAGAAGCAATTAACCATTTAACAAACTCAATATCCTACTTCTCAACCAAGGGAAAAAAAACTTGGCATCAGACAGCTAGTGAATGTCTAATTATGTTAGCAAGGGAAAAAAACAACAACAAAAAAACAACAACAAAAACATGCGGCCAAGACTGACTGACAAAGAAGAGGGGGAAAAAAAAAAAAAAAAGACAAAACTTACTTTGTTTTCCAGTTTAGTAGGCAGGTTGGGAATGAGATTACGGTGAACCCCTGCTTTCACTTTACAAATTGTGTTGCTGCTTACATAGCCAGGTTGCTGTGAACTCCAAAATGCCTGCCCATAGAAAGCTGCCCCAAGTTCAGAAACTCAGAAGATACTCCCAGAGAACAGGGCTCCCCAGGATAGACAGACTCAACCTCTAGGTGCCACGTGGCACCTCTGCTTGTTGTGACTACACATAGACCCGGGACACCCATTTGTTACCTTCAGAACCAGGCTACCAGCAGACAGCTGCTCCGATGAAAATCCAGGCTGGAGCCTCTAGTATCCTCAGGCTCAAGGTTGGAATATGCATTGAGACGGAACCAGTCAGCTGTATTTGGAACCATTACCACCATACTTAATGTAATGTTTGTCTAAGAGTCCAAGGGACAGCAATTAGGGGAAGATTTCATCAGAGAGTGTGACTGGCAGGTACCGTAGTTTGAAAGTAATGGTTCGGTTCTGTCTTGCTTTCTACAATTGCATTAGGGATTCTAAATTAGAAATATTTTCATTTCCTCTGTGAGAAGGGCTGAAAACAATGAGCTGGGGGACAGGGGAAGGGCAGAATGATTATTCTGCTTAAAGTTATAATCTTTACCAAATCTCATCTGGCTAATGTTTTAAAAAAATTTTAAAAACAACAATAAACATATAAACTGGAAGTCTGCTTTGAACGATGACTTCATCCATTTGCTATCGAGCTCAGAAAAACAAGCTTTCCTCTAGCAGAACGGGACACTTTGACCTTGTTTACGGCAGGGTTTTGAAATCGCGGTCTCTTAACTCCTGACATCACTGGCCGGGTGTTCACACCTCTTGTCTGTCCGCTGGCTGCTCCCACAGCAGCCCTATCCCTGAACAAATATTCCTCCAAACATCTCACATGATAGAAAGTGTCACATCTCTCTGATCACCTTTACAAGAAAACCAAAGCATCCTGTCTTCTGACCCTTCTCACCAATTGCCACGCCAGCAAGAATTACTACCACAGTCTTACCAGTAAAAGATCCCCATACACTTCCTTGGTTGTTGTTAAGTGCCACCACGTTGGTTCTGACTCACAGTGACCCTTTTTAGGGTTTCCAAGGCTACAAATCTTTATAGGAGCAGAAAGCTTCATCATTGTCCCATGAAGCAGCTGGTGGGCTCGAACCACCAATGTTGAGGTTCGCAGTCCAGTTCTTATCTTACAGAGCCACCAGGGCCCCCACTTTGTTGGAGGATCATTTATTTTAGCCTAGCTTATCGTTTCAAAGACTCTTGTATTTTTAATATGGATAAATTAAAATTTATCTTTTTTTTTTTTGGTGTTTAAAGAGGCAGACTTTGGTGTCTTATCTGAGAGCTATGTTCTTAAAGAAATCATTTTCCTGGTAAGTCTGACAAGCTCCCACCTGTGCACTGATTCTTGTTCTAAATATAGCAGAATCGACTCAAAGGGCTGAGACCACCAGCAGAAGTAAGTCACCAAGAACTCTGGGGGGACAGCTTTCATAACCCATCTTTTTAGGCAACACGACACCCTCCTGTTCCTACAATGATAGTGCAATTCCACAGAGAAGCAATCAAAGGCTCAAGTTTTACCTATCTTAAATCAGCTGATAACAATCTTGTTCCTTTACTAAAACCACTTACAAAACAACAAGCCTTTGTACTGCAGTCATCAAGAACCAAAGAACTTCACATACATAGCTGAGCAAGGATGTATACATATATCCCGTTTGCCGGAGAAGAGTGAAGAGAAAAATACCTAGTTAAGAAAATTAATGAACTCCAGCTAAAGTTAGTAAGAAAGACCCTCCAAACGGCATGCGGTTGCCATGACAACTACAAAATCACTTTGAAAAAAATGTGCGGGATGATGTTAAGATCCGTGACCAAACAAGTGGACTCCTGCCTGCCAGAAATGACTCTCATTTCTATCAGGTAAGAGAAAAGGCTATCTGACACGGACGATCCTGCAGTCTTGAACGTTACCTTTTGGGAGACGCTGCAAAAGTCCTACGTGCGTGACTCGCTCTCCATCATCGAAACCATTTTGATTTCAGTCCTGCGCTCCTACCTCCTACCACTCACACGGTCTAGCGCTAGTTGGTGCGTGATTTTTTTATAATGAAAGCAAAGTCTGATTCACTCTGAAAGGGAAGGAACCAAAAAAAAAAAAAAAACCACCCAAAAACACCCAGAACCGAATCCCATTTCCAGACACAAATAGGTCACTCACTCTGGCTTTTAAGGGTCAGTAATGAAACAGAAAAAAGAAAACGGCATGTCCCCTACACCCTCCAATTCCTGCTCAGAGGTATCTAGGCTGCCTTTCATGTTACGTAATCTTGATGGCTTGATCAGGAAGTGAGAATTTTAAGTGCGTGTGTTCTGGACGGAGGAGTCACGTGACCCCGAGCGGCGCACAGGAGGCGGAGGGGCCACTTCAGGACCACCAGACTCAGTCCGAACAGGGGCTTAGCGCCCCGTATTTGGGAGACACGGAGTCCTGCATGCTGTGCAGCTTTTAAGGAAGCCTTGAAAGTAAGCCCCGAGGACAGTCTTTAAAAATGTTTATTAAGAGATCTAATCACTGCTGCGTGAGAAACGAAAGCGAACCCAAGGAATGGTTTCTCTGAAGATCCCATCCATTCTGGGTTTCCTTTAGAGGCTACTTTTCAGTATTATTGCGAAATCAGGCCAGACGCAACCTAAGCAAAGCGAACACTTAGCATTCGGCTGTGAAGAAGAGACTTAAGACTTTATGTCACGGGTCATGCTGGGTATAACTGAGCACCAAAGGAGAACTCAGCTCCACTTTAACAAGGCTCCATGCAATTTCCAGAGGTTTCAAGGGGCCACTGTATTTTATTACAGCAAATGCATTCTCAGGTGGAAAAAGGTCCATGCCACAGAAGCCTGTACTAGGTCATCACTGAACGATATCTCAATTATCCTTGTGTGTTATATAATAAGTTATGACGCAGATACCAGACCATGCGCACTTAAAAATCAGAGGTGAATGTTGAAACACTTTAAAAAGTACATTTGGCCTCGTTAATAGATGATGCATGTTTATAAAAACTACCTGAGGTATACTGTGCTATTTTCTTAAAAGAAAATGCATACGAACATATTTGAAACTCAAAAGGTTTGGCTAGTAGCTGTTTTGTTTTCCAATACAATTGCTGTTGGAATATGTCAATAAGAATAATTTATTAATGACATGACTGAGGACAGGTACCTGTGACTCACAGCTGTAACTTTTTTCACCTTAATGCTACATGCTTTTCAAACTTTTTATTTGTATTTCAATCTTTAAAAACTTTTTTTTAAAAAACAGTAATTCTGGACAAGTGGTAGAGCAAAGTCAGTGATAAGAATGGGCTGGGTATTTTTAATTATTAGCTTATCTTTCTGTAACTCTTAAACTGAATTAAGAGATAGATAGGGCAAGAAAGAGATTACTAAGAAATAGTCTGGAAGAGAATACATTTAAAAACCTTATGGAGGGGCAGACAGGAATCAGATTTTTGTTCTTTATAATCTTGAGATGGTCAATGTTTCAGAATTATAAGACACACATTATTACTTTTGTAATTGAAAAATATTATTTATGTTAAATAATATCACCATATATATTTCTCAAGCACATAAAATCATTAAACTATTTACAAAGATTTTTTGTTTTATAAATCCAAGGAATGCCCATATGAGGGAGCTTCAAAAAGTTCATGGAAAAATGACATACCTTTTCATTCCATTTTGAAGCCCCCTCGTATTATATTATTAAGTGCAAAAAGGGAGGGGACACAAAACAGTCTGATGCTTAATATCTAAAAATTCAATGAAAAAGATCAGAAGATTATGCACCAAAATACTAACATTAGTTGCCTCTTGGTAGTGTTCTTGTATATAATAACTTTCTATACCTTACAAGTTGTCTACATAGATTGTTTTCACCATGAGAAAATTACAGATAACACTATCACAATTACAGGACTGGTAAGATACAGCTACTCCTCACTGTTGACTTCAAAATAAAGACTGTCACTGGTCACAAATATCTACCCTGATAATAAGAGATTTGTAACTTGGGTTACATTTAGGACTCACTGGTACACCCCTCCAAAGAAACGGAAGGGATTGGTGGGTGTTACCATTTTGTATTCCACACACACAGTTCAGTGAGGGTCCTACCCAGCATAAGGATGTCAACGGTGGAGGCAGTGATGACCTAAAAAGGTCCCTGGGGGAGGAGTGGCAGATAACTAAAAGAGGAAGGCAGGAGTCTGTGAAAATAGGAGAAGTGTCAAGAGAGAAAGGATTAAGATAACATTAAACTCAGAAATCCTGAAGAAAGCTTCTGACTTAGCACGAGAGAAAGTTGAAAAGACGCTGAGGGTGTCGGCATCAAACCAGACCTTTTTTTCTGATACTGGGTTCTTTAAGTATAAGTATAGAAGTCAGCTCAGGGACACAGAAGATCAAAAGTGAAAATAAGAAGGGATGCTGTGTTTAACTTGAAGAGAACAGACCAGACCTCTTTGTGGTTTTTTGAGACCCTCTCATTAGAGCCAGTTTAAAAAAATTCCCCACAACTAGGAAAGAACCTACAAGTCCAAGCAAATGCGAAAGGCTTTTCTCACCAGCTAACAGCAAAGAACATAACTAAGGGAAACCCTGTGTCTCCTACAAATGTACTCTCCACACCTGTTCACGCTGTCAGTATGGAATCAAAATACTGGCGTGGTGCCGCAGGATCAGCATTGGACCGCAAAGTCGGTCTGAACCGCAAGGCCAATGGTTCTTGGTTTGAAACTCCCTGGAAACCTTATACAGGGTCCGCTATGAGTTGGAACTGACTCGACGGCACTAAACAACAACAACAACATAGGACACAGAGGTTCTGGTATGATGCTGTAAGATAAGCATTCGACTGCTAACTTCAAGGTTGGCGGTTCAAATCCATCAACCAGCCACTCCTCGGAACCAACTCAACGGCACTTAACACCACCAAAGGGACCCAGACATCCCAAGAGCCTGCTCAGCTCCACTCTGCTGATGCTGGATGATTATATACCTGCCTGGTTATGTTTTCATTGTTAAAAGGGCAGTTTTTAATAGCTAAGTAGCGTAGCCTAATTGGAACGCTCTTCCTACTAGTCATCTGGTTGATTTCTTTCATTCACACATTTGAGCGCAGGCACTGGGCTAGGTGCTGGCTGGTGGACAAGATGCTGCTACCCACCTTCTTCCAGCTAACAATGACAATGAAGCAGAAGCAAATGTGTACAATGAACTGGCATGCATAAGAAATGCCTGTTGTTGGGGTGTTGATTCTGACTCATAGGACCGAGAAAAACTGCCCCACAGGGCTCCCGAGGTTGTAAATCCTGATGAAAGCAGACTGCCCATCTTTCTCCTGGGGAGCTGCTGGTGGCTTCCAACTGTGGACCTTTTGGTTAGGAGTCAGGTGCTTAACCCACTGAGCCAGCAGGACTCCACATACAGCTAAAAGGGAGACTTACTCTGGTCTAGGTAGATGGAAGCTGGACCCCTGGAAGAAGTAACATTTTAAATAACAATAGCAATGATTCTTACTATTACTGTTACTGTTAAGCACTGTCAAGGTGGTTCTGGCTCACGGCGATCCTGGACAGGGTTTCGAGGAACAGTGGGTGGGTTTGAACTGCTGACCTTCTAGTTCGCAGTCCAGTGCTTATCCTACAGTGCCATACCAGGAGTCCTATAACCACGTGTTTACTGACCAAATCACTCTAGATCAACCAGAGTTTTAAGAAATTTCTATGCATTAATTGGAGTCCTGGTGTGGCATTGTGGGATAAAGCATTGGACTGCAAAGTCGGTTTAAACCACAAGGTCCATAATTCAAACTCACCAGCCGCTCCTTGAGAACCCTCTACAGGTTCGCTGTGAGTCAGAAATGACTGGGCAGCTCTTCACAACAACAACCTGCATTAGTTGTCGTCCTGGTGTGGTGCTGTAGGATAAAGCACTGGACCACCAGGTTCATCTGAATCATAAGGCTGGAGGTTCAAACTCACCAGCCATTCCTTGGAAACCCTATATAGGGTTGCTATGAGTTGGAGCTGACTCAACAACATTTAACAACAACAACAGCCATTAATTGGTTTTAGTATGGGTCTGCAAGATAAGCACTGGACTGTTAATCTCAAGGTTGGCAGTTCAAACCCACCAGCTGCTCTTTGGAAACCCTATACAGGGTCACTATGGGTCAGAATCGACTCGACAGCACTTCACAAAAACAGCAAAGACCCACAAATGAGCTAGCACAGTGGGTTATTAGTTGGTCTTCTACCCAAAAAGGTGGTGGTTCAAACCCAGCAGGACTGCTCCAGGGAAGAAAAATGAGACTGTCTCTTCCCATAAAGATTTCCAGTCTTGGAGGCCCTTGGGCGGAGTTCCACTCTTACCTATCTATAGGGTTGCCAAGAGTCAGAACCAACTCTGCGGCAGTGGGTTTCTGAAGACTGAGAAAACTTAGGCACAGCAAGGTCACACAGATTCTGAAGTAGTGACGTCAGCCTGGATTGAATGTCTATTCTGGGGAAACCCACATTAAGACAAGTTTTGAAACTGAAGTGTCAGAACATTCAAGGAAGAGTTGAACTGCTCTGAAAAAGAAAGGGGCAGAGAGAGGGCAGGGGTACAGTAAGTGGAACAAGCTGAGGTCGGGAAGCATGGAGGGGTGAGTTGGGAACGAGATGGGGGGATCTGAAGTCCCTGACTGGGAACTCTATAGAGGGTGGCGCCACTGATGTCCACTTGGGATTTCATGAAGTTCTGCTGTGTGGAGTGGGAAATCCCTCTGTTCTTCATCTCTCTGTGAACTCTCAGTGGTCTGATGACCTGCTTAGACACAGACTGAGAGAGCAGAGGCAGAGGCCCCATTGCTATGGGGACAGATCGCAGTCAAAATGGGTTAGAGTTTTAGCTGGGAGACAAGGGGAAGCTGTTTTGTACATGCATCCCTTGGACGCATTAAGAAGGGATTGGGGAACAGGAGCTAAGAAGGACACACTATAGTCAGACAAAGTACATGAATTTGCTAACTGCTGAGCGTAGAATTTTGATTAGATTTGGCTTCTCAGTGGATGTGGAAGATGAAGAGAAAGGTCAGGACTAATTCAACAAGTTTCAGGCTTGAGAAACTGGATCAGTTGACGTGTTGGAGATGTGATGCCAAGCATTACCAAGTGGGCACGACCAGTTGGTACGGAGCTAGGAGTTGGGCAAAAAGAACCTGTACAAGCTACCAAGGAGAAAAGCCCAGGAGGGCAGGGCTGGTCTTGGAAGGCCAGGGAGAAGAGCACATCAAATGCTGTTCACTGCTGGGAGGTCATACAAGATAAGAATTCAAACATGGTTAGCGGATGTGGCAGTCGGAAGGATAATGAGGTGACTCCAGACTTGGCTGCAGGTGCTAAAGTCAAATGGGAGGGGCCCCAGGAGGGTCAGGCGTGAGAATGTGGAGGCAGTAAATAGAGACGCTTTTCCAGAAGTTTGGCCTGGGACCACAGACGTGAATGGGGAAGTAAGTGAAAGACTAGGCAATACAAAGGCAGGTCCTTCTTCCAAAGGGAAGGACTTGACTGTGTTTAAACCTTCAGAAGAGAAAGCCAATGGAGAAGAGAGGTGTGAACTCAGAGAGAAAGGGTCTGAGAAGGTGGAGGGGGTGGGCACGGGGGTCCAGAGCCTTGGTAGTGAGGAAGGGTTCCTGCCGCATTGACCCAGGAGGCCTGGTAGAGCAGGGATGCAAGAGCTTCCATCTCCTCTGTGACATCAGAGGGGTAGCCAGAGTCTGAGAACAAAAAGTTCTCAGGTGGTGAGTGGGTCAAAGGATGGAAGAGAGAATAAGGGTCTTTCCCAGCAGGGTCTAGGCCCCAGTGCATCCACAGTGCATGGATCAGCTGCCAGAGATGAGGTTACCTTGTCAAACAGCATGCTCCTTCCCAGCACTTCACAGGAGCTGCCTAGCAGGGCCCTGCATATCTGTAGCACTTACCAAACATCACTTGGAACATAAACAAAGATCACCTCTCCTATAGGCTAACCTGGTTTGTATGTGTAACCGGGAAGCCATAATGCCAATGAAATGGCAACACGAGCAGGCCTTCATGTTTAGTAGAGCTGGATTTTGCCTTTGGGTATGATCAGCTCAGCTAATGGGCACACATATGTACAGTGAGGGTCTGGTACTTCCCACCTCCCATGTCCAGAGGGGAAGGCACATGTGGGGAGAAAGGGCCACTGCCACCAAGGCCACTTCTTCCACTGCCTGCTCTCAGTCTCGCTCTTGCCAGAAAAATCAAGCATGGGGCCAGGAGCTGAGCACACTGATACAAGTCCCAACACAGGCTAGGAAAGGTGGTATTTCAAGTGAGTGGATGCTGTGTTTTACTTCAGCTAACTAAGCAGAACAGGAGGAGAGGTAAGAGCTTGAAGAATGTCTGGTCTTGTAAAGTCCTTTTGTAGAGAAGTTCATTCCAGTTGTGAATACAAAGTACCTAGTATAGTTCCAGAGCATACATCTCTCAAGGGGTCCAGAGAAAAAACACCCAACAGGGTGTTCTTTATTGTCAGTGGCCTGTCAGGTAAAGTTAAAGATTGTGCCAGTCAACTGAAGCTTAGTAAGGTTGACCTATATGGGCTGTTTGTCATACCCTAGACTTTGGCACATTAATCACATAGCAGAGACACACAGCATAAATGTTCTTCAGGCTGGTTTGAACGTCATAGTAGGCAGACAGTCCTTAATGATAATGCAGAGTCTCATAAATTACTAAAGATACTATTATAGACCAAGACCCTGAGGACCAATCCATCCATGACACTTCACGATCAGTTCCTTTTACTCCTTCACAGATTTTTCTGAAAACCACAGGCTAGACATCTCCACTAAAGCCTGGGAACTCAATCCAGTGTCATATTCCTCTGGACCCTTGGGTCTATGGAGAAAGCTGTGGCATTGGTCCAGAAACTCAAAGTGGAAAACACTGTTTACAGTGGAAAGGGAATAGAGGAGATGATGTGGGGAGGGGCCGCTGGTGACTTCACACGGAAATTGACACTCCCTTTTTTCCGTACTGAGAGCTGGGGATGGCTGAGTGAGGTGAACATTCACCTAGCAACAGAAGGAGCCAACCTCAGCAATGGAGGCTGGATGAACCCACAGAACTACTGCCCTGGGGTTCTCTAGAAATCTTAGACAAAAAGTTCCCTTAAAGTCTTCTTAAAACGACATAACAGTTGAGCTTACTGTTATAAAGAATGTCTGCCTTGAGTGTCATGCTCTTTTAAGATCTGTAGGGGTCAAACCGACAACAGCAAACTGAAAGGTAAGAAAGTTGAGGGGCAGGCAGTGAGTTTATGTTAAGGGGGAGGGACAACTCAGAAAAAAAGAGAGTGGGAATGGCGGAGCAACATGAAGAGCAATAATTACTGTCGATGAACTGTCAAAACGGTCAAACCGGTGTTATGTTCTGTTGTATATACTCTCAACAACAAAAAGCAGAGAATACATACATGAGGGCACTTCAAAAAGTTCACCGGAAAACTCCACTCTCTTTCAGTTCCATTTTCCCAGGAACTCTTTGAAGTCCTCTCGTCACATTAACCAACCACACGTGTACCTGGGCTTTACCCAGCCTGAGACCAGAACAGACAAACACAACACTATCTCTTTGACCTCTTTTGGAAGACTCACAATGCTCTCGGGCGCCTCTAACTTCTGCTGGTGGTGGTGGTGGTGGTGGTGTGCCGTAGACTCGGTTCCAACTCATAGTAACCTCACACAGGGTTTCTGAGGCTGTAAATCTTTATGGAAGCAGAAAGCCTCACCTTTCTCCTGCAGAATGGCTGGTAGATTCAAACTTCTGACCTTGAGGTTCGCAGGCTGACTCGTAACCACCAGGGTCCCAGCGCTTCTCCTACATGTCTCATTTTCCTTCCCTGGGTCTCTGAGGCTGCAATGGAGCCCTCCTTGCCTGGGATGGAAGTAAGGCCTGAGACCGAAGGAGACGCAGCCTGTGTCCAGACCTGCATTTTCCTCCACGACCGTCTCATCTCATGAGGCTGCTACATCAGCTTCCTAGGAATTTGCAGTTTAAAAACAAAACAGGATTTCGAAAGCACTTTCAGACTCGGTGTTTGACTGCTTCTGAGGCCTGCTTGCAATACATGCAAACCCTATGGAACCCACTGGGGTTCTCACTGCTGGGACAGACAACGCTAGGTCACTGCTGTGTGACAGAGTAGCTAATTGTTAAGTGCCATCACATCAGTTCCAACTCATACCCACCCTGCAGAGGGCTTCCAAGGAGTGGCTGGTAGGTTGGGGCCACCAACCTTGGGGGTTAGCAGTTTCGTTTATACTACAGCACTACACCAGGACTCCTGGCAGTAGAGGAAAATCTGACAGCCTGACTTTAAAACTTCAAGGTACAGAACTGCTAACCACAAGGTTGGCAGTTCAAACCTACCAGGCACTCCTTGGGAGAAAGATGACACTTTCTGCTCCGCAAAGATTTATAGCCTCAGAAACCTTATACAATGTCACTGTGAGGTGGAATCAACTTGAGTGCTGTTGGCTTGGTTTTTGGTTTTGGTGGTAAAAGGGCGAGAGAAAGTAGCTATATGAAATTTGGCACCAGCATGAACTGAGATCCAAGCATCCTATTTGTTGGCAAAAGGAACATATGCATAAGATTACAACCTATGAGAGCAAAGTTTCTAATAACAACTAAAGCTTTATCAAACAAAAAAGGCATACATTGAAACATATTTGGTGAATGAAAAATTCTAAACCCCTACATGGAAACTGATTTCTAGAACATTATTCACCTAGATGCAAATCTAAAGGATTATCTTTTTCCTCCTGGATTTGGCTACATTTGTGCATGATGTGTGTGAATTCCTCTGTATTCATCCTCTCCTATTTTTATATTTATTTCATTTATGGAACCTTTAACTGATATATGCAATACAGTAGCAAATGTAAGTACCGCCTCTTTTTCCTTAATAGTAAATGGGTATCGTATATCACAGAGGACATCCTGCTTGGTAAAGTGGAGCGTCAGCGAGACAGAGGAAGACCCCCAATGAGATGGGTTGCCACAGTGGTTACAACAGTGGGTTCAAATGTAAAGGTTGTGGGGATGGAGTGAGACCAGGAAGTGTTTTGTTTTGTTGTATTGTATACAGGGTTACTATTAATTGGAACCAACTTGGCAACACCTAACATTATATAATCACATTGCTGACTTTTCTACTTTGGCATCCATTATCTCAGCACAGCAGATAACAGCATCAAACCAAAACCAAAAACCAAACCAACTCTCATCAAATTTATTCCAATTTAGAGGGGCCCTATAGGGCAGAAGAGACCTTCCCCATAGGGTTTCTGACACTGTAAATCTTTACAGGTGCAACCAGCCTCGTCTTTCTCCTGTAAAGTGGCTGGTGGATTTGAATCACCAACTTTTCAGTCAGCAGTCCACCATTTATTTACCCTGTGTGCCACCAGGGCTCCTGGACAGCAGTATCAGCAGATATAAGTCTCACGAGCGAAGGCGCACTGCCCAGCTCCGTCTCCCATATAAGTGATGTGTTACGGGGTCTGTCTTTGGGGAGGAATCCTCCCTTTCATTGGACGCTTTACTTGAGATGTGATGCTATTTTCATACCTTCAGCCTTCCTCCAGGGCACCTCTATTCATCCTTCTTTGATCTCAGGCCCTTATTTCTTGCATGTGGGACTTAAAGTGATTTAGAAGGATCACTGTGCATCAGCTCCCCAACTGGGAGTCCATCCAAGTCACCATGGTACTAGAACAGTAATGTTAGACTTCTCTGCCCATGATGGTCGGAGGTGACTGTCAGACTGGATCCCGGGCTGCTCTGCGTTTACCGGAACCAGAAACAAAGATGAAGACTAGAGAAGAAAGCGAAAGTGAAACAAGTGCAGGCAGGAAGGTCGGGAGGGCAGCAGGTCCTAGGACAAGGTCAGCAGGGAAGGAGTGGCAGATAGGGGCCTGTTCTCCAAAGAGCTATTCACATACCAACACTGAGTAAGCGACTTCTTTATGACCAGTTTTTGAAGCACAGTGCTTACATAGAACACAAAAACCATTGAGTGTTAGGGATTAAATTATGGGCAACAGGCTCGTGAGTCAGAAGTGGCCATTCTAATTATTGCTCAGGAAAAACCCTATCATCAAACATAGACTGGTCAGCCAAAAAAAAAAAAAAAAAAAAAACCCTAAATACTTAGGGAATAGATTCAATATATAAGCCACAGTCAATTAATCTTGTTTTCTCGGAGACACAAAAACAGAGGGAGACACGTCCATTCTGACGTGTGCCTGGCGGTATATTCAGAACACTTCACAAAGGACGTCTAAAAGGCTGGACTCAGTTCTCCTCCTCACAGTGCACACAGGAAAAGAATACCACCCGTGCCATGCCCTGCCCGGTGAAAGACCAGAAAGAAAGCAGGAATTCTCGTAAGGAGTGGCAAAGAAACGGACCAGTAACTGCCTCTTTAGCTCAACATGGAGGTCTTCCCAGTTACAAGTCACCCAATTCCCACGTGATTCCAAATAAATACATGACAAGACTGTTCGCCCCAGCCCTGCGCTCGCTCCTACTGCCCTCCTCAGTGGGGAACGTGCTAGTGGGGTGCATCTGGGAGTGAGCTGCTCCAAGTACCTCAAAACCAATACTGGCCACAGTCTACAATCCATTCACTTTCTTAGTTGCGAATCTCCACCACAAACACAGAAATGTTCTCATTTTCTGTTTGGATTTTTACAACAAACCTTGCTTCACAGGACTGCTAAAAGTCCACGTTCAAGAGTGACTTAGTCTATTCAGAAACATGTCCTTTCTTGCCAGACTGAATAGTCATGTTGTTGTTGTTGTTAGGTGCCGCCAAGTGGAATTCCTAATCATAGTGCTTCTGTGTGACACAGTGGTGGTGGCTGTGTGCCGTGGAGTTGGTTCCAACTCATAGTGACCCTGTACGGGGTTTCCGAGGTTGTAAATCTTTACGGGAGCCGAAAGCCTCATCTTTCTCCCACAGAACAGCTGGCAGTTTCAAACTGCTGACCTTGAGGTTTGCAGCCCGATTCGTAACCACTACGCTACCAGAGTTCTTTGTGTGACACAGTGGAACTGCCTTAAAGGGGTTTACAGGAGCAGACTGCCCAATCTTTCTCCACGGAGCTGCTGCGTAGGTTTGAACCACCAACCTTCTGACAGCAGCTGAATGCTTACCTGTTGCAGCACCAAGGCTCTTTAATAATAGACTTAATGCAAATACCTCTGTCACTGAACTTATCACTGGAGAGGGATATCGTGTTTGGTAAAGTGGAGGGTCAGAGAAAAAGAGGAAGACCCCCCCAGCTAGATGGATGGGCAAGGTGGCAGCATCAATGGGCTCAAGCGTGGCAACAATTTTGAGGTTGGTCCAGGACTGGGCAGTGTACTGTTCTGTTGTACACGGGGTCGCTATGAGTCAGTATCGACTCAATGACACCTAACAACAACAATGTAACTAAATGCTTTATGCTTTGATGGGGTTGAGGACAAAATGGGGAGAAATCAGAAAGGGCTGGTGACACAAGGGCTAGTATCTGCCCTTAAGGTTAAGAATTCTCAGCATACAAGAATAAAATGGATTTTCCTCTATAGGGAAAGCTGACACCTAAACCTGCATTTTGTATTTAAATCAGACTGAAGATTTCACCTGAAGATCAGGAACACAGCACTTCTATTAAAGATTGAGCTTCAAGAGCATCTAATAGGTACAGTAAGGCAAGAGAAAACTGGCGCAGATGATTGGGAAGAACAAAATGGCGCCACACAACATCCTATGGAATCTATGAAGAACTCATGATAGCAAGGTCACAGGATACAAAAATCAAGGCCTTACAAACAGCAAGCTATTAAAAACATAAATTTAAAAAGAAAACCAGTAACAATGGCATTAAAACTCATAAGATTCTAAGGAATAAATTTGACTGAAAGTATCTAAGACCTTTACAGTGAAAATGACCCAATACTGTTGGAAGCAGTTAAATCGCACCTTAAATAAATAAAGAAATGTATCTCGCTCATACACGAAGGTTCAGTATGAAGAAGCCAATTCTTTCAAACAGGATCAACAAAATTACACTTAAACTTCCAGACAACTTTTTTCAACGGAAATTGAGAAGATGATTCTAAACTTTATATGAAAACCCAAAGAACCTAAAATGGTCAAAACAATCCTGAATAAGAACAAAGTCAGGGCACGTAGGTTACCTGACTTTAAGGTTCATCAATCCCCACTGTCATCGATTCACTTCTGACTCACAGCAACCCTCTAGGACAGAGCAGAACGGCCTCAGAGTTTCTGATACTGTACATTTTTATGGGAGCAGACTGCCTAATGTTTCTCCCATGGAGCGGCTGGTGGGTTTGAACTGCCGCCTTTGTAGTGTGGTCCTGATATAAGGACAGGAAAGTGTTCTCGACAACTCATTTTGGATACATTTGCATAACTGGGAAAATATATGCAAAAAGAATTGAATTTTGACCTCTACACCTCATCTCATACACCAAAATTAATTTGAGATGGCTCATCAATCAAAACATAAAAGCTAAAACCACAAATCTCCTAAAAGAAAATATAGGAGAATCTGTTCAAAACCCTGGGAGAGGTGAAGGTTAATGAGTAAACAAACAATACTGGTAATACAGAAGAAAAAAAAAAACAAAAACTGATCAACTGAATTACTTAAAAATTAAATCTTTCTACTCACAAAAAGATCTCTTTTTAAAAAATAAAAAAAAATTAAAGCTAAGTCACAGGGAGAATATATTTGTATTATGTGTTTCTGACCAGAGAATTTTATCCAGAAAAAAAAAAAAATGTGTACATACAAAAAACTCCTACCAATAAATAATAAGACAAACAATCAAATTACAAATGGGACTAACATCAAGGCAAGTGACCAAATCCCTTCAGGACAAACCCCGCTCCAAGACTGAAACTCAAAGGGAACACATGAGTAGACATATAAAAGCTTGCTGGCGACCACACTGGTCTACTGGTGAGTGGATGAGGGAGAAAGGCAGCAATGAAGAAATGGGCTGAGTTCAACCACATTTCATTGATTCCCCATTGACCTGGAGATGAGAGAGAGAAGAGGAAGGGCAGGTTGAACCAATGTGTGGTGAGACCTGGGGACTTCTGAGCCCATGGATAAGGATATAGCAATGGAATGAACTGCCACCAACTAGAGCTGAGAGTGAAGCATTCAGCTGATATGAAGTGAAGGGAGATGCACAAGAACACCCAAACTTGCAGACAGTACCCATTTGACCTAGCCTCAATGGCTTGATAATAAGAACCTGACTAGAGGAAGATTAAAAAAAAAAAAAAAAAAAAAAAAACTTTTAAAAAAGGAAATGACAGTATATTGCTACAAGGAGCTCTGGTAGCGTAGTGGTTACAAATTGGGCTGCGAACTGCAAGGTCAGCAGTTGTAAACTACCAGCTGTTTCACAGGAGCAAGATGAGAATTTCTGCTACCATAAAGATTTACAGCCTCAGAAACCCTGTACAGGGTCGCTATGAGTCCAAACTGACTCCACGACACATAACCAACCAACCAACAATGGCTTGATAGTAAGAACTTGACTAGAGGAAGCTTAAAAAAAAAACTTTTAATAACGGAAACGATGGTAAATTGCTACAATTTGATGAACTTGACCTATACTCATGGATGTAGTAGCTCAAATATCAAAAGAGAGAGAAGGAGTCTTCATATTATATATCAATCCTATCCCCTCTGTGTACAGGGTAAATAGGGACGGACAACTTAGACACTGGCTACCTAAAATGAGGGGGTGATAAAGGCATGAAATGACTGGCTTACAAGTTTTCAAGGGGGAGTTTAGTCTAAGAGTGTGCAGAGGAAGATAAGAATCCCCACTGAACAGTTTTCATCTTGTCTAGACAGGTCTGTTGAAAAGAGATGGGGATAAGATGCTTATGATTCAATAGTGAGTAATTGTTATCATGACTAATTACAACTGTCACAACTGTAAAGGTAGAAGTTTTGGAACAAAAACAGGGGAGGTAGCTAATCTTACAGTCCAGAAGCAGAGGGCTCTAGGGAGAAGAGCACAAGCGGAATGCAGGACCCTATCCAGAGAAGCAGCAACACCAGAGATGGAGGCAGAGATGAGGAAATGGAGAGAGGGAGCAGCTGAGGACTCTAGATTCATGGAAAGAGAGAGACTGAGTGCTGGTGGCCAGGAAGCAGGCTTGTAGATTGCGCCCTTTGGTTGTTTAAGTTATTATACATTCCTGAGTGCTTTTTTGTACAATGCCCCACTCCCTACTCCCCCAAAAAAGAAAAACAGAGGGAATGGAAGCAAATTCTGTTGAATGATGTTGCATGGAAGCGATTGTAATTACTGCAATGAAATGATGATGTAAAGCCAATGTTCTCCATGTAAACTATCACTCAGTTCACAATAAATTAAATTTACAAAGTGGGCCAAAGGCTATAAGAGACTCTTTACAAAGGAAGAAACACAAATGACCCAAAGTCCATGTTGCTGTGGTTGTTAGATGCCATCGAGTTGGTACTGACTCATAGTGACCTTATGCACAAGAAAACAAAACCCTGCTGGTCCTGGGCCAGCCTCACAATTGTTGCTACACCTGAGTCCATTACTACTGTCACTGTGCCAATCCATCTAG
>NW_006408559.1:3689176-3722897 GCF_000296735.1 Chrysochloris asiatica
TGTTGCCCACCGCTTGTCATGATGCACACAATCAAAAGCTTTTGTGTAGTCAATAAAAGCACAAGTAAATATCTTTCTGGTATTCTCTGCTTGGGTTAGGGCTAGGAATAAGGTTTGATCTAGTTTTTAGGATTACAATTACGCTTATTTTTATTATTTTTCTTGAAACCTATTTGGTTTCCTCTTCATTTGGAAGCTCTGTAACTAAATGATTCCCTCTTTTAACTTTAGTTTGTTGTTGCAACTGTATCTTTGGTTGTCTATTTTCAGTCTTATAGGTCTGTTTTACTTTGCATACTCGTATACCTGGGTTGAGTCTAGGTGATGTTGTCATGTATGTTAGTCTTGGTTATTGTCTGCTATTGTTGATTCTCTGTCCAAAAAACTCCCTTTCGTACTTTTGTAAAGTTGGTCTGGTTTTTACAAATTCTTTTAACTTCTGTATGTCTGAAACTGACTTCATTTCACCATCATATTTGATGGACAATTTTGCTTGACACATGATTCTTGGTTGGCAATTTATTTCTTTCAGAGTTTTCTAAGTGTCATTCCATTGCCTTCTAGCATGCATGTTTCTGCTGAGAAATCAGAGCTTAGTCTTAATTGTTCTCCTTTGTAGGCAACTTTTCATTTTAACTGAGTTGTTCACAAGATTCTTTCCTTGTCTTTGGTTTTGAAAGTTTGACTATAATATGTCTTGGTGTTTGAGTGTTCATTCAACTTCTTGAATGGCTGTCTTCTCATGGTGTTAGGGAAATTTTATTCTAACAACTTGTAGACAACATTGTCTCTCTCTCTCTCTCTGTATATATTGTCTCTTCCTGGAATTATAATCACACAAGCTACTCCTCTTGATAGTGCCCCACATAAATCTTATACTTTCTTCAGAGTTTTTTTATGTTCTTTTTTCAGATTGTTCCTTTAGCATATGAATATTGATAGATTTTTCTTCAAGCTCAGTAATTCAGCTTTCCATTGATTCAATTCTATTTCTTTGCCCATTCAGTGTATTATCCATTTCTGAAGTCTTAGTGTTAATTTTCTGACTTTCTGATTGCTGTTTTTATTTGGGTCTCAGTTTTTCAATTAGTTTGTCAGTTTGTTTCATGAGTTTCTTCATGGATTTCATTAATATTTTTCTCAATCTTTCCTCAATCCGCTGAAGCTGTCTAATTAGCATTCTTTTAAATTCTAAATTAGGTAATTCCGATACCATTTCTGGTGTTATATTTTCTGACTGTATTTTGGTCACTTGTTTGAAGCACTCTGTTTCGTTTCTTTGTGTAAGCTGAAACTGGCTGCTTTCTCTGGGACGCTGAGGTGTCATATTTATATTTAGGTGATGACTGTGTATTCGGTGTGTTCCCAGACACTCACCACCTGCCTCCTGGTGGATGGGGTAGAAACCAGATGAGTGAATGCAGTCAGTTCTCTGTTCACTGTGCAGTGTAGCTCAGGATGGGTCACTATGCCAGGGGGCTCAACCCCAAGCAGAGCAGAGGCTGTGCCACTGTCTGCTGGCTTAATGAGGGCAGGGACTGGCCATACCTCTGGCTATCAGGAGGGCACAGGAACAAAGGAGAACTGCACCCCAATGCCACCAACCTCCAGTCACATCCTGTGCCCACGGGCTGCTGTATCAACAAACTCTCACAGAAGTTCATGACAGCGGTGCCATGCCATACCAGCCTACAGCCCGGCCATTTTTCTTCTTTCTCCCTGCTCCTGTTCTGCTTCCTCTTCCAGTCAGCACTCAATCCCCCTCTTGGTCCTATCCTCCGATGTTCAGGGTTCTAGGACCACCGTCTGTCCACATGTATCTGTTTCACTCGGTCTCCCAGGTCTTTACTGTAGAAGGTCCAACTCAGTGCATCTGCTTACTCCGCCATCTTGCCCTTGACTCTCAGTGTTCTAAAGTCTTGCTGTTACGAAGTATCCTTTCTAGGTCTACTGTTTTTTAGCAGTCAGCTGACAACCTGCATTCAGATACAGTCCTAATCTCCAAGAGGTTGCTATGAAGAGTATATGGGAGAAAGGACAACTGGAACGGATGGTTGAAACTCATTCTGACCAATATCTCTATAGATTTACAAGGGTGTTCTAATTGTCTGGGAGTTGACTGCTCAGGATATTTTCAGTACTCCTCAGAACTGTCTTCAGGGACGTGGCCTCAGATAGTCTGTTCTTTACTCTAGACCTGTTCAGAAGGCTCTAAACTGGTAAACACTTAAAGAAGTATAACAGAGTCAGTGACCAGACTCTAATCCAATACACAAAGAATAGTAAATGGCTAACAATATACTACTTCTCAAATTCTAGAGGTAGATTTGAGGCTCTAGTGTTGTTCTAGAGATCAGGATGAGCCTGAGAAAATCTGATTTAGGTTTATTCATGCTGGGATACTAGCCCTAACTGTGGAAGACTTTCCTAAGTAAAATAGGAATAATATAAAATTGAAAGCAAAAATTGAGTCTCTTCTGGGACACAATTGTGAACCACTTGTGTCCAGAAATCAAAGGACTCATTAGATGACATCAATTGTTGGTGGTTGTTTTTCATCTTCATACTGAACACTTAAAGGAGCTACAAGACAAACATGCATAAAGAATGGTCAATAAGAATTTGGAGGGTTTTTTTCCCCATGAAGGAAATGGTAAGGGAGTGGATGAGATGCTCCTAACAAGAAAAGTGAGAAGGCTCAGGGTCTGTGTCCCAAGGGACAAATATTATCAAAGTGAAGGCACAGTAGAGTCTCGCAGGAACGCCTAAGCAGAAGGTAGGGAAGAGATTTAAGAGCAAGCAATCCACATTTATATCAGTTTTAATATCAGGAACAGTTATGCTACTTTTATAGATTTTTTTTTTTTTTTTAATGACTAAGTTGGATGTTTTTTACAAGATGCAACTTTTCTTCTAGCAGCATAGCTCATAGGGGCTGTTGGCTTCAGGCCTGCAGCCTCCACTGCAAGTATGCCAACCTTTGTTTGTTTCAAAATGGTGGCCCACTGTTTCACCCCAGTCAAGTCATTTTGAGGGTTAGTTTTCCCAAACCCCAGTACCCAATGCCTCATCTAATATTTTTCCTGGTCCAATGCCTGGCTAATGGCATTTCTGATACTATCCCTCAGGTAGACTTCTGTCAAATTCACAAAGGAAAGAACTTCCCATTTCAAGATGGCGGTCAGGGCACACAAAAGAGACATTAACATCATAAAAGCATGTGCACCCGCTACAATAAAGAGAGGCTCAGGAACCCAAGAGATTCTCACAAATGTCTGGAAGTCATGAAGATGATGGAGTACATACCAAAGAGGCTGCTATCGATAAGGGAAAAAACAGGCCAACCCAGAGACACGCAAGGCTCCGAAAAAGAAAGTATAATATGGGGCAGAAGTAACAAACAGGGTAAGAAAGGGGCGATTCACTGAGAAGTCTGAATATGGAACAGCTATTCCCTCACATAAGGTGGCACACCAGTTAAGTGCTCAGTGCTAACTGAAAGGCTGGTGGTTCAAATCCATCTAGTTATTCTCTGGGAGGAAGAGCTGGTGATCTGCTCCCGTACAGATTATAGCCAAGAAAACCTCATGGGGCAGTGCTACCCTGTCACTTTAAGGGCCTAGTATCAGTGGAAAATCAAGTCAATGTCACATAACACCAACATTACTTCTCTGATCTTTTGTGAGAAGCAAGAAATCTTATTATAATCCCCCCAGCAAAAACTCAAAATAAAAAACAGAAAGTGATTTGCTAAAGAAATAAAACAAAATGTCTAGTGAAGACTAAGCAGCTAGTGCACTTATAAGTTATGAGAACCCCAACTATGACACTCAGTGGTTCCCCCACATGAGGGCTGGCTTTGAACCACCGGGGATGGAAGCTTGCCATTGGTGAAACTCACCCACACAGTCAGAGCCTTGGTCAGTCTACTGCTGCCGGATGCCTAATACGAATGAGTAACAAAGGTTAGATACACATTTAAAGAAAGCCTACCGCATAAAAAGAAAATCCAAGATAGACAATAACAGAAAGATCTTCGAAGAAACAAAATGCAAGGGTGCAAAGACATTAAAAAGCAAGACAAACCACACTTTTATTAGTTTCCTTACAAAACTTTGATAAGAGATCATCACATCTATACAACAATAACAACAACAAAAATAATAATCCAAAACCAGATCTACTCTAAAAACATGAGCCCAAGGCAACGAGTATTAGAGAGCATGTCTTTGCATTGGCCTAGGCACTTCACAGGTGTAATTCTGATTACGTAATTCTATGATGTCGACAACATCTTGTGTTAGATTTGTTATGTTTGATACTCCAGTCAGCTAGTAATGTAAAATGGTGTACACAGAATGTGTTCATGCCAAGGAGATGGTGAAACAGTGCCTCTCAGTCCAAGAAAACGAGTCTTACTTTGTGGGTCATTTAGAGTTTGTCATGCAAACTTCTCTCCATACCTGATTTGTCCTTTCTTATAGCAACCTAAGGTCATAGTTTTAGAATGACATAATGAATTGCCTTGCAAAGTATTCATAAAGAAGAACGACATTAATCTGAAGCCTTCAAGACACACTTCAACATTCATATGAGCTACATGCAAACTCTTCCCCGGAAAAGGTCGTACAGAAAGTAAACATCCCTCCTTCTCATCTAGGTTATTTGCAGACTGGAAAGTGAGGGATGACCTGGATCACCGGTTCAAACCTCCACTGGGTCGAAGTCCGTTTTTTAAATTTTGTTGTTGTTAGGTGCCATCGAGTCAGTTCGGACTCACAGTGACCTTACGCACAACAGAACGAAACACTGCGGGATCCTGTGCCAACCTCATGATCACTGTTATTCTTGAGCTTGTTGCTGCTGCCATGGTGCCAATCCAGTTTTTATAACCAGTTTCTAATGCCCCATCTACTATTCTAAAATAAAATTCATTGATAATATTAATGAACATATCATATTAAAAACATTCATATCACTCCCCAACTATAATACCTAAGAGACACTTACAAAACAAGCCACTTGCAATAAAAGTACTACATAATTCAATGTAGAAATCATTTTCAGGTCCACTTAGTGATACAACGAACTAGAGATACTTAGAACTTACTGATAAAGAGTAAGCCTGGATTTAGACGAAGTCCTATCAATAATAGGCTTCCAGATTAAAAAGTCCAGGAAGATACAAGGACAGCAGCATGCTCTGTGTCTATTAAAAGTATGCCAATGCTCTTTTGTGCTTTTATTAAAATGTTCAGACTAGGTTCACATAATTATAAACAGACTTTTCACTGCATGGATATCCAGCAGGAGAGATGGAAGTCATGTAGGATGTTGGGCGCATTTTTCTGTCTTTTCCATCAAAGGACATCTCAAATTCTCTCACTCTCAGTCAGTCAATGCCAGTCAACATACAACCAGACCCCGTTGTTGTCAAGTTGTTTCAGGCTCACAGTGACTGTATAAGACAGGGCAGGACTCCTCCATGAGGATTCCAAGACTGGAAATCTACACAAGCAGACTGGCACAGCTTTCTCCCATGGAGTTGCTAATGGATCTGAATACTAAGCACTTAACTACTATGCCACCAGGGTTCCTTACCACTCAAACACTCTCACAGATTTCCACTATGTCCCCTAGGAGACGGTGCTGTGCTCACTGGAACCTCTAGTTAGCTAACCAAGTAGGGTTTCCTCCTAGCCCTCATCTTGTCATACTGAGAAGCAAATCTGAAGGCCCTATCAGCAGCATTTAAGAAATCTCTTAGTTTAACATGGAGAATGGCTCTGAATGAATTCATTTAATTTAGGCTTTGTCACTAATGAACAACAGCCACACACAACGCTGTTTCCTCTTCTTGAATTCAAGATACTTGGTTCCTCCATCAAGAACATGGAAGGAAAGTGCTGGATCTCTTGAGTCGTTTGTTTAGCTAGCACAAAGTAGATCTGATTTTAGAATTTTTAGCTTTCAAATCTGGTTGATTAATGATAAAGAGGGAGTTTTTACACAGAAACCTACAACTCTCATTTCCTCAAAACAAGAATGAATGCATTCTTTCCCGTGTACTCATTACAGGAAGGGGGGAGCCATTTACTGTAAGTGTCTTTCTGATGCAATTTTACCACCCCTTTCAAAGAGAGAATTCATCCAAGAAGCCTTAGTCACTTCATCAAGAAAAATACCACTGCACTGAATGTACACAGACTAACCACATGCCTTAGGAGAGACATCGAGCGGATTCCACCGTTAGAAGACAGATCTTGAGGGAAGTGGCAGAGACAGGGAGAAACTCAGAACTTCTTCACTCAGAACAGAATAGGCAGTATGTCCCATAAAGCTGGTCTTTAAGAGAGGGAAGAGCCTGGCACATATTTAACAATCATTGTTTCATAACGAATGCAAACACAGACTTCTTCCTTTTCCCACTTTGGAAGCACTCTTCCCCAAAACCGGAGACCGTAAGTTCCAAACCTAGGATCTATATGCAACTAGAATCTAAAACTACCACTGTCATTTCATTTAAAATTTTTAATTTTTAATGCACAGGAAGAAAAATGGAATCTTATACTTGAAAATTTGAAAATGAAACTAACTACATTTGAAGAGGGTAGATTTCATATTCAAAGGTAACACTTTAAAGCAATTCAGAGGGAAGAACTTAAGACAGCTAGAACTGAAGGGTTTTTTGTTTTTCTCCAAATACAGTATTAATTCATTTAAAATGCCAAACCTACCCCAACTGGGTGTGGAGGGCAGGGGGGGGGGGTGCAGGAACAATTTCCCCACTTTATTCTTACCTGGATTGTCATCAGTTCTTCTAGAAGTCAAACGCCCTTGTTTATTCTTACGGTGAACTCAAAGCTAAGTCCAGAACCCAGAAGCCACCCAAGACTCAAGGCTGTTTGCTGTTAGAGCCTGAAATCCCCTGATGGATGAAACTCACATCATCATATACACATCCCAAGCAAGCTATTGGTTCAGTGGGGCTATGCGTGTGGAAACCTGATTTGCCACTTTGGGGCATGCCTGTGATCTCCCATCACTAGCCCTGAGCGAGCACAACCACACCAGAGAGGGTCTGTTGTTCTGCAGCCTCCTCCCTAACTGGGCAGAAACCACGGGAGCACAACCCTCCCCCACGAGGCAACGTCAGTGCAGAAAGTATGATTATGTCGATACTGGTAATTTAAAAGTAAACCTCACACAGCTGCCAAAGCTTCTTCCTGTTATACCACGGCCTGAGAGTTAGACATCCGTATAGGCGGGGTCCACGATGCGTAAGCCAAGAATTCTGGCCCATGGTTCATGGTTTTGGGGCTCCCTGTGGGTGGCAAACTCCACCAGGGAGTGGTATTAAAAAAAAAAAAAAAAAAAAAAAATCTTTGTGCTCAGTGACTGAAAACAGGTTCTCTCAGTAAAATGCATTTGTCTTAGTTAGGGTGAGGAAAAAAAAAAAAAAAAATCTTTGTGCCATCCTGGTGCTTAATCAAGACATTAAAGCCAAGAATCACAAGGCAATATTATTGTTCTGAATAAGAGATCTTCAACATAGGGTCCTTGGTCCATCCACATTAGAATTCTCTAAGGCTGGACTCAGAATCTCTGGGTGGGGCCCAGAAATCTGTTTTGGTTTTTTTTTTTTTTAATAGTTCTGCGTTGCTGTTGTTGTCACGTGCCACTGAGTCAGTTCAGACTCACAGCAACCCTGTGTAAATTTCTGAGGAATGGCTGAGGGGTTTGAACTGCCACCTGACGGTTCTGGTGCTACTAGCTCTGCAGGGAATTCTCGTATACTTTCAAGTTTATACTTGTTTTGTTTTGAACTTTCTACAGTAAATTGGGTGAAGGTTTACAGAGCCAATCAGTTTTTCTTTCAATAATTCATCCATATTTTGTTTCATGCCATTGACTGCAATCCTCACAAGGTAACATTACTCATCTGACTTCCTCCCTGGATTTGCTGTTCCCATTCCTCCTCCTTTCCTAACCCTCCTGAACTGTGTCCTTAGGTAAACGCTGCCCTTCTGATCTCAAGTGACTGGTTATTTTAAGGTGTGCACACCTCCCTAGTGTGACTGGTCTCCTTCGAAGCTTGTCTATTCTATCATTTAGCCAAAAATTAAGCCGTGGGGGTGAGTTCATTTCCAGATCCAAAGGGGGACTGAGGGCCACAGTCTTAGCAGTTCTATCTGACCAGTAAGCCTAGTTTTTGTTTTTGTTTTTTACAATTTTGAGTTTTGTTCCACATGTTTTTCCACTCTATCCAGGACTTCTAATGAGATCCCTTTCAGAGCAGTTAGTGGTGGCAGCTGGGCACCATCTAGTTTTTTGGTCTTAGGGTCATAGTTGTTGGTGTTAAGTGCTGTCGGAGTCAGTTCTGACCCACAGCGACCCTGTATAGGGTTTCCGAGGAGCGGCTGGTGAGCTTGAACCACAGACCTTACAGTTCAAACCGACCTTGCAGTCCTGCACATTAACCCACAGCGCCACCCCAGGACTCCAATCAGGGCTACAGAGGTTGGTATTCATGCCATCTAATAGGCCAATATGAGAAAGAGGAGGCTTCCTGATACCTGGAAGATTTAAAGCCTTGGAAACCCTACATAGGGTCGCTATGAGTCAGAGCCAACACGACAGCACACAGCAAGAACTACAGGTCACTGGACCCATTATTTCCATACATCTGTGATTTTCAAGTTTTAGGACTACTAATGTACCATGGTAGCGTAGTGGTTACAAATCGGGCTGTGAACCTTAAGGTCAGCAGTTCGAAACTACCAGCTGCTCTGCGGGAGAAAGATGAGGCTTTCTGCTCCCGTAAAGATTTACAGCCTCGGAAACCCTGTACAGGGTCGCTATGGGTCGGCACCGACTCGACGGCACTTAACAACAACAACAACAATGTACCATGGGGAGTCCGGGTGTGGCGCTGTGGGTTAATGCACTGGACTGCAAAGTTGCTTGAGCCACAAGGTCGGCAGTTCAAACTCACCAGATGCTCCCTGGGAACCCTATACGGGGTCAACTCATGGAATTAAACAGTTGATCATCATGCTTTCACATTCCTTATTATTCAATTAATTCTGTTACTGTTTTCACTGCTAAAAACAAGAGGGAAAAATGAGGAAGAGAGGAAACAAATGTTTACTAACTGCTGACTGTGCTCCTGGCTCTTCACCAAGGGTAATCTATACAGCTTTCTTTGCATAAGCCTGATCCCAAAGCAACAACTTCAGCAGTTTATAAACAAACCACCTTAGGCGTCTACATCTAACAGCACAGCACGGACACTCGAGGAAGACTTGGTGTGGTTTTACATGCTGGTCCCCTTATCTTATGAACATTAAAGGATTACAAAAAGAAATTGATAAATACTGTCAGAAACCATGTCAAATGGCATCATCTTTCTATATTTCCTACTCTTGTTCCTCCTTTGTCTAGCCTGAGATCGTGTGAACACTCAGAAAACTCACAGTAGTTTTCCATCATCTGTTCTCCATTTTAACCAGTCAGTTTACCAGCAGTCTAAAAGGCTGGGGGCAGGGGGGGGCAGGAATCACCCTACTGTTATGAAACAAACAGAAAAATGTTATTTGACCATCACTAACAAGTATGAAAAATTAATTTTTAGTTTGATTTTTCTAAAAGGATGGTGTCATTTCCTCCAGTATACATAAAGTTCTGAAGGAAGCTTTCTGGATGAGGAGAGCTCAACTTAGTAAACAGTATGCTTATGAGCAAGTCCTTCTAAATGATCCCCTCTTCGCTTCTGGAAGATTCCCCAGGATGACAGCCGAATTAATGCCAATAGGGCTCTGAGGAAGCAGATCTCAGAGCTCTCATTTTGTAATATGAGCTGATCTAGTCCTTTGCCCAAGTATTTGGTCTACTAGATAAAATTGTGATCTGTCAGAGAAGAGGTTCTCAAATTGTACCTCAGCATATGAAGCCCTCTCATTGGCCCAGATGAAATCTTCTGCAAAAGCCCCATAGACTCCAAGATGAAAGCAGTGTAGGGCTGGTTGATGTGGTGGGCAAGAGGACCAAGTCCTTCCTTTTTTGGTACTGCTTACGCATTTCAAACAGAACCAGGGGATATTGCGTGGTTTAAGATTAGAAAAGGTTTAAAATTAGAGAAGCTGGACTATATGAAGAAGAACAAAGCCTCAGGATTGGAGGAAGACTCGTTAGCAACCTGTGATATGCAGATGATACAATCTAGCTTGTCTAAAGCGAAGAGGACTAGAGGAATTTACTGATAAAGATTCAAAGACTACAGCGTTCAGTATAAATTACACCTCAACAGCAAGAAAGCAAATATTCTCTCAGAGGGACCAATAAGCAACCATCGTGATATAGGGAGAAAAGACTACATTTGTCAAGGATTTCATTTTACTTGGATCCACAATCAACACTCCTAAAAGCAACAGTAAAGAAATCAAATGACAGTCTGCACTATCTGCTACACAAGACCTCTTTAAAGTGTAAAAAACAAAGACGTCACTTTGAAGATGACGGTGCGCCTGACTCAAGTCATAGTGTATTTTCAATTACTTTATATACTTTATATAAGAAAGACCAAGGAAGAACTATTATCTTTGAATTATAGCATTGGTAAAAAAAAAAATATATGGAATATTCCATGGGCTACCGTCGGAACTAACAAATCTGCTGCCAGAATATTTCTCAGAAGTGAAGATGGCTAGACATCATCTCATATGCTTTGGACCTGTTCTCAAGAGGGGCTATTGTTGTTCAGTGCCGTCGAGATGGTTCCGACTCACAGTGACCTTCTGTAGGGTTTCCAAGGAGCGGCTGATGGGGTTGAACCACGGATTCTGTGATGAGCAATCCAGTGCTTATCCTACAATGCCACACGAAAACTCCATCTAGAGGGATTAAGCCACGGGAAGTATATCATGCTTGGTGGAGTGGAGGGTCAGTGAAAAGGAAGAAGCCTCTCAACAAGATGGACTGACACAGTGGCTACAGTCAGACACAGCCAGGCTTCCGAGGAGGACACAGGACAGGGTTTTGTTCTGTTGTACCGAAGGTTGGTATGAGTCAGAACCAACATGAAGGCCAACTATCAACAACAATTCATTTCCCAGGGTGTTTACAAAGGCAATGCTGCTAAAGCCCAAGGGATCTACTTTTATGTTTTCTCTCTCCTTGATGATTTATTTTTTATTCATACTTTTCTCATTTTATTTTATTACATCTCTGTGTCCCAAAGTGTGCATACATAAAGTAAAACCATGTCTGGACACACTGCAGATGCTGTGTGAACTTAGGAATTTTGTGACATACTTAATTTGTGTGAACCTGAATATAACAATCATAATCTATATTTGTATCTCTTTGTAACAATACTCTAAGTGTATTTGCAAATTCAGGGTCATTACAGACACACATTTTTATCAAGATGCAAAGTTTAAGTGAATGAGAGAGTCTTGATCTCTAAAACCTGTTACCATGAGTTCGCTCTCAACAGTTGCTATCAGCTAGCTAGAGATATATATGGTACGGAGGTTATATTTAAACTAAAGGGGGAGAAAATGATATGACCCTGAGATTTAAAATGGGAAATGAATTGAAAGTGTTGCTAGGTAATCATTATAAAAAAATTAGCATCATACCGAGTCAGCGGCACACAGTAAAAACCATGTTATATGCCTTCATGGAGAGCTACTACTTCTAAAATCCTGCTCAACGGGAAACATAGCAGTATTTTTTTTAACTATTTCCTGAATGATGTTCACTAGACCTTAAAAAGTTATCACCCAAAGCCATCATGTTGTAAATGTGCCTGTGAGGAGATGCCCAGAGTTTGAAAGTCAGGGGTCCGTTAGGGAAAGAAGATTAAAAATCATGTTCGAAACCAGGTGGGTGGTGTGTAGGTTTCATTTAATCAGTGCGATGCCTATTTGTCCTGATCTTGGAAACTAACCCACAAACTAAGATTCATTTATCAACACTCTCCAAAGTTATCACACAAACTCAAGCAGCTTTGTGTGTACACTCTCCACTTGGAAGCCATAGAGATAATGACAGGGTCAAACCATGGCTTTGAGTTAATTCCGACTCACAGCGCCCCCTATAGGACAGAGGAGAACTGCCCACAGGGTTTCCGAGTCTACAGTCTTTATGGAAGCAGACAGCCGCAGCTTCTTCCTGTGGAGCAGCTGGTGGGTTTGAACAGTCGACCTTTAGGGTTGGCAGCAAAATGCTTCAACCACTGTGCCACCAAGGCTTCTATTATAATAGCGTTGTTGTTAAGTGTCTTTCAGTTGGTTCTGACTCACAGCAACCCTATAGAGTGTTTCCGAGGAGTGACTTGTGGCTTTGAACCACTGGCCTTGTGGTTAGCAGTCCAGTGCTTTTCCTGCAGTGCCACACTAGTACTTCATGATACCAATGTTCTTGTTTAATGTTGTAGAGTAGGTTCCAGCTTATAGAGACATAACCTATGTAGGGTTTCCGAGCAGCGGCTGGTGGGCTTGAACCACTCTACTAACTTGGCAGTTAGCAGTCCAGAGCTTTACCTACAGTACCACACCATGATAATGACAATTGTTGTTAAGTGCCGTCGAGTCAGTTCTGACCCACAGCGACCCTGTATAGGGCTTCCAAGGAGCAGCTGGTGAGCTTGAACCACCAACCTGGCAGTTCAAATGGCTTTGCAGTCTGGTGCATTAACCCATAGCGCCACACCAGGACTTTTATAGCTAGCATTTACTGAGTGCTTAAGGGACTGTTCTAAATACCCTACACGTCTCATCATTATCTCATCTGATCCCACAAAGGTAGATGTTAATATCATCTCTGTTTTACAAATAAATTATCAAGAAACTAAAGCCAGTAGCCGGGCCCAGGAATTGTGGATGCCAAGCCCTCCCCCACAGCCTTCACCAGTGGAGAGTAAGAGTGACACTGGGGATAAAGAGGGAGCAAACCCAAGGGCATTGGGCCCCAGATGCTGTGGTGACTAACAACACTGCACTGCTTTGTTGCCCTCCTCATCCTCCAGCATTAAGAGTTCAAACCACAGCTCAGCCTTATCCACTTTGATGCCCTGACTGATGCATTCTGAACTGCTTCCCCGAAGGTTATTTCAAATTCCTCCCTACTTCCTTCCCTCTCTCAGAAAACATGTAAGAATGAAGCTGAATGGGTGTCTCCTTTTATCTAAAGATTCAGATTCTACTTTATTTAAAAGGTAGAAGGAATTTGTAGTTGAGGTTGACACTTAAACTTTTAGTATTATCCAATCATCTTCCTTGTCTTATCTCCACAAACCAGTGAACCCTGTCGCCCTACTGATTTCGGCTTGTCTGGGTGAAACAGAGCACTGGGGGGGGGGGGGGGGTACCACTTTCTTTGATTCCACTTGTTTTATTCTCCTTATTGGTTTCAAACAAGGTCCAAAAAAATATCAGATATAACGTACACTTTGACAAGTGAGGTCCAATTACTGTCCTTTGAAAGGTTCCACCTTGTTTCCGAAAAATATGAAATAATTCTGTATCAAAACATTCCTTATTCCTTTAACCTACCCACTCTTGTCTCCACGCTATACAACAAACCCTATATGTAGGATCAACAATCAGTGCCCATGGAAGCAGCAGTCAAGGAATCAAACAACATACTGCACTCGAGAAATGTACTGCAGAAGGTCTCTGTAAAGTGTCAAAAAGCAAAGAGGTCACTTTGAGGACTAATGTGCATCTGACCCAAGCCATGGCATTTGGAACCTCCTTAGCGGCATTCAAAAACTGGACAATGAATAAAGAAGACAAAAGAAGAGCTGACTAATTCAAATTGTAATGTTGGCAAAAAATATTGAATGAATTCTTTATATTCTACCAGAAAATCACAGAAATCTGTCCTGGAGGAAGTGCAGCCAGAATGCTCCTTAGAGTTCAAGAGGGCAAAAATCCGTCTCCCATACTTGGAACGTATTATCAGGAGGGAACTGATGCTTCACTAAGAAAGGCCATCATGCTTGGTACAGTGAGAAGGAGGAAGAGGCCAACCAACCAGATGGACTGACACAGTGGCTTCAACAATGGGCCCAAACACACCTACTCCTGTGAGGATCCTGCAAGACTGGACTTCCTTAGGATTGTTGGGGTGGAGCCAACTCCACAGCATCTAACTGTAACACAGACGGGGCCTACACAGCGAGTATAATAAAAATCAACACTCTTCTTAGTGGCAAGTCAGTACCTTTCCTAGGCTCCAGGTCTATGAAGATGACCCCAGGACCCAAAACAAAACAAACCCCAACCTACTGTCATCGAGTTGATTCTGGCTCACAGCAACCCTGTGGGCAGAGTGTAACAGCCGCCTAGGGTTTCCAAGGCTGTAAATCTTCACGGGAACAGACTGCCACGTCTTCTCCCACAGCTGGTAGGATGGACTCGCTGGCCTTTAGGTTCAAAGTAATGTGCCTTAAACTCAGCATCACCAGGACTCTTCCTCTATATATATAGCCCTTGGAAAGTTACATGTTGTTGTGGTTATGTGCCGTCAAGTCGGTTCTGACCCATAGAGACCCTTAACAGGGTTTCCAAGGTTATAAATCTTTATGGGAGCAGAAAGCCTCATCTTTCTCCCATGGAGCAGCTGGTAGTTTCGAACTGCTGACCTTGTGGATCACAGCCCAATTCTTAACCACTACGCTACCAATCAAAGAAAAACAATACTGAGAAAATAAATCTGACCACTACACCTTGGCCACTTAATTTCAAAAGTAACATCCAAGCAAAAAAGACATTTGTACTGAACAACCTTTGGTTGTTGTTAAGTACCATCAAGTGGGTTCCAACACACAGCGACCAAGTCTAGGGTTTCTGAGAGCAGCTGGTGGGTTTGAATTACTGACCTTGCAGTTCAAATTAACCTTGCAGTCCAGTGCTTATCCTACAGTGCCACACCAGGAGAGCAGTATTCTGTTTGTTGGGGTAGGCCAGTGGAGACCTCCTTAGAATATAGGAATTAGGGGAGTGTTTTTTTCTCAATTGAATAGGGGTATACACAGCTGAAAGAGACACGGAACTTCTCAAGGAACATGTTCTATTTAGAGAAGGAAGTTATTGTAGGGTTAAACATTGTCCCAGAAAATCTTCATTGTCACTGTGCAAAGACAGGACGTCTCTCTTCTCTCCCTTTTTGTCCACATGTCACGCTGCCCTCAGTCCAGCAGAGTGGAACCAGCAGTGAGTTGGGGAGCAGAAGACTTTGTTTTCCATTACATTTTGCTACACACACTTTCTGAGTATGTTTGAAAATGGAAACAAAAGACTGAGGCCTAGCATTTGTTTAGGAGACGATTAACACTTCTGGCTGAGTGCAGCACTATCTACCTACCAGTATGAATTTTATGCCCTGGACTAGCTCTTCACCTCTAAGACTCAGTCTCCTGATCCGGAGATGGAAAAGGCAAAGAAAAATGTCCTTTAATCTTCCTCCCAACGCCAAGTTTAAAATGGCTAAATGAAACTATTTTGTGACTTATTTTCCACAAATACCCTTCATCTCGCACTTATTGTACAACAAATGTGATAATATTACTAGCAAAAGTGATGGACGGGAGGCAGGAGGGCTTGCAAAGATAGACTCAAGTGTTATGAGCCTGCTTTGCTCTGGACATTCATAGTTTTTAAGAAGAAGTGATTCTGAATCTATAATGGAGATGTAGTAATCTCCCCAGAGTCATTCTGAAGCATTTTGAAGCAACATTTGCATCCTGTCTTTGCATGTATTTGGTGACTGAGCCATCTCCAAATCCACTGCATCAGCCCCAATGCACTCTGGAAAGCCAAGAATTCACAGCAAAACCTAAATAAGAAAATAAATTACTGCAAAAAGAAAACTTTGGATTTGTCATCCTAATGATCCCTTATCATTAGGGTGGTAAATTATAAATTTATGGTAGATCTCTATTTATTTGCCCCGTCAACCAAAGAGGCTAAGTTTATTTTTCCCAGCTCACAATACAGACACACCTGTTAATACTGAAATCCCTTAGAACTGGCTTGTCTAAACCGTCCATTCTTACTGAAAGAGCAAGTTGTACTGTGTACCACAGAGAAAGACCAACATTCAGGAAATAAAGGAATCTTGTTGATTACAGTATTTTAAATGGGAATTCTACTTTGAATGTGTGGTTTGTTTGTGTTTTTAATTTGCTTATTTTTAAACACTTATATTCTGCCCTAAGGAGTATAACCAGACTGTAAATTACAAATATTTAACTCTCCCCTCACCACCCCCGCAAAAAAATTTAACATCAATAGGCAAAAACACATGAGGCTGTGTAACACTGGACTGACTCAACTTACCCTGAGGGTTGTTGTTGTTAGGTGCCATCTGAGCAAAAAGAAGGAAGATTATAACAAACAGATGTCTAGGAAGGCGTTAGTGTTCCTTCACTCAAGATTAAGATGAAAACATCAGAAAATGTTAACTATTGTGTGTGTTCTACTTTTTACTAAGGAAAAGGTCCACCTCACAACCCATTTAAAAATTAGTCATGGAAAGTGAAAAGAAAAAAAAAAAAAAAAAAGGGTGGTGGTGGGGGGGGATCAAAATGGAATCTTCAATTTCTTTTCAAAGAATTTTGACAAATGAAACTTCTACTTGCTTTCAAAGTCTGCTCGAATCTCTCCTCACAATGCTTTGAGAGCCCGCATACTACAACACAAAGGAACCCAAATGGTGCTAAATGGCATTAAAGATCATTGTAAAATACAGTACTATGTTAACTATAATATTGTACCCTTGGCTACATTTTTAGCAAATCATCTATGTTCAAAATGATACACAAAGGCTTCATTAATCATGATTGAAATAAAAAAAAATACTCGAAAATAACAAAATGACCAAACTTTGGCTTGGCTTCAACTTAAAAGTTAAAAACTTAAATCAGATCATTTAAAAACGGAACACTATGGTAGAGTCTGACATTATTGCCTATAAACTTAAATATTCTTCAAAGACATCTGAATACAGGTTTAGTTTTGCTTAAAGAATCATCTGGCACATACTAACCTCTAAAACTGTTGTAGGCATGGAAAATTCCTAAAATATATCATTACTATTGTTTGATAAATAAAACGTACCTCTGAAATTAGGGAGAATTTTGCTAGAAAGAGCATTACACAGAAGTTGCTATAATCTTCTGACTAGGGCTTTACAGTAAATAAGCAATCAATTTTATATTTTTGTAATTTCAGCACTAGAATTTATAGTAAGAGCCAGCTATGCCCTTCTCTTGCAACAAACTGTGCTGTAAGCCTACATCATTTAAAAAGGAATTATGAACTGTTTTGGAAGAGTGAATTTCCATTCCCAAAAGTTCAAATGGATCCAGGCCTGTGAGTGTTTTATTAAACTATCATTCTGTAGTCCTCAGAAACACATGAGAGTACGGCATCAGGTTTTAACCATGAATTCCTCTTCTCCCATTTGCTCTTAGCTCCTTGAATTGGGTGATATGGTATAAATGTTTCAGTTTATAACACATTGAGCTGGGAATCTTTAAGATTATTTAGAATATTAGGTGGGTGACTTCAATGCATTCCTAGATGCAAGCTGATACATATGTTGTTGTTGTTGTCAAGTGCCGTCGAGTCGATTCTGACCCATAGCGACCCTGTATAGGGTTTCCAAGGAGCAGCTGGTGAGCTTGAACCACCAATCCTGCAGTTCAAACGGCTTTGCAGCCTGGTGCATTAACCCACAGCGCCACACCAGAAAAGTTCAAGGTCCTAAAACTGACAGTACCATAAATTTCAGGATAGAAAATCAATGCAATGCTAGATTTGGTCCAGCAGGTGTCAGACTCACAGCCCATGCCATTAACCATGAAGATCGTTGGCCATGATGTGCCCTGGAGTCCATTCTGACTCACAGCGACCCTGGCACAGGGTTTTCACACTGTGATCTTTACAGGAGCAAAAAGCCTCATCTTTCTCTTGAAGAACAGTTGGTAGTTTCAAACTGCTGACTACATGTTCAAAGTACAAGAGACAAAAGTCTCACCATCCTCGCTTCTATGGAGCAATACTGCTTCCAAAAGAGGTCTGTTCTGACAGTCCATGGTCTTTCAATATTTCTCACTAACACCATAACTCAAATGTATCGACTCTTCCAGGGTCTTACTCATTCACCGCCCAGCTTTTGCGTGTCTATGTTGTTGTTGTAAAGTGCTGTTGAGTCGGTTCTGATTCATAGATAGCGACCCTATATAGGGTTTCCAAGGAGCTGCGGATGGATGTGAACCGCCGACCTTGTGACTAGCAGGCCAATACTTATCCTATAACACAACAGCAGGCATGCATATGAGGTGGTTGAAAATACCATGGCTCACTTAGTGACACGTTTACTGTTTAACGTTTTAGAATCCTTTTGCAGCAAATTTGCTTAATGCAGTAAGTCCTTTAATTTCTTGACTGCTGCTTCCATAAGCACTGATTGTGGATCCGAGTAAAATGAAACCTTTGACAACTTCCATCTTTTCTCCATTGATCACAATGCTATTTACTGGTCTAGTTGTGAGGAGTTTTGTTTTCTTGACATTGAAGTATAATCCAGACTGAAGGCTGTGTGCTCTCTGATCTTCATCAGTAACTATTTAAATCCTCCTTCGCATCCAGCAAGGATGGATGGATCATGTACTTATTGCTGGTTGTTAATGAGTCTTTCTCCAATCTTGTTCTTCTCCATGTAATCTACCTCTACAGTTATTTGCTCAAAATACAAATTAACTAAGTATGGGGAAAAGCTACAACCCTGACATACCTTTCCTGATTTTAAACCATTCAGCACTCCTTCATTCAGTTCAAATCACTGCCTTTTGGTCTATGCCCAGGTCCCTCAGGAAGAATGCAGTAAGTGTTCTGGAAGATTCTCGCCGCTCACAGTATGGGGACACAGTTTGTTACGATCCACAGAATTGACTGTCAATAAAGCAAATGTAAAAAACATTCTTGTGGTATTCTGTGCTTTCAGCCAAGATATACTTGATGTCAGCAATGATATCTCTAGTTCCAAGGCCTCTTCTGAATTTGGCTTGAAATTCTGGCAGCTCCCTCTTAATGTACTGCTACACCCAGTTTTGAATTATTTTCAGGAAATTTTTACTTGCCTATGATATTAATGTGGTGCTGTAGGATAATGCACTGGACCTCAAGGTCTGTTTGAACCACAAGGTTGGAGGTCCAAATTTGCCAGCTCCTCCTTTGAAACACCCTATATGGGGTTGCTATGAGTTGGAACCTACTTGGTAACAACTACATGATATTAATGATATTGTTCAATGATTTCCACATTTTATTAAGCTACCTTTCTTTGGAATGGGAACAAATATGGATCGCTTCCAATCAGTTTTGGCTAGGTAGCTGTCTTTCAAATTCTTGGCAAAGATGAATGAGTGCCTCCAGTGCTACATCGAACTGATGAAATGTTTCAATTCGTGTTCTGTGAGTTGCTGGAACCTTGTTTTTTGCTAGGGTCTTCAGCGCAGCTTGGATTTTTTTCCTTCAATACCATTGGTTTTTAAATATATGTTAAACCTCTTGAAATGGTTAAATACCCACCAATTCTTTATGGTACAGTGACTCTGTATTTCTTCTTTTGATGCTTTCTGCATCCTTCAATGTTTTGCCTATGTTGTTGTTGTTAGATGCCATCGAATCGGTACCAACTCATAGTGACCCTATGCACAACAGAACGAAACACTGTCCGGTTCTGGACCAACCTCACAATTGATCTGACAGTCTTCCTCTGCTATTCATAAGGTTTTCAGTGACTAAATATTTGGAAATAGTTCATCACTCCTTCCTAGTCTGTCTTCATCTGGAATTTCATCTGAAACCTGTCCACCATGGGTAACCCTGCTGGTATTTAAAATACCTGTGGCATAGCTTTCAGAATCATAGCAACTCACAAGCCACCACAGTACAACAAACTGACAGAAGAGTGGTAGAATCCTTCAATACGGCAACCTGAAGTTTGACATTTTTCTTCAGTTCTTTTAACTTGAGAATGCTGAGCATGTTCTTCCCTTTGATTTTCTGACGCCAGGTCTTTACATATGCCATTGTAATACTCTATTATCTTTTTGAGTTGCTCATAGAAAATTTCTACTCAGCTCTTTATCATTTTTCCTCAGTCATTTTAGCTTCTCTACATTCAAGGACAAGAATTTATTCTGACATCCATCTTGGTCTTTTCATTATTTCTTGTCTTTTTAATGACATTTTGTTTTCCTCATGTTCTTGATGTCATTCCACAACTTTCTTGGTTTTTAGTCACTAGTGACTAATGCATCACATCTGTTCTTGAGATGGTCTCTCAATTCAGGTGGGATATTCTCAAGGTCATATTTTGGCTCACAAAGAGTTGTTTTAATTTTCTTCAGCTTCAGCCTAAACTTGCACGCAAGCAATTGATGTCTGTCCCATCCATAGTCTACCTCTGGCCTTGTTTTGGCTGATGGTATTGGGCTTCTCCATCGTCTCTTTTCACAGATGTAGGCAATTTGACTCTTGTGTATTCCAGCTGGTGAGGTTCATGTATACAGTCATCATTTATGTCACTGAAAAAAAGATGTCTGCAATGAAGGAGTCATTGGTCCTGTAAAATTCTATCATTACCTCTCCAACATCATTTCTATCACCAAGGCCGAATCTTCCAACTAGCAATCCTTCCTCGTTGTTTCCAACTTTTGAATTCCAGTCACCAGTAATTATCAAGGAATACTGATTACATGTTTCATCAATTCCTGACTGAAGAAGATGGTAGAATTCAGTTTCTTCATCATTGGCTTTAGTGGTTGGTGCATAAATTTGAATAACAGTCATATTAACGGGTCTTCCTTGTAGGAATATGGACATTAGTCTATCACAGACAGCACTGTCCTGCAAGAGAGAGACTCTTTTTGATGGTGAATGTGACATCATCCCTCTTTGTCACCCTTAGCATAGTAAATCACATGAGTATCTGATTCACAATGGTCAACACCAGGCCATTTCAGTTCACTAATGTATAAGTTTAAGTATAAAGACCTTTATGTGGTTCATTTCATCTCAGACAACTTCCAGTTTTCCTAGATTTATACTTCGTATAGTCCATGTTCTGATTATTAATGGATGTTTGCAGCTGCTTCTTCTTATTTTGGCCAATTTGACTATGGGTCAGAACCGACTCGACGGCACTTCACAACAACAACAAACTTTAAGGCGGCAGCTCTTCCCTAGTCACATTTTGAGTGCCTCCAACCTAAGAGCTCATCTTCTGGCACTAAACCTGACAGCAATTCACTGCTATTCATGAAGTTGTCAGTGGCTAACCAGTCAGACGTGATCTGCCTCCCTTTTTTCTAATCTGTCTTAGTATGGAGCTCCACTGACACCTGTCCACCACGGGTGACCTTGCTGGTATCCAAAATATCCAAGGCCTAGTTTCTGGCAGCACAACAACACACAAGCCATCACAGTATGACAAACTGACAATTGAGTGGTGGTTTTGTGAGATCTGTTGTTGTTGTTATTAAATTCTGTCAAGTTGGTACCGACTCATAGAGACCCGGCATAGGGTTTCCACAGAGCAGCTGGTGGGTTTGAACTGCTGACCTGTGGTTCACAGTTCAGTGCTGATCCAACAGAACCACACCAGGAGTTTTAGACATTCGTGATAGTTATGTCTCTGAGAAAGGAATATGAAGATCCAAACAACAGTCAGAGCTAATAAATCAAGAAATCAGTGTGCTACTGGTAGGGTCTGGCTTTGTTGAAAATTGTATGTGCCAACACAGAGGGAGCTATTTCATTCAAGATAGTGAATGAAATGATTCTTGGCTACTGATGAGGAAGAGAAGGTCAAAGCTCAAGTAAATAGAAAGGAAAAGAGTGAACAGTATGTGAGAAACTAGGAAACCAAAGTAGCTTCGTTGCAAAAAGCAGCATTGAGTTGCACACATAAAACAGAAACCCATTTGAGGGATTTTTCGGGGTAAAGAGATAAGTGAACCTAAGTAGAGAATAAGGACAGAAAGGCAAGAAACAAAAATAAAGACAACTGTGCAAGGGAAACAAAATGCTACTGAAACATTTAGAACCATCGCCCATTTGAGGTCAAAGCATTTTGATGAAGAATCGAAGCATCAAGGGCAAAGTTCAGAAGGGTTAGGAAAGAGGAGAAATGGACAAAGGAAACACAGGAGAGTGGGATAAGTGTGTTGTGTGGGCTACACTCAATGATAGGGAAGGAAACAAGTATATGGATTGCTGAATAGAAAACGGATCTCCTTTGCAAACTTCCATCCAATTAACAATAAAAAAGTTTTAAAAATGCTTTAAAATAAACAAAAAAAACTGCAGCAGGCTGTCAAAGTATGACCCATTAATAGTTTATGAAATTCATTTTGTGGGGTATGAACAGCCTTAAAGAGAAAAGAATAGTATGTAAAATACAACTAGAAAATTCTATCCCAATTCACAATAGCAAAGGTATTAGTTCAGGAAGCCATATACTTACATATGCAATTGTGCATGTTGGGTCATAGTGTCACATGCATTTATACCGTGGGATGCAGGCAAAGGTTGGAAAGCCAATGTATTTCACATTCCACCAGTACTCATTTCTCCCCAAGCGGGACAGTAACTACCAAAGGCAATATCCCAAAATCCCAGAAGGGAAGTATGGCAAAACATAAAACAACATCTCATTTTTGCATTTAAAACATGCTGTGTAAATTGCTAAACAGAAGTCAGGGGGAAAGAACTCACAATATTCATTGAATGCCATCAGGAGAAATGCCTAACTTACCCAGTCAGACTGCGGGCCCCATTCCCAGCTATTCCCCCGCATGCTGCTATGTTGGAGGAGACAGAAAGGCTGAAGATGAGGGGAAGGTGGACCTACTGTATCAGCTGGGCAGAAGTCTCCTTTCCGAGAGGTTAAAGGACACAGGAATTGGTTCCTATCCAGACAAGATGGGACGGGATACAGAGGTAACATGTTCAAATGTCGGTTCTCAACCCAAGTGAAATACACCCAGCACATGTTAGGCCTCTTAGAAGTGTTTGCTGAATGTCTCAGAATCACCAACAGTTCTATCAACACTAAGCCAGTGTCTGGGGGTTTTCCATAGTTTGGAACTTCTTACTCCAAGTTACCACCTACCTGCATCCTCAGAAACTGTGAGTGTTGTTTATAATGTCTCTTCTCTGGCTTTCAAAAGTACCCAGAAGCCACTGCGATGGCTACCTTTAAACTAAGCTGTGCTCCATTTTCCCCACTGACAAGGAACTATCTTCCAGAAATTCAAAGCAGCTTATTTTGTTAAAAATAAATTGAAACTGAAATGACACAGGGCCATTCTGAATGGCTTGGACTTAGTATGGACAGGGATGAAAGAAATTAAGTCCCTTAAAATCACTGTCCTAGGCCACCAAGAGGCATGTCACAGTTTACCAATGACGTTCACACGTACCAATGATATTCACACTTGCTTTTTAGGAGCACAGGGTTTGGTTTGGTTTGTACAGTTGGTTTGGGATTCAGGTACTTTTTTAAAAAAATCGTACTAATAAAATTAGTAAACACTTCAGAGTAGCTACTATGTGCCCGGCGCTCTTCTAAGCGCTTTATAAATATTACCTGATTTAAGAAATGCATTACACAACCCCTGCTCCTTTCCATTACCTTTGCAGTGGTTTATGCTGTTCCATCGGAAATAGCTCTGCTTCCCCCATCTTCCTCCTGCAAAAGATGAAGAAAATATTGTTAGTGAAGTAGTCACGAAGGCACACACGTTTTACAACATTGTCTGATATCTCCTAAACTCAAGAGTGCCAGAAGGGCTTCATCGAACTTTTCTAAGCAATTATTTTAGCTGTCTAACTGGACAATGAATAGGAAGACCGGAGACGAACTGACGCATCTGAATTATGGTGCTGATAAAGGACATTTAAAGTACCATGGACTGCCAAAAGACCCAACAAATCTGTCTTGGAAGAAGTGCAGCCAGAGCGCTCCTTAGAAACTTTGGACATATTATCTATCAGGAGGGACCAGTCTCTGGAAAAGGACATCATGCTTGGCAAAGTAGAGGGTCAGCACAAAAGAAGACGACCCCACCCGACAAGATGGACTGGTACAATGAGTCCAAACGTAATAATTGTGAGGCTGGTGCAGGGCCAGCAGGGTGTCCTTCTGTTGTCATCAGATCATTATGAGTCGAACCGACTTGATGGCACCTAACAACAATCAACTTTACTGAGTTCCTAGTTGGAGCCATGAAGACAACAGAAGCAGATTTAGAATGTAGCAGGTATGACTCTGTGCCCTGGGTGCAACTTGCGGGGGGGGGGGGGGGGGTGCCCACAAGCGATTTTTATTTGCCATTGTAGCTTCCATTGCCAGCTATGGGAAATCATCTAGCAGTTCGAAGCTAGGCGTCCTGTGTGCTACTTTCCCTAGGCATGCCTCAGAATAAGACCGCATCACTGTAAAGACACTAAGAGATATGATAAACAAATGCCCTGTAGCGTCAAAAGAAGAAACACTGTCCTAACAAAAAGTTAAACGTACTGGGAAACAGATTCAACATCCTCTGTGACTCAAAATTCTTCCACATGTAAAATGACTTTTCAAAGTATACTCTCTGATGTTTTGTTTGGTTTTGCTTTTGGGTGTTCAGTACCTTATGCTTGCTGGGTCAAAAAATTGTGTTCTAAAGATTAAAGCAAGTTGGTGGGTGGAACAATGAGAGATTTACTTAGATTTGAAAGGAAACTGTTGAGAAAGTCTCCACTAGGGGTCCAAAGTACATGGCTCCAAAAATGTCTCTCATTTCCAGGAATGATCATACTTAGCAATGTGCCCTCATAGTAATAGAGTTCTGGTGTGGCGCTGTAGGATCAGCACTGGACTGCAAGGTCAACACTTTAAATCCACCAGCTGCTCCCCAGAAACCCTATATAGGACCGCTATGAGTCATGCTAACAAAGCTGATAAGAAATTCACATATAAGGCCATAATGCCTATTAATTCATTTACAACGAACAACTGCCAGGCAGTAGGACACATGTCCCATCTTGGACAATATTTTCACACGTCTTTGTTATTGCTAGGTACCATCAAGATGGTTCTAACTCATAGAGACCCTCTGCACAACGGAAGGAAACCCTGACGATTGTTGCTACATTTGAGCCCACTGGTACTGCCACTGTATCAGTCAATCCATCTTGTTGGGGGTCTTCCTCTTTTTTGCTGACATTCAACGTTTCCAAGTATGGTGTCCTTCTCCAGAGATTGGTCCCTCCTGATAACATGTCTTAAGTAAGTCTCATCATCCTCACTACTTTAGCGAACAACTATTGACTGAAAACCAGTGAATCCCAAGAAAAGGCACCTTATAGGCAGGTTAAACATCAAGCTACACTAGCGGAAGATTGTTTAGGGAGTGTATCAGAGCAAGCCAGTGGTTACAGTCACCTTCTGGAGGCCTTGGGGCTCTAGAATTATCTTCTCCACCAGCACCACCATCATCCCAGTTCAAATGGCCATCATCTTTCTCCCAGAAAAATGCAAAACCACTTATAGCTGTTTTCTGAGTTTCTTTCCCTTTCTCCCCTTCAACCTACTAGCCACAGTGTGGTCAGAATAAGCATCTTAAATTAGAAAACTGAGCTTGACTCAGCCCCACTAACTCTGACCTGTGGGACACTTATATTTTCCACCTCCAAGGTTTAATGGGATGCTGCTGTCCCACTTTTGGAACATGCTGCCACCTGGTGAGCGCCTGTATAATTGCATGCATCTGAAGAAACAGGTCTCATCCCACCATCCCCAGGACCAGTGACCCCTCAAAACATATGTGTCCCCCTAATTGTATTAAAATGCCTATTTCCTCAAAATTTATTTTCATTCATTCAAAATGCCTCCCATTACTGAAAACACATTGCTTCAACAAAAAAGTCAGCGCAGAAAATAACTTAGTCTTAAAAAGGTTAAGCCCGTTAATGTTCTGTTTGATGCTGGGCCCTGGCTTGGCCCACGTACCTCCCCCGTAAACACACAGGACCCTCACAATCTGCAGATCCTAGTCAAATCTCACTTCCATGACCCCCAACAAAGATCAGCTCTCTCTAGTTTGAGCCCCTAAAACACCTCCATCTTCTCCTTCATAGCACTATTCCCGGCCTACGATGACACGTTTACATGATTATTTATGTTCATGTCCCCCGCTGAGCTACAAGCTCCAGGAGGATAGATCCTGTGAGTGTTGTCTTGTTGTTGCTGTTGTTGTTAAGTGTCATCGAGTTGGTTTCTACCCCATAGTGACCCTGTAGAGGGTTTCTGAGGAGCGGCTGGTGAATTTGAACTATGCCAACCTTTCAGCTCAAACCGACCTTGCAGTCCAGTGCATTACCCACAGCGCCACACCAGGACTCCACTCATGGTCTTTGTTGTTGTTGTTAAATGCCGTTGAGTCGGTTTCAATCAATGTCGTTGTTGTTTTTATGTGCCATGGAGTCGATTCCGACTCATAGTGACCCTGCACAGGGTTTCCGAGGCTGTTAATTTTTAAGGGAGCAGAAGAACGCCTCATCTTTCTCCCGCGGAACCGCTGGTAGTTTCAAACTGCTGACCTTATGATTCATAACCACTACGCTACCAGAGCTCCTTAGTGACCCTCTAAAGGGTTTCCAAGGAGCAACTGGTAAGCTTGAACCACCAACCCTGCAGTTCAAACTGACTTTGCAGTCTAGCACATTAACCCACAGCGCAACACCAGAACTCCCTCATTGTCTTAGCACCTTCCAAAACATCAGCACAGAGTTAAGTATTCAATGCTTATTTTGCTGACTTGGTGGCTAGGTCTATCGGACTCTGTTACGCTACATGCAACACCCACAAACAAGGCAATTCTGTTGAGCGTTATCACTTGGTTTTCCCAAGTGGAGTCCCGCCCTCCCTACAGTGCCCTCCTGCCCCCAAGGCACCACGAAACAGAGGGGCACTGTCTACGTTCATTCTGAAACTTCTAAGTTTCCTATATGGCTTCGCTGAAATACATCTTAAGATATTAAAAAAGAAACAGGACAAAGTTCAGGGTACATTTGGCAACACAGTCAGGAGAACGTGTGCGGGCAGGTTACTAAGAAACACGATAAACAGAAAAGGAAAACATAAATGTGGCCAACGGTAGCCTTTGATGAGACAGCACTGGTAAACGGACCCATGCGGACCCACTTGGACACACGCATACAGCTCTGCACACAGACACACATGCATGCATATGTGCATCTATACAACTGCACACACAGTAGTCTCAGAGGAAGGAGCATCCACATCTCGGTGACTGCTGTGGTGTGATATTGCCTTCACAGCAGCATGGCCAACACTGAGACAGTATGACAGTTCCTGAAGATGACCCCGTACCAGACCTCCTTTTCCATCCCCACGACTTGACCCTGCGTGCGTGGCTCTCAGGAGACCAGGTGTATGCTGCCTGTGACTCTCTTATCTGCCCGACACCCCAACAACCAGCTGCCATTTTCTATCTCACTGCACACGGTGTTTTATTGGCCCACAACTATGAGTAGACGCTTGTAGTTATTTGTTTAAAAACCGCTTCCATAGTATTTCAGCCCTCTCATGCAACAGGAATGAGGACCAAACTGGCAAGAAAGAATATACCACAAGTTGGTGGTTATGTGCCGTGGAGTCAGTTCTGACTCACAGCGACCCCTATAGGGTTTCTGAGGCTGTAAATCTTTAAGGGAGCAGACAGCGTCATATTTCTTCCATGGAACAACTGGTTAAGTTTCAAACTGCTGACCTTGAGGTTAGCAGCCCAACTCATAACCACTATGCTACCAGAGCTCCTTACCACAAAGCATTTGGCTCTATATTCTTATTGAGCTGTGGGTTCTGGGAGGGCCAGTTTCAACCATTCAATCAATCCAGAGTGTGTACTAGATTAAGCTAGGTGTTGTTGTCCTTGGTGCTATGGACCCAGCTCCAAACCCCTGTACTTATGGAGGTAACATTCCAGGAGAAGAAAGAGACAGTGAGCAACCCTGAAGTACAATGAGCGCTATGCAGAAAAGCAAACAGGGGAGAGCTATGGGAAAGTGTGTGTGTGTGTGTGTGTGTGTGTGTGTGTGTGTGTGTGTGTGTGAAATCTGAAATTGTGTGACCAAGGAAAGTCCCTGGGAAACTGGCATTGGAACAAAGCTGAAGGGAGCGCGGAAGAGTCATGCAGGTTCCAAGGAAGACAGTCACAGAGGAAGCAGCAGGTCCAGGTGTGGCATCTGTCCTGGGCACAGCAAGGAGAAGCAGGCAGCATGTGGTGGGATCTGAGGTCAGAGGGTAAGTATCGCATACCTTGTGTTAATGGCCTTCCCTCTATCACACTTCACTGAATCCGTGATAAAACGTCTTTTATAAATTGAAGGTCTATGGTACCAGTTTCCAACGGCATATGCTCCCTTCATGTCTCTAGGTCACATTTTGGTCGTTTTTACAGTATTGCAAACTTCTTTATTCATGCTGTTGTACACTTCACAGACTATGGTATTGTTGCCGCTACAGAATGAAACACACTGCCCATTCCTGTGCCATCCTCACAAACCACTGCTCGAGCCCGCTGCTGCTGCGATTGTGCCGACCCATTTTGTTGGGGGTCTTTCTCTTTTCACCTGACCATCAACAAGACTTGTTTTTGTGCTGGGAAACCAAAGAATTCCTCTGACTCCTTGTTGTAGGATGTTCACTACAATGGTCTGGAACCAAACCTGCAGGTGATAAGACCACCTCCCCCCCCACCCATTTAAAAAACAAAAAAGATTCCTAGGTGTATGGAGGACAACTGAGGGGTTTAGAGAAGAGTCTCAATACGACCTGATATGTGCTTTGAAAGGACCGCTAGGGCTGCTGTGCTGAGAACAATCAGAAGAGCGGGGGACAGTAGGAAGCGTGAGGCCACGCATTAAGCTGCTAGACTAATGCAGGATGCAGGCTCCGGCTCGGCTCGTGTGCAGCAGTGAAGACGCCCTAAAACACTTGCTGGACTCTCCAGCTGACACCAGTGTGAGTCACGGAATTGATCGGAAATGGCCTCAGACTCTTCTAAGTATTCAAGGACTGGTCTTAGTGGGCTTAATCCTTTGATGACTAAAGATGACTCTTGTTTGAAGGATTGCTTTTATAGATGAAAATGCAATGAGTGTCTCTCTCCACGGAAGAATATTTATGACCATCGCCATGGGAAACACAAAACAGAGGAATTGAACATAAAGGCATTTCCCTATATCCGTCACCACTGAATACTGGCATTTTCACTGACTCTAAAAATAACAGGCTTCTTCCCTCCCTTAAAGAAAGAGCATTTTTCTGATTGTCACCATGGTAGTTAATAACCTTATTTAACAAAAGGTTTGTCACTTGAAGATCTAGAGATATATTGTTGTTGTTAGATGCCATTCAGTGGGTTCCCACTCATAGCAACCTTACGCGCAACAGAATGAACCATTGCCAGGTTCTGTATCTTCCTCATTATTGTTGCTATGCTTGAGCCCTTGGTTGCAGCCACTGTGTCAGTCAGTCCATCTGGTTAAGGGTCATCTTCTTTTTCCATGACCTTCTACCTTACCAAACATGATGTCCTTCTCCAGGGACTGGTCCCCTCCTGATACCATGTTCAATAGGTACGTGGAATGAATTGAATTCTCCCTACCCTCGCCTCGAAGGAGCATCCTGGTTGGACTTCTTCCAACAGAGGTTTGCTCATGCTTCTGGTAGTCCATCACCAATACTACAATTCAAAAGCATCAATTCTCCTTGGTTCTTCCTTCCTTATTCATTGTCCGACTTCCACATGCATGAGAGGCGATTGAAAATACCCTGGCTTTGGTCAGGTGCACCCCAGTCTGCAGGTCAATGTGATCTAGCCCTGCAATTGCTCAGTTCTGCAAGTCCAGGTCCAGGCAGAAGGAACTGCATGAGGAAGCCACACCATCCCATACAGACTGTTCCCCTGAGAACCTCATAATGCTAACATGGCATAAAGTGAAAAATGGATGTGGCAAAATGCCAAGAGAGCTACATGAAAGTATCCTTCTTATTCTCTGCTCTGCTCCAGGGGTAGAAAAGGTTGAGGAGATAATCGTGCATAGCTGTTGTCATGGGAACTCTTCCATCCATCCAGGCAGTGAAAAGGCATCTCAGCTGGTCTCACCTATACTCTAAATAAGCATCTTCCCCTCAACAGAAATGCTGCCATTTAGTCAAACACCACCAACAGGCCTGATCTCTACTGCAAACAAAATTAGACTCAGATTCTCAAAAGTAATACTTACCGTTGGCTTGCTTTATTTGCTCGGCTTTTTTCAAAGTGTGTGAAGATCCGAGAATCACTCAAGGTGAATCAAGTTTTACCATCACCCTCAGGATCACACTTCAGTAGGCACTAGAATTGCCTGGGGAGAGTCTTGAGGAAATGCAAATTCTGACTCAGTGGGTACTGAGGGGGCGGAGCTGAGATTTTGAACTGTTGAGTGCTACATGTACTTTCTTTATTATCCCTCTTTCCATTCCCTTTACAAACACTACTGGTAAAGACTGGAACAGCTACGTTGAAGACTAAATGATTCATTTATTCTTAGACTGAGAGAAGACTGTGCCCTCCATGGTTTTGCAAAGTTAAGCCTTACTGCTTTGTGTTTGGGGCTGAGCAAATGCTTCTGAAGTTAACATATAACACGACAACCTTGACCAGAAATCATAACTCCAAATATCTACTCTGACAGCGTAGTGGTTACGAATCGGGCTGCGAACCGCAAGGTCAGCAGTTTGAAACTACCAGCTGCTCTGCGGGAGGAAGATGAGGTGTTCTGCTCCCGTAAAGATGAACAGCCTTGGAAACCCTGTGGAGGGTCGCGATGAGTCGGAACCGACTCCTTGGCACATAACAACAACAACAACACACACACACACATACATACATGGGGTAGAGTCCCTGTGTGGCCCTGTAGGATAAAGCACTGGACCGCAAGGTCTGTTTGAACCACAGGGTTGGCAGCTCAAATCAACCAGCCACTCCTTGGAAACCCTATACAGGGTCACCATGAGTCTGAACTGACTCGACTGCACTTAACAACAACATATATGTGGGCAGGGTTCTGTCACAGAATTCTAGCCCTGCACATGGGAGACTCAAGTTCAATGTCTGGCCTATGCGCCTGTCTCGTGCACAGCCACCACCCAACTGATGTTGAACGGTTTTTGATGAAGCTTCCAGACTAAGTAAGATTGGGAGAAAGGATTGGGCACCTCCTTCTGAAAGATCAGCCAATGAAGACTCAGGGATCTCAGTGGTCTGATGTGCAGCCAAGGCAGGGGTGGAGCCTGGCCAGGTAGCAGTTCAACCTGCTAAACATGGCATCCCTCATGGGTCAAGGGCCGGCTTAGTGAAAACAAACAGCCACACACTAGACACAGAGTCCCTGGGCAGTGTAAATGATTACTGTTCTGCTTCTAAACCAAAAGGTTTGAGTCTGCCCAGAGGTGCCTGGAATCAAGGCCTCACACTTTACTTCTCAAAACTCAGCCACTGTTAAACCCCCGGGAGCACCGTTTGCTCTGCCACACTTGGGGCCACCCAGAGTTGAGATCAAATCTTTGGCATGTGGTTACTGATTGCAATCTATCCATTGATTGTTCTTATAACTGGCTAATTAGCAATCGCCCCAAGATTTTCCTTTTATAAACATATATATATATATATTGTTCCGGTGTGGCGTGGCACGTTAAGTACTAGACTGCTAACGGCAAGGTCGGTGGTTCAAACCCACCAATCCTTCCTCAGAAACCCATATAGGTTAGAGCTCAATCCTTCCTCAGAAACCCATATAGGTTAGAACTCTGCAAACCAGAAAGCGAACTGTGTCTGTGGACTTCCCCTAAGTCATTCAAGTCTCTACCCTAATGACTAATTTCTACTGTGATAGCTAAGGCATTGTGTCAACTTGGCTGGGTCAGAATTCTCAGTGGTTTAGCAGTTAAGATGTAGTTATCACTTCCATGATGAAATTGCAACTATTACAATTAACGCCATGACATGATTTGATATGATAAGCCCTAATCTGATGTAATTATCCTATGTTGTAAATGCTCATTTCTAGGATGCTAATGAGGTCAGATGCAATCTATAGGATAAGATTGTATCTTGACTCAATCTCTTTTGAGACATACAAGAGAAGAGACGTGAACTGAACTCAGAGAAACTTACTGCCACCAAGATAGAAGACACAGGAATGGACCATCTCCTTTGGACCTGGGGTCCCTGAATTGTGATACTCCTAGACCCAGGGAAAGATCAATGCCAACATGTATGGTGATCTCCAAGGAATACCAGCCTAGTGACGCTGAAAAGAGACAAGGATCTTTACCCAGAGCCAATAAAGAGAAAGCCTCCTCTGTGCCCTCTGAATTTGAACTTCTAGCCTTCCTAAACTATGAGAGAATCAACGTCTGGTTGTTAAAGCTAGCCACTTGTGGTTTTTTCCGTTATAGCGGGTTTATGTAACTAAGACACCTACCAACAATGAAAATTTAATTTGACATTTGTTTTACTAGTTCTAAGAACTGAACACCCAAACCAATCTGCTCTTGACGCCACCAAGGGCGATGTTGAAAACATGGCGAGCATGTGTGTGGACACTTAGGTAAAGGGTCAATCGGATTGGGGTGTCTCTGGCAAGTGACGGGCAGGGGAATCAATCTGTAACTCCAGAGTCACTGCTAAAGAAAACAACAAAGCCCCTGCTCTTCTGACGGCTTTCTTACACCACATCAGCACCTGCCTTAGAGAGCTGACTATGATCCACAAAATCACACTGACTCTGCTGGTCTGCACAGTGACACCCACCTAAGTCACCAGTACCTCCATGTCCTCTATGCCCTCCCCTCCTGATGCTCTATAAACATTCACCCAATTCACAATATAAAGTTGAAAAGGAAAGAAAATGTTGTTGCTGTTGTTAAGTGACGTCGTCGAGTCAGTTCCAATTCATAGTGACCCTGGCCAGCTGGTAAGTTTGAACTGCGGATCTTGCAGTTCACACTGATGTTACAGTCCTGCGCATTAACCCACAGAACCACACCAGGACTCCAAGAAAATACTAGAGTTAGAAGATGTTAAAAGGACGGGAGGCTGCAGCAAAGTGGACAAACGCTGCTTTTTATTAATTTTGTTATTTTATTCACTTGTTTATAACTCACAGGGTTTTAAGTGGCTTGCAAGCAGTGGCCTGGGGCTGAACAACACAGAACAGGGATCTACTTCATGGCCAAGGATCTCAGTGTGGACCCTGAGCACAGGGCCGCCATCTGGGGGTTTGCAGAGAAAACAACCAGCAATGGACAACACTGCAAAGTATGAGTATTCAGGAACACTTAATCGTGCTCATGAGGAATTTGTACATGGACCAAGAGGCTGTTGTTCAAACAGAACATGGGAACACTGAATGGTTTAAAATTAAGAAAGGTATGCCAAAAAGGTTGTATTCTTTCAGCATACTTATTCAACCTGTATGATGAGCAAATAATACGAGAAGCTGGGTTCTATGAAGAAAAATGTGACATCAGGATTGGAGGAAGATTTATTAACAACCTGTGATATGCAGATGATAAAACC
>NW_006408559.1:3723565-3744394 GCF_000296735.1 Chrysochloris asiatica
TAACAGACTCAAGCGTGGCAACAATAGTGAGGTTGGCCCAGGATCAGGCAGTGTTCCGTTCTGCTGTGCATTAAGGTTGCTATGAGTCGGCACTGACTCGATGGCACCTAACAACAACAAAGGAATCTGGTAATTACTCTGGATTTGGGGCTGTTTGGAACAAAACCTTTATGTATTTTTAATTTTTCCAGTTCCTGTTTGCATTTGAACAAACTAGAAGAGGAAGAAATTAGACAATTCAAAGTGAATTTTTTGCCTCTGGGACCCCTCAGTTGGCAATGTGAATGAAGGGTACTCCTTTGCAGACCCATTAGATACAGACTGCAGGACAAAGGCCCCCAAATGCCAGTCTGGTAGCACATCAACAAGAAAACACCCAATACTCTGTCACCAGCTGGGTTCTGTCACCCAGGGAGAGGACAAAGAGCCTCCCATGTGCCACCCTGCAGAGCCACTGTGGGGTCGAGTCTAACTAGGGTGGGAGGTGAACAGAGAGCTGGAACACTGAAATCCATCATTAGGGTTCTCACTGCCTACAGAGCAGCCCACCTCACCAAACACAGGGCCTGACCCCTGCCTGCTCTTAAGCTCCGAAAAGGAACCCACCTACTTGGACGGACAACAGAATCAATTGCTGGATCGGCTAAAATGAAAAACGTGAAGCCAAGTCAGGAGCCAGAATCCCAATGCCAACACACCCATATGTCCCAATGAAGCGCAAGAACAGGGATGGGAAAGGATGTCCCTCTCTGCAGGTTCTACTGAGACCCAAGTCTCCCAGGCTGCAGGCAAACATGCCTGAGGTCACTCCAGGACTGAGGGAGGGGGAGACAACAGAACTCTGGCCTTAGTCATCTTCCAAGGACATGAATGAGTCTCTATCACTGACCAAAAGATCAGGAAATCCGGGGTCACTTCCACAAGGATCTGTGTTGGGGACCATCCAGGGCATTCTGACTTCTGATCATCATCCATCATCTGGACTGGGGAGGAATTTGAACAAGTGCAAGGTCAACAAATAAACAACTGAACTTTGGAAAACAACTAACCAACAAATGCGGGTGGTGGGCAGGGGGCGGGGGAGTGTGGTGGGGGGAAGGCCTTTGGACTGGGGGAAAGAAGAGAGAAGAGCGTGTTCAGAAGGAAAGCATGACTTTCTCTAGAACTGAGAACAGAGCGGAGAGCCCTGGTGGATCCAAGAGGGAAGGTGACAGGGAGGTCTCTCTGGAGAACAGAAAGTTCACAAAAGCCTGGGCGTGTTCTTGCTTCCATTCCCGCCCACCCACGGCTCTGGGGCAAACAAATTCTTGGCTGAGCAGGTATGTGTGGGAGGTCTGCTTTATTTTCCAATGTTCCAGCTTTGCCCAGAACTACTTAATCAGAATTTTCAAGGTCATACATTCAAGGATGATGTGATGGTCTTACCAAACAGACATTGTGAGGTCTCCGGGGAACAGGAGGCAGGGATGAGAGGAGGGGAAAGAAGGAATTAGCAATCCTCATCTGACCTAGTTTTCCCACCCACTTGCACTTTAGATGCTATGTTCTCAGAAAACCACCAAACTGGAAAAACGCATCGCTTAGAGAAACAACAACCAAATCTCCTGTCATCTAGTTGATTCCGATTCTTACAGTAACCCCACGGGTCAAGTAGGACTGCTCAGTAGGGTTTCTGAGACTGTAAAATTGCTTTCATCTTTCTCCAGAGGAGTAGCTGGTGGGTTTGAACCCCTGACTCTGTGGTTAGTAGTCCAAAATGACCCACAATGCCACCAGGGCTCTTAAAAAAGTCTTGCTGTTGGATGCCATAGAGTCAGTTCTGACTCATAGCGACACTATGCACAACAGAACAAAACATGTCCCGCTCCTGCACCATCCCTCACATTGTGTTAGAGCCCATGAATGATGCCACTGTGTTAATCCATCTTGTTGAGGGTCCTCCACTTTTTCACAGACCCCTGATTTTACCAAACATATCATCTCTATGTTTCTCTCTCCTGACAACATGTCCAAAGTATGAGAGACAAAGTCTTCCTATCCTGGCTTCTAAGGAGCATTTTGAGTGTACATCTTGAAAGACAGATTTGTTTGTTCTTCTGGCACATAATTCTCCATGGCACTTTCCATAGTCTTCACCAACACCGTAATCCAAATGCATCAATTCTTCTCCAGTCTTCCTTATTCGTTGTCCAATTTTCACAATAGCTGATTTTAATAGAATCGTTCCCTAACCATAGGCACAATTCTACAGCCTCAGAACACTCTATCCCTGTCATTGCTATTTTACAGAGGCACAAAAAGGCTAAGTGACGTGTCCAAGACCAACAGTTGGTAGAGCAGACCCCAAACCAAAGTCAAACCAACTGCCATGGGGTCTGTTATGATTCATGGTGACCCCATGTGTATCAGAGGAGAACTGTGCTCTGTAGGGGTTTTCAACGATTGATTTTCGCAAGTAAATCTATTCGAACCACCACCCTTGTTAACCGTCTTCACCAGTCCCATAGTATTATCTGTCCTCTCTCTCCGATCTGCTGTCACGAACTATCAAAAGGCAGAAGGGTACCAAGAATTCTTTTCAGTTATGCTTGCTGCTGTTAACCTGTGAGGTTGAGTTGATTCTAACTCAGAGCGACCCCTAAGAGACAGAATAGAACTGGCCCACAGGATTGCTACGGACGGACCAGTCCCTGGTGAAGGACCTCATGCTTGAGAGTCAGCAAAGAAGAGGAGACCCCAACGAGATGGACTGACACGTTGGCAGCAACCACGGGTTCAGACATGCCCATGTGAGGACGGTGCAGTGCTCTGCTCTGCGTCGGAACCGACTCAACAGCACACAACACAATAACAGGCTTTATGGGAAGGAGTCCTGGTGGCGCGGCGGGTCAGGCAGTGGGTTGCTTACCACAAGGTTGGCGGCATGAAGCCACCTAAGGGAGAAAGATGAGGCACTCAGCTTCCGGAAAGATCACAGCCTGGAAACCCTAAAGAGCAGCTCTACCTGGTCCTGCCGGATGGCTCAAAGTCGGAATAGACTCGAGGGGCAGTGGGTTTGATTTGGTTTCTGGAATCTTTCCAGCAGTTCTTACCATTAAAGCATGCTTCAAGAGATGACACTAATGCCTTCTCCCTTGAAGATGGTAAGTTCAAACCCCGACCTTTTTTTTAGATGAGCACTAACTGAACCCGGGGCTCCTGAGTTCAGGTATACTGATTAGTTTTACCACTGCAGTGAGAGTTTTAACTACTTTCCTGAGAGGACGATTACCATATCCAGACCGTACCTTAAGATACAGATAATATCCAACCCTTGTTGTTAAGTATCTTTGAGTTGGTTCTGACTCATAGTGACCCTGTATAGGATTTCCAGGGAATGGTTGTGGGTTTGAACTGCCAACCTATGGTTAACAGTCCAGTGCTTATCCTACAGCACTACCCCAAGACTCCACAGTACCAACAATAGCGCTTAAAAAGTCCTATCATTTTAGGAGGGGCTGGACTGGTCCCAAAGCTGAAAACATAATTCCCCCTCTGGCACTCCCTGATGAAAAGTAACTGAGGACAAGGCTTTGATCCCTGTTAAAATGTCAAAGCTGCTCTTATCAGTTTGTAGGGAAAGTTGCATTGTTATCTTTTCAAACGATAGATAAGAACTTCAGGTGGTTTCCACATCCAGTTCACCTGTCCAAGTCTGAAGGCATTCACGGCTGGCTTCCTCCAACTATCCAGGGGTTGGCACTTAACAGGGGCTCAATACTGCCAGTGTGTGTGTGAATGACCCAATCAATCAATGAGCACCTGAAGTTTAGGGCAAAATGACGATGCTTGTAGGAATCAATTACACATGCCTGTGGCTTCTCTGAGTGTTAACACCGGCGCCCCCGGTTTACTTGTTTAGATTTGGGCTTTTTAAGTGACACTGTGCCCAACTCTTGCAGGTAAAACACAGGTATGTGGCACTGTAGGATCACCACTGGACTTTGAACCACAAGGCTGGCAGTTCAAATACATCACCTGTTCCTTGGAAACCCTATACAGGGTTGCTATGAGTCAGAACCAACTCAATGGCACCTAACAAGAACCATACTCAACTCTCTCAGGTAAACCACAAGTATGTTAAAAAGTGCAATACAGTGAAAAGCCCTATTTTTGAGCCTATTAAACTATAACATACTTAAAAATACATGTGTTATCAGGTGCCATTGAGTCATTTCCGACTCAGAGTGACCCCGTGTAATGGAATATACAGTTTTTTGTGGCTGTAATCTTGACACAGTAGCAGATGGCTCAGTTCCTCTTCCACTGAGACAATGGGTAGGTTCGAACCACCAACCTTTCAGTTAACAGCCCAGCACTTAACCACCAAAACACCTCCCTCAAAACAACAACAACAACAAACAACCCACTGTTGTTAAATGCCATCGAGTCGTTTCCCACTCATAGAGATCCTGTAGGGGGTTTCCGAAGAGTGGCTGGTGGGTTTGAACCACTGACCTTGAGGTTAGCAGCTACATCATTTCCCCCTGAAATGACGTATGTATGTTGCTAACTGCCATCAAGTTGGTTCTAACTCATAGGGACCCTGTAGAAGTTTTTCAAGGAGCAGCAGGTGGACTTGAACCATTGACCTGGCAGGTTAAGTAATCCAGTGCTTATCTTTTTTCCCTAACATCTCATATCCAAGTTCTATGTGCCCTCCAGGGTCTCCCCCAAATGCCCACTCTTCCAGGAAGCCTTCCTGGACTTCCAGGCTTTCCTCATGTGTACTCCAAAAGGTACTTTGTCTCTCTTCTTTCACACAAACTCGCTTTCCATCTTGTTCTTTTTCTCACCTGCATCACTACCTGGTGCCCCAGATCATCTCTGTTTTCCACAGCATTCCCAGCGTGAGTCAGACGCCCCCTCCCACAGGATTTCCACAGCTGTTATCTTTATGGGAGAAAACTGTCACATGGAAAGGCAGGAGGGTTTGATGCACCGACCTCGCGGTTAGTAGCCCAATGCTTAACCACTGCACCACCAGGGCTCCTGAAAGGCATTTTAGCTCTTTTTAAAGTGGTGGTTTTGAGGCATCACAGTGAAATGCTTCCTAGACAAACTTGTCATCCACTATGGGTCGCAGTCCACCTGCCTGGGAGCCCAGGCCTCACAGCCGCTTCCGGGACCACCAGAACTTCTTGTCTGTGCAGCGGACCAGGAAGGCGGCTGCGGCCTATGGAAAGCACAGATGTGTAGTCTGCCTCCCCCACACCCCTTCAAGTCAGCGTCTGGATCCATTACCGCCAATCACAGCCGACATGGAGAGCCAGGTAGGCTCAAGCTTCCATCCTCTGTGAGAACATGCGACTTGTGAGGGAGGGTGTAAATATTTACTCTAAGAATTGGATTCTTCCTGTGTGACTAGAGATTGATGATAAGGCAAGTGAATGACTGTTTCCTAAGTCTACTTACAGGGTTACAGCTTTGAAATAAACATTCACTACCCTAACATAGTGGCTCCATATGATAAGCAACAGATTGTGAACCACAAGGTACACGGTTCAAGCCCTCCAGCCCCTCCATGGTAAAAAGATGAGGCTTTCTGTTCCCACAAAGATCACTAAAGCCTCAGAAACTCTATTTGCTGTTGTTGTGAGATGCCATCGAATTGGTACTGACTCATAGTGACCCTATGCACAACAGAATGAAACACTGACTGGTTGTGGGCCAATCTCACAATCACTGCTGTTTGAGCCCATTGGTACTGCCACTGTGCCAATCCATCTTACCGGGGGTCTCCCTCTTTTTCTCTGACCCTTCACTTTACCAAACATGATATCCTTCTCCAGCGATTGGTCCCTCCTGACGATATGTTCTAAGTATGAGACACAAAGTCTGGCCATCCTGGCTTCCAAGGAGCACTCTGGCTACACTTCTTCCAACACAGTTGTGTTTGTTCTTTTGGCAGTCCTTGGTAACTTTTAATTTCCTCCTCCAACACCGTAACTTAAATGCATCAATTCTTCTATGGTCTTCTTTATTCACTGTCCAACTTTCATATGCATATGAGGCTTTTGAAAATACCATGGCTTGGGTCAGGTGCACCTTAGTCCTCAAACTTATACCTTTGCTCTTCAACACTTTAAAGGAGTCTTGTGCAGATGTGCTGACATCAGATGGATCTTGGCTGAAAACAGAGACTACCAGAGAGATGTTTACCTGTGCTTTATTGACTACGCAAAGACTTTCGATTGTGTGGATCATGACAAGCTATGGACAACTTTGAGAAGTGTGAGTATTCTGGAACACTTAATTGTGCTCATGAGGACCCTGTACATTGACCAAGCAGTTTTTCAGAAAGAACAAGAGAACAGTGAGTGGTTTAAAATTAGGAAACATGTGTGCGCTACGGTTGCATTCTTTCACCATACTATACTGGGTCACTATGAGTAAGAACCGAGTCATTGGGATTTAATAACAACAACCCTAGTTTGGCTGAGTGGAGAAATATCCTGCAATCCCAAAGACAAGTTTTATTTTTGAAAAAGAAATTTTCTTCTACCATTTGCAAGTCATTATGTGTCAGATCAGACTTTTTTAAAGTTTATTATGCCCTGGAAGCAATGTGGAGAATTTTCTTAAACATAGAAGCTGGTAATGTAAATAGAGCTATACCCGATTTAATTTATAGGTTTACCTACCAGCCTCACTGCTCTTATTGACTTTGCATGAAACAAACATTGAAAATGTAAACTTCAAAAAATGTATACAAAAAGGAAGTCACTTTATCCAGTTAGGTGGCAGAGTTTCATACAAGACTTCATTTGGTAAAAGGATTCACCTCCTCTCAAAAGGGTTGAAAAGCTCTGTTATTGTTTCTCAAATACCTGTCTGAGGAACAGCTGCCGAAGGCCTGACTGAGCTCCTTTAACTAACGCAGGGCCTCCTTAGTAATCTCTCTCAAGCGGTACGGAGTGGCGGTGAGGGTTCAGGATTCTGGGTTTAAGGGAAGCCAATAAACAGGAAAAATGGAAACCCTGGATCTAACACACCATGTTCTTCAGAGATATCTTGATGAAATGCTTTGGGAAAACCAAGACAAAACATGTCAAGAACAAACTCCTCATAATAAGGGGATTCGAAAAACTCATGGAAAAACAGAATTAAAAGATAATAAAATTTTTCTATGAATTTTCTGAAGCCCCTCGTGTATGAACTTCCACGAAAGGAGATCATGATAGTTTTGTATCACTTGCTCTTTAGTGAATCCAGGTTGGACTTGCTGTTAGCATCGCTGCCATTGCTGTTACATACAGTCGGGTCAGCTCTGACTCATAGTGACCCTGTATAGGGCTTCCGAGGAGCAGCTGGTAGTTCTGAACTGCCAACCTTGTGGTTCACAGTTCAGTGCTGATCCTACAGTGCTACACCAGGAGTCCATGTGTAAAAATTCACAAATCAGCTCCTTAATTATGTGTTTTAAGGGTTCACTGGTGATCAATTGCCAAAGCATCTATCTGACTTCCAGAATCTCTACATTTTATTTAAAATTTGGGCAAAGTTTGCTTTTCTCCTATATTTGACCTCCTTTAAACTCTTCAAGACTTTTCAAAGATAGTCAGCACTGGGGTCTTCCAAGATATTTGTAAGCTGCTTTTGTCACCATAGAGTTTATAGACCAGTAATTTACAACCAACCCAAGCAAAGCCTATAGCTATTGAGTCCCAACTGGAAATGACCTCATGGGAGAGGAGAACTGCACTCTACAAGGTTTTCAAATACCCATCTGTCTCTCCTCTTACTTCTCTCTCAAACTACTCAAGTGTCAACCTTCAACCATGTGTCTACTTGTACACAGTTTGCCACCTTCTGCACAGAAGGTTTTCCATAACCATGGTCTGCTTGAAAGTTTTCTTTGGGAGAGAGACCCCAACTCCCTCAGCACAAAGCAATGTCTTTACTACTCCAGCAAAACTATTACTTCCTACCTAGTATGATTTTCTTCTTCTTTAAGCAACAGGAGCACAGGTCATGCATGGTTTTGTTTCTTCTAGTGGTCAGGTTTTACACAGGGACCATGCATGTGTGTATGAGTATGTGTGTCCTGGGAGGGCATGTGGGCCACCTACACTTACTCGGGACGTAGTATGCCCCAAGGAGCTCTAGCTGGGCTGTTAATCACAAGGTTCAAACCCACCAACTCCTCATCAGAACCAAGATGAGGCTGTCTGCTCCCATGAAGACTGATACGTCTTGGAAACCCTAGGCGCACATGTACTCTGTCCTATAGGGAACTGGGTTGGAATCAACTCTGCGGCACTGGGTTTGGTTTGGGTTTTTAGTACACCCCAGGCACTCTGCGTAACCTATTGTTGTTGCTAAGTGCTGTCGAGTTGGTTCTGACTCATAGCGACCCTGTATAGTTTCTGAGGAGCAGCTAATTAAGTCTGAACCACCCATCTTTTGGTTCAAACGGACCTTAAGGTCAGCGGTTCGAAACTACCAGCCGCTCCGTGGGAGAAAGATGAGGCTTTCTACTCTTGTAAAGATTTACACCCTCGGAAACCCTGTACAGGGTCGCTATGGGTCGGAACCGACTCAATGGCACTTAACAACAACAACAACATACCAAGACTTCTACATTACTGCTTTTCTCCTCACAAAGTATTTATGATCATTCCTACTCAGAGTGACCCTGTACAGTAGGGGTGGGGTGGGGAACGTCTGGACCTCGGGCCATATAAGACCCACAAAATCATTTGGTTGGACCCTGCCAAGGCAACCACAGATCCAGCCATCACCTCAGGGGTGAGCTAATTAACGGTTTGACCAAATTAGCAGGTTATTTTTGAAATTAATAACTTTGTATGGCTCACAATGATGTTACAAATACCTAAATAGTCCTTGGCAGAAAAAAAAGTTCCCCACCCCTGCTGTATAGGGTTTCCAAGGAGCAGCTACCAGATTTGAACTGATGACCTGGCAGTTCACAGTATGGTGTTTATCTCACAGCGCCACACCCGGATTAGGAAATGTAACTTCAGAGAAGTTGAGTCTTGGCCAACATCACAGAGCTACCGAATGGCAGAGCTGGGATTCAAACACACCCAGGCCCAACTGATTCTAACACACTAATCAAAGAAGTTCAATATCCGTTAAGGAGTCATTTATTGAAAAGCATTTCTATCCAAGGTACTGGGTATCTGTGCAGTGAATCAGAGTGGTTTAAGTTCAACAATTATGTTGTTGTTGTTGTTGGGTGTCATTGAGTCGGTTCTGACTCATAGCGACCTGCTGCACAGTAGAACTTAACACAGCCTGGACCTGCGTCATCCTCATAATCGCTGTTAAACTTGAGCTCATTGTTACTGCCACTGTGCCAATCCACCTAGCTGGTGTCTTCCTCTTTCTCACTGACCCACCACTTTACCTAGTGTGATGTCCTTCTCCATTAACTAACGGGTCCCTCATATTCCAAAGTATGACCCATGAAGTCGGGCCATCCTGGCTTCTAAGGAGCATTCTGGTTCCACTTCTTTCAATACAGATTTGTTCTGCTCCAAGTCCATGGTACTTTTAGGGTTCTTCTCTAAAACTATAACTCAAATCCATCAATTCTATAGTCTTCCTTATCACTGTCAACTTTCACAAGTCTAAGAAGCTACTGAAAACACCATGGCTTGGGTCAGGTGTCCCTTAGCCCTCAAATTGACATCTTTGCCCTTCAACACTTTATAAAGAGATCTGGTGCAGCAGATTTGTCTAATGCCATATGTTGTGTGATTTCTTCACGGCTGTTTCCATAGGATTCACATAGGATTATAAGCAAAACGAAGTCTTTGATAACTTCAATCTTTTCTCCATTTATCACGATGTCATTTACTGGTGCAGTGGTGAGGATTTTTGTTTTCTTTACATTAAGATGCAACTCATATTGAAGGTTGTAGTCTTTGGATCATCATCAGCAAGTATTTTAAGTCGTCTTTGCTTTCCGCAAGCAAAGTTTTATATCGCAGGTTGTTAACAAGTCTTCCTCCAATATTGATACCACATTCTTCTTCGTGTAATCCAGCTTCTTGGATTCTCTGCTCAGCATATAGACTGAATAAGTATGGTGAAAAAATACAACCCTGGCATAAACCTTTCCTTATTTGAGCAATTCAGTGTTCCCTTGTTTTGTTCGAACCACAGTCTCTTGGTCTAGTGCAGTTTCCTCATGAGCACAATTAAGTGTTCCAGAATACTCATTCTCCTCAATGTTATCCATAGGTTATCATGATCCACACAGTCTCAAGTCTTTGCACAGTCAATAAAACACATACAAACATCTTTCTGGTATTCTCTGCATTCAGTCAACATCCAGCTCACAGTAGCAATGCTATCCCTCATGTCCTCATCTGAATCTGACTTGAATCTTTGGCAGTTCCCTGTCAATACACTGTTGTAGCCATTTTAAATTATCTTTAGCAAAATTTTACTTGCATGTGCTATTAACGGTATCTGCATTCTTCTGGGTCACCTCTCTTTGGAATGGGCACAAATATGGTTCTCTTCCCATCAGTTGGCCAGGTAACTATCTTCCAAATTTCTTGGCACAGATAAATGAGTGCCTCCAAGGCTTCATCAGTTTGTGGAAAGAGTTTCATTTATAATTCCATCAATTCTGGGAGCCTTATTCGTTCTCAGTGCCTTCATGGCACCTTGGACTTCTTCCTTCAGTACCATTGACTCTTGATCCTATGCTATCTCTTGAAATGGTTGGACACTGTCCCTTTCTTGTTGGTACAGTGGCTCACCAGCCGCTCCTCAGAAACTTTATACGGAGTCGCTATGAGTCAGAACCGACTCGACAGTACTTAAGAACAACAACGACAACATAATACAGGGTAGAAAGTCACAAGTCCAGGAAAACGCACTGCTGCAAATTCTATCCCAATTATAGTGACCCTAAGAGAGAGGTATGTTTAAATGTTAAGGATGTTCAGGAGATATAAGATCCCCTCCTTTGGGTTTAGTGGGTAAGTGAGTAGGAGTAGATTTAAGACATTCATGGAAAACATGCCAATGATTTGCAATTTGGCTTTGAACAATCAGAGATGAGTGCTAATACCTTTTCAGAGATCAAATCTAGCTCACCCTAGTAGTCTTCCTAAAGCATGCAAGCTAATACATTATATCCAGTAACACTCTAGTAGTTTTGAGCTTTTGTTGTTAAGAGCTGTGAAATTCTGACTTAAAGCGCCCTTCTATAGGGTTTCCACTCAAGATCTTGCAGTTAGTAGTGCAGTGCTTAACCTACAGAGCCACCCCAGGACTATTTAAATCCCTCAGTCCACATCCTTGTCTGAATCTGACTTGTTTTTATGAATTTAGGAACCCTTTAGTAAATCTTAAGTAACTTGGCCAGGAAGGATCCTCATAGTACAGTAAGAAAGGTTGGCAGTTTCAAGCTACCAACTGTTCCGAGAGGAGAAAAGGTGGCAGTGTGCTTTCATGAAGACGACAGCCCTGGGACCTGACAAGGCAGCTCGACTCTGTCCTTTAGGGCCACTAGGATTCGGAGTGCTGTCACTGAGCACGTGGTTTGAACTGAAGAAGAATGGTAAATGTGGAAGGTGGTATACGTGTGTGTCTAGTCTTCCTTAGGAGTCCTGGTGTGGCGCTGTGGCCTAATGCGCCAGACTGCAAAGCCGTTTGAATTGCAAGGTCGGCAGTTCAAGCTCACCAGCTGCTCCTTGGAAATCCTCTACAGGGTCGCTATGGGTCGGAATTGACTCGATGGCATTTAACAATAACAACAAAGTCTTCCTTAGAATATTTAATTTGCTCAAATTCTGTTCTACTTGCAGCGGAATACTAGTTAATGAAAGCCCCCCACGCCCTTCCGGTCATTAGCAAGCTTTCACTATGTTATATGTTTTGTCTGCCCAATTGTTAAAGTCTTCATGTGTACGTCACATTCACACGATTGGCCAAATCACAGCCCAAAGCAAGTACAAATCTATTTTTAGTTATTTATCTGTATGCCAAAGCTTTTTTTCTTTTAGAAAATACCTTCTTTTTTTTTTTTTCAAGGGTAAAATTAACAAAAGATGCACATCTATCTAAAAGAGAAAACAAGAGCGCCCATGAGTGTGCTAACAATACAGATAAAATATAAAGGCAAAGTCCATGGTACAAGAAGACCATGAGATTGGCTTCTGAAGGAGGCTGTAGAGTCCACCATCAAAGTGTCAGCAGACAAAATGGAGCAGCTGTAACACCCTGAAGCAATCAGAGTCGGCTTCCTCTCTTGGCTTCATGTCTGTTTTGAAAAGGCAGCATGTCACAGTGAGACGTTTTCAGTTGTTTTTTGGGTTTTTTTTCTGTGTGTTTTTTTAAGTGACAAATGTTTTCCAAGGATGTAAGTGAAGAAAAGCGCAAGAAAAAAAAAAAGAAAAAAAAACAAAACAAAAACAAAAACACAAAAAACCGAAGTAGAAATGAGACAGGAAACAGGAAGACGCCATCTACTAAGAAAAAAGAGATAAAAGATTTCTCCATACAAACATGGAGTCCTAACTAGTGTGGTGCTGTAGGATCAGCACTGGACTGCTAACTCGAAGGTTAGCAGTTCAAACCCACCAGCTGCATCTCGGAAATCCTATATAGGGTTGCTGAGTCAGAAATGACTCCAAGGCACTTAACAACAACATACAGACTCAGTGAGCACCATAGGTCAAGATGTTACCGTCAACAAGCTGCCATGAGAAATTCTTACCTGTAGTTTGGTGACAGTTGCAAACAAGAAGAGGCACAGATGGCCTGCTGCAAAAGGTGCTTTGGACTGAGGGCACTGGAGACTGGCTTTTCCATATGGCAGTGAGGATCCTGGATCTTGGTCTAGCAGGTGGTGTCCTGGTTCCCTTCTCAGGCCGAAGGACCAACTGGAGACATGGCGTCAGCCAGGAAGTGTTACACTGTGAGACCCTGGAATTCATTTCGTGTGGGTTAGAATCTCTAGCCTCTGAACCCCATCTGCAACCAAAACAATAAGGCAAACTTGCTGCCATCTAGAAGGTTTTGCTTCATGGTGACCCCATTAGTTATACAATAGAACAGCTCCCTAGGGTTTTCTTAGAGGTAATCTTTATAAAAACAGATTGTAGGCCTTTGGTCACAGTGCCATTGGGTGGGTTCAAAATACCAACGTTTAGGGTTAGTTGTTGTTCAAGGGCCATTGAGTCAGGTCCGACTCATAGCAACCTTGTATAGGGTTTCCGAGGAACGGGTGGTGGGTTTGAGCTGCTGATCTTGTGGTGAGCAGTCCAGTGCTTATCCTATAGTGCCACACTGGGTTAGTAGTCAAGGGGAAATTGTTTGTGCCACCAGAGATCCCCTCATCTATAAAAAAGGAGGTTGATGTTACCTAACCACCAGACTTGTTATGTATGAAACGGGAATGCACAGAATGTCCCCACACAACGCAGGTTTTGTACCTTGCTCCCAGAACAGAGTCATAGTAAAGCGGACTTACTCAATCTAAGGAAGAACTTCAACAGAGCAATTTGAAATCAGAACAAGCAGCCAGGAGCAAAGTTCAAGCAAGGGTTTTTAAGTCCTACCAAAGCCAAAATGGTGTGGTGCTATAGGATAAACACTGGACTACTAACCTCAAGGCCGGTGGGTCAAACCCACCAGCTGCTCCTCAGAAACCCTACACAGGGTTGCTATAAGTTGGAACATACTTGACAGTAATTAATGACAAATCAAAAGGACCTTTCATAAACCTGTTGCTGTCTGTAGGGAAGAACGCCCTAGTTCAAAATAGTAGTAGAAAGCACTGTGGGCTTAATTATTTTTCTCTAAACCTTCAAACTGATAAAAAAAAAATCTGTCTTGATAGTCCAAGACTCAAAGAGACACAAACATCAAATATTGGACGACCTCAGAGAAAACTGGGTGCCATTCCAGACGTGTAGAATAAAGCAGGCCGCGTGGATTTTATGGTTTCCCAGTGCCTGTATTGCAGTCTGCAAGTGTGCATGAATATTATGAAAAAGTGTGAAATACTGTGACAATAACCAAAATGAGACTCAGAAACAAGGTAAGCACAAAATGGCCCCAACAGACATGCCTGACACAGGGTTTTCACTGACTTCCGTTCGTAAAAGTCACAATATCTGCAAAGCACAATAAAGCAAAATGCTACTCAGGAGAGGAGCCTGTAAGCAGAGACAAATGCACCTGCGGGCAACACTGTCTGACCCACAACTCATCCTGCTGGGCTTGCTGGGAGACTTCCACCCCGGCTGGACATGTGGCCCTTCGCTGGAGGGCACTGCCATCTGCAAAGGTTGGAGTCCCACGTGGCAGTGTCGGAAACCAAGAGCGGCTCCCTGCTATGGGCCTCCATCAGTAAGTAAACAACCCAGCTTCTACACCCCACCAGCGGGGAGACTCAGGCAGGCTCTTTACTTAGTTTCCTAGCTGCATTAAGCTCTCATTGCCCACGATGGCAACTTGCTTGGTGACACACCCTTGATCAGCTACCTCCCCCAACACACTTCCTCCTCTGGTAGTTTTTTTCACCTAAGTAAGCCACGTGTCTCAAAGGAGCCCAAGCAAAGAAAATACCTCCACGGCGATCACCTAAGGACATATGAGATGAGGCTTCCAAGAGTTCATGGACAAATGGAATGACAATGGAATTTTTTAAATGAGATTTTGAAAGCCCCCTCATATGCTTACAAAAGCATTGAAAGCTGCTATCTTAGCCTCTTTTTTTAAATCTTCTACAGATAATTAGAGAGAAAGATCAGGCTTTCTACTCCCGTAAAGATTTACAGGCTTGGAAACCCTGTTCAGGGTTGTTATGAGTTGGAACCAACTCCACGGCACATCACGACAGATAATTAGGGCTTACATTCTCAGTCCTGTCATAGAACTAGCAACACAAAATATAGAGGAATTTGTACAATGAAAATTTAAGATATCAGCAGTATTTTCATGAAGATGAAAGATTCTGCTATAAAGCATAAAAGTAATACAAAAACCCAAAAGACTTTCATGAGTTTTTGTTGTTTTTTTCAATTCAGGTAGTGAATGAGTTGCTTTTAAGTCAAAAAAGACAAATCATTTTGGTAAAAAGAAATTCTAAGTAACAAAAAACCCCAAGCCCACGGCCATAAAGTTGTTTCTGACCATATAGCATCCCTGTAGGTTAGTGTAGAACTGCCCCATGGAATTTCCAAGGCTGTATGGAATCAGATTGCTACATTTTTCTCCCAAAGAACAAGTTGGTGGGTTTGAACTACCTGCCTTCTGGTTAGCAGCCTAGGGATTTAACCACCGTACCACCAAGGTTCACCAAGGTTCCTTAAATAGCAGTAGTTGTGACAGTTTCTACGGAGTTGCTAATTGATTCATAGCTTAGGAGAGTCATCCAGAATTTAAGTCATTCTTAGCCAAGGCCATCACCTAAGTCTTTCAAACAACACTCCTAGAATGGATGCTGGCTTTCCTCTGCAATACTGCATTTTTTCGGTCCTCACCACTGGACCAATAAATAACATGATACATGGAGAAAAGATTAAAGTTGTCAAAGACTTCATTTTACTTGGATCCATCCTCAACCTTCATGGAAGCAGCAGTCAAGAAATTTAATGATGTACTGCATTAGGCAAATCTGCTGCATAAGACCTCTTTCAAGTGTTCAAGAGCAAAGATGTCAGTTTGAGGACTAAAATGTGACTAACCCAAACCATGGTATTTTCAATAACCTCATATGCATGTGAATGTTGGACAATGAATACCACAGACTGTAGATTTGAAGTGTTTGAGTTACGGTGTTTGAGAAGAGTATTACAGGTCCCATGGATGACCAGAATAACAAACAAATCTGTGTTGGAAGAAATACAACCAGAATGTTTCTTAGAAGCTAAGATGACCAAACTGCATCTTTCAAACTTCAGACATACATATTATCAGGAAGGATCAGTCCCTGGAGGAGGAGATCATACTTGGTAAAGGAACAGCAAACAAGAGGGAGACCCCCTAATGAGCTGGATTGGCACAGTGGCGGTAGCAACTGGCTCAAGTGTAACCACAACTGTGAGGAAGGCATGGGACTAGGAGGTGTTGAACCGACACAATGGCACCTGACAACAAACAACAACTTCTGTTTTTAAGTCCCATCAGCTTTTTTTTTTAAAGCATCCTATGGTGGCTGTGTAGGATAAGCACTGGACTGCAAACCACAAGGTCAGCAGTTTGAGCCTACCAGCCACTTCACAGGAGAAAGAGAAGGCTTTCGGCTCTGGCAAAGGTTTACAGCCTCAGAAACCCTGTACAGGGTTCACCATGAGTCTGAACAGACTTGACAACATTAATAACAACATGCCTCTATTGTAGCCCTGGTGTTGCAATGGTTAAAGTGCTCAGATGCTAACTGAAAGGTTAGTGGTTTGAACCCACCAGCTGCTGCATGGGAGAAAGATGTGGCAGTCTGCCTGGAAACACGATGGGCTAGTTTCAGTCTGTTCCACAGGGACTCTGTGACTTTGAATAACCTTAGCAGCAGTGAGTTTATTTATTTATGAGAAAAGACTTGGCTATCAGTTCCAGTAATGATTCCAGCCTCAAAATTCCTTTGGGGCAGTTATTACATGTTGGAATCCATGCTACAGTACACAACCCCTGAAGACATACCGCCCAAGACCTCTTTAAAGTGTTAAAAAAGCAAAGATGTCACTTTGAGAACTGAGGTGCGCCTGACCCAAGCCATGGTATTTTCAGTTGCCTCGTGTGCATGTGAACGCTGGACCACAACTAAGAAGACTGGAGAAGAAGTGATGCACTTGAGTTACGGTGTTGGCAAAGAATATTTCAAGTGCCATGGCCTGCGAGAAGAACAAACTGTCTCCTGGACGAAGCCCAGCCAGAATGCGCCTTAGACAAGGTATCAGGAGGGACCAGTCTCTGCAGAAGGAAATCCCGCTTGGTAGACAGAGGATTACTGAGCCAGAGGAAGGTCATCAATGAGATGGGTTGGCACAGTGACAACAGCAATGGGCCCCAACATAACAACATTGTGAGGAGGACGCAGGACCGGGCAGCATTTCATTCTGTTTTACATAGAACCAACTGGATGTTACCTAACAGCACCACCACCAACAAACCTAGCATCAACCCTCTGGCTCTCTTCCTATCCCCATTTCTAGATGTCACTACGAAGGTCCTGGAAGGAAATAATGTCCACTAGGAATTGACTAAAGACACACTACAAGTCCCGGACCACAGTGTCATCACTCACTGTCAACTTGGCCTTTTCCAGTTATGTAACCTCACTATCTTCAGCCAGCAAATGAGGAAGAAGCATTAGATGACCTCAAAGGACTTTTCAGGCATTAAAAGTTTGTTTCTGTCAAACATATGCAAACAAAGGTGCACTCAACTGCTCACAACTAAGAGCAAAGAAAACAAGACAAGTCCAGCTTTTAGTTCTTAGAGACTCAACCTACTCAAACTGCAATGACCATGACCACTGTTGTTCTTGTTATTAGGTGCCATCAAGTCAGTATGACTGAGCAATCCAATGTACAACAGAACAAAGCACTGCCTAGTGCTGGGCCAACCTCACAACTGTTGCTATGTTTGAGCCATTGATGCTGCCACTGTGCCAATCTATTCCACTGGGGGCTTCCTCTTTTTCGCTGACCTTCCACCTTACCAAATATGATAACCTTCTCCAGTAACTAGTCCTTCCTGACAATATGTCTGAAGTATAAGAGATGAAGTCTGGCCATCCTGGCTTCTAAGGAGTATTCTGGCTGTACCTCTTCCAACACAGATCTATTATAGTTCTTTTGGCAGTCCAACGTAATTTCAATATTCTCCTCCAACAAGCAAAACTCAACTGCATCAATTCTTCTATGGGCTTTCTTATTCACTGTCCAACTTTCACATGCATATGAGGTGACTGAAAATATCATGGCTTGTGTCAGGTATACCTTAGTCCTCAAACTGACATCTTTGCTCTTGAACACTCTAAGAGGTCTTTTGCAGTAGATCTGCCTAATGCAATACATCATTTGATTTCTTGACTGCTGCTTCCATAAGTGTGGGTGGTTGATCCGAGCAAAATGAAATCTTAGACAACTTTAATCTTTTCTCCATTGATAAGAATGTTGTTTACTGGCCCAATGGTGAGGATTTTTGTTTTCTTTACATTGAGATATAATATATATCAAAGACTGTGCTCTTTGATCTTCATTAGTAAGTATCTTAAGTCCTCTTCACATTCAGCAAGCAAGGTTGCATCATTTGCATATCCAAGGTTGTTAATGAGTCTTCCTCCAATCCTGATGCCACGTTTTTCTTCATAGATCCCAGCTTCTCGGATGATTTTCTCCATGACCATTACTAACCGTTTATTTTGAAAAATAGTGAAATACTTCCATTGTTGTTACTGCTAAGTTTCGTCGAGTTCATTGAGTTGGTTCCAACTCACAGCAGCCCAGCATAGGGTTTTTCAGGCCCGTAGTAAACCTTTGTAGAACAGAAAGCTTCATAGTTTCCAGGAGAGCAGCTGGTGGGCTTGAACTGTTGACCTTATGGTTCTCAGTCCAGTTTTTATCCTATGGTCGGAACCGACTTGACGGCACTTAACAATAACAACAACAACCATACCTCCACAAAATAGTTCCAAAAGTCAAACTTTTTAAAAATTATTATTCAGTTTCCATTTTCAAGGATGTTTCAGAAGCTGGGTGAAATTAGAGAAATCCCACTAAGTGTGAATCTCTAGAAGAGGCAGTAGGCCACAGTAGTGTCCCCACACTGACTTTGACCACCAAGTCCAAAACCAAACTCACTGTCATGAAACTGATTTCCACCCATAGTGACCCTAATAGGCGTTTCTGAGACTGTGAAATCTTTAAGGGAACAGCCAGCCTCATCTTTCTCCCTCACAGCAGCGGGTGGGTTTGAACCACTGCCCTTGCAGCCTACGTCTAACCCACCCCACCACCAGCATTCCTTGACTTCACCACAGAATCCTTTATTTAGGCAGAAAAGTCCTGCAGATCCAGTGCTCCCAGGAATGCATTCAGAAATGATGACCTAAACCATGGAACATTGTCTTCCGAGAGGACAATGATGAATGGACTTGAAGGGTCCCTCAGGGGATCCCTGGGAGCAGTGTTGGCTGTAGATCTAGATGCCAGTCTCTACTGCAGGTGCTGCTATCAGCTTGTCTGTACTGGACGCTGTGTACCTGCTTCCCCAGGCCCAGTGGACAGCTCCCACCTGCCCTTCAGGTATTGTCTGACAGCCTTGGACAACCCTTAAGCGCTGGACTACAAAGCAGGTTTGAATCACAGAGTCAGTTCAAGCTCACCAGCCGTTCCTTGGAAACCATATCCAGGGTTACTATGGGTTGGAACTGACTCGATGGCACTTAGTAACAACAACAACAACAGCCTGGCATGTAGCCAGTTAATGCCTGATTCCCAGAGTCTAGAGTTTGAAGAAATTCATGTAGCAAAGGCTGCCCCTAATTGACAATCCAAATTGACTTCTAATCGTCGCTTTAGCATCATCCTGATTTCTACATTGTCACATGATGGCTATGGAGACTGTTCTAGATTTGCTGCATAGTGTTGTTGCTGTTGTTGTCATTGTTGTTAAGTTACATCGAATCGGTTCCAACTCATACAGACCCTGTGTAGGGTTTCTGAGGAGTGGCTGGTGAGTTTGAATCACCGACCTTGCAGTTCAAACGACCTTGTAGTCCAGTGCTTATCCTACAGTGCCACACCAGGACTCCAGAAAATTCCAAATGTCTTTAAAAATTTTCCTCAATATAGCTAGCTATAACTAAAGAAAATGAACTGTGAAGTCTTTATTCTGCTACCACAGAAATGTCCTAATTACTGAACGGCAATTAAGCAAAGGCTGGCAATTAGAGAAAAAACACAAGTTTCTTTGAAAAAAAAAAAAAAAAAAAAGATTCTGATAAGTATTATTGACTGAAAACCAGTTAGCATGTTTGTCACTTTTAAAAAGCCACAAATGAATTTCTCTGAAAAACCCAACGTCTTTTTTTTTTTTTCAAATCCACAAAACTGGGGCTCTGCCAAAACATAAACCTTACAAAACTATGTGCCACATGCCCGTCTCTGTTTCACAGTAATTATGAGAGCAAGGACCACACTTTCTGAGACGTGAAGTCATTAAGATTGGCTGTGGATTCAAATGCTGGCCATAGCTGAGTGCTATGGAGTGACTTTCTGTGTCTCCTAATCCACTAACCAGGGCATTGGATTTGGAAGAATGTTTCATGAGATAAAGTTGAACCTACCTAGCAAGTTGGGAAACTGCATTGGTTAGAATTAGGTTTCACTCAGAGTGACAGGAAATCCACCTAAGAAGAGTCCAGGAAGGCTGGCGTGGTACCCCATCTACTTTGCTGCTCCACCATATGCGACCAAGTCCATGGCCCATCTCCTAGTTCCGATGGCTTTATCTTCTGGCAGGGGTAATGGATGGGCTGCACAGACTTTACGGCTGACATCACGCTACACTGCTTGTTAAATATTTTGAAAATGACCCTGGCCTTAAGGAGCCCTGGTTGCTCAGTGGTTAAGCACTTGGCAGTTAAAACCCACCTGCCATCCTCTTGGGAGAAAAAGGCCTGCCCAGCAGACCTGCTCCCCTAAAAATCTCCACCTAGAAAACCCTATGGGGCAAATATGCTCTGTCACATGGGGTTGCTATGAATCTAAACTGATTTGACAGCACCTAACAACGTTAGTCTTTGTAGAAGGTTTACAAAGGAGCTCTGGTAGTGTAATGGTTATGAATCAG
>NW_006408559.1:3744819-3758747 GCF_000296735.1 Chrysochloris asiatica
TAGAGTTTAGGAAATAATTTCCCCCAAGCAAGTTTGTTTTCCTTTGATTTTCTTTCCTGAGCAAGTACAGATGCTAGCAAGCTGATTTATTAGAGGACCAATATTTGTGCTGAATTTCAGGGTTTCCTTATCAAGAATTCACATTTCATTTCCCCTAGGTGTACACCTCATTTTTGATGTTGTATCTCCTAGAAACTGAGATGCAGAGGCTCAATGGGAAAGAAATCGTTCTGTCTCCCCTGTGCACGCTCCCACACTGTGAGCCCCTCCCATCACCTGGTCCTGGATCACAGTTGTAAGCAAAGGGTGGGGAAGCGCAAAGGTAGAGCTAACTATTAAGTCTATATTCAGGGCACACTTGTACCAGTGCGGTATGTGCTGATAAGCCATGAGACATAGTACATCACTCTTCTAATTAAACTTAATTAAGACCAGTATTCATTTTCTTAAAAGATGAGCTGAGGCAGGGTGCCCCAGGCCTACAACAATTTCTTTTCAACTGCATCATCCTGGCTTCTACAGAGCATTACTCTGGCTGTACTTCATCCAAGACAGATTGGTTCATTCAACGTTCTTCAACAACATCATCATTCAAAGGTATCTTCTTTATTCATTTCACATGCATATGAGGTGACTGAAAATACCAAGGCTTCGGTCAGGTGCACCTTAATCCTCAAAGTATCATCTTTGCCTTTTAACACCTTAAAAAGCTCTTTTGCAGCAGATTTACCCAATGCAATCCCTGGCTGGATTTCTTGACTGCTGTTTTCATGAGCACTAGTTGCAGACCCCAGTAAAGCGAATTTCTTGGCAATTTCAATGTTTCCCTCATTAATCATGATGTTGCTTACTGGTCCAGTTGTGAGGATTTCTGTTGTCTTTCTGTTGAGGTGTAATCCATACTGAAGGCTACAGTCTTTGATCTTCATCAGTGTTTTTTTCCCTTTCTGCAAGCACCCTTGTGGCATCTACATATCACAGGTTGATAATGAGTCTTCCTTCAATCCTGATGCTATGTTCTTCTGGGGAACTTTGATTCTCAGCAGAAAAGTTGGATCCCAACCTTGAGAAGGAGGGGTGTAGACCTCAGTGAATCCTTCTGGGGGACATGATCGCCATCTCACCCCTAACCTCTGAAGAAAGCCCTGCACTGGATGAGAAATGCGGTTGAGAGGAGTGTCTGGGGCAGTGCTGACAGAACTAGCTGCAGTGAAGCAAACATTCTGGTTCACATTGTCCAACGTGGCAGCCACCAGCCACATGAGGCTCCTGAATGCTTGGAATCTGGCTTAGTGACACTGAGGGACTGAACTGTCCATCTAACTTAAATTTAAGGTAGTCACGTGTAGCCAGTGACTGCCATTTTGGGCACTGTGGGTCTACGGAACAGTGGGTAGACAGTAAGACAAGCCCTTCTTGTCACAAACAGGGCTGCATGTGCATTGGTGTGTACTGAAACCATGGCAGATGAAGTTCAAGTTCCACATTCCTGAACCTCCTTCCGTAACACACCCCTGGCTACACGAACACTTTCCAAAAGAGATTTGTTTAGTGAAAGCTGAAACAAACATTAAATGTATAGAACATGTTGCAATTATCTCTAAAATCTGAAATTATAATGGTTTTACTTGACAAAAGCTGTATGCTTGGATGATACATTCTGTTGTAAATGTTTCCTGGCATGATGTTACATGTGGATCACATTAAATTAACAGTTTCTGTGTTGGGTGAAAAAACAAACAAACACATCACCACCAAACTGCAAAACAGTATATACAGTATCATGTATATTGTATAAATATATAATATGCCAATTGTATAAATACATGTATGTGCATGTAGAAATGCTTTGTCTATGAATAAATCCATCTATAACATAGCTAGCTGCTCAGTAGAACTTTCTGTGATGACAGGAATGTTCAACATTTACAGTGTCCAACATGGTACCCACTAGTCATGTGTGGCTACTGAGCACTTCAGTAGGGCTAATATGATTCGACGCTATGACCTCTACCTACGACAGTAACAGACCAGTCAGGGAAAATGATTCAGGATCAAAGGCTGGCCTTAAAACTGGAACTCTACTTCCTGGCCATTTATCTTATTTATCTGTATTGTGGGGAGGGGTAAGGAGGAGTGAGGAATAAGGGTTAGTTAGGGTTAGGACCATGGGTAGGACTAGCCTAGGCCCAAAGGAGCTCTGGCAGCATCGTGATTACGAGTCAGGCTGCTTATCTCAAGCTCAGTTCGAAATTACCAGCAGTTCCGTGGGAGAAAGATGAGGCTTTCTGCTCCCATAAACATGTATAGCCTCAGAAAACCCCTAAAGTGATGGTTAAGGAATTCTGATAGTGTAGTGGTTACAAGCTGGGTTGCTAACCTCCAAGTTTCAGCAGTTCAAAATCATCAGCTGCTCCATGGGAGAAAGATGACACTTTCTGCTCCCGTAAAGATTTACGGTCTTGGAATCCTTAAACAGGGTCCCTGTGAGTTGGAACCGACTTCCCGGGACACCACCACCACCAGGCTAGAACCAGGACTTCATTTCATGTTAGGGTTACGACTAGGGTTAGTGTTGGACTAGAAGTAAGGCTTGGTCTAGCTTTTAGTTACAGTTAGGTTTATATACTCATTCTTCATTTGGAAGTTCTGCAACTACATCGTACTCTCTTCTCTGGTTCTCTAGTTTCAGTCTTGGAGGTCTGTCTGTTTGTTTTCTATTTGGGTCTAGGTGGTACTGCCCTGTGTGCTAGTCTGAAGTCGTTTGCTGTTGCTGGTTCTCTGACCTAAGAACACCTGTTAGTAGGTTTGTGTAAGGTTGGTCTGTTTTTCACAGATTGTTTTAATTTCTGTTATGTGAAAAGACCAAATTTTGCCATCATATTTGATGGACAAGTTTGTTGACTATGATGACTGGTTGGCAATTTTTTTCTTACCTTCTTTGAGAGTTACATATGTGTCTGTTGTCTTCTTGTCAGCATGGTTTTTGCTAAGAAGTCAGAGCTTAGTTTTATTATCCCTCCTTTGTAGGTAACTTGGTGTTTTTCCTGAGCTGCTCTCACGATTCTGTCCTTGTCTTTAATTTTTTTAAGTTTGATTATAACACATCTCGGTGGGTTTTGTTTTTGTGTTTATGGTCTACCCTGTTTGGAGTTTGTTCAATTTCTTTCCCTTTTTTTTTTTAAGTTTTTACTGTGAATTATGTGTTAGTTTACATGGGTGAACATTATCTTTACATTTATCCTATTGTACTTTGTTTCATTGCAATGATCACAATCCCCTGCACGCATCATAAAACAACCAAAGGGTACACCCCACATGCCTGCCCCCAGCCGCCAGCACAGCCCCTCTCCCTCCCGGAGTCCAGAGTCCCCAGCCGCTCCTTCTGCCCACATCATTATCTCTGCCTCCATCCCTAGTGTCACTGCCTCCAGGGACAGGGTCTCTCATTTCACTTTTCTCCCTTGATGGTTCCAGGGATCTCTGCTCCTGGACTGAAAAATCAGCCACTCCCCTCCTTTTGTTACCAAACATTTACATTTACCTTTCCAACACTCACTGTCAGACCTGATAGCAATCATTCCCTATTGAACCACAGGAGTCCTTTCCCCCTCACCTTTTATTAACCCCATCCAGACAGGTTGGAAACAATTCAGGGGAGATTCTACCTTTTCCGGTATCCTCTGGAGCTAGGTTCCCTATTGAAATCTTGTAAGTCAGTCACTTCTTGCCTTTGTAGTCCCCCCATTTTAAGCAGCCAAGGTCTAAGTTCCCCATCCCTGTCAACCCTGTGTACCATGAAGGTGGGAATGGTCCTCACTGTAGAGATGTGTCCGTTCCTTTGTCATACTGCATCCACAAGCATAGGTCAAGTTTATCCATTGTAGTGGGTTACTCTTTTTTTATTCCCCCTCTTCTTTGTTCTTCTAGTCGTGTTCTGATCATCCAGCCATTGATGCCGGGTCAAATGAGTACTATCTGCTAGTGTAGATGTTCTTGTGCATCTCCCCTCACTTCAAATCATCTGGATGCTTCACACTCCGTTCTAGTCCTCTGGGGCCATGTTCCTGCCTCTAGGCCTAGGATTTCGCAGGTCTCATCACACTGCTGGTTAACCAGGTCTCAATCCAGATTAAAAAGAGTCTATGGAATGTGATAGGACTTAGTTTACAAGTTCATTGCTGTTTTCCCCCTTCTTCCCTTTATCGGTGACCAACGTGGTCAGCAGAAGAACCATGTGCCTTCTAGTGTATTCCACTGAGTTTCAGTCTTGGAAGGGGGTTTGCCTTGAGGGGGCCTGACCATTTGCTTTGATGGCTCCCTGGGGAAAGACATGCTTGTTCTTGTAGTAATCAATTGGACTGTTTTGGACTTTTTTCTGCTGGTCTTTCTTTGAAGAAGTATTTTCTGTTCTTCTAGCTGCTCCAGCCTGGTCTACTTGTCCTTTCAAGTGGAGATTTCCCACCTCAGAAGATTCTGGATGGGATGAATGGGTATCTTCTTGTCTTTCATGCTGTAGGAAATTTTCATCAACAACTCTTAGACAACAGTCTCCATTTATTTTTTGTGTGTCTCTTTCTGTTCTGGGACTCCAGTCACAGTTTAGTTATTCTTCTTGAAAGTGTCCCACATAGACTTCCTTTGTTTGTTTTGTTTGTTTGTTTTGGTGGTGGTGTTCTTTTTCTGATTGTTCCTCTAGTAGAGGGATATCAAGAGATTTTTCTTCAAGCTCAGTAATTTGGACTTCCATTGATTCAATTCTACTTCTTTGTCCTTTCAGTGCATTATCCTATTTCTGACACCTTAGTATTACTCTTCTGGCTTTCTCTGATTGCTGTTATTATATGGTTCCCATTTTTTCATTTAGTTTCTTTGTTTCCTGAATTCTTCTAAAACCTTAACCATGTTTTCCTTAATTTCACCTGCAGTTTCATAATCATTCTTTCAACCCCCTGAAGTTGCCTCATTAGCATTCTTTAAAATTCTTTATCAGGTAGTTCCAATACCATTTCTGGTGCTATATTTTTCTGATTTTGTACAGTAGTCACTTCTTTGAGACACTCGTTCTTGTGTCTTCATGTAAACTGAAATTGTCTGTTTTCTCGAGGACACTATGGTGTGTTATTTATATTTGATCAATGATTAGATATTGGTGTGTTCTCAGGTACTTACCACCTGTCTCCCGGTGGATGTGGTAGAGACAGGAAGTATGAACGCTGTTAATTCTCTGTTCACTTTCTGTGTAGGGTAGTTCACGTGACTCCAGAAACAAGGGTGCTATGCCTGGTTCTTGACCCCAGGAAAAGCTGTGGTTGTATAGGAGGGGGTGCCACAGGCCACAAGGTTGATGAGGGCAGGGACTGGCCATACCCTCAGCGAGCCACCAGGAAGGCATGAGAACGAAAGAGAAGTGCACTTTCTCTAGCAGCCCACCTCTAGCCATGGGCTGTGCTCACAGATCCCTGTATCAACAGCCATTCACAAAGCCCAAGATGGCCATTCTGCTCCAGGTCAGCCCACAGTCAGACCTCTCGCAGCTCCTGGTCAGCTTCCTCTTCCAGCTGGCACTCAGTCCACCTCTGGGTCCTAGCCTCTGATGCTCAGGGTTCCCAAATCACCTTTAGTATCTGTTTTCTCAGGCTCTCATGTATTTATTGCAGAGACTTGGATCAGTGTATATGCCTACTCCGCCATCTTGCCCCAACTCCCTCTTTGCCATTTTTACTGAAGATGCAAGGACCTATGAAATTTTCATTACTATTCTCTGTGTTGGAAGAAGTACAGCCAGAATGCTCCTTAGAAGCCAAGATGACCAGACTTTGGTTCTCATGCTTTGGACACATTGTCAGGACGGACTGGTCCCTGAAGGACATCATGCTTGGTAAATTGGAGAGTCAGCAAAAAAGAGGGAGACCCCAACGAGATGGATTGGCACAGTGGCATCAACAATGGGTTTAAGTGTAGCAGGAATTATAAGGATGGTGCAGGACTGGGCCGTGTTCCCATATCCTATCATGGATTCAACCTACCCACTAACATTCAACATAATAGTTAATGTTACTAAAGATGGCAGAGATAAGTTTGGCTCTTCTACTCTTCTGTGTGGAGTCCTGGTATGACACTACACGATAAGCACTGGACCTCAGGGTGGCTTTCAACTGCAAACTTGGAAGTGACTCGGCGGAACTTAGCAACAGTAACAACTCTTCTGTGTAGATGTCTTCAGGTGCTGTTCCCTCTGACAAACCTCCTGTGACATCCACATCTCTTACTCCCTGTTTTTCCAAGCGCAGGAGCAATCCATGAGCAGCTGTTAGTGCCTTTGATATATTTAACTGTTAACACAAATTCGTTTTAGGACCCTGGGCAAGTACTTAACTTCTCTGGGCCTTCGTGTACTCAAGTGTAAAAATGGAGAAAATAATAGTAAGAACTTCACAGGGCTATTGTATCAATTTATGAGTAGTTCATGCACAGAGTTCTGGTATGGTGCTGTGGGCATAACAGACTGGATGGTACTTAGCCTAACTTAGAGCATAGAAAGAACTTTGTTGTTGTTAGCTTAACATTGAGTCCATTTTGACCCATTGCAACTGTATGTACAACAGAACAAAACTCGGCCCGCTCCTGCTTCAAGTCTTCTTCACTTTCAGCAAATAAAGTTGTGTTATCTGCATATCACAAGCTGTTAATGAATCTTCTTCCAATCCCCATGCCAAGTTCTTCACATAATCCAGTTTCTTGGATCATTTATTCAGCATACAGATTGATTAAGTGTGGTGAAAAAAACACAACTCTCGCACACACCTTTCATGATTTTAAACCACAAAGCATTCCCTTATTCTATGAAAATGACTGCTTCTTGTTCTATGTACAAGTTCCACATGAGCACAATTAAAGTATTCTGAAATTTCCATTCTTTGTAATGTTATCCTTAATCTGTTAGGATTGAACAACATCCCTTGTTCCACATCCTCTTCTAAATCCAACTTGAATTTCAGGCAGTTTGCTGATGATGTACTAATGTAACGGTTTCTGAATTATCGGCAAAAAATTATTTCATGTGCTATTAACGACATTACTTTATAAGCATCACCTGGGGATCTTTTTAAAATGTACATTCTGTTTCAGTATTTCTCAGATGGAAAGGCAAATCCCCAGCAAGGGATCAAACCAGAATGAAACTGGTCAGAAACCCTGAACCATAGAAACCCATTTTAAACAAGGATGGAAGTGACAAACTGAAGGACAAGGTTAGCAAACTGAGGTTTTGTCTACTTGCTGCAAAAGCCCGTCACTCCTAGCCATGGATGATCCTTTACACATCACTAGATATCAGCACACCCCAGGTGCAAAGAGTGAAATGCTGGACAACTAGTCCAAAAGTTAGCAGTTCTAACCCACTCAGAGGCACCTCGTAGACAAGCCTAGTAACCTGTTCTCAAAGTCACAGCCCTGAAGATCCTATGGCAAGGTCCTGCTCTGCACATGTGGAGTCGCCATGATTCCAGACTAACTTGGCATCAACTAACAACATCAACATGATGGAACAACTAAAGCAACAGGATAAACATACAGTCAAGTAGGAACACGGAAAAAGGAAACATACAGTAATCAATTTCTCCCCGTGATGGAGATTCTACAATGATAAGAAAGCCCAGCATAAGCACCTGTAAGAAATCCTGCTTTCTCACCTAACTTCACGGCTAAATGGAATCACTTCAAGCAATAACTTCACTTTTGTTTGTTTTTTTCAAAGAAATCAACAATTTAAAACCAAAAAAAAGCAAAACATTCAATTTAAGAGAAGGAGTATTAAAAAGACCAAGCGTAACAATACACACACGCCTCTTAATAATAATGTCAATAATTCAGTGTTAGGTTTAAGGGGCTTCTTTTATTATTATTCACTTATGAAAAAATCCACAAACTAAGATCTCAATCTGAGAAGAGTTTCACGTTTCATATGAGGATAAAAATTTCCAAGCACATACCTCTTAGTTCCTCATCTGCTAATTAGGCACAGGTGGTTGCCTAGGCAACCTCCTGGCTGAACGAAGCAGCTCGATGCATCCTCATCTCTATGCCTGCAGCTTGACATACTGCCTTTGCCCACAGCCAGTCCTCCTATCCTCAGAGCCGGGTATTTCTGCAGCCTGGGTAACATCAGGACACAAAAACAAAAGGTGAGTAAATCACTTATTTGAATAGAAGTTCCTAATAGGAATAATAGAGTCCTGGTATGCTGCTGTGGGGTAAAGCACTGGACTGTGAGATCAGTTTGAACCATGAGGTCAGCGGTTCAAACTGGAATTCGAACCTTGGAAACCCTATATGAGTCGAACTGACTCGACGGCAGTTAACAACAAAAACAATAGGAATAAAAGATCAAGAGGTCATGTCCCTAAGTCACATTAAGTTTAGAATGGAAAGGCATATTCTCAGATATACTCTCTGATATATTATCAGCTAACTGTGGAGTACTGTATGTGGCAGTATGTTGATAGGACAGTTGTTAAACGTAACGATAAAGGGTCACAGAGCAGACATTGGGAAAGCAAGACCCAAAAGACACCAAAAGAGAATGGAGTCAGAAGGGTGTGGCCCCCACATGCTGCAGACCCCCACCTCCTTTATCCTCAAATTTTCTTCCTAGAGCAAGTCTCAACCAAGAGCAAATCTCGGAATACAACCACTAGGGGTCTTTCCCCTGCATTGAAAAACTGTCATAAAATCCTGGCATATGCTTAGGGCTACACTGTCTGAGAAGTTTTCTCCAAATAATTTCTAAGCTGTAACAGCTCCCTGCATGGTCTTTGGTCTGCGCCCCTTTGAATACACACTCTTCAGCACCACAGTAGGATGTTCTTCCTCTCCCTCTGCCAGCAGCACACGCCATCTTGCCCATGGACTTGTCTCTCCAAAACCCAGAACGCCTTGTCTCCATGTCTGGCCTGGAGGTGGTCAGAGCTGTTACTGCTCTGACATCAATGGCTCTCACTAGACTGGAGGCTTCCTGAAGCTAACACTGGGCCCTTTATTTCTGTTTCTTCTGACCCCCACACAGAGCATGGCCCAAAAGGAGTCTAGAATACATGCATGTTGAATGAATGTATGCTAACTGCCTATGGCATGCATCAACCTTCCAAGTAAACGTGTTCTTCCATCCCCTTACCCACGCATTTTCAGATACCAGAATTCTGGATCCAGTCAAAATCAGCTGGGATAACCCCATAATAGATGACTGTTTCTGCATCGTCGTGTTAAAGAAAACTAACTACAAAGCACAAAATTCTTTGCTGTACCCAAAGCTCTGGAGAGTTTTCTTTGCTTGCTGGAAAGACAAGACCAGTCATGTCCACAAGATCTTATCATATTAATGGGACTGTAACCTACCTAAGAAAAATGTGGTCTTTTTTGTATTTCACTTTCAGAACGCTCAGCTTCTATCATTCTCGCACATGCATACTTAGAAACCAGAATGAGTAATATTCAAACAAAGTAACGGGCACATGGAATGGAGATACAAAACGTATGCAATCACAGAATACCTTCGCCACATGCACTCGCATGACAACTTCAAAGGAGAGTTATTCTGGAGCATGTGGGAATCCCCTGAGAGAAACGAAGACTCTGACTGAAAGTGGAATTGAGGGGCTTTGAAGGACTTCCCCTGTGGTTGATTAAAACATTATTCTGTCTTGAGTTGTCCTACCAAGTGACCACTCAAGTGAGGAAAACACCTCTTGAAATGTGTTTGGGGTGGTGGCTTCTGGTTTTTGTTTTCTCTCTCTGTACTGTTCTAAGACGGAACAAGAAGTTCGAATGTTCTGAAGATACACTTTGATAAACGAAACCAAGTGCCTGCAAATGTGGATTTGCAAATGTCATTCTGGGGCATTGTTGAGTTGATCACAAGGTTTTTTGGAGTAGGAAGTTCCCAAAGGGCACACCCAATGTGGATGAAATGAGCAGATGTGTTCTTAGCATACTGCACCTTGACAAGTTTCATTATGGACTAAGACAACAGGAGATTACCCCCCTTTCATACGTCTATCTCAGAAATGGACAAGGTGAACATGTAAATCAAGTCACTTGAGGTGAGAGGGAAACAGTTGTTGTTGTTAAGTGCCGCTGAGTCCATTCCGACTCATCGAGACCCTATGTAGGGTTTCCAAGGAGTGACAAAATAAAAATAAATAAAAAGTTTTTAAAAATCAAATTCAATCAGAATTTCACCTCAGAAACACCACAAATACAGCAGCCAACCTGTAGTGTTAACTCCTAAGTGAGGCTAAGCTACATTACAGGTACAAGAGGTGAGGCGGAGGTTGATCGCCCACTGGGATGTTAGAATAGGTGTCAGAGAGCATTAGAACTACACTCATAGATCTTTAGGATCATTTTACACGCAGAGAGGTTGCTATGAAAGGAATTTGGGCAAGTCCATTTTGACGTCTACTAGGCATAATGTTCTTAGGTTAAAACTTGATCCTCCTACAGTAAGAGAAAAGGAAGGAGGCTTCCTCCTGCTGGGAGAAGAGAGGGTTAAGGCTGGGCAGCCACATGGACAACAAGGTGCAGTCAGTGCAGACTCAGATGGAGCTCAGGGAACATGAAGGCTTCAAATTCAAACCAGCCAACCAAACACATGCAGACCAGAAGAAAGACTCAATCCTGCAACTAAGTATGCATCACTTTTTTCTTAGGTTTAGGGGAGTTACATTTATACTTCAGGCTTGGAGTACAAAATCGATATGTTTGGGATTAAAATATATATATAACAGGAAATTGGGCACTGCTGTTGGCTGTTGTTCACTGACTCCCCGGGGCACACTGGACTCCACTGCTGCTCATTCCTGAGCCATCCCCATGAGCAGGGAAGGTTGCTGCTCAAACCTCTGTGGTCAATCGGGTTTTCCACTGGCTGATTTGCAGTGGGTTTCCAGGCTTTTCTACCTTGTCTGTCTTAGTCTTAGGACGAAACCTGTTTGAGGTGGTGGTTGCCGCTATGGTGTTATGGCGCCAGCTCTGACTCACAACACCCTTTCGAATACGAACTACACACTGCCCGGCCCTGCACCATCCTCACAGTCCTTGCTCTGTGCCTGAACTCATTGTTGCGGCTGCTGTGTGAGTCCATGTCTTCCTAGTTCTCACTGACTTCTTTCAGGCATCATTTGTTGTTGTTGTTAAGTGCCGTCGAGTTGATTCCAACCCATAGCGACCCTGTATAGGGTTTCCAAGGAGCAGCTGGTGAGCTCGAACCACTAACCTTGCAGGTTCAAACAACTTTGCAGTCGGACGCATTAGCCCACAGTACCACACCAGCAATACACAATCCAGCCCTGGCAGGCGGCTGGTGGCTGAGTATGTGGTGGACTGGTCAGTACTGAATACAGGTTTCCCACAAAGGTGAGACCTCTTCCACTGAGCCACCAATGACTTTGCTACAGTTAAGACTGATGAGAAAAGGCATCACCTGAGCCTACCCCAAGCTTAAGGACTTGCTTCCAAACAGTAGAGTATGGGGGCAGGGATGGGGAGGGGTGCCGGTTTCACACTGAAGAAGCCTGGCAAACACAGTCTGGTCAGGTGACTGAGGTCAACATCATCAGGGTGGAGTCAGGATCACTGCACGCCCCTTGATACAGTGCAATGAGCATGTGCACGTCATCTCTGTGCTCCTCCACCACCTAAGCCCATAACCCCAGTCTAGAACAGAGAAAAACATTACAAAAATCCAAGCATTCTACAAGATGCCTGACCATTACCCCTCAAATCGGACACGGTTACCAGCAACAAGAAAAGTCTGTGGCACCGTGACAGAGCAGAGGTATCTGTGGAGACTCCAGGATCAAATGCAATATGGGTCCTGGGTGGGCAGAGCCATGAAATCTGGATCACTGTGGAATTTGGTTAACAAAGCCAGCGTGTATCCCTACTAGTAAAGTACCATCAAGTCGGTTCCAACTCACAGCAATCTTGTATTGGGTTTCCAAGAAGTGGCTGGTGAGTTTGAACCACCGACTTTATGGTCCAAGGCGATCTTGAAGGCCAGTGCTTATCCTACAGCACCACACCAGGACGCCTTAACTGTGACCAATGTAACAGTAATACACTGCTGTTATTAAAATACCATCAGGTAGGTTCCAACTCATAGCCACCCTGTGTAGAGTTTCTGAAGAGCAGCTGGGAGTTTGAACCACTGACCTTGTACTTAGCAATCTAGTACTTGTCCTGTAGTGCCTGGTGTGGCGCTGTGGGTTAATGCACCAGACTGCAAAGCCATCTGAACTGCAAGGTCGGCAGTTCAAGTTCACCAGTTGCTCCTTGGAAACCCTATACAGGGTTGCTATAGGCCAGAACCGACTCGACGGCACTTCACAACAACAACAACAAACCACACTATGACTCCAGTGGTAATGAGTGGTTGTTGTGAGGTGTCATTCAGTCAGTTCCCATTCACAGCGACCCTATGCACAACAGAACGAAACACGGCCTGATCCTGTACCAACCTCACAATGATTGCTATGTTTGAGCCCATTCTTGCTGCCATACTATCAATTTATCTTGTTGGAGTGAGTCTTCCTCTTTTTCACTGACCCTCCATTTGACCAAGCATGATGTCCTTTCTCCAGGGATTGATAGTAAGTCCGAAGTATGAGAGACAAAGTCTTGCTATCCTGGCTTCTAAGGCATATTCTGGCTATACTTTTAACACAGATTGATTGGTTTGTTCATCTGGCAGTCCATGGTACTTTTAATATTCTCCTCCAAAACCATAAACTCACATGCATCAATTCTTCTATGGTCTTCCTTATTCACTGTCCAACTTTAAAATGCATATGAAGCTACTGAAAAGAACGTGGCTTGGGTTGGGCACACCTTAGTCCTCACACTGCTATCTTTGCTCTTGGATACTTTAAAGAGGTCTTGTGCAGCAGATTTGCCTAATGCAATATGTCATTTGATTTCCTGACAACAGGGGAAAAAGAAACACTGTACTATCTTTGCGCCTCTTCAGCAAATCTAAAACGATTTTAAACCAAGGAGTTGATTTAAATAAAAAGTGAAAACTGAACCCACACTGATGTTTCAAGTATGTGCTAAGCACTGGTTAAACCAACAAGAACCCACACGCGCTGGGATCTGACCGATCTGCTGACCATCCTGTGTTGGCAACTTGTCTAAACTGCCTGAGGACCACAGATGGTGTGCATGTGACAATAACAAACATGTCCAAAAAGCCTCACACTCCCACTTCAAGTAAAAAGTAGGCAATTTTATGCCAGAAAGAAAGATAAAGGCTCCATGAGTTGGCCTGGAGCCACGGTGCTCTGTGAAAACGAGCCTTTCTACTGTACTCAGTTGTACCCAGGCAGACTTGAACCCAAGTTCTACCCATTCTTCCCTCACATACCCAACAGGCCCTGTCACCCTACTGCCTTACTATAAGAAACAGTCCATGAAGAAGTAGGGGCCCAGAATTCCTTAAAGAATTTATGGGATAAAAAAGTCCACTGGTGGGAGAGGAAAAAAAAAGACATCTTCAACCACACAACAACCTTTTATCTATTTCTTTGAATTTGTGCAGTTAAGGGGCACGTGGTACCAGGCAAACAGTGTTTTGTAAGAAAGACGCAACCCCTTTGAAGTGCTGCTCGATCGACAACAGCCATTTCGTCTTTACAGGGTAAACATTTGGCACTGTTCTATTGTCTGCCATGGAGTTCGTTAACTGCCTTGAATTTTCATTCAGAAAGAAACTGGGTTTACCAGTTCCACCCCAAAAGTCCTGGAATTTAGGAAATTACTGAAAATGCAGCACTCATTTTTGTTGTTGTTAACTACCATCAAGTCGGTACCAACTCATAGTGACCTTATGCACCACAGAACGAAACACTGCCCGATCCTGGGCCAACCTC
>NW_006408559.1:3763317-3771347 GCF_000296735.1 Chrysochloris asiatica
GCCAGTCACTTTGTGCCTTTATCGCCCCCACATTTTAGGTAGCCAATGTCTAAGTTGCCCGTCCCTGCCTACCAGTATACAGAGAGGATAGCTGCACTGATACTTGATATGAACACTCCTTCCATCTCTGTTGGTATTTTGAGCTACTACCTCCACAAGTATAGGTCAGGTTCATCAAATTCTAGCAATCTGCCCTTGTTTCCTTTAGCAAAAATGGTTTGTTTGTATTTTATCTTCCTCTAGTCGAGTTCTGATTATCAAGCTATCAAGGCTTGATAATCAAGGTTAGGTCAAATGGGTCAATGGAAAGCTTTTGATGGAACAGAATTCTTCAATGTATATGGAAGAGCAAAGGGCCATGAGTGAGGGCAATTTTAAAAAAAAAAGGAGGAGACTTACCCTCCTAGAGAGTAAGACATAATTATGTGTGAAGTTGGAGCACGAAACAAGAAATAGATGAGTAGAACAAACTAACGAACTAGAAGAGACCTGCAGATGGGAAGCTGAGTCCCACAAAGGCACTGTTCATCAGTGGGGACAGGATGAAGTGGCAGGAGGGCAACTGGTCAGCCATGAGACAAATAAAAGCAGCCACACCTTACACTCGGAGTCCTGCTGTGGCTCTGTGGGATAAAACACTGGACTGAAAGTTTCTGTTTGAACCACAAGATCGGCAGTTCAAATGCACCAGCCTCACCTTGGAAACCCTATACAGGGTAGCTATGAGTAAGAACTGACACAATGGCACTTAACAATTCCTTATATCGGGAGCACGGTGGTGCTGTAGGATAAGCACTGGACTGTCAACCACATGATTAGCAGTTCAAGCCTACCTGCAGCTCCACATTAGAAGGATGAGGCTTTCTGTTTCTGTAAAGATTGACAGCCTTGGAGATCCCGTATTGGGTTGCTATGTGTCAGGACCATCTCCATGGCATGTAGCAACAACAAATACAAACCGTAAGCTTTATGCACAACTTCATTTCTGCTGTGGTGCAGACTAAACTGTGAAAAGCACAACTTTTTGTTTTTATATGACCCCACCTAAGGAAGTATTTTTTCAACTGAACAGAAGAACGAAGCCTGAAGGAAAACACCGGTAAATTTAACTGCACTCAAGGGCAGTGTATGCTCAACAAAAGGGACTACTTTACAAAGCAAACAGTCAAACCCAAACCAGAAGAGGCATTTGTGACAGGTGTAAACAATGAGTAAATAAGAAAAAGAAACCAACGGGAAAAATGGGCAGATGATTCAAAGACACGCTTCACTGAAGAAACTCAAATAGTTAATAAACAGAAAAATTCTTAATCTCACTAGCAATCGGCACAGTTCTAATTAAAACCACAATGGGATACGCCATTTCATACCCATCAAACTGCCAAAATAAGCCTGACAACAACACGTTTGTGAGAACACAGAGCAAGGCACAGCCACTTCAGAGAGAGAATCATTACATCTGAAGTTGACCCCAGCAATTCCACTTTTGTTACCTACGCTGCACATATCCTGCATACTCGAAGGGGACAAGTGAAAGAATGCACAAAACCACATTTTTTTTTCAGCAGTGACAAACTACACACACGTCCATGTATTCACCGGTGTCCTCTATTAAACAGAACAATGTGCAAAATCGGCAACGAGTCCTGCCCCTTCTCCAGGGGGCACGCTGACCTAGTAACTGGCCAGTGTGAAGCTATGAAGAGCTGGTCCCTCCCCCCAACACTGGACAAGTCTACAGAGTTTTACCCCCCTTCAGGGGTCCCTGAGTGCTACAAACAGTTCATGTGCTCAGCTAGTAAATGAAAAGTTGACAGTTCAAACCCACTGAGAGACTCCTCAGATGAACTGCTTGGTGATCTGCTTCAACTAGGAAAGAGTCACTGAAGACCCGATGGAGTGCAGTTCTACTCTGAAACACATGAATTAGAATCAACGCGCCAGCAGGTGGCGTGTCCCACCTTTACTTCTTCCACCCCTTACATGCACTAACCCTAAATTCTCCTTACGAAACTTCATATGTTATCACTGCTCCAAGTCCGCGTCCTGTGCACCTGCCTTGAAGCAGGTACAATGTTAATCCTGCTTTAGAATGGGCACCATTGCACTGTGTACAGCAGACCCTGTTTTAGTGGGCGTTGCAGATAGAAGGCGGTGTTTACAAGTTGAAAGTCGGTGGTGCTACTTGTGGAACAAGTCTACTGGCGCCAGTTTTCAAACAGCAGGTGTTCACTACAAGTCTGTATCACATTATGGTCACGCTCATAATAGTTCCAACTTCTTCATAATGTTTTGTTGTTGTTGTTGTTGTCAAGTGCCATCAAGCTGGTTCCCAACTCACAGTGACCCTGTAAGAGGGTTTCCAAGGAGTAGCTGGTGGGTTTGAACTGCTGACCTTGGGGTTCGCAGTCCAGTGCTGGTCCTACAGCATCACACCAGGAGTCCTCATAATGTGCCTGCACACTTAATTGTCAACATAACTTTTATAGGCACTGGGAAACCCACAATTGTGTGACTCACTGTATTGTGATATTTGCTTTATTGCTCCGGTCTGGAAACCAAACCCACAATATGTCCGAGGTATGCCTGTACTGTATAACGTTGCTGTTCCTAAGTGTCATGGAATCAGTTCCAATAACAGCAACCCTGTATAGGGTCTCTGAAGAGCGGCTGCTGGGTTTGAACTGCAGACCTTGTGCTTCACAATCCATCACCACACCAGGAGTCCATGTATTGTATAACACTACCACTTATGTTTAGGGATACAGATGCATTTAGTAAAAGTGTATAAAGATGCAAGCAAAGATTCAACACCAAATGCAGGAGAACTGTTAACCTCTGAAAAGACAAAAGGTGGACAGGTTAGCTGAAGACTCAGTGTAATTATCAGTAAGTGAAGAAAGCTTCAAATTTTTCGTGTGTGTGTGTGTTGTTGTTGTTGTTAAGTGCCCATCAAGTTGGATCCAACTTGTAGTGGCCTTGTATAGAGTTTTCCAAGAAGCAGTAGGTGAGTTTGAACCACCAATCTTGTGGTTCAAACCAACCTTACAGTCAAGTGCTTATTGTACAGCACATACCAGGACTCCGTCTATATACACAAAGTCTGGTGTGACGCTGTGAGTTACTGTGCTGGACTGCAAAGTCGGTTTGAACCGCAAAGCCAGTGTTCAAAGCTCACCAGTCGCTCCTCAGAAACCCTATACAGGGTAGATACAGGTCAGAACTGACTATAAATATTATCCAGCTATCAAGGCTAGGTCAAATGGGTATATGTATGTGTATGTATATATACACACACACACACACACACAGTGATATATATCACATATATATCACATTATATATTTATTTATTACATATACATATCACATCACATTACATATCATATTCTATATATACATATATATAAGACATATATGTAAATACAACACACACACATATAAAACACACATACATATACATATATAGAGAGTGAGTGAATGTGTGTCCTGGTGTGGCACCAATGAATAAGCACCTGACCTCAAGGTTGGTTTGAACTGCAAGGTCAGTGGTCCAAATCTACGAGCTGCTCCTCAGAACCTTATACAGGGTCACTATGAGTTGGAACCGACTCCACAACAATATATATGTGTGTGTATCTAAGTATGTATACGTGTGTGTACATGTATATACCGGTTAATAGTATTCCTCAGCCTTTCTTTGTACATCTGGAAACAGTCCATCGTTTTCAACAATAACTTTAAAGGCACAGCTTGCTCTTCTGTGAGCCCAGCTCTCCCTTCTTTCTGGGAAAATGAACAGGATGAACAGCATTCGTATGGTTATCAAGGGTGGCCTCCCATTTCGAAAGAAAACCAAGTTTGCTTTCGTGGGAGTACAGAAAATGGGACTGTGGATTTCTTGTCCTTTTATTTCTTTTTAATAAGAAATGAAATCCTGAAAGGACTTACACGTTTATAACTCCGTATGGTGTGCCAGAAGGGCCCTAGTGGCGCGGTGGTCAAGTGCTCAGCTGCTAACTGAGAAGGCAGAAGCAGCAGTTAAAACCACAGGAGAACGACGCAGCACTCTGCTACCATAAAAGATTAAAAACAACACAAAAACGAACATGTAACAAACCAAACCAACCCCTAACAGCCTTGCAGGGCAGGGCACAACTACCCCATAGGATTTCCATTCATCTCAATGTGGAGCAGCTGGTAGGTTTGAACCACTAACAGGTTGGTTCGCAGCTGAGCGCTTTAATTACTGAGCCAGTCTTGGAAACCCTATGGGTGACTTCTAGTCTATCCTACAGGCTTTCTATTAGTCGAAAATTCATCGTGGGTTTGGCTGGGTTTTGGGTAGCGTGATGCTAAATTTGGACAGTGGCTAACCACCACAAATACACCTCAGAGAAAACGTCTAAACACAGTATTCAGAGTCAAAGGAGACAACACAGTTGTTCTTTCTAAATTCAACAGCACTTTCTTATACACAATGTGTTACAGTACAATTGTAACTCTGTAGAATACAATGAGCTCGTGAGCTTTGTATTTTATAATATGAATCAATACTAGCAAAATAAAGGGATTACCTGAAAAGTCTAAATCAAAGAACATTCACATGGAATAGTCATCTGAGATGAAACTGAAGAGCTCCCTGAATGTATTAGAATAATTCCACTCCTGAAAATTCCACTCTGCTTAATTCTCATCTTGGTTTCATTAAAAGTCCATTTTTGGTGAAAGATGGGGATACAATTCTTAGGATTCAATAGTTGAGTAATTGTTCATGACTAATTGGGATTGTCACAACTGTAAAGGTAGAAGCTTTGTAATATAAAGGGGGGAGTAGTTAATCTTACAATACAGGAACAGAGGACCCTAGGACCATCAGGACCTAGGACCACCAAGAGCTTGAGTGGAATGTGGGACCCTATCCAGAGAAGCAGCAACACCAGAGATGGAGGCAGAGATGAGGACATGGAGAGAGGGAGCAGCTGAGGACTCTAGACTCATGGAAAGAGAAAGACTGAGTGCAGGCGGTCAGGAGTCAAGCTTGCAGAATGTGCCCTTTGGGTGTTTAAATGATTATATATTCCTGAGTGTTTCTGTGTACATTAAAAAAAAACAAAAACCAGAGAGAATAGAGCAAATACTGTTGAATGATGATGCACTGAGGAGATGGTAATCATTGCAATGGAACGAAAGTTAATAGGATGAGTGCAAAATCAGTGTTCTCCCATGTAAACTATCACTCAATTCAATAAAATCTTTAGTATTTTTTTTTTTAAAGTCCAATTTTACTAAAATTATATCTGTGTCCCTAAGGTTTCTGTCCACAGAAACAATGCTTTTCCTTGTTCCTTATAAGCGAAGTGTTGCTTAGAAATGATGGTGAGACGTCACCTGACGTACTTCAGACATGTTATCAGGAAAGACCAGTCCCTAGAGAAGAATATCATGATGGAGGCTCAGCAAACAAAGAGGAAGATGCCCAATGGGCTGGATTGGCACAGTGGCTGCAGCAATCGGACCAAGCACAGTTGTACCTGATAGTTTTGTTCTGTTGATCGTGGGGTTGCTATGAGTCAGAACGAACTCTATGGCACCTAACAACAACAACAACATCAAATCACATACAAGGATCCAGAAGCTGAAATGAGGGATGCTACGAAGGGGCTGGATGAAAACTGGACATTTTCTAGTTTTGGGCACACAGTTTTTATACAGATGCAACTCATTAAGCACAAATAATCCAATCTTTAATTATTATTCAGGATGACTAGTGAGAAAGTAAACTTTAATTTCTATATTTGACAGAAGAGATTTAAAGACACAGGTGCAAAAAAAAAGAAAGTAAGGCATTCTAATGAACTGTGCAAAAACCTAGAATTAGAAAACCAGCTGAAAGATCTGAAGACAAAAATTCAAGTCCTGACTTGCAACATCGAAGGACTCAGATCTTACAGTCATTTTATTCACAATCTCTTTCTTTTCACCAGTTTTGAGTACCTGTTTTCCTTGACACTGTCAAAAACTGTTTTCCGTTCACATTTTTCCTAGTAATCACTCATATCTAAACTTTCAGCCACATCTTAGGAATTCAAATACAAGTGCAAGAATAACACACACGCCCTCTTGTGGTACAAAAGGAAATTGCCTGTTTACACTGGTTAATCAAGCCCCCAAGTCATTTCTGAGTTTCTAGCACTAAAGGGTTGTCTGCAGTGCACACTAAATGCATTATGTCCCTGAAATGCTCCTAACAACCCTACGCAGCATGTATTTTACTATCTTCATTCTGTACATGAGGAACTCATATTTGTGAGGTACATCAGCTTCCTTTCTTCAAGGAGACAAGCTTAGAATATATTCCAAGGTCACGTACCCTTGTGACTAATGCCTCACAAATGATATGATCTATTCATCCTGTTCTTTTTGCTACCAGATTTCTAAGAATCCATGAAAGCAAGTTGTTGTTGTTAGCGCCTTAGAGATTCCGTTCCGACTCGTAGCAACCTGCATAGTGTCCAAGGAGCGACTGGTGGGTTTGAGCTGCCAACCTTGCGGTTAGCAGTCCAGTGCTGATCCGAAAGTGCTACACCAGAACTCCAGAAAACTGGTCACATATTAGGAAAAGATAAGTCTAAAGTAATAGATACGTTATTGTTGTCAAGTGAGGTAGAAGCAATTCCGACTCATAGCGACCCTGTATAGGGTTTCCAAGGAGTGGCTGGTGGGTTTGAAACACCAATCTTGTAGTTAGCCATCCAGTGCTTATCCTACCGTGCTACACCAGATACAGCCTAATCATAACTTCTACAACTTTAAGGTTGTTTCAAAACAACTGCTTAGATAGAATTTTCCGTTTTACCTCCCTGATATAAAACCTCAGAAATCAACAGTCAAAAAGACAAAACCCCTGAGCAAGTCCAGGGCCTCAGTGAATGAGGCCACCCTTTTCTGAGCTGGTAAAGACCAACAATGGAATCACATGCTTGACTCCTCTACATTCTCTATATTCCATCAGTCACGAGCCCCGGGCACTCCCAATCACAGAACCTCTCAGCTCTATTCCATCTTCTTTCAACCAATTCCACAGCTTTAGAAGAAGTGCCCCCAGGTTTCTCCCAACTTGGTTAACAACCTAGTCCAATCAAACCTCCACCACTCAGCTCTCTTCCATTCCCTTCCTCCGAGGTCTTCTCCAACCCCTCTGTCAACACCCTTCCTTCCTGCTAAACTATGTTCGGGCTGGCCTTCCTCCCACTCACTGTTCCCTAGCCCTTTATGGTGGCATACCATTTAATTGTACAGATACACCACAGTTTGCTCCCCTATTTACCAGCTGATGGGTTTGTACTGTTTCTAGTTTTTGTCTCTTCTGAATAATGTTGCCATGAGCATCTGTGAAGTCTTTGGTTGGGCACAACTTTTGTTATAACTTTATTGAGGCTTATAATGAATGCCTAATAAATTGTACATGAAGGCCTGATGCGGTGCTATAGGATAAGCACTGGACTGCAACTCAAGACCGGCAGTTCAAACCCCACAGCCGCTCCTCGGAAATCCTAACAGGGTCACTCTGAGTCGAAACTGATTCAAAAGCGCTTTATAACAACGAATTGTACAAATTTATGTATGTAATTTGATGTGCTTTGAACAAACAAAAAACCATCCCACACAATTAAGATAATGAACACATACATACATCACCCACGAACTTTTCACTGTGCCCCTCCCTCTTTTTAAGTCCCCTTGGCCACCCCCTGTGCCCCTGCCGATGTCACACTGAAGCAACCACTAATCTGCTTTGCCATTATATATTAGTTCACGTTTTCTAGAATTTCATATAAATGGAATCATTATTTGTACTTTTTTGTGGGGAGGGGGTGTGGCTTCTTTCAATCAGGATGATTATTTGAGCATAATTGTTTTAAACTTCATACACACTCTTGTGCATACAGTCCATTTCTTATTGCTGTTGTTGGTAAGTGCCACTGTCTTCACTCTGGTACAGAAACTGTATGTCAGTCCAGCTCCGTG
>NW_006408559.1:3771884-3777325 GCF_000296735.1 Chrysochloris asiatica
CACTCCTCAGAAACTCTACGTGAGCTGGAACTGACTTGACGGTACTTAACAGCAACAGTAAATACACAGATATCTGTATCCACATTTTTACAGGGAGTCCACATTTTTACAGGGAGTCCCACACGATGATACCAATGGTAACCATGCATGGCTGCTAGTGGAAAGGTTGCGGGTTGGAGAGGCTTTCCTGAGTACCCCGCTCCCTGAAGACACACACATAGCTTAGCAATCAGCCATGGATGGTTGGAGAACTGACCTCAGTCTTTGTAGGGCCCTCTCATTGCCAGGATCTTACTATGACATTTCTGGCTGGAAATGTCACTACTTCCATGTTAGCAACACTAAGGGCTCCATTATGGACAGCGTACACCATTTTTAGCCAGAAAAGCTACGGGTTTGCACCCCGCCCCCAACTCTGTCCACTTCAAATTGACTTTACTACCACAATTCTTACCAACTGAGAGCAGATTGGGGATAAAAGAAGCCCCAGTAAGAAAGCTACAAATGCCAAACTTTCTTACCCAAAGCTCTAGCATCTCAAGAATCCTTTTCCGTTTAGTATCTGCCCTTTGGGTTGATTTTCAGTGCTCATAAATGTTTTGTGTTTTACAATATTGTCTAGTTTTACACTTGTTTCCTTGAGAATTTCCTGGCCTTTTTACAGAAAACATTAATGGCCATGACCTTAGCTATTCCTTTGCAATTGCTCATTCCCTACAACAATCCTTTACAAAATGGAAGTATGACTAGGTGTCCACTTCCTGCTTACCTCGAACACTTTCTCCCCTGCCTAGAGGCTCACGTCTTCCAGTCCCTGCCTCAGCCTCCCTCGCTGATGCCATCTCATCTCCTGACCTCTAGATTACGATCTTGCTCCAAATCTCCGGTTCTAGAGACCTCTCCTATTTTCTCTTGATGATCATTCCTTGACAATGTCAAACCTTCCAGTGGTTTTACAAAAACAATTAGAGAGTAGTGACTTTAAATCTGCACCTTCAACCTGACCTCTCCCTGAAGTCCACACTCTGCTTACTGGACGCTTCTACACAGATGTATAAAAAGGCATCCACACTTAATGAATGTGTCCCTGACTGAGCTTTATCTAAATTGGCTTTCTCCCAGTCTCCGCCTACCTTAGCAAAAGGCTACCCCAATCTACACAGGTGATCAACTGGGAAACTTGGGAACCGTCCTTGACCCCTTCTCTTCTTCTCACTTTCCCTATCCGATCTCACCACCTCCTTTATTTGTGGTCTAGGGCACCATTAGTTCTCTCCTGGCTCGGGTTACTTCAACCCTTCCCTGCTTCCACCACAGAAGATTCAGCAGAACGACTGTACCGCTCCTCTCAAAACCGATCCAAAGAGTTCAGCAACTGAGCTGCAAACAAGGGCGGCATTGCATCACAACCAAATCTGTTGCCCTTAGCATTTAAACCTGAGTAGGAAACAAACATCTTTGCCTCTCTCAAAGATGGTAGCTGCTTGGAATGTGTGTTGCTTTCTCCAGGGTGCTGTCAATAATCAATTTTCCACATCAAGCTCCTGAAACTTTCACGAGGAAGGACTGCGGCAGGGACTTCTGGAGAACAACCTTGTTGGTGAGGATTGTGGAGAGCGACACACACTCAGAGCAGCACAACTGACTGCCAACTCTGAGCAAGGCACAGGTTGTCTGTTTAACAGCAGAGCCGTCGGCCGCCATCTTTGAATGGGGCCCAGCTGTTTGTTTCCTACGCAGATCAAAACACCACTGACAACAGATTTGGTTGCTATGTAACCAATCCATGGCCCTTGTTTACTATAGCAATTACTGAACTATTTGGAACCAATTAGAGGCCCTGCTAGAACAATCTTTCCCCAGATAGTTACAGGGCTCTCTCACTCACACCTTCTTCAGGTCTTTACTCAAATATCACATTTACAGTGAGAGCTTCCCAGAACACCCTATTTATAACTGAGCTCCACGCCTAGTCCTCTTCCCTTCCTTGTATTTTTCTATAGCACTTGCTACCTTCTTCTTATATACTATATTATTTTCCTTATTTGTTTGGCTTTCATCTGTTTTTTCCCCCACTGTGATGCTAATGCCACAAAGGCAAGGAGATTTGTTCATTTTGTTCACTGCTATGACACCAGTACCTACTGTCTGGCACATGGTAAGTACTCAATAAATAGTTGATGAGTCAAAGGATCATAGTCTTCAAGCAATCTAGATCTGTATTAATTTATCCATACACAAAAAAGTTCAAGGTCTGGAGAATACTGAGTCATGGATGGCCAAAATGCTAATCAAGTAGAATGATACAGACCAACTCTGTCAAACAGAAATACAAGGGAGCTTCAAAATGTTTACAGAGAAATTCCATTATCTTGCAACTTCGTTTTTCCACAAACTTCAAAACTATTATTGTTTCAGCATGTAATTAAAAAACACATCAAATATTTTAGTCTTTCTCATTCTCTTTGAAATGTGGTATGCATTCCATATACAGCATTTTCTCAGAGATTCAGAGGCATGTGGCGAGTGTCTACTGCATTGGTAAGGATAAAGACACACCAAGATTCAATAGCCCCACCATGCACAGAATGTTTGAGGGTTTCGCCACTCATCGTCTTTAACTTCATAGTCCAAAGTATGGTCTTAGTACAACCTTGTGGCTTCCTGGTTTGGTCAAATCCGTTTCAATGGGTGCGTTGCTGTTAAGTGCTGTCGAGATGGTTTCGACTCATAGTAACCCTGTGTAGGGTCTCCAAGGCTTTAAATCTTTGCGGGAGCAGAAAGCCTCACCTTTCTCCTGCGGAACAGCTCAGTCCTTGTAGTTCGCAGCCCCAGTGCTTATCATATGAAGCCACGGCACTACCCATTCAATGGGTATAACAAAATGAATGAACAATAGCTTTCATTCAGAGAAGTAACTTATATCACGGTAACTGACTCAACTTTTAAATTTCCTTTAGATGTTTCTATTAGAATAGATGCTCTTCCTCCCCACTCTCCTTGACTAAGAAATGAAGTGAAATCTACAGAGATTCTATGACCTTATTGATACTGGGAAGGAGGCACTGTTTTTAAATACAAGTATTAAAATTCTATTTCCACTAAATAAATCAGAATTTATTTCAAATAAACCAAACACAATTTTTGTGTAGATATAGTTGCACATCAGAGTCCTCATGTGGCGCTGTGGGCTAATGCGTCAGACTGCAAAGTCGTTTGAGCTCCAACATCGGTGGTTCAAGCTCAGTAGCTGCTCCTTGGAAACCCTATACAGGGTCACTATGGGTCGGAATTGACTCAATGGCACTTAACAGCAACAACATAGTTACATACCAGAGGGGAAGCACTGCTAACTGCCGGCTGGCAGTTTAAACATACCAGCCATTTCTCAGAAGAAAGATGAAGCTTCCTGTTCCTTTAAGATTTACTCAGAAACCCTATACAGGGTTACTGTGAGTCGACTCTTATGGTATTTAACTACTAGACGTCATGTTTCAGAAATGTGTAACGGCTACCTTACCATAGTTTTCCATGTTATAATGTAAAAGGAAAATAAAGCACTGAAAATAATGCTTAAAATTTTTAATAATTGTTGTTAAATGCTGTCGAGTAGGTTCCGGCCCATAGCAACCCTGTATAGGGTTTCCAAGGAGTGGCTGGTTAGCTTGAACTACTGACCTTACAGTTCATACTGACTACAGTCCAGTGAATTAACCCACAGTGCCACATAGGTGCATTTAAATCCTCACAAAGGAGCCCTGGTGGCACAGTGGTTAAAATGCTCGACTGCCAACTAAAAAGTCAGCAGTTTGATCCCATTAGCTAGCCATCTGCTCCTCGGGAGAGAGATGAGGCAGTCTGCTTCGGGAAGCTCTATGGGGTAGTCCTAGCCGTCCTTCCTTCTTACATCGCTACAGCAATAATGATGCATTGGCAATGGGCTGGGTTACATTTGGGGCATGGCCTTACAAAGCTAAACTATTAGACAAAGTCAGGTTTTCATGAGCCATTTTGTTTTTTTGGTATCATCATGGAATTAATGTCATCTAGAGTCCCACTGTTTATAAATAGTCACCTGTTAGAAATGTCACAGTTGCCATCATTATTCAACAGCAAAATTTAAAGAACCCAATGACAGCATATATTTTAAAACTTCAAAGGTAACAATTTTTAACTTAAAAGAAAAATCTGTTAAACAAAACATACAGCAACCTTGACTTACTCAGTTGTTCCAGGGGCTTATCAGTCATCTCCCGTGAACTTGCAGGTCGGACAGAGCTTAGGTTTAGCAAAGTAGAGAAACTCCAGATGGCAAAAGAGGCCAAGTCTTCTAACCCCAAATATAATGCCTGAGTGAGAAAGAAAATTGGAGTTACAAATCAAGATAGGACATTCTTCAAGTGCAAGTGGATTGTCTAGATAGGGAATAACCAGTTTCCTCTTTTTTTTTGTTTTTTCAGGGCTCAGATGAAGTTAATTCATGGCCCAGTAGCTGTGGGTAATCCGATAGAGCAATACTTGGTATTCCAACTGCCTTTCTCTTTGAAGAAAACTCTCTGGGGAGAAATTGACATGGACATAAATAAAATCCACATCCTGTACTATAACTTGATCACTTTCCTTTCCCAATCCGACCCTTCACCTGGTGGAGATCCTCCATCTTTAATTTATCCATCCCATCAGCCAAATCAAGAAACGCTCCCAAACACATTCTTAAGAAGTCAAGTGTCTTGAAGACTATGATCCTTTGACTCATCAATTTCTTTTCCGTGATCAAGCTTGCATTCCCAGAGTGCCACGGTACTCACAGGCTCAACTAGCCTGCCCATAGTTCTAGTTCTAATCTCAGACTCCAGCCTCTGCTTAGTTTTTGGTACACTCCGCTCAGAGTATTTTATGAATATGTATCTTTATGTGCCCTAAACTAAACTTTGCAGATAAAGCTGGAGCAGGCTAGACTGGAACACAATTCTGCTCTTGATCACTGTCAAACCTTGTTTCTTGTTGCTGTTGTTGTTAGGTGCCAATGAGGCAGTTCCAATTTATAGTGACCCCATGCACAACAGAGCAAAACACTGCCTGGTCCTGAGCCATCCTCACGATCTTTGCCATACTTGAGCCCATTGCTGCTGCCATGTACCAATCCATCTAGGTGAGGGTCTTCCTCTTTTTCGCTGTAAAAACCAAGCACGATGTCCTTCTCCAGGGACAGGTCCTTCTTGATAATATGTCCAAAATATGAGAGATAAAATCTCGCCATCGTGGCTTCTAAGAAGCATTCTAACTATACTGCTTCCGACACAGATCTGTTTGACCTTCTGTAATCCATTCTTCTCCAACACCATTACTCAAATGCATCCATCTTCTACGGTGTTCCTTATTCATTGTCCAACTTTCACATGCATATGAGGCTACTGAAAAATACCATGGCTTGGGTCAGG
>NW_006408559.1:3779265-3810590 GCF_000296735.1 Chrysochloris asiatica
AAGGTCAGTGGTTCAAGTTCACCAGCTGCTCCTCTGAAACCCTAGACAGGGTCGCTATGAGTTGGCAATGACTTGATGACACTTAACAACAACAAAGGTATTTGTAATGAAGAAGTCATTGGTCTTGGCAAAATTCTAGCATTCAATCTCCAGCACTGTTTCTATTACCAAGGCCATATTTTCCAATTATTGATCCATCCTCTTTCATTCCAAACTTTGTATTCCAATGACCAGTAATCATCAATACATCTTGATTGCATGTTTGATCAATTTTAGACTGAAGACGTTAGTAAAATTCTTCAATTGCACCATCACTGGCTTTAATGGTTGGTACATAAATTTGAATAATAGTGGTACTAACTAGTCTTCCTTGGAGGTGTATGGATATTTTCCTACTACAGACACCATTGTACTTCAAGACAGATTTTAAAATGTTCTTTTTGATGATGAATGTAATGTCACTCCTCTTCAATTTGTCATTCCCGGCATAGACACCATGTGATTGTTAGATTCAACATGGCCAATACCAATGCATTTCAGCTCACTAATGCCAGGATACTGATCTTTATGTGTTCCATTTGCCTGATAACTTCCAATTTTCCTAGGTTCATACTGTGTGCATTTTGTGTTCCAATTATGAATGGATGGTTGTAGCTTAACTCCTCATTTTGAGTTGTGCCCCATCAGCAAATGAAGGTCCAAAATCTTCACTTCATTCACATCATCACGGTCAATTCTACTTGGAGGAGGCAGCTCTTCCCCAGTGAGTGCCTTCCAACCTGAGAGGCTCATCTTCTGGCATGATAGCTGACTAATAGTCTCGTGCGCTTTATGTTTCAATATTCTATATTCAGATATCTCTTACAGTGTTCCACTGCTGTTCACAAACATTCAGAGGTAATCTACCTCTCCTTCCTAGTCTGTCTTAGTCTAGAATCTTAGCGGAGACCTTGTCCACCATGGGTGACCCTGCTGGTAGTTCAAATACTGGTGGCATAGCTTCTAGCATCACAGCAACATGCAAGCCACCACAGCAGGGCAGACTGAAGTGACAGACGAGTGGTGGACACCCTTGTTGCTTATCACCAAGAAACCCGAAACGATTACACTGTTCCCTGAATTATCATCAAGCTGTACTTTAATGCATAAAATCTAGGTATTTCCAATACATGTTATTATTTGCTTAAGAATTAATATGTATTTTTTAACTGTAAAATCCAAATAGACAGGAAACATTTTCTATAACAATTATCATTTTTAACAGTGTCAGTGAAGGATGGATCCTACCAGCCCTGAAAATATGTATCTGCAGGACCTGTTTGGAGGCCTGGTGGCACGACAGTTAAGCACACATGTGCTTGCTGCAAAGCTGAAGGTTTGAACCCACCCAGCTGCTCTTTGTGATTAAGACCTGAGATAAAGGTTACAGCCAAGAAAACCTACAGGACAGTTGTACTCTGTCTCGTGGGGCCACTAAGAGTCAGTGACATCCAACAAACAGCGACCTTGTCATGGGAATGAACACTGGTGATGGCTGGGCAATAAAGTTGAGCAACTTAACTGGTCATGTGAAGACTATTAAAATGACAAATACTTTGTTACAGTTTGTCACCCCCCAATTTTTTTCTAGAAGAGCTCTGAGTAAAGCACTCATTAATAACACATTGTTATTGCTAAGTGCCGTCGGTTAAGCCGGTTCCAACTCATAGCGATACTGTATAGGGTTTTCCACCAACCTTGCAGATCAAACCGACTTTGCAATAACATATGAGGGTGCAAATCCAACATGCATTCAGTATGTACTACATGCCAAGAATTTCATTCATCCTTTTCACAACCTGGCATGGTAGGTATACACCACCCGACTCCAAATCCATCCAAAATTGCTCCCTAAATCTCTAGTAGCACGTTTTTCTTACATGCTGGGTGAGTGTAACTCAATCTGACATCATTGGAATTAGTGGTGTATTTTTACCAGAAGCAGCAACTCACAATTAGCGCCTACACTAAAACTGGTGTTACGGTAGTCACTAAAGAACAACCTTGAAGCTCTCTAGATTGCAATGAGCTCACCCTAGCACGCCCTGGGGTGTACGCAATAAGAGAAACTACACGATGCCCACACTGAAGTTTTCCAGTTTAGACTTCCATGGAAAAGACAGATCACCTATTGTTATTTGTCCTTCAGATATTTTAGGTGGTAAAAGCTGTTTCTTCTATGTATAGAAATCACAAAGTCTTACATTACTTTCTGTTCAGAAAACATCGATTCATGTATCCAAGCTCCTTGAAAAAAATGTTCTGTTGTTCTTCTCTCTGCACTGAACTGGACTGTGTATGGGCAAAAAGGCCAGGCCAGCCTTCAAAGCCCCGTGGGAAGTGCTATTCATTTCCTTCCAGGAGTGAAAACTGCATCTTAACGATCAGAATAAAACACCTCCACTTCAGGCATCTGTTAGAGGACTTGAAGGAGAACTGAATAAGATCAGCAGCTCCACGAAGAGCACAGGGACATCACCGACCGTTTGGCAGGTAGTAAAGGTGTTAACCGCCACCGTGAATTCATTTCTAACCTCCATGCTTACTCAGTTTCAACACAGCAGTAGCTCTGGAAACATGCTCAGGGCTGACTTCCATCCTTCAGCCCCGGTGCATACAGTGCACAGAGTAGAACTGCCCCATAGGGTTTTCTAGGCCGTAACCTTTAGATGCGTGTTGGAAGAAGTGCAGCCAGAACGCTCCTTAGAGACCAAGATGGCCAAACTTCGTCTCTCATACTTCGGACATATTGTCAGGAGGGACCAGTCGATGGAGAAGGATATCATGTTTAGTAAGGTGAAGGGTCAGAGAAAAAGAGGAAGACCCCAACGAGATGGACTTGCCAAGTGGCAGCATCAATGGACTCAAGCATGCCAACAGTAGTGAGGCTGGCCCAGGATCGGGCAGTGTTTTGTTCTGCTGAGCATAAGGTCGTTATGAGTCGGTATCAACTCGATGGCACCTAACAACAACAACAACAACAACAACCTTTAGAAAGGTTGCCAGTGCTGCCGGGTGAGTTCCTGTTGCACCACCAGAGGTCGCTGTGAGTCACTGTGAGTTGAAATCAACTCCATGGCACCACACCACCACCCTTGTGCCCGGCACGGTGCCTCCTGAATGGCTATTTGCTTCACACTCCCCAGCCTCGCTGACTTCAGACAGCCCCACCCACAGGAGCGGCCTGCCTGGGTCTTTGACATAACTGTGGTTGGAGATATTTTTCATTGGGTTCTTTAAACAAAGGTTCACGTGATACATTTTCTGCTCGAGGTTAGTTCCAGGAAATGTTTGGTTTCTACAGATGTTTATGTGCTTCCGGTTGTCAGTAATGAAAAGTACAGAATTCTGCATTTATTTTTCCCACTCCAGCAACTAGAAAACTTAAGAGTCAAAGATATTGCCCATATCTGTGCGACCGTGATGTACAGAGTACTTAATCCTTCAACTTCTTTTACATGAGATGGGTTTAAGTTTTAAATAAAGCTATTCGACTCGCTGGCCTGAAATGAGTCAGTGCTGTTAGGAGCTCTCAGAAGGACAGAACGCTGTAAAATGTAAAACATATAAATAACAACATTCAGCAGTAACCTGCTTAGATGTTAGAGGATAAAATGCAAAAGACAGAAAGTATAGGTGGTGGTTTTCCACTGAGAAGGCTCTGAGATTTTTTTTGTCCTCCAAAAAGACCAGAAGTTCACACCTATCCTAAAACCAGTTTATTGTTGCTTCTAAAATGTTTTAATTTTTAAAATAATGTTTGTCAAACTCTTACGGTACTAGCTTGTACAAGTTCATGCTCCAAACAGAAATAAACAGTCCTCCCTCTTCCTTCTTCATTCAAACCCTGCTCACTAGTTTCAATCAAATACTCCATGTTCTTGGTTGAATTTTCCTAGCAACATTTAAAAGCCTGAACTTCTTTACACATGAGTACAGTAAGAGTTTGTCAAACATTATTTTGAAAATTAAACTATTTCAGAAGCAGCAATACACTGGTTCTATGACAGCTTTATGAGTCCTGGTGTGGCGCTTTAGGATAAGCACTGAATGCTAGTTGCAAGGTCAGGAGTTCAAACCCACCAGCTGCTCTTTGAAAACCCTATACAGGGTCACTATGAGTCAGAACTGAGTGGATGACATTTAACAACATCATCGTATGTAAATAAAATGTATACTGTTGTTATATGTATTATATAACAAATAACAGATAACACTTAAAAATAACGTGTAACACTTAATAACATATTGTAAATATATATTCATTGCTATAGTATATATAGATAGATAGATGTTAGTAAGTATCATTGAGTTGATTCCAACAGTGACTGGTGGGTTGGAACCACTGACCTTGGAACTAGCAGTCCAGTGTCTACCCTAAAGTGCCACACCAGGACTCCTATACTCATCATGTTGTTGTTGTTGTTATTGAATGCCGTCAAGTCAGTTCTAACTCTGAGCGACCCTGTACAGCGTTTCTAAGGGGCGACTGGTAGGTTTGAACTATCAATCTTGTAGTTCACAGCCAATCCTACAGCGCCACACCACAAGTTCATACCTGTCACAGAACCAGTTTATTGTTGCTTCTAAGATGTTTTAATTTTCAAAATAATGTTTGACAAACTCTTACGGTACTAGTTTGTAGAAAGTTCAAGCTTCTAAATGTTGCTAGCAAAATTCAATCAAGAATGTAAGACTATTTTATTCAAACTACTGAGCAAGGTTTGAATGAAGATGGAGGAGGGCTGTTTATTTCTGTATGTAGTAGAGAGCATACGTATATATGTAATTGTAGGCTAGTTGGTTACTCAGCGGAACCTTAAATTTCACCCTAAGCTTTTTGGTTTAGCAAAGCAAAAAGAGAAAACCAAGTAAAAAATTCCAACTGACCATGTTGGAGGAAAAAAGGTCTCAGGAGAACTATAACTTGTCCTAGTACACAAATCTGAGAGTTATTTCTCCAATGAGTCACAGGAATAATACACTGGCGTCTTCAATAAAGTCCGATAGATGTGCTAATTTGTTCATCCAGAAGCTCCTTATAGTGTATAACATACATAGTCAAAATACAATGCTCTCTGGTAATCTGGATAAATCAGTTAAAACCCAGAAAATCATGAACAACACTACCCAGTAAAATTCCATGGGATGATGAAAATGTTCTACATCTGCACTGTCCATGTCTCCAAGTAATAACTGCTTATTTAAAAACTGATAAGTTCTAATAAGAACCAGTAAGGACACTCAGCAATATTTCTGGTTATAAGGTCACTATGCAAACATTAACATCATCTTTATCAACTCAAAATCATCGCTGTCCGTTTAATGGGGGGGGGGGTCATTTAAAATGGCAACTAAAATTGTGAAAATTTCTAAGAATCAATTTAATAAAAATTCTCAAGAGCATTCTGGAGAAAACTGCACAGCTGAGTTCATGGAGAAATACACCAACTTTATGTAAGGAAAACTTCACACCCCTAAATTAATCTCTGAATTCCATATGATTCCAATCAAAATCCCTATAGGGGCTTCCAGCGAGCTTGATAATCCAAGAGATGTACGAGGAACTGTGAAAACATCAGGAAATCTTCAGGGTGAGGCATGAACGAAAAGGAGGAATGAAATGTTTTTGCCTGCAAGTAACAGAAAATGCCAAGCAAGTTTCATTATCTTCACACAACAAGAAAGGAAGTATGGTCAGTGATGCCAGCAAGGGCTATTTTTTCATTTCGTTAACTCTATACTCAAGTTTAATTATTCTGACAGCATTTCATCGAACTACCTTTTCTTAAGTTTCAACTACAAGAAGATGGAGACTGAGCACCAGTCCATTTGAATCTGTGGACTTGGTGGCCCCCTAGTGGTAGTAGTCTGAAATGACAGCTTCTGTGGATTTAGCATTTAAGACAGTTTTACGGCAAATTTTTCAACTATCAAAATATAGTATAGACTCATTCCGTCCTCTAGTTTTTCTTCAACACTGAAATAATGTAATAATTGTTACTGTTTTTAAGTGCCATTGAATCGATTCCGACCCACGTTGACCCTGTATAGGGTTTCTGAAAAGCGACTGGCCAGCTTGAACCGCCAACCTTGCCATTCAAACCAACTTTGCAGTCCAGCGCGTTAACCCACAGCGCCACACCAGGACTCCATTTCAACTCATAGCAACCATATACAGGGTTTCCATGGAGCGGCTGGTGAGTTTGAACTCACAAACTTGCAGTTCAAACTGACCTTATGGGCCACTGCTTTATCCCAGAGTCACACCAGGACTCTTGGCTGAGTTGTTGTTGTTAGGTGCCATCAAATTGGTACTGACTCATAGCGACCTTATGCACAGCAGAACAAAACACTGCCAGATCCTGGGCCAACCTCACTACTGTTGCCACGCTTGAGTCCATCAATGCTGCCAGTTGGCCAATCCATCTCCTTGGGGGTCTTCCTCTTTTTCTCTGACCCTCCACCTTTCCAAACATGATATCCTTCTCCAGCGACTGGTCCCTCCTGACAATATGTCCAAAGTACAAGAGTCGAAGTTTAGCCATCCTGGCCTCCAAGGAGCACTCTGGCTGCACTTCTTCCCACACAGATCCGTTGTTTCTACAGACAGCCCATGGCACTTTCAATATTCTCCTCTAACACCATAACTCAAAAGCATCAATTCTTCTACGGTCTTGTAGTGTTCCATTCTATGAATATGCCAGAGTTTACATATCTATTCATCCATGAATGAACATTTAAATAGTAGCCACCTTTTGTCTATTGTGACGAACACTATAATGAACTTTGGTATACATGTGTCTGTCTGTTTGCATCCCTGCTCTCAAGTCCCTTGGGGATATACCTAGGAGTGGGAGTTCTGGGTCAAATGACAGTTGTGTCTTGTGCTGTTGAGAAAGTGCCACACTGTTTTCCACAAGGACAACAGAGGCACAGTTTAATGTAATCCATGTCATCGAACTGGACCTGTGGGGATTGTTGAAATGGTCTATCTCTGGATGTGTAAACATTCATCAAAAATACTGAAAAACCAAATAAAAAAAGTAATATAATCACTGCCCAAAAATAAAGTGCAGAAGGCAAGAAGGGGCAGGACCATTGGGTGAATGGACACTGGGAAGCAGACAGGAAGTGGGAAGAGTGGGCTGTTACACTGAGGGGACTTCAACTGATGTGAAACCATGTGTAGACATGGCTGAGTTGGAAACGAATTCACTCTGCAAATTTAGAAACAATACTCTTCTTTTTAAAGATAATCTTTTAAAAGGTTCCTGCCTTTCAAAAGATTCAAGTAAGTCTCTCTAACTAAAGAATCCCCGAAATCCTGGCTGGGCTATGGACAAGTCTCACTCGTGTATCTACTTGCCAGGACTCATTTCTTTTCACAGAAACAGGGCTCCATCTCCAATTATATCTCAAGGTCCACAGCCCCTCCAAGAGGAAGCAGGACACTCCAGCTAATCAGAGAAAAGATGACCAAGTCAGAGGGGAGAGGTCCCCATGGCTGGCAATGCAACCCTCCCCCAATGACATGAATGCACAAAACATCCCAAATTGCGATTTCTTAGAACCATGAAGCAGTGTTTGACATGACCTAAGTCTCCCTGTTATCCAGAGCCTTGACTCTCTAAATGACAAGACATTTTATCAGAAGAGCTAAACCAAAGGCTCTAGGTCACATTTACACATCTGGGTGAACACATGGGGTGCTAGAGTAGGAATCAACTTTACCACAACTAATAACAACAACATAAATCCCAAGCAAACAAACAACACGACATACCCACACCCTCCAAAAAGACAATTACTAATACCAGGGAAAAATAAAAGATATGCTAGAAAAAAAAAGTAACTACAAAGTACACAAGTATGGGTCCAGTGTGAATAATGTTTTCATGGCCATAAATAATGGAAACACTGAATATTATTCAAAATTTAATTATGAGTTATTGCTAGGAGCCCACTGAGTTGTTTCCAACACATAACAACTCTCCATGCAACCGAATGAAGCACTGCCCTGTGTTAATCCATCTCATTGAGAGTCTTCCTCCTTTTCGCTGCCCCTCTACTTTACCAAGCATGAGGTCCTTCTCCAGGGACTGGGCCTCTCTGATAGCATGCTCAAAGTTCCTGAGACACCAGCCTCATTTCTAAGGAATATTCTGGACCGTACTTCTTCCAAGCTAGGTACTTCATTTTTCAGGCAGTCCATGATCTCTTCAACGTTCTTTGCTACCACCATAATCCAAAGGTTATCATTTCCTTGGTCTTCCTTATTTACTGTCCAGCTTTCACATGCCTATCAGACATCTGGTAATAGACCATGGCTTAGGACAGGCACACCTTCATCCTCAAAGTGACATTTTCACTCTTTAACACTTTAAAGAGATTGTTTGCATCAGATTTGCACAATGCAACACGTCATTTGATTTAACTGCTGCTTCAATAGATAATGATTGTGGATCCATATAAAGTGAAACTTCTGACAATTTCAATATTGCTCGTTTATCGTAATGTCGCTATCCGTCTTTTTCGTTGAGGTGTAATCCATACTGAAGACTGAGGTCTCATGGTCATCAGTAAGTGCCTCACAGAATCCAGCTTCTTGGATCATAAAATCGTACTGAAAAATGGCAATCTGTACTGTTGTTGTTGTTAAGTGCTGTTGAGTTAATTCTAACATATAGCAACCTTTTATAGGACTACTGAGGAGCTGTTGGTGGGTTAGAACTACCAACCTTATGGTTAACAGTCCAGTGTTTATCCTACAGATCCTACTCTGGAATCCTACTCTGTACTTGTTACGTGCCGTGGAGTCGGTTCCAACTCATAGCGACCCTGTACAGGGTTTCCGAGGCTGTAAATCTTTACGGGAGCAGAAAGCCTCATCTTTTCCCCACAGAACAGCTGGTAGTTTCGAACTGCTGACCTTGCGGTTGGCAGCCTGACTCATAATCACTATGCTACCAGAGCTCCTAATCTGTACTAGGTGCTGGGAAAATACACACAAGACCTTGCCTTCAAAGGGTTACTCTCTCTCAACTTGTTCAAGTGCCTAGGCATTTGTCAACTGCCTCCCAGGGTTTCTGTGACGATTTCACAAGTCAGTACTAATAAAGTGCTTGGAATACTGCCTGGCATATAGTAATGACCAGGCAGAGCATAAGAAAAATAAGGCCCAAAAGACAAAACCTCTGCTGCCTGATTTTAAAAGACTTGCTCCTTCTTCTATGGAATAACTTTATTGCTTTCACTGAAGTTGATCAGGAAACATAAAAAACAGATTCTTCCCCTAAGTCTAAATGTGATCCAGTAAATGGACAGATTGTTACTCATCATGTGCAAAGGCTCCACACGATAAGCACTGGACTGAGAACCACAAGGTTTCTGGTTTGAGCCCACCAGCCGCTCTGCAGGAGAAAGATGAGGCTTTCTGTCCTTGTGAAGATTTCAAGGTTCAGGAACCCTATACGGGGTTGCTAGGAGTCAGAACCAACTCGATGGCACTTAACAACAGTAACATGTACATACAGCTAGCTGGGTAATGAAATCTGAGAAAAAATATATTCTTTTTCTAGTTCATTCTTTTTTAATTATTTTTCTTTTGCTTACAAACTTTTATTGTTAAAAAACAGTCCCTCAAAATACGCCTTATAAATTTGTTATTGTTACTACTGAATGCTGTCCAGTGCCAACTCATAAACATCTTGCACAGGGTTTCCAAGGAGCCGCGACTGGTGGATTTGAACTACCGCCCTTGCAGTTACAGTCCAGTGCTTACCCTACAGCACTACACCTTAAAAGTGAAGTTCCTGCTTTATTAAGACATGAAATATAGTGAAATATTTTCAGCTATTGCCAAGTAAATCACTTTCCACTAGATGGCACCATTCTGAATTTTAAAATTTAGCGTAACAAGATCCAACCAATTTGTCAAATTAAAAGAATATTTTCTTCCAACAGAAGAAGCTAAGATTATAATTGCTCTTCTTGTTAAGTGCCGTCAATTCGGTTCCGACCCATACTGAACCTGTGTAGGGTTTCTAAGAAACAGCTGGTGAGCTTGAACCACCTACCTTGCAGTTCAAACGGCTTTGCAGTCTGACGCATTAACCCACAGCCCCACACCAGGACTCAAAGATTATATTACTCCTGCTTAAAGTTATTTTATGGATTTAAATATAAAGGTATGGCTGAATGGAAAAGAAAACCAAGATATGCTCAAAGTTAGATTTGATTTGTAAACTATTCTGATACATTTGAAGCAGAAATACTTTTAAATAGCTCTGTTTACAATACAACAAACAAAATAAGAAGTGTAGTCATCTGCACAAGTGTGTGGCTTGTATGCTATCAACTTGGTTAGGGTGGAAATGCCTTTCTAGAATCCCTTCTAAGGCAGATAGTTGCCATTGAGTTGACACCAATTCCTACTCATGGAGACCCCATTGCATCAGATCAGAACTATGCCCCACAAGTTTGCAGGGGCTGTGATTTTTCAGTCGTAGATCACCAAGACTTTCTCCTGGGTGCTTCTGGCTAGACTCAAACCTCCAGTCTTTTGGTTAGCAGTTTTAGTGCTTAACTGTTTACACCACACAGGGACTCTAGTTCTAAGACACAGTTGGCCAGAAAAGGAATTTGCTTGAGATTTGGGAGGAGGAAGCACACAGCAGTCATTGCACCCTGAAGGTCGCTGTGGACAGATGTGAGTGACAGAGATGCTGGTGGGTTCCAGTACATCGTCATACCCCTCTGCTCAGCATCCAGCTCTTTGTCCCAACTACTGGACCTATAGACCCACAAAGGTTTCAGGCCCATCGTAGATGCTTGGCAGAAGACATATAGGTGCCGTTACTGACTGACCTACTGTACGTTTAATAAACAACAATGCTTCTTAGCATAAATGACTCGAGGTAAGTGATTACAATCCTTCATACATTAGCTTCAATGTATTCACAATATTCTATTTGTTAATTGTGAATTGAGTGCGAGTTTACAAAGATCATCAGTTTTACAATCAACAAATCATATACTTGGTTTCATCCCAGTGGTTGCCATTCCCTCCCCGACTTCCTCCTGTGGTTCCCATTCCTATTCCATCCCCGCTTCCCAACCCTTCTCCACTTTGTCCTTAGGCATATGTCGCCCTTTTGATTGTGAATGATTGACCATTTCATGGTGAGTATGGTTACAAATCGGGTCGCTAATCTCAAGGTCGGCAGTGCGAAACTACCAGTGGTTCCATGGGTGAAAGATGAGGCTTTCTGTTCCCCTGAAGATTTACAGCCTCAGAAACCCTGTGCAGGGTTGCTATGGGTCAGAACCGACTCCCCAGTACAACAACAGCAGCATACCTTATTAGTGTTGTCCCCTCTAGCTACCTGTCTGTGGCTTGGCTGAAAATTGGGCCAGGAGGGTGAATCCCACCTCAGACTTGAAGACTCACAGTCTGAGTTCTTCCAGTCTCTTTCTGACCAGTAAACCCAGTCTCATGTATATATAGAAATTTTCAGTTTCGTTCCACATTTTCTCCCTCTCTGTGACCTTCTTATGTAACCCTTCTCATAGCAGTTGGCAGTGGTGACCAGACCCCATCTAGTCCTTCCGTCTCAGTCGTGGAGACGGCTGTGCACATGGTCCGTAATCAGCTGAACTAACTGACTCCAAGCTTCTTGCCATTTTCATCGCTCTTCTCGCTTTAGCACACGGACAGATCAATAGCTGCACCTTAGGTGGCTGTTTGTGGGCTTTTCAGATCCCAATGCTACTTATCAGAGTCGTATGCACAACACTGACTTTGTGGACTCTGGGATGCCAACTGACCATGGTGTCCCTGAAGCTCTGGTCCTGAGCCCTGAGGCCCAACAACTCACTGCCTTAAGATGTCTGATAATATTCAAGAAGTTGTCATCATTTTGCCCCTGATATGCTCCACCACATTCATAGATGTGTTTGTAGCAAAGGTAAATACCCATGGACAAATTGTCTCTCGCAAATCCTTCTGTATTTGTGGGTATACTCCTGCTCTTCCTCCCATACCCACTGTTCAGACTGTGTATCTGTCCATGGCTCTATCCTCAGACCACTGTTGTTCCAGGGTTGTGTATGTAGCACTATTTTCCTCTATCTCCTTTAACCCTTGCACACCTCCCTGTGTCTTCACCTGTCTTCATCATTCTCTGCCAATCTCCCTCTTCTTGCATATTGCCCTCCCATCACCTGAGCTACTATGTGTCTACCCTCTAGCTAGTGAATTACTCTCCCTTCCCTCCCACCCACTCCTGGTCACCATCAAAGAATATTTCTTTTAGCATGAAAACTTTTTTTGGAGTTTTCACAAGAGACGTCTCATACAATAGTTGCCCTTTTGTGATTGACAAATTTCACTCACCATAATGTCCTCCAGGTTCATTCATGTTATGAGGTATTTCAAAGATTCATCATTAGTCTTCAACATTGCAGATTATTCCATTTATACAATAACCTCTTGCATGCATGTTACACAACTTAATCTTTGAAAGCATAAAGCACACCACCGGGAAGTCAGTGATCTGATTAAATATTTGTTACTGTTGTTGTTGTTAAGTGCCACCGAGTAGGTTCCGATTAACAGCGGCCCTGTATAGGGTTTCTGAGGACCAGATGGTGGGTTTGAACTTCTGGCCTTGTGATTCACAGTCCAGTGCTGATCCTACAGCGCCACACCTAGAGTCCGATGAAATATTTAGAGATATTTAAATGACAAGGTGAGACCAAGGCTTCCAAGCAGTTCAAGCTAATTCAGTTATGACTGATGAAGTGAAACTGGAACAGATCCAAACATTTAAACTTAAATAGAGCAGAACACTAACCAAAATGGGAAAAATTACCGGTTGAAGCCCTGGACCAGGAGACTTGGGGAAAGGCTTGGTGTGACTTTTCAGGGGCCTGATACAGAAGACTATACTATCACCAGGTCTGTAGGAAGAGACACACTTTCAAAGTCACCATCTTTGAGTGGGATGCTGTGGTTTCCAATTCCATAGGTCAAGAGATTTGGCTGCTATGTAACGTGTATGCTGCGGCCCTTGTTTTCAAGAGGGAGATTAAGTTTCTAACAGGATGTTGATCTGGAATTTTCCCTGTTCCGGTTATCATACCGCCCACATTTTACAAATTCAGATCTGTTATGGTTTCACTCTGGCAGTCATGACTGTACCACGAAGTCTAATCCCTTCACATCTAAGCCCTGGATGAGACCACAGTGTGTGAGTAAAACAGTAAAGGACATCCAATTTCACCACTTGTTTATTAATAACCAAATAATTATTCAGTAGTTCATTCATTTTGCCACCTGAAGTCTTCAAATATTTATAGCCATGACCCGACAGCACTTAACAACAACAACAATCCTTAAAAGTCAGCGAATACAGGGTAGACACTTGTTAACTTGAGTGGTGGAGAGAGCAAACCACTAGGAGAAAGAGGTCAGTGTACAAGAAGAGGGAGGTTGGCAGAAGTATGATGAAGACATCTGAAAACACAGGAAGGTATGCAAGAGCTAAAGGGCATAAAGGTAAACAGTGTTTTATACACAGTCTTGGAACAACAGTGTTCTGCACGTAGCTACATGGAGACAGAGACACTGGCTGAATAGGCTTGGGAGGAAGAGCACGAGTATCTCCACCAATACACAAGGGCTTGAAAGAGGACATTTGTACATGGGTATCTGCCTTTGCGGCAAACTCAGCTATGAATGTGGTGGAGCATGCAGCAGGCAAAATCAGGACAACTTTTTAGATATTATTAAACATCTTAAGGCAATGAGTTGTTGGGCCTGGATGTTCAGGACTATGGTCTCAGGGGACAACATGGTCGACTGGCATAACATAGCCCACGAAGACAATGTTCTACATCCTACTTTGGTGAGCAGCAACTGGGATCTTAAAAGCTCATGAGCAGCTATCTAAGGTGCAACTATCGGACTTTCCAAGTGTGGAGGAAAGAAGAGTGGTAAGAATGGAAAATGCTTGGAATCAATCAGTCCAACAGACTAATGGAACATGAGACTATCAGTCTCCCCAACTCTGAGGCCAAAGAACTAGATGGTACCCAGCTATCACTGCCAACTACTCTGAAAGGGATCCCAATTGAAGGTCCCAGATAGAGTGGCAGAAAATGTGTCACAAAACTCATATATATATATATATATATATATATATATATATACATACACACACATATGTATACACATATGTATATATGTATATATGTGTATATATATGAGTTTTGTGACACATGTATATATACATATATGTGTGTATACATATGAGTTTTGTGACACATGTATATATACATATGTGTGTATACATATGTTTGTATACATACGTATATATACATATATATATACGTATATATATACATATGTATATATGAAAGACTGGGCTTACTGGTCAGAAAGAGACTGAAGGAACCCAAGACTATGGCCTTGACCACACCCTTCAGGTCTGGAATGGAACATGCCCTTGTGGCCCAATTTTCAGCCAAGCAGTAGACAGGTATATAGAGTGGACAACAACACTAATAAGGTCCGCTCACCATGGAATGATCAATCATTCAAAATCAAAGGGGCAACGTTTACCTGAAGACAAAGTAGAGAAAGGCTGGGAAGGAGAGTAGACTAGAAATAGGAGCCCAGGGAGAAGTGGACTAACTCTTGTTTCATGGAGGCGATTGCAAACATTAAGATGAAACCAAGTATATCATTTGTTGAATGTCAAACTGATGATCTTTGTAAACTTACATGCAATTCACAATGTTGTTGTTGTTGTGTGCCATGGAGTCGGTTCCGACTCACAGCGACCCTGCACACGGTTTCCGAGGCTGTAAATCTTTATGGGAGCAGAAAGCCTCATCTTTCTCCCGCGGAGCGGCTGGTAGTTTCCAACTGCTGACCTTAAGGTTTGCAGCCCAATTCGTAACCACTACGCTACAAAAGGAAATTAAAAAATAAAAAAGTCTGTCTAACTTCTATATCTGAGTCAACTACCAAGATGATACCTTAGTCTTTGCATTATTTGGGGGGATTTTGTGAAGGACAGAATGCTGTGGTTAAACAGGGAATCTTCTGCTAGCCCCCACAGAAAAGGTTTCACACTTAGGTTTTACCATCCTATCTTATTTAAATACACCAGCGTTTTCTCTTGTGAAGACATCCTATTCTATTTTCTCTTGCCTGCTAACAAGGACACTATCCACCACCACCCCCAATTTGGGATTTGAGAGTTTGTAGGGAAAAATAATATACCGAGAGTTTGTCTAAACACACCAAAACATTTGCCATATATCTGAGGAATACATATATTGTCCATTTGGTGACTGGTTCAAGCATTATAATATCACAGGACTGTATTTTTCACATATTAACACATCCATGAAAATAACACGCATATGTATATAACACGCCCAGCAAAAAACTGTATAGTGTTATTTGTGTTAAAATATTCAATTATCATAGAACATTTACAACAGTCGCTTTTCCGTTAGGCCAGCTTCTTCTGTCTGTTCAGTCTCCTTTCATTCCCGACACAGCTGAGCTCATCTCTCAGGTACTAAAACAAGGATGTTCTTTTTCCTCTGGTGCTCAGATCTAAGACTTTTCAGGTCAAAAGCTTTTCCCTCATCCACTGGACTCAAATCTGGGCTTGCCTCTTCTCTCTTTGACCACATCCTCAGCCCCATGCTTCTAATTAGCATGGTTTCTTGACGCAAGGCAGTTGTTGTTTTTTTCCCTACAAGTCTGCCCAACATCACCCACTGACTTGACTCAGCAAAAACATGTCCTTTGCATAAATCTCATGCATTGCTCTTCCTTTCACATTTGAATAAAACAACAGTGCAAGAATATGTGACCTTCCCCCAACAGTGTTTAAGATGAGGAAATTTCCCCCAAAGTTACAAACGAGCTGCATCTTAAATGTATGCAATCAGATCAAAAGAATGGCCTGAAATGAAAGTGGAATGGAGTCTGCACTTCAGAATCACCTGGAGACTCGCTCCGCTGACACGAACCATCAGTGGGATTGTAGAAATCCTCGTTCTGCTACTCTACAAAAACAAACAAAATGAAGAGCGCCAAGATCTAGCCCTGGATGGTTTGCTTTCCTAGCCCTCAGGAAGATCTGGGGTGTTTTCCAGCTCCTGTGATTTACTGTCCTGTTTTCAGTCTGATTTCAGAATGCAATCTGATCCAGGATGATGGTCCCACAGAAGCACTTATCCTTTCCCAAGGCCTCCACTCAAAGATTCAGCGTGGCTTTGGAGCACCCTTCTTTCTTTAAACTCATTCCAAAAATGGGCTTCAGAGAATGATTTTCCAAAGTCAGCACTAACTTCAGATTTTGGGTCTCTCTAACAATTGGTCGCTGAAGGCAGGTGAAGCTCAAAATCAACTTTCAAAGCCAAACACGGAACAAAGATGCCGAAAGAGAGGCAGAGCCTTCAAACACCACCAGAGCCTCCCCGACTTAGTCCCTGATTCCTGGAAATAACCGCTTTGAAAATGGCATCAGTGACTTGATTAGGACCATTCATTGTCATGGCTTAGGGCTCTAAAGAAAAATGTCTTTTACTTGCACAAGAGAGGCAGTAAAAGAATTCAGAGAAACTTTTTTTCAACTTTGATCTAAGTTCAAAACAACATCTTTTGTGTGTATGGTGAACCGCAGGTTGTGCCTTTTAGATTTAAATGTTGTAAAGCAATTACTTAAGGCATGTTTTGCTTTGTGATAGCCTTAAAAATGGGAGATTGCGTAAATTTCATCTTTAAAAAATGTTTTGTCTGAAAAAAGAAATGTTTTGTCTATTTGTACCTACTAGGAGAGAAATATCAAGTTCAGTCAAAAAATAAAATAAGTATTTAAAGCTGTAGTTAAGTGCCATTTGAGCTCACTCATAGTGACCCTGTATAGGGTTTCAGAGGATCAGCTTGTGGGTTTGAACTGCTAACCTTGCCCTTAGCAGTCCAGTGCTTCTCCTACAGCGCCACACCAGGACTCCTCCGCCCTTCAGAAATCTAACCATCAGTCTTTTAAGTTCGTTCTATAAACTATCCCACACGTTAGTGTTTACTGACTCGAACAGCATGAAGCAAGCAAATAACTGAATGCAGTACACAAGTAACGGTCTACTTTTGGCATATGCTTGTTTGACTCCTTTATGCTTAAATACAAAATAAGAACAGTTTAATGTCATAAAGAGCCTAAGACATTTGCTGCATGTCAGAAAAACCTTGAAAAGAGCATCTTTGTTAAGTTCAAAGAGATCTGACTCCTTTAGAGAAACACAGTGAGAGCTGGGACAACATGGAGGAAGGGAAGGGTGAGGGGGGAAGAGCACAGAGCCTGGGAACACACGATCAGGATCCAGTTCCTAGTTCGCTGACCTGCTATAGCTGTGTGAGATGACACAAGCTACTCATGTGCTCTGAAAGTCGGTGCATTCTCCATTGTGAAATGAGAAGACCGTCCGCCTCACAGGGTTATGAAGATTAAATGAGTCCAAGAAACATTTGCAACCAACTTAGCCTCTGCCATGTGGCAGCTAGAATATATGTAATAGATGTGAGTTCCTTCTGTTGAACTCTCCCCCTACCCCTGGAAAACTGCGATGGCAGCTTTGAGACTCTGGACTGCTTATCACAGTGGTGTTCTCGGAAAAAAAAGGGGGTGGGGGGGAAGGGGTCTAAATCATATATTAAATCATTGAAAACTGCTTGGTTTTCTTAATAAATTCTCTTGAAAAAAATTACTTAGTCAAATAATCACATTGTCTTTTTTTCCTGTTCCAACTCCCAGTTCTTCAGGTCCAACTACCAAGGGGGTTCTCACGCCACTTGTTCCGGGATCCCCTCAGCTCTAGTTCTCAAGCCCTACAATGGTGGTTCCAACCGTTTACTATTTCTCAAGATTTCTACAGCATTTTAGTACTTCTCACAGATAGCTCTTCCTGAGAATTCTCACAGTACTCCCTGGGCTTCATGAAGCTCCACTTCCAACTTACCTCTATGCCTCTCATCGTCTTAAGAGAACTGGCTTTTCCCTAGGACCTTTAATCTCTCCTCTCCATCACTAACACGTAACCCCTATAATTACACTTTACACTAATAGAAAGCTCTTCCCTCTACCCTTTGTCTGTAAGGAACTCTTAGTTTCCTCCATGGTTTCAGTTTAAAATTTCTTTTGAAAAAGAGCTCCTGGTGAGCAGCTGGAGGGTCAGTGCTGGACTATAAACTACAAGGTCAAGGTCGGCAGTTCAAACCCAACAGCGTCTCCTTGGAAAGTCTATACAGAGTCACGATGAGTTGGAACCAACTCGATGGTACTTAACAATTACAACAACGGTCTAGTATAGCTTCTACTAATTAATGTCCATTGTGCTTGGCCATTGCAGTGAAGTTTCTGATGCCACTACGAGAACTTTTCTCACTGAGACAGACTTGACTTGGTCGTATCCAATGGCCTCATTTGACTTCTCATCCTTTTTTGACCTCTTGGTGGCATCTGGTATTACCGACTGCTTCCCCTTTTGAAATAGTTCTTATGGCTCTTTTCCTGAGTATGCCCTTTAAATGTCAGGTGGTCCTGACCCTCAGCATGGCCTGCTCTAGTTTTGTTCAGTTAGCCCTTCTATGACTCTACAAGCTGTCTCGTTCTCTCCTCAACACTGGACTTACATTTCCAACTGTCTGCTAATTACTTCCATTTGGATGCCCCATCGCCAAGCGTCCAAACACCAAACTCAGCGTTTCTTTAACTACTCTCCCATCCGTCCAATGGCTGTTGTTGTTGCTGTTGTTACCGTTAAGTGCCACTGAGTTGTCAATTTTGTAGAGCCACCTTGTGACAAAACAGATCAGCCCCATAGGGGCTTCTAGGCTGTAGTCTTTTTTTGAGTGTATGTGAATTGTGCGCTAGTTTACATGGGAGAACATCAGCTTTACATTGACCCTATCATATATCGTTTCATTGCCATGGTTACAATCCCCTCCATGCATCATCAACTAAGCAAAGGGTATACCCTGCAAGCCTGCCCCCTCGGTCATCAGCACACAGCCCTTCTCCCTCTCTGTGGCTAAAGTCCCCAGCTGCTCCATCTCTCCACGTCATCATCTCTGCCTCCATCATCACCGCTTCTCTGGGTAGGGTCCCTCTCTCCGCTCTTCTCCCTTGATGGTCCCAGGGACCTCCACTCCAGACTGCAAAGTCAATCACTCTCTTCCCTTTGCTACAAAACATCTACCTTTACATTTCCAACCCTCACAATCAGTCCTGATAACAATTATTCACTATTGTATCAGCAGTAGTCTGTATTGAAGCAGATTGCCAGATCTTTTTCCCATAGAACCAGTGGGTGGGTTAGAACTGCCAACCTTTAGGTTAACAGCTGAGTGTTTAACTACTGAGCCACTAGGACTCTTTATCCAATGGCTACAGATTAAGAGTTTCAACCACTTTTTTTTCTTCCATTTCTCTCACAATAGCTCTTTCTTTCTCTCATTTGTAAGCTTCAATTCTACCTCCCAAAATCACATCTTCACATTTGTCTTCTCCTCCACATCTCCACTGTCCGTTTAGGCCCTGCATCTCATCCATGTAAATGGTCACACTCATCCCCCAAGCAGTCAGTTCTTATTGAATGTTTTCTCCCTTCCAGTCCATTCCATTCTCCACACAGTTACCAGACATCTGTCTAAAAGGAGTCTGTCATTCCTCTGATTGTAAAAGCTCCAGGGCAAATACCAGGTAGAGAACAGTACACACACCTGGCCTTTTCCAACCTCATTTCCCACTAACTTCCCACTCGCCAGTTCCCATGAACCTTTGGTGCTACCTTATCTTCTCAAAAAATGATCAGCTTTGGACATGCCATCCTCAAACGCCATCCTCTTCTCCACCTGGTGAGCAACTCAGATTCAACTCAAATGCTCCTTTTCCCAGGCAGACATCCTCCTAAGCTTCCAGAGCAGTTTGTACACAGGCCCTCTGAGCTAACACTTCCCACATAGTGTCACACTGATTTGTTCCTGGCTCCCAAGCCATCACCCAAAGCTATTATGTAAAGCACCTCAATATCAGGAACTCTGCTCGTCCCCCTTTCAGTGGGATCCCAGATACTTTATTGTTGTCTGTCTGTCGAGTAACCACTCTCTCAACTCTGAATGCTCAGAGCTTTCACTGCCACACCGATGGACTACGGTAAGCATGTCTGATACAGGCTTGGGAAAAATCACTCATACTTTCATTCAACAAACACTTACTAGATGTGGGGGTACACAGATGAAGGAGACACGGCCCTCCCTTTGAGCTCCCAACCTACTAGGGAAAACAAACACATGAAGCAAATCTATGAAACATACAGAAACCTACTGATGGTAATCCCAGAACACTAGGGGGACAGATCCAAGTTAAGAGTACCCAGGATGGAGGAGGCCACCATGAGAAGCTTCTAGGACTGGTGACGTCCCAAGTGAGTCTCAGAATGAATGGGATAGAGGAGAAGACAACCAGATTAATTCATCAACTGCCCAAGTACGAGGAGTGCATATCACAATATAATCTTTGCAAATGTACTTGGTTCTTTCATTGTGAAAATACGTAACATATTCAATGATCTTCTGAAATATACATACTCTTTTCCCTGTCCCTCCCTCTCTCTCGCCCCCAATGACTCACAGAGAAGTCATGTGTCGTCAGAACTAAGAGCCCACGTGGCCATGCTGGCATGTTTGGAGTTCATGCTTCTCTATCCTGGGCCCTTTGCAGTCACGCCAGCGTCTCTCAGGTTTCCTTTATCTCTGCGATTCCTTCCCACTGTCCCCCGATCCCTTTCATCTCCTCCCTGTGTTCACCTTCTATGTATACTGCACAACAAGGTTACATCATCTAAGGCTGCCCTACTTATTCAAAGATGATGTGACTGAGAACAATTATATCTTTTTGTGCTAAAAGGACCTTATGAACAATAGGCCTTTGTGCACGGCATAAATCCGACACTTCGCTTCGGAGCCATAGTTACTATGAGCATTGTTGGTTTCGTTTCTTTAGTCTTGAGTAGGCCCAAAGTTTTTTCGTAAAAGCAAACAAACTCTATCAGAGAATGAATTAAAATCATCATCATCTAGTAGAGAAAGTTCAGTTTTAAGTTCTGGATTTGTCAGTGTTTGTCACACAATTCCTTGGCTCCATTTCATTCAAGATTCTCACTGTTGTTGTAACTGTCGTTAATGCCGGCAGATCCTCATAGAAATCTTAAAATAAAGTATGTCATGCAAAGAAACAAACATATTTTCAGGTTCCTGTTCCATCTTTACTATTGTTGTTAAGTGTCGTCGAGTCAGTTCTGACTCACTGTGACCCTGTATAGGGTTTCCTAGGAGCGGCTGGTGAATCTGAACCACTGACCTTGCAGTTCAATCAACTTTGTGGTGGAGTGCTTGTCCTACAGCGCCACACCAGGACTCCATCTTACTGACGCATTTTTAATCATTTGGGTGCTGATTAAATAAGTGTATAATAGAATCTTTTAGTTTATTAATTGAATTTGTCAGTTACTATTTTAATCCTATCTATTGTGTACTACTGGCATCCCTCAAGTTCATTAAAACAAAGCATCTGAATAACAGAAACGTGTGGTCGGGAAGAGAGAGAAACAAAGGGGTGATTTCTTGTTGGGGAGTATGATCTGGAAGTCATACTGATCAAGGGGAAGAGAGGAGGAGGGGAAAAAAGAAAAGAAAAAGACACTTAAAAGCAGTAAGTAAGGTAAAAAATAAAACATAAGCTGACTTTACTTACAGTTAAAAGGAGGCAAAATTCGACTGCATTCCTCTCAATCCAAGAACTAAGGAGACATACTGTATTTTTTTCACAAATAACATACCCACTTTAATAACATGCTCACACATGACTAGCATGTTTGTTTTAAGTGTTGTCGAGTTGGTTCCAACTCATAGCGACCCTATATAGGGTTTCCAAAGAGCAGCTGGTGGGTTTGAACCACTGATCTTGTGGTTAGCAGTCCAGTTGCTGATTATCCTACAGCACCACTGGCACAGTACTTATAACAATAATGCCTGAGGGGACTGTGCTGCTGCCAAAAATAAAAATGTATTAATGCACATGTTGTTTGCATATAAATACGGTACTGGTGCAGAGATGTTTGGGGGTGCTAAAAAGAGGCAAGAAAAATTTAAGACCTCAAAATCTAAGTGATGAATTGCATGCCTCCCACCTCAAGCACTGTTTTTAAAAGTTAATCATTGAATTAACTGTTATAATCCAATTTCCAAAATTGTTCTGCACCACTTAAACTGCTGTCACCTGTGATAATCTTACAGACACATGCACTCAGCTGAAACCTCTTTCTCTCAAACTCTGCATCATAAGAAGCTCTGAATCACTCCATGGGTTTTTTTTGGTGGTTTTTTTTTTGTTTTTTTTGGCTTGTTTGTTTCGGCCAGAGATCAAATGCTACAGATGTAGCCCCTCTTCTGAATACCTCTAGATCATGGCTTGTTTCTCCCAAAGGTGTGGCCCTCGGTGATCTGTGCTCTCAACACACTCACCCCTTGAAGAGTTTAACTATCATTAATGGAGTGACAAATTTGAATTGCCCCTCTTTGGCTAGACATTTCAACCAGAGTCCTGGTTCTACGCTTTCAACTATTCGGAAATTCACATCTAAAACCTAACTAGCATAGTAATCCTCTCAATATGTTTTGCTTTCCAATCTAAAAATGGATTTCCCAAACTGTATATAAGTTATTTAAAGTAGAAACTATGATGTCTGCTACCTTCATATCCCCCCCCATGGAGCCCAATGCTAAAGTTCACATTGGCATATGGACATGTCTTTTTATTCTGAATTAATTTTTATAATGCTTCTTTCAAAAAAAGTGTTTTGAAGAGTTTATGTCAATGGGCAAATACAATAAAGTTTGCCGATTTAAAAAATGTGTTGAGCAGTTTGAGAGGCTAATTTAACAGAAAACATTACCAAAAAAAAAAAACACAAAAAAGTACATTGTCTTTCACAATTCTACTCTGTTGTACATGGGGTCCCTGAGAGTCAGAATCAACTCAACAGTAACTGGCATTTTGGTTTTATGAATAAGCAATTCCATTTCTAAGAATCTATTTTACAGATATAATAACACAAATAAGCCAAAATATGGGCACAAAGATAGTCCCCCAAGCATTGCTTATTATAGGGAAAAACGGGAAGCAACATAAAATAACATGAATAGAGGAAACTTTAAATTAAATCAGGGTTCAACAAATTACCATGAATCAATTTTTAAAATATACTGACTTACTCAGATATCCATGATAGACTAAGTATTTTTTATAAATCTTGCATAAGGAAGATAAAGTACTTTAAGTAAACTTAACAAGGAATGTACAAAATCTATTTGAGGAAAACTTTAAAACATCTCTAAAAAGGCTCAAATGAAGACTTTTAACTAATAGGAAGACATCTTTTATTTTTGACAGACAACTCAGCATCATAAAAATACCAGTTCACCATAAGTTTGTGTACTTTCAATAAAATACATCAATAAGTTTGGGGTTTTGCTTGTTTGGTTTCTATGGTGCCAGGCAATTGATTCTGAAACTCAAGTTCAGTACTAAGTTCAATTGATACAGAAAAATAAACAAGGAACAGCTGAGGAAACATTAAAAAAGCTGTAAGGTACGATTAGAGTTTCCAGACATTGAGTTTTACCAGCCAAGTCTCAATAATTAACTAATGGTGTTGTACTGGCAAATGAACAGATAGACAGTAGAATCAAAAGAAAAGTTCAAAAAGAGATCCTCCCAGTAAAAGCTTAGCATTGCATAGAATAAAGGTGGCACCTACCATCATTTGAGCAAACATCAGTTTTTTGCTGGTGAGAATGCAAAATGGTCCTGCCACTCTGGAAGAGAGTGTGATGCTTCCTCAGAAAGTTGAAACTACAAATGATTTTCTTATGATCCAGCAATTCCTCTACTTGGTGTATTTCCACAAGAAATACGAGTCATAAAACGAGTAGATACATGCACACCAATGTTCATCGCAGCACTATTCACAATAGCAAAAAGATGGAGACAGCTTAAGTGCCCATCAATGGATGAATGAATAAACAAACTTTGGTACACACACACAATGGAATGTTATGCTACCTTGAAGAATAACAAGGAAGCTGCAAGCCACCATACAACATGGATGAAACTTAAGGATATTATGCTGAGTGAAATTAGTCAGTCACAGAAGGACAAATATTACATCAGAGCATTATTGTATTGTAAAAGCTTAAGAAAAGATACACATACTAAAAGGGGGGGGGGGAGCATTCTTTGTTGGTTACCAGTGTGGGGGAGGGGACTGTAGAGCACAGTGTAGGCGGCAGACACATCACAGTTCAGGTGTTAGGGAGGGCAATATACAATAAGGGAGGGGGAAAGAATAAGGTAGACAGGGGAACACTGGGACAGTTTGCATGGGCTAAATGGCACAAAGGTAAATAGTGCTGCATGATCAACCTAAAAAAAAAAAAATCAATTATTTAATAAATGGTGTTATAACAACCATGAAGCCATTTGGAAAAAGATAAAATTAGATCCACTACTCATACCACACAAAGGAATATACCCCAAATGAATCTGAGTATCTAAATGCATCATGAGTACTAGAAAGATATCGGTGAATTCTTTTCTAACCTCTAAGTTGGGAAAAGCATCCTAACCATGGTTCAAAATCAGGAAGCAATAAAAGACAAGACTGAGCAATCTGATTAAAATTTTTGCACGGCAGAAAATCCATAAAAAAGAAACAATAGACAAATGGGAGAAAATATTTACAACATACCACAGATAAAGATGACTATCCACATGGCCCTCACCAGATGGAATACACAGCAATCAAACTGACTGCATCTTTGGAAAGATGTGGTAGAAAAGCTCCATATCATCAGCCAAAACAAGACCAGGGGAAGACTAGAATAGATCATCAATTGTTCATATACAAGTTCAGACTGAAGCTGATGAAAATTAAAACAAGTCCACAAGAGCCAAAATATGACTTTGAAGATGAATCTAGAGATCATCTGAAGAACATATTTGATGCCTTAGACACTAATGACCAAAAACCTGAACCAGCTGCAGAATGACATCAAGAACCTCATACAGAAATAAAGGAAAAGGTCATTAAGAAGACAAGAAAGAAGGAAAAGACCAAAATGGGTGTCAGAAGAGACTCTGAAACTTGTGCTCTAGCATAGAGATGCTAAAGCAAATGGAAGAAATAAGGAGGCAAAAGAGCTGAACAGAAATTCCAAAGGGCAGCTGGCAAAAGACAAAGTTAAATAATATAACGAAGTATGCAAAGACCTGAAGTTAGAAAACCAAAAGGGAAGAACATGCTCTCATTTCTCAAGCTGAGGGAACTGAAGAAAAAATTCAAGCCTCAACTTGCAATATTGAAGGATTCTATGGGCAAAATACTGAATGATGCAGAAAGCATCAAAAGAAGATGGAAAGACTACACAGAACCACTGTACCAAAAAGAAATGGCCGATTTTCAATCAGTTCAAGATGCAGTATATAATCATGATCCAAATGATACTAAGGAAAAAGTTCAAGATGTATTAGAGGCATTGGCAAAGAACAAGGGCCCGGGGATTGATGGAATACAAATTGAAATCTTTCAATAAACAGAGGCAGCACTGGAGGCACTCACTCATCTATGCCAAGAAATTTGGAAGACAGCTACTGGTCAACTGATTGGAAAAGATCCATATTAGTGCCCATTCCAAAAACAGATTACCCAATGGAATGTGGAAATCATCATTAAAACCGCACACAAGTAAAATTTTGCTAAAGGTAACTGAAAAACAGCTGCAGCAGTACATTGACAGAGAGCTGCCAGAGGTTCGGGCTAGATGCACATGGGGACGTGGAACGAGGGATATCATTGCTGACATCAGATGGATCTTGGCTGAAGGCAAAGAATACTAGAAATAGATGTTTACCTGTGCTTTAATGGCTACACAAAGGCTTTCAGTTGTGTGTATTATGACAACTTTGGAAAACATTACAGAGAATGAGTATTCTGGAACACTTACTCGTGCTCATGAGGGACCTGTACATAGATCAAGAGGCAGTTGTTCAAACAGGGGAAACGGAATGGTTTTGATCTGGAAAGGTATGCACCAGGGTTGTATTCTTTTACCATACTTATTCAATCTGTATGCTGAACAAATAATCCAAGAAACCGGGTAATATGAAGAAAAACGTGGCATCAGGATTGGAGGAAGACTCATTAAAAACCTGCGATATGTAGATGATCCAACCTTGTGGTTAGCAGGCCAGTGCTGATGCTGTATCTGTCTCTCTTAAGCATAAGCAAAGATACTAAATTTCACTCACAATACAAAAAACACAAATTTAAACTACACTGAGAGGCTACATCTTCACCCCTCTGTCCACTTGGTAAGAATGAAACCGTACAGAAAGTCACACTTGACCATCGTCGTCTAGACTATGAAGAAGGCACAGAGCCTCGAAGACAGGGTGCTTCTGGGAGAAATCAATGACTCCAGGGCCGTGGCTGAGAAAGTCCACTGTGAGGAACATTCTGTGCCAGGAAGTCAGGATGTGTTCCAAGGATGATGGGTCTGTGCCAAGAGGTCACTGAAGAAGCTGTCAGGGGCTCCCACTGGATGCGTGTGCACCAAAGTATCCAGGGGTCATAAGAAGAGAGAAGCAAAATAAGAGCCTCTGAGTGGACTAAGATATAAATTAAAAAGTGAGGGAGATGACGACTGAGGGACACTCTCGCGGGGTTTGGTTGCTTGATGGGGCAGGGAGGGGATTGTAATCATGGCAATGAAACGATATGCAATAGGATGAATGTATAACAAATGTTCCCCCATGTAAACTGTCACATAATTCCCAATATAAACTTAAAAAAAAAATGCATTTACTTCCCTCATCTTTTTTAAATCCATTTTTCTATATATTTAATGTACCTAGAATCTTAATAAAATTTATCCTGTTTGATAATTAAAACATACTAAAGCTTCAACTCAAAACTGGCTTATGGGTAATAATGATAGTTTAAAAATAAAATAAAGTAAGAATGAGACCCTCCCCCCCCCCAAAAAAAAAAAAAAGTGAGGTAGAAAGGAAGGGCTTTCTGTGTGGAAGAAAGCAAACTACTAAATGAAGAAGGAATTTGGGGATTTAAAAAATCACCATTAGGCAACCACCATTAAGAATCTCTGAAGGTTCAGGCAAGAGTCATGAATGGATTGGAAAGCTGAGGGGTAAAAGCTTGACTAGGAATATGCTATAAATAAGGAGTCCAGGTGGCACAGGGCTTTAGCTGCTAACCGAAAGGTTGACGGTTTGAACCCACTCAAAGACCTGGAACTCTGCTTCTTGTAAAGACTACAGCTTAGGAAACACCACACTGGGCAGCTCTACTAGGTCACTTGGGGTGGCTACGTGTCAAACTCGACTGGCTGACACCCAACAACAGACAGCAAGGATATTCATAAAAATCTCAAAGATAATCAGCCCACAAGACACTTCTTGTTTGCGAGAGGGGAAAAGAGTAAGCGTCACACTGGAGAAACCTGGCAGACACCACCTCAGCTGAGTGATCAAAATGAACGTCACCAGCAATGAATGCACAGATAAAATCAAATCTCTCCATCCGTAAAGTCATGCCCTGGACTCCTGATCAAGCCGTGCAAGGCTGCTCGCCTCTGGCGGCCGCCCTCCCTACCAAAAATTTAACTTCCACTGTGGAAATGTGAACTCTCCACAAACATCTGTCAAGTGCCAACCATCTATCTCCAGTGACTACTGCACACCCAATGGACGGCAGAAGTGACTCAGCACTCCCTGACCACCAAGCTCTGGCCTTCAAGAGAAAAGGCACTCAGTCCCAATCGATAACTTTGTGTTATTATGCAAAAGCAGAAACTGTGGCAGAGTTAACTCGGAAATTAAATTTAGCTTTTCATGACACTGTCTCAAAACATCAGAAGACAGGTCATTTATTTGTAAGGAAAAAAAATACTTCCACGGTTCATCATGTAATTACAGAAAAATGATCAAATTAATATCTCATGGAAACAATGTACTAATAATATAGATTTCTAGTATGTGCTCAGTACATTTCCTTTTAACCTTCACACAATCTTCAGTAAAACACAAGAGCCTGAAACTTTGTTTTCCTCCCCAGAAAATAGCCAAATGCTATTTCCAAATGTTCATTCTCTGAGTAGCTTTTCCTAACACTCATTATTACCTTTTATCATGAAAAGCAGTAGGGACAGGTATTCACACGTACATATACATACAGAGAGTACCTCTGGACGGACAGAAAATGAATACTAGGTGTTCAAATTCTGCCTCCTGGAAGAAGAGACGGTATGGGAGCAGCTGCTTAGCAGTGGGGAGAAGGCCTCTCAGGCTCACTGTGGTAGGTCTCCTAGAAAATTCCATCTCCAGTATCCACAGCCTTTCCTCCAGGACCAAAAACATCTCCCCAAGCCTTCGAAGTGATCACAACTGTCCTCTCTCGACCACAAGCAATGCCAAATAAAGTAGCCTGGAGTCCTAGTGTGAACTGTAGAATTAGCACTGCAAACCTAAGCAGTTCAAATCCACCAGCCGCTGCTCTACAAGGTGGCTATGAGTCGGAACCAAATCGACGGCACGTAACAACAGAAGTCAGAAGAGCGAGTCTCTTTGATTTCACTGACTTGACAACATTACCCTCTAAGAGTGTAAGGAACCTATGAAAAGAATGCCTTTTAATTACTGTCCACAGACCACTCTGGACACAGTATCTTCTACCCGTAAAAAACCAAGGGAGATTCTACTACTAAAATGGGTGTTGACTTCAGTTAATCAAGCTGATGCTTTGTTTCTTTTCCATTGTCATTGGGTTGAGTCCAACTCAAAGTGACCTTAATTGTATCAGAGTAGAATGACACTCCATTAGGTTTTCAATGGCTGACTGTTCAGAAGTCGAATGCCAGGCCTCTCTTCCGAGTGCCTCTGGGTGGGCCTTCCAGTTAGTGGTTGAACATGTATTTAGCACAAATTTTGCATTGCCACATTTTTTTAATACCAAACTCTGTTATATTGTAAGGGATTTTAAAGCATCGTTTTAACCTAAACAACCTATTTGTTTACCAAAAGTTTTCTAAGTAAAAAGAATTCTGAAACTCATTACCAACCCAATTACTCTTTACCTAAATTTTGGCAGCATGCCCCTTGAAGCACAAAATTTACACTTTAATCCGAAGCCTATTTGAAAGTCTATTTAAATACTTTAAAAAGCTCCGGGAACTTTTATCTTCCACAGATATTTTCAACATTGAATACACAATATAAACAAATTAGACTTTTCAGAAGTAATTTGCAGCAGTATGAAATTTTACAGATGGCAGTAACCTTAATATCAGTCCAACTTAACATTTAGCTCTGAGTTGTCATTAGGTGAAAACAAATACCTGCTGTGTAACTGTAGGATGGCAGTAGCTATTCCCAGGATAGGAAACAGGCAAAAGGAAAATAAAGGAAATGAAGAGGTTAAAGACTAGAAAAAGACACATTGATCAACAAGGAGAGAGACGGCCCAAAGAGCTGTAGGCATCCCAGTTACATGCTGTATCAGCATTCCAAAGAATTTCCAGATTGATCCCAGACACCTCTGAACATTTTTGGTTTCGTTTGGTTTGATCTGTTTTCTTTTCTTTAGTTTGTCTTCAATGGAAAGTTTACCCAGAGAGGACACATTTACTTGTGCCCACTCCTGAACTCCATGTCAAGGATGACGATTCCAGAGCCTGGAAGGAAACACAGACAGGGCCTACAATTCCAGAGGGAGTCGACTGCATACCCAGAATGCCTAACAGGACACAGAATGAGCTCTGGATCTCACACCACCACCACATCCCACATAGGAGTAAATGTTCTTCAATTATGACAGGGCATGATTTCTTAAACAAACTATCATTACCAAAACGTTTTGCAGTAATTCCATTATTTGCATGTTTCTGTCCTTTGGAATCCCAAATGATCTTCCACTATTAATAAGAACATATATCATGAAAATACCCAGGAGTCTGAAAATGGTAAAAACAGCTCAATGCTTGACTATTGAAAGGTTAGTGGTTTGAATTCATCAGAGGCACCACAGAAGAAAGGTCTGGTGATCAACCTCCAAACAATCATAGCTACTGAATGTCCTATGCTACTCTGAAATATATGATGTTGTCATGAGTCAGAATCAACTCGACAGTAACTGTTTATTTTATCATGAAAATATTCTACAGATGACATAAAGTTACTTATTGTTAAGAGCCGTGAAATAGGTTCCAACCCATAGTGACCCTGTACAGGGTTTCCAAGGAGTAGCTGGTGAGCCTGAACCGCCAATCTTGCAGTTCAAACTGACTTTTCAGGCCAGCGCATTAACCCACAGCACCACATTGGGACTTAAGAAGGTATTAATTCATTAAGCCTCTAAGTCCTCGTTCCAAATGCTCATTAAATAGCAGAGCTTCAAGTCAGTTCCAAATAGTTGAGTCACTGACAATGAATCTCATGCCTATATATCAAATCTCTTTGTACATGGATGGGAATTTGACCCATGGAAGGAACAGGTAGCGATGGCCACATCAAAGATGATGGCCAATACACAAAGTGGTGTGGTTGGCCTTCATCTTTCAAGAGGGCCGTACAGGAACTTTTCACGAAGTCAAGGCATACTATAAACCACAGGCTGCAAAGATAAAATCCAAAGAAAGGTTATGAATAGCATTTTTTAAAAGTACTGTTCACGTGTTATCAAGTGACTGCATATTTGGGCAATAATCACTAAATATTAAATAGACGACTCATCCCAAGTTTCATATGATCGAGTCTATAAAGTCAGTCTTAGAAAATCTTGAAAAGCTACAGATAAGGGCAAAGCTGATAAAGTAAGTGACCTTGGAGCACTGCAATGAGTAAGTCCTCTGGAAACATTAAAAAAACAAAAAAGGATAACCACAGATTTATTATTTTTTTTAATGGACAACATGTGCAATGAATGTCAGATATATCAACATAAAAAGCAGAGAGCAAAATCATTACCAGTGGCCTTGAAAATGAACAAATACGTCACTTGGTGCAGTTGTAAACAGAGAAATTCAGTAATTAAAGAAACACCCCCAGAGTGATTGATTTTGCAGCCCA
>NW_006408559.1:3810830-3834990 GCF_000296735.1 Chrysochloris asiatica
AAAAAAAAAAAAAAGAAAGAAATGCCCCCAGAAATAGGAAGCAAACTTGCAAGAGAAAGATTTGAAGTAGCATTTTGTGTGAGTTATGCAAGAATGAAGGAAATATTAAGCAGGTTTCTAGTAATCTCCTGAGTGGTCTAAATACCACCAACAAAGGATGTCTTTAGATAAACTTCAAGGAGATGAAAAGCGGTGGAATTTTCCAAATCGGGGATCAGCTAGCTACCTTTCCAAAGTGGAGTGTTTAGGTTCCATTTTGGGGTTTCTGATGTGGATAGCATAAGAATGGAGAAGGCGGCCCTTGAAGCCTATCTCTAACCCCTGAAGGAAAACGAAAGACAGCTGTACTGCAGACAGGCTAATTTAAGGAGTTCTAGGAAACTCTTCTCATTTTAGAATTCAAAAATATCACCCCCACATTGAGATGAATCTTGACTAACAAGTCTCTCTCAAAATGCTGAGGTATTCTAGTGAGGGTTTACAATCATATCCCCATAGGAGTAACTCAATTACAGCATTTTAGGGCCCCAAATCCCTGATGTGACTGACCATGAGCAACCTCTAAAACAGACTTAGCCACTGTTCCAAGATCTCTTCAGAGAACTTGTGGAAATAATATAAAACATCTAGCACAGTATCCACAGTAATTAAACCAACACCAGTTACGATGTAGTTGATTCGGAGTCCTGATAATCCCCCAGGTGCGTCCGAGGAGAACTGGGCTCTACTGGGCTTCCAGTGGCTGAGTTTTCAGAAGAACATCTCCAGGCCTGTCTGCCAAGGTGCCTCTGGACAGACTCAGACCTCCAACCTCTGTGTTAGCAGCTGAACATGTCAACCGCTTACATCACCAGGGACACACATAACCAAAAAAAATCAAACGAATTGTTACAGAACTGTGTCCATTGTTTCCAAGGCTGTAAATCGTTACAGAAGCAGACTTCCTCCTCTCCTCCAGTAAGTGGATTCGAATGGACAACCTTGAGTTAGCAGATGAGCACTTAACCAGTGCACCACCAGCATCCCTTAGAGAATCTTCTAAATATCCTTCAATCATTATTATAAACTGTCAACACTATTATAGCACGACTCTATCAAGTAAGATTAACCACAACACAGAGTAAGTCGTTCTAAGAGGAAGAGAGGAAAATTTGGCAATCCAAAAAGGAAATCCATATGGGGGGCTCTGGCCTCCTAGAAGTCAAAAGAAAGCAAGATGCCCCGCTGTGAGACACAGAAACATCACAAGTTGGAAGAAAGGAAACTGAAGATATGTGGGAGGGGGAAAGACAGATGTTGCCAAGTACAAGCCTGATGAAATATAAGAAAAAACATTACGTATCTTTTACACTTTAAATCTCTAAAGGACAAAAGGCTTTGAAAAGGTCCTGCAGGAGTGGTGGCAGGGATGTCAGAATTCAGGCAAGATTGGGGAGAGGATGCCTCCACTGCCTCATGAAAACTGGCCACGGGCCACCCAGCACTCCTTTCATATGGACTGCCAACCCCAGCCCACAGCTGTCAACTGTACAACCTTCAAGACCGCTCCACAGATTAGTTATAAAGATTAGGTCCCAGACATTTCTGTCAAGAAATGACTGCAGAACTGGGTAGCAAATCACACAGTTCTTTTCAATGCAATAAACGGACGCAACCTGCTACTGCTGCTGTGTGCTGTGGCGTCATTCCATTGCACTCCAAATCTGGACCAAGTCTATATAAAAGGTGGCTATAACAGAACAGTACCCAGAACTAGAAAAAGTATGGGTCAGCACTATTTTAGAATGTTCATCTCCATTTTAAGAAAAAAAGATATGTACGTGTTGTGATGCATAGCAAACAAATCTCTTCATCTGCAGAGTCGGAAACAACAGTGCCCTACTCAAAGATGGCAGTCAATCATGCTGTTCTCAATGTGTATCATTCTCCACAATCCTGGTAATAATAACTCAGTCCATCCCATCATGGTCCTGAAGAGCACATTGTGCCTCTCCTGAGTCTTCCATCCGGGGTGGGGTGAGGGTGGAGGTGGGCTTCAACCCCTAAATTTCTCATTATTCCAGTACACTCACATTTTCCAAATTTGAGACTGTTTCTGGTTTCAACCATTACTGAACCAGTTTGAGCGATTTCCAGGTTCTGCTTAAAATCTCCACCAGCCCCAGTCACCCCGAGTAAGCACATGCTGTAAGAATGCTGCAGATGCTCTAAGACAAGTCTCCTTACCAGAGTCCATCCTCTACCTTCACTACAAAACTGCTATGCTATTGCTGCTCCCCAAAGACTCAAAATAGGAATATGAGACAGAGAGTTTTCATAGGCTGTCCAGGTTAACATTATCAAAGACGATGATGGACCCAAGTCCAGGCACTATTGTGTGAAAATACACACCGTAAAACATTTATCATTTCAATCATTTCTACATGTACAATCTAATGATACTGATTACATTCTTCAAGTCATGTAACCATACTTGCTGTCATTTTCCAAACTACAGGTAGTCCCCAACTTACAACATACTCAAGTTAACAATGAACTACACTTTCGACCTTCCAGTTTTTTGTTTTGGACATCTTATCATTAGTGATATGTACTATATACTATATTACAGTGCAGAATGTGCTCATGTTATCATTCTCATACCAACCCCAAAAACAAAGACTAGATATATAAAGATATTACTAATAAAGGCAGTAAGGAGCTCTGGTAGAGTAGTGGTTACGAGTCGGGCTGCTAACTCTAAGATCAGCAGTTCAAAACTATCAGCTGTTTCATGGGAAAAAGATGAGGCTTTCTAAGGAGCTCTGGTAGCATAGTGGTTACGAATCGGGCTGCTAACCTCAGGGTCATCAGTTCGAAACTACCAGCTGTTCCACGGGAGAAAGATGAGGCTTTCTACTCCCATAAAGATTGACAGCCTCGGAAACCCTGTACAGGGTTGCTATGAGTCGGAACCAACTCCTCAGCACATAACAACAACAACAAAGATTTAGAGCCTCAGAAACCCTATACAGGGTCGCTATGAGTTGGGACCGACTCCACGGCACACTACCACCACCAATAAAGGCATTAGTAATGAAAAGTAAAAAAGAGAGCGAGAAAGAGGTATTCAACTTAGGTCAGAGCCAACCTACGACAAAGTGGTCAGAACAAAACCCCACTGTAAAGATGGTACTATCTGTATTCCACCACCATAATATCAACTCCCTGCCCCCATCAGCTTCTTTTTCCACCTAGTGAGATACTGTTGTTAATGTCATCCCACCTATACAGTTATTTTAAAGAGTACAATGTTCACAGAAGACATACTTTACTAACTAAGCTAACCTAATGTTTTGTTCAAAGGACACCTCTGGGGATAGTTTTAACTCAGGGCATTCATTTCAGGAGTTTTTTCAGACTCAATGGCTTTAGAAAGTCTGGATTCTATGGAGGATTTGAAAACCTGTTCCACATTTCTCTCCCTTTTGGTCAGGATCTGTACAGAATCTTTGATTAAAACATTCAAAAATGAAAAAAATGGACACGCCATCCAGGTCTTCTGGTCCCATCGAATTCATGAAGTTTTGGGTAGAAAACAACTTAAGTCTCATAAAAAACATTTCATTCCGTCAGTCAGGCCACAATTACATCACGTGATCATTATACTCTGTAGCTGTCTATGAGAACACACTTGGTTGGACTACATACAACATACATACATACAACATTGACATTTACAGAGTAACAACCAACACTGAACTAAGAATATCAGGCACACTTCAGTATATTCTAACTGGAGACTTCTACAGATCTAATGTGAATTTTAATAGACTCTCCAAGTTTTTGCTAAATATATGGAGCTGTCATAAAACTCTCACACAAATTTAGTTCAATCCATTTCAAATTTTTTATATTCATTGCCTTCCAGTAAATTTTACATAACGGAACGTAGAAATCAAACAGTGACAGGTGCTAAGACTAGAAGAGGGGAAAAAACAGGCAGAGAATTGTAACATTTTAGAACTAAAAAAGCTCTTGGATGTGTGATCTAGTCCAATCGTTCTCAAAAGGTGACCCTCAGACTAGCAACAGGAGTATCATCTGGAAACTTGTAAGAAACGCAGAACCTTAGGCCCCACCCTTGACCAACTGAATCAGAAACTCTTGGGGTGGGGTCCACCAATTTGTGTTTGCCCATGACCCCCAGGTGACTGTGTTACTCAAGTTTGAGAACCACTGATCCGTTCTAATCACCATCACTTCACTTTTGAGAAAGAAATGCAGCCAGCTACTTCTCTTAATTATCAAGTTAGCGACCATGGTTGGTCAGTCAGTCCTTAATAACCTTCAGTGTGACTGAAATGATTGAAATAATACACCTGAATCCAGGAGTTTCACACACATCATCTACAACAATGTTACTTCTCTCCCCAGTACAACAGACACAGGCAGGCAGATACAGATACAAGCTTTTTGTCCTAAGTAATTACATTTAATACCTTAAGAAAACTTCACATTACTGGCCTTTCCATAAAAGCGATTTTAATCTCTTAGATTTTTGCTTACTTGTTTGAGCATTTGGCTGGGTTAACTTTAGTTGCTATCAGTGCTAGTAGATGGCTTATTTTGGTTTTGAGGGCAACAATAGGAACTGTTGGAACAAATGGATGAAAGACAGATCTGAACATAAATATGATATGTATACATTTCCATACGTAAATATCTGTGTTGTATACATCTATATGTTGCTGGTAAGTGCCGTCGAGTGGGTTCCGATTCACTGCGACCCTGTATAGGGTGGTGAACTTGAACTGCTGACCTTGCAGTTCAGTACATTAACCTGCAATGCCACACATTTATGTGTACAGAAACTTTGTGGGAAAATGTAATTAAAAGATAATGGAATTTTTCCATGAACTTTTTGAAGTCCCCTGAATTTGCAAAGCCTCATCTTTCTTCCATGGAGTGGCTGATGGGTTTATTAAATTGCCAACCTTGTAGTTAGCAGTCCAGTGCTTACCCTACAGCACCATACCAGGACTCCATATATATGTACATACGTGTGCATATCTTTTTGGCCCACCAAAGAGGTTCAAACTAAAGGTATTTGAAAAGTAATCATCAAAGACTAATGGACTAGAAATTGCTTAAAAGTAACAGACCAAAGAGAGAGAGAAAAAAAATTCCTATTTTATCTAGAAATGTATCCTGTGGCTTTCTTTTTTAGACAAAAGATGTAAGGTTTCAATTATCTCTTACTTGCTCAAACATAAAATGAGTTTCCTTTTGTGGAACAGTGGACAGCGTGTGTCCCAGGCACCAAGTGTTCCGGAAGATGGCAGGCCTTGAATCCGGTCACAGAGGGTATCACAAAGTCTGACGGACAGCTTTAGGAGTAGACTATGTGGACATCCCATAGACAAACCTCCTCTTGGGCTGTATCATTAACCAGTTAAAACTCAGTCTACTACATACAATAAAATCTACAATGTTTGACCTTGGAGTTCTCATTTTAAACAGATGCTTCAGGTGTCTCATACCTTCTTATATAAATATTTCAAAGTCTAGTAGTGGTTACCTGCACAACTAAGGCTCTGTTTCTGATTCCATCTTATATATGCTTCTTGAAAAGTTTATCATTTAGGTGTTAAAGAGTTATTACAGATGGAGATTCAGAGGTGAAAGAGATCACTGTTCCCCTTCCTATTTCTCATGCTGAACTGGTATTCTCAATGCCACTCCATAGCAGAGAGAACATTTGACATCCACTTTGCTGACTCCTTTAACATCTATGGTTACCTCTGACTTTCATAACAAATTCTTAACTAACCATTCAGTGCTTGGTTTCTATTTTCTCTGAAGAAGAATCGGGGACACGTGCACAGAGCCATACAAAAAAACAAGGATTTCAATCTTACACATCCAACTCTCGAATCATCTGAGCACTGAATTTGTCATCAAATCAAAGTGCCAATTCCTACTACGTTTCTTACAGGAAGAAAATCAGAGTCCACAAGTTAACAACAATGTCCCTGGAGAGACTGCATTTCGTGGAAGGGCTGTGGAGTCACTGAAACGCCTTGGTCTTCTCGTCTAGCTCCACAACAGATATGGTTGCCATGCGGCTGATACTGACTCACAGGTAGAGAATTGCCTCCGAGCGTAGAAGCAGATCGCTGGGCATTTCTCCTGAGGAGCTGCTGGTGGGTTCAAACTGTGGACTTTTCAGTCAGCAGACAAGTGCTTAGCCACTAGACAGACCACTAGGGGTCCCTGTTGAAGCTATATTAAAACCCGTTGTCACTGAGTTGATTCTGACTCATAGTCACCCTGCAGGATAGCGCAGAACTCTTCCACGGCGTTTCCAAGGCGGTCATCTGTACAGAATAGATCACCAGTTCTTTTCTCCAAACAGTTAAGTGGCTGGGTCCTTAACCCCAACCATTAGGATAGCAGCTGAACACTTAACCTCGGGGTCACCAAGAAAAGTCCTGAAAAGTTCAACTCACCACCACCACCATCACTGCTAATAAACGACCCTCTAGGTCCAAGAAGAGCTGCTCCACAGGTATTACAAAATACCTCTGTAATATTAAAACTGAAAATTGTACAGTTTCAAAGATTTCCTTGACTGTAAATCTTTACTGGAGCAGACAGCCTCCTCTTCCTCCCACGGAAGAGCTGGTGGATTTGAACCACCAACCTTGTGGTTAGCAGCCAAGGCTTAACCCACTACACCGCCAGGACTCCTAAAGTTACATCTGTTGTTGTTGTGGTTGAGTGACATCAAGTTGGTTCCAACTCATAATGGCTCTATGACCAACAGAACAACAAACAGATTGCCTCGTTCTACACCAACCTCACAGCTGTCGTTTGAGCCCAGGCTTGCAATCTCTGCGTCAATCCATCTTGCTGAGGATCTGCCTCTTATTTTGCTGACCCTCCACTTTATTATCTGAATGAAGTATGGTATTGTAGGATCAGCACTGGAATGCGGATTACAAGATCCGTGGTTCAAACCCACCAGCTGCTCCTCGTAAACCCTAGACAGGGTTGCTATGAGTTAGAACCAACTGGATGACACTTAACAACACTTTATTATTTGAAGTTTCATTCAACAAAGAGTTGTGAGTTCTTAGGATATGTCAAGCACTGTACTAGACACTTGTAATACAACAGCCAACAAGCCAAGAATAGTACCTGCCCCTCAATACACCTTAACAAACCATGAAGTTTACAGAACTTTCCTTTAAGTTATAGCCTACCGGCTCAAACCCATTTGTAAATAATTCTAAGTATGGACTACCCACAATTCATTCTGCTTCAAAAAATGACCCATCTCAAGAACTCTACTATGTGAAAAGCTCAAGGATACACGAATGCCCCAGGATATGAAGGTCTAAGGGTGTCAAAATGATCACCCAAGGAACACCTTGCAGTTTACTGAAAGGGATGCATTGTGTTAAGCTCTATAAGAATAGCTAGATTTTTCTTTCACAGACGGAATACCTTTGTCCTAAGTGTTTACTTGCCAAATGCTAGATTTAAACATCTTGTGGCTATTTACATTTAAATCAGTTCAAAACTCATTTCCTCAGTCACACAGTTGTTGCTGGGTATCATCAAAGCGATTTTCAACTCATAGTGGCCCCGTGTGACAGAGGAGAACTGCCCCAGGGAGCTTTCTGGACTGTAATCTTTAGGGAAAGGAGCCCTGGGGGTGCAATGTTTAAGCACTCAGCTGCTAACTGAAGGTCAGCAGCTCAAACCCACTCTGTCTGAACCCAACCCAGTCTACTTCCACAAAGATTTACAGTCTCGGAGGCCCTGTTCTATAGGATCACTGTGATTACTCTCTGGAGAAGCTGATCACCAGGTCTTTCTGCCAAGGAACCCCTGGGTGGCTTAGAATTACCAACCTTTTGCTTAGCAGCCAAATGCTTAACCACTGTAGGCTTCCACAGCTCATACAAAATACCTCTGAAATGTTAAAACTGAAAATTTTACAGTAATGAAATCTGATGACGTTGTATACTCTGCTACAGCAAATAGATGTATGCCCATCTGCAATGTAGCACCATTTCTTCCTTCCCAAATAAGTTGAAAAGTATTAACAATGTTGAGCACCTCTCCCAATATATACTCGTGTCCAAAAAAAGCCAAGTTGTCCAATTTTGGCCAACTGACAATCAAACTGGGATATACCGATTCCACTTTGCCTCTTCCTTCTTATTCTTTTTACAGAAAGGTGTTGGTGGGCATTGTATTTTCTGTGGAAAGATGGGTGCTTTGAGCCTACTAGCTAGTTACCTAAGAAGGAGGTGAGGGTAGTTAAGAATGAAGATTTGTGAACAGGCAAACACCAATGCAAAGAAAGCATTTCAAAAGGAAGTCAATCCAATTCAGTGTACTTCAGGGCCTCCAGTATGCAGCCGATACACAGCTAAAAGGATCATCACTTCCATCTCTGAAGAGCTCCTCCAAGTACACTGGGCACCCTACTACACTGAGTACGAGTATGTGAGGATGACACATGGAGGAAATTGGTAAATGCTTTCTGAGGGGGCATTTCCCGGAGAAGGAACCCAAGAGATAGAAGATCATCGTAAGCAGGGCTATGCACTGGAATCACAAATGGCTGGTGAGGCTTTGGTGGTAACGGGGTTGGAGGTGAAAAACACAGGGGAAGAGATGAGTCAGGGATACAAAGGTCTGCCTGCGAGAGTGTAAATTCCTCACCCACCCAAACTGCAAGTCATTTGAAAACCAATCCCCAAAACTTGATAACCTACCCGCATCCCAGTCTGCCACACAGCTTACAGTGTTTGATGGTGAGGGAGGTGATTATGTGCTATCGAGTCAGTCTGGGTAGCAATCATACAGCAACGTAAAGAGATTTCTTTTAGATATTATGCCACTTAGTAACACGTATGGGTCTCAAAGGAGTCCTGGTATAGCATTCAAGGATAAGCACTAGACTACTAACTGACTAACCGAAATGGAGTCCTGGTATGGCGCTGTAGGTTAATGCTCCAGACCGCAAAGTCATTTGATCTGCAAGGTTGGAGGTTCAAGCTCACCAGCTGCTCCTCGGAAACCCTATACAGGATCGCTATGGGTCAGAATCAACTCGACAACAACTAACTGAAAGGTGGGCAGTTCAAACCCACCAGCCCTATATAAGGTTGCTATGAGATAGAACCGATTCAATGGCACTTAACAACAACATGAGTTACAAAAACTTGGAATCCTTTCTTTTCAGGAAGAAAAATTAGTTTCTTAGTTTTATTTAAATTAGTCTTAGATTTTCAAACGAATGGATTGGCTTCTCATCCAGATGTTTCTACAAAGTGTTTATCTGACCAGAAGACAAATGACCAACAGTCAAGGGGAGGAGGGGGATGTACAAATTAGAGCAACTGCTCCAAATCCACTGTCAGGACAGAATTTCGGCTACTTGGCAAGTTACACTGAACCTTGGGCTACATTCAGTCTGTGACCCGAAGGACATCAACGGCTGCTCGTGACAATACTTGGAAAATATCTGCATCTTTTCATCTATGAAGAAGCTCTAGTGGCACTGTGGGTTAGGCAGTGGGTTGCCAACCCCAATGTCTGCAGTTCAAACCCTCCACCCCCTCTCCTAGGGAAAAAGAGGAGGTTATGTGTTCCCGTAAAGATTTGTGGTCTTGGAAATCCTACATAAGGTCGCTCTGAATCAGAATGGCTGGGCGACACTGGGTTTGGTTTGGGTCTATTCCTCTCACTTTGTTGTTGCTGTTAAGTACACCATCAAGTTGGTTCCAACTCATAGCGACTCTGCGTAGTGTTTATAAGGAGCAACTGGTGGGTTTGAACTGTCAACCTTGCAGTTATCAGTCCAGTGCTTATCCAACAGCGCTATACCAGACCTCTCACTCTACACATGTTCAAACAAAAACTTTCCCAGAACCTGCACTCCTCAAGTTTCTGGGGATTTCTTTCTCTTTTCTTCACAGTAAATTTCTTGAAAACAGTAGCCTACAGGCCTTAAGAAATTCACTAACTGAGTCCCCACCTTAATATAGGCAAAAATTTCCTTCTTTAAATCTTAACAGCATGTTGTTATTGTATAAGCACCAGGGAGTCAGTTATAAGCTGTAAAGAGAGACTCTGCATAGGGTTTCCGAGAAGTGGCTGGTGAGTTTGAACAGCAGACCTTGTGGTTAGCAGTCTAGTGCTTTTCCTATAGCACATCAGAATTTCCAGCTAACAATATAAATATTGTCGTTAAGTGCCCCCGAGTCTGTTCTGGCTCTTAACCTCTCTGGATAGTCTTTCTGAGGGTTTTAATAAATCTTCTTAAATGAATAGAAAACCTCATCTTTCTCCTAACAATGTAATTGTTGTTGATAAGTACCGTGTTGTTGATGTTGTTGTTAAGTGACGTAGAGTCGGTTCCGACTCATAGCGACCCTGCATAGGGTTTCCGAGGCTGTAAATCTTTATGGGAGCAGAATGCCTCATCTTTCTCCCGCGGAACCGCTGGTAGTTTCGAACTGCTGACCCTGATAAAATTCGGTAGCCCTTATGAGTCCTGGTGTGACGCTGTGGGTTAATGTGCCAAACTGCAACGTCATTTGAACTGCAAGGTTGGTGGTTCAAGCTCACCAACTGCTCGTCGGAAACCCTATGCAGGGTCGCTATGGGTCGGAACCGACTCAACGTCACATAACAACAACAAAAGGCAAACATTTAATTATACCAGTTCACACAAAACTATATTTTCAATGTACTATAAGTCATTCTCTGGGTAACAATCAGGGCTGTCTCATTGATAAGCGTACTCTTCCGTGACCGCCCCACCCTCAGTTTCCCCACCTATCAAACAAACTACACTTCATAGAGCATATCCTAGTTTGCGTAATCCCAATACCTGGCACACAGTGACCCCATCTAGGGACACAATACCTGTCAACTATTTTTACTATTGTGTTTTAGATACAATTTCTTAACTATTCCATTAAGCTACTTACCTCCATCAGGTCTCACCTCTCACAGCACCCATAACACCCAGAGAGATTTTCTAAAATACGTCCGGGCCCTACCTGAATACGCATCCAGTCGGTCTGGGGTACAGCTCTCCAGTTGATGGAGATTAAGAACCACAAGGAAGTAACTACCTGCCCGCAGAGGAAGGACACCTGTGAGCTCCGTTACCTGGCCCACCAGACCAGGGGGGCGCCCCCACCTAGAAGCTACGCAGCTGAACTCACAGTCCCGGAAGGTTTCCACGCGCACCCAACTCAGCTCCCAGAAGCCCAACCGTAGAGGCCCCACCCCACCCAGCGTACCCCGCCCGGAGCCCGCACCCCTCCCCCGCAGCCCCACGGCCCAGCCCCCCGACGCGTGCGTCACGGCGCCCTCGCCCCCGCCCGCCCACGTGACTCGACACGCGCCAGCTGCACGCGGCTCCATCAAAACAAAAACAGAGGTGGCCGGGCTTGGGGGCGCGCGGGGCGGCGGGCAGTGGCGCGCGCCCCCGCGGTCCCTACCCCGCGGGCCCCCGTGGCCCCGTGGCCCCGCAAGCCGGGGGCGGAGGGCAGAGGGCGCCACCCTGTTTACCGTCAAGTCCCGCCTGCGTCCTCGCTCCCGGCCGGGGACCCGCCCGGACACGGTGTACCGGGGGAAGTGCGTCGACACGGGCCGGGGTCGGGCGCCCGCCTGTCGTGGAGCCGCCGCCCCCGCTGCGCGCGTCTATTTCGCGCGGCCTGCCTCAGAACCAAGAGCTGTCTCCACCCTACTCACCTCGGGCGTCACCCAGCTGGACCTACCCAACCCACAGTCCCCGCGGGCTGGGGCAAGGGGGTCACAGCTGTCAGAACACTGTCGCCAACGGCGAACTCCCCTTCCCACCCACAGCCCCACACATCCGCCGGCCCGGCTGCTAGCTGACACCGTATTAAAAGGGGTGGCCAGCGCGCATTTTCTCCCTCATTTGCCCCCTCAAGCCGAACACGCTGCTGTACCCAGCCCCTCGCTTAAGAGACTCCCCACGCCGTCCGGCCAAACACAGACTTAAAGCAGAGATGCCCCTACACACCTGCTGGGTCACCTGCCCTCCGGACAGCTGGGGACCCACCGGCCCGCCTGCCTCCTGGATCCCGCGCCAACACGGGTGCGGGGACGGTCCGCCGGGGTTCTTGAAGTCCAGGGGTCCAGGCTGCCTCCCCCCACCCGGTGCGCTCCCGGGGGAACACGCAGGCGTGCCTCGCTGTGACCCCACGGAGGTATCCAAAGGCCGGAGTGAGAGGAGACGACTTTTTCTCGGAGACCCAAGCCAGCATGTCTTTTCTCAGCTCGCCCCTGCCCCTATTTTTGTTGACCAGCAAGGTGGGGTCCGTGAGAGTAGGGCCGGAGTTGTCTCCAGGTTCACGAGGTTGGTCTTCGCGGCGCAAAGAGGTGGGATCTCGAAATGGAAACAGTCCCCCTCCCTCCTCCTCCTCCTCCTCCTCGTCTGTTTACCTCAAGTTTGAATTTTATCTGCGCAACATTAGCTGGAATGCGGACATTGAAAAAAACAAGCTCAGCCCGGCGGCGGCTCCCGAGGAGCCATGTGGCATCCAGCCACCTAAAAGGGGGGAAAGTGCCCTTAGCAACGCAAACATGGCGAAAGAGCCTCAGCGGTGCCTCTGCGCGCAGCCAAGCCGACCTCCCTCCGCCGGCTGCCTACACTGTCTCCCGGAACGGCTGGCCTCCGGAGGGAGGCGAGCGGAGCTGGAGGGTGGGTGCGCGGGTCCAGCAACAAGGAAAGAGCAGAGTCCAGGATAAAAAATTATCAGATTTTTAATCCATCCCAGCCAACTGACCAGGAGGCAGAAACACCTTTTCGCTCCGCTATACCTTCCCCATAGAACAAAATTCCCACCCGTAGTCCTGCCGGGCCAGCCGCCCCACCACCAGTAACTTACCTTCCGGCTGAACGCATGCTGCCAGGGTCCTGGTCCCCTTCCTTCCTCCCTCCAGAGCGAGACGCAGGGGGAAAATGATGCGCATGTTGATTTGTGAAGCTTACTCTTCTAGAATTTCCCTTTGATGGTCACTAGGAGCGATGGAGACTCTGGAAACAGGTGCAGCGGTCGCCGTGGCTGCCGGCTAAAAGTTGTCCTCTAGGCGATCGGCGGTGGATCCCCCAGCGAGGGGCGAGGACCCCCTGTCCCAGCCCCCCCAGCGTCGCCTACTCCCCAGCGCAGGCGGCTGCGCGCGGCTCAGCGCAGGGAAGGTGGCGTAGTTTCTCTTCCTCCCACCTCCGCTCACTCACTTGTTTTTGTAGCCGTGGGCTCCCCTAATGCTTTTCTCTCCACAATGCTGTTTCATTATATCATGTCCATCATGTGACGCCGGAGAGGCCTCTCTATGGAAACTTAAAGGGGCTCCCACGTGACTGCAGCAGCAACAGCAGAGGACTAGTGGCCGAGGCGGCCGCACCGCCACCCACCGAGAGCCCCTCGCAGCCTCCTGGAAGGGCTTCTGGCGCTGCAGGAGCCGAGATAAGAGAGCAAAAGCATCCGGGAGCTGTGGCGTCTGTGCGTGCGTGTCGCCTCTGCTCGTGACATAGGAAGCCCGGGAGAGGAGAGTCCTTAACGCTTCCCTACAGTCACAAAACCCACGCTGTTCAAATGACATTTCGTGGCTCCTACTTTATTTTCCCCAACAACAAGTTTTCTGTTGCTCTGATTGCATTTCACCAAGGGGGGGTGGGGGGGGGAGAAAACCGGATTCATCCCTTTGCAAGTTCAGTCGGATCTTGGGTAGAACAGAAATGGCAAAACAATAACAGAAATAGAATCAGGCATTTGATACATAATTACCATCGCCACCAGCTCTAAAGCTTTCTGGAATTACATTCCTCCCGGTAGCTGTGTTGAGGATGCTTGCAGGAGGCAAAATGTAATGCCGTTTTTCTCCTCCGCAGCTATATTAGGGCTTTGTTGCTGACTACAGTGAAAACTTGTTTGTGTCAGGAAGTGAGGTACGAAGATATGACCTGGAAGGTACAGACAGAAACCCAAGTAAGGATGTTTGCGTTGCTTTTCTGACCACATTGTTTCAAACGGTGAGAAGCAGCTGGTCAGTTGTAAAATACCTGGGAAAGAATCAGAAAAACTCTTGCTATTCCTTTACGCCTACTGAACATGTTAGTCACTGGAAATCATATAGATGTGTGTGTGTGTCTATACACACTCACGTGTGTACATAAACATAAGAGAAAGACATACGCATTTTATGAGATTTTGCCTGAATAATTTGCCAAACACTTTGAAAGACTTATCCACTTGGAATAATCAAGACCGGTGATGTGTGGAAACTGAGAGCAGTTTTAAGTGTACTCAGTGTTATGGAATCCCACATCTCTGCCCTAAAAGAAAGTGTTTATGGACCACAGAAATTTGCATCCTCTGGATCTAAGCTAGGTAGCTATTTTTTATGCTTTAGCTTTTCCATGTTACAAGGAGAACTTGTTAGGATTGGCAGATTGATGTTAAACTTCGCAGGACACGAGAATGCCAAGCCAGACCTTCTTTTGGTTTTGTCTCCATCTCACTAACCCTGGTGAATGGCTTCTATCCACTACATCCCTGCTAAATCTAAGTCTAGAATATGCGCCCCCGCCTTTTGTGTGTGTGTGTATTGTTGTTGTTGTTGTTTACTTTCCTAACTGTGCCCGATTTTTGAGCCTTCCTTCCCCCCTTCCCCCAGCGTCTACCCTAGTGTTTCCCACATCGCCCCAGACTCTTTCCCAGGCCTTCTTCTCAGGCAGTATTGCCCCCCACCCCCACCCCTTCCCAGATGGGCCGCTTTCTGTTCTCAGCAACTCTACCTCTTACCTGTCTTTGACCTCCTTTCATCTTCTCAGTCTGACCCTTGCTCTCGTCCTCTTCTGCTCCCACATCACCTCCACACCCTCTTGCCACTCCATCCCTTCTGTGCCCAAGCCCAGTATTTCTCAACGGTCGGCCTGGCGGGTCTTAAAAACCGTATTTTGTCCCCGTGTCCCCAGCTCGGAAAGTTGTGTGTGGTGCCGAGGGGTCCCGAGAGCCCCCGGCCGGGGCCCCTGTCTGGCCCCCGCCCTCCTGCGCCCCCCGGCGCGGTGCTGCCAGGCGGACGGCGGGGACTCGGTGCAGCAGCTGTAGTTCTGCTGTGTCATGCAAGAAGGCGGCGGTGGCGGCGGCGGCGGCGGCGGCGGCGGCGGCGGCGGCCGGAGAGGAGGGGAGGAGGGGAGGAACCCGATCTCTCCGGTAGCGCAGGGCTGAAGGCTAACACAGAGCTCTCCCGGAGCCGCCGGGAGCAGGGAGGGCTCCACGCCCCGGGCCCTCCCCGAGGGCCCATGGTAAGTGGGGCGGCGCAGGGGGTCGTCTGGGGAAGGGAGCGCGCAGGGGGCAAAGTGGGGCGGTAGGGAGAATCAGGAGGCCCCCTGGCCCGACTGAGGGAGCCTAATGCTCAGATGAAAGGGACCCAAACCTCCAAAAGGATGGATGCCAACCAAACGAAGCAGTCATTGCTATTCGGATGGAGGCCCACACTTGACCCAGACTGTACAGAGGGCGGGTTGTGCATCCTGAACTCAGGACACAGTTCAAGACCATGATTCAGGATTTGAGAAACTGCATCCCATCAGACCTGATACTGTAAGGTCCAACTGAACAGCCAAAGCAGACACGCACCAGAGCCCCAGAGCCGGCTGCGCTTTCTGGGCTGTGTTATTTTAAACTAGAGAAGGGGATGGGAAGCCTGCTTAACCTCACTTGAGCTACGACCATTAAGCTCTAGGCCAGTGACTCTGACAACCAGCCTGTGGTACAATGAAAGGATCAATAGAAAAAGGAGCTTAGCTCCTCTGACCACTGCTCTCCCTAAAAGTCCCTTGACTTAGAGGAGAGAAAACTGTTCGATTCCCTCCCACCAGCCCCGTATCAGTACACACATAGCCACCCCACTCCTGACGCCCTCCTTCAGAGCTGTAGTCCCCCGAGGTGTTGTCATGCTGGTCGATTTGGAGTGAAGAGACAGCCTTCCACTCCAATGGTTTCCCCTCCCTGGTCCTTCCCAGGGGATTCAAAAACAATTAAGAACAGTGACTGGACAGACAGACAGACTTGTTTCACCTTAATGCAGTTCTAGATACAACTTTTTTTTTTAAATCCCTTTCCACTTCACGCCTAGAATTTTCAAAGCACTTTCTAAAACGTTTATTTAATAATGCCAGCCATACATTTAGAAAGGAGCTCTGGTAGTGTACTGCTTACAAGTCGGGTTGCCAACCTTAAGGTCAGCAGTTCGAAACTACCAGCTGTTCTGTGGGAGACAGATGAGGCTTTCTGCTCCTGTAAAGATTTACAGCCTGGGAAACCCTGTGCAGGGTCACTATGAGTTGGATCCGATTCCATGGTACTTAACAACAACAACAAATACATTTAGAAGGAAGAGGTTGGCGGGATTAACTGAAAGGCTACTGCCGGTCTCCAACGCACATGCTGTTGCTAGGGAACTCAAGTGCATCCTGCTTTCTAATCACTCGTGTTCTGTGCAAATCAACCCATTCAGGGTGTTATTAAAATGAATGGCACTTGGTTCAGGGCGTTCTTGCGTATTCTGTAAAGTCTCCTGGATTATTGTCGATCATTTTACACCCACATATCTTGTTTTCCTAATTTGATTTTTGGATCTGCGTCACTGCCAGAGACACTCAGACAGGAACCAGCCAGGTTTACTTCCTGTTTCTCAGAACTGGTTGATATTTGGTCTCAGAGCACTAGCTGGTAGAATGCTATCAAACATATCCTCTTGGTAAAGAACTGTGTGCTTGTCCTGAAAACAAATTACTCCAACCACACTTAATCCCCATGGAAAAAACATCAAGATTTAAGGAATAAAGGAGACTGCCATTTGAGAAAACCATTCTTGAAATGGTAAAGCCTTAAAAAAGTCATCATTTTAATTTTTTTTACCCAGAATCTTTCATTCCTCAGCATGAGAAAAACAAACTCAAGTAGAGAGTAGATATATTTCTGAAATAAGCCCAGAAAAGACACTGAAGCTGGAGAGATCAGTTAGACTGAATACTGCATAAAATTGACTGGATCCCAGTCCCAAGGAGGACAGATATGCTTCACGTAGCATCTTGGGATTCAGAGAACAGAATATGACTATGGGATGGCATTACTCAGGGGAAACCACACCACTTTGTGTACTAATTGTCTTTTTTTCCCAATTCCCCTATCTGTCTGGACAAGACAATCCTACCTTTTTTCCTAATTCCATCTGTTTATGTTAATGTTTTTGTGATATCTTTGTTATTGTTGCTTTGTTGCTAAGCGCCATCGAGTCAGTTCCAACCCATAGCGGCCCTGTATATGGTTTCCAAGGAGCGGCTGGTGAGCTTAAACCACTGACCTTGTGGTTCAAACCCACCTTGCAGCTCAGCACATTAACCTGCAGCGCCACACCAGGCCTCCCTAACATAAAGAAAAGCAATATGGAAATAGATGGCTAGGTTCTGATACAGGTAAATGGTTGAAATGGAGAAGAAAACTCTTGGAAATCAGGTATATGGCACTGAGAAAAGATCAGTCCATAGAAAATCAGGACTTGGCTCCAATTTCTCCTATAGACTGGATGACTTTTGGGAGCCATAATGAGTCTTCCTGTATCAATTCCCTCATAGACTATAAATGAAAAACCTGGATTCAAGGTCCCTGTGACTTCCATGTATAAAATTCTGTGATCACATTGAATTCACTACATAAAGTTACCAATTTAGGTGGATGTTGCGATGTTAAATTTTAACAGTGAAACTTTAATAACTTAGCCATGGAGATCTTGGGACAAAAAGGGAAACGATTTGCTGTTGACACTCTGTGCTGTCAGTTGCCAGACAGCGAACTAAAATCAACATTGCTCCTGATATGCTAACTGCCTACTTGCCTTGGTGGTGTTTTGAAAGCAACAAGTAGGAGGCACAAAGGATATAAAATTCCAGAGAAAGATCTTCCAGTCATTTTAGATTCGTTTAAACTAAACTACTTAGACAAACAAAATAATGGGATGATGTTGGAAGGCGTACAACAAAAATATCTAAATTTTCTGGGAGCTTATCTATTCCGTTCAGGGCATGGAACAAGGGATATCATTGCTGATGCTCGATAGATCTTGAGAATGCCATAGAATGCCAGAAAAATGTTTGCTTGTTTTTTGTTGACTATGCAAAGCATTTGACTGTGTGGATCATAAATCAGGGATAACATTGCAAAGAAGGAGAATTCCAGAACACTTAATTGTGCTCATGTGGAACCTGAGCATAGACCAAGAGGCAGTCTTTCAAACAGAACAAGGGGATACTGGCGGTGGTGGTGGTTATGTGCCGTGGACTCAGTTCCGACTCATAGCAAGCCTGTACAGCGTTTCCGAGGCTGTAAATCTTTACGGGAGCAGAAAGCCTTATCTTTCTCCCGCGGAACAGCTGATAGCTTCGAACTGCTGACCTTGCAGTTCACAGCCAGATTCGTAACCACTACTCTACCAGAGCTCCTATATAAGGGTATACTGCATGGTTTTAAATCAGGAAAGGTGTATGTCAGTCAGGGTTGTATCATTTCACTATACTTTTTTACTCTCTGTTGTTGTAGTTGTTAGGTGCTGTCCAGTCGCTACCGACTCACAACGACCTTATGCACTACCCAACTAAACACCGCCCGGTCCTGTACCATACTCACAATTGTTGTTACATTTGAGTCTATTACGCTTGCCACTCTGCCAATCCATCTTATTAGGGGTCTTCCTTTTTGATGACCGTCCACTTTACCAAGCATGATGTCCTTCTTTAGGGCCTGGTCTTTCGTGAGAATATGTCCAAATTATGAGAGATGAAATCTGGCCATCTTGGTTTTCTAAGAAGCATTCTGGTTGTACTTCCAACACAGATTGGTTTGTTTTTTGGGCAGTCCATAGTACTTTGAGTATTCTTCTCCAACATCATAGCTTAAATGCATCAATTCTTCTACAGTTTTGCTTATTCAGTTTTGCGTATGAAGCTACTGAAAAGACCACAACTAGAGCAACATAAATCATAAAACACAAACCAGATCATGTTACTTCTTTTCTTAGAATCCTTCCATGACTTCTGATTGCTCCTGGGAAGAAGCTCAGACTCTTTTTATGTGGCATCCCAAGCCACCTCTTTACTACCACTCTCCTTTGCCCTCAGTAACTCTGGTATTTTTTCCTATTATTCAGACACACTGAATCATCCCTCTCAATTCTTCTTCTGTCTTCCTTATTCATTGTCCAGCTTTCCCATGCATATGAGGTCATTGAAAACACCCGGGCTTCAGTCAGACCCACCTTAGTTCTCCAAGTGACATCTTTACCTTTTAACGCTTTAAAGAGATCTTTGATGCAGATTTGCACAATGGTCCATATACATCCTCTGATTGCTGGGCTTCCATGGGCATTCATTGGAGATCTCAGTAAAATGAAATCTTTGGCAACTTCAATCTTTTCTCCATTAATTATGATATTGCTTATTGGCTCCATTTAAGGCTTAATCCATGATGTAGGCTATAGTTTTTGATGTTCATTAGTAAGTGTTTCAAGTCCTCTGCACTATCAGCAAGCAAGGTTGTGTCATCTGAATATCTCAGGTTGCTGATGAGTCTTCCTTCAATCCTGATGCCGTGTTCTTTATATAGTTCAGCTTCTTGGATAATTGGCTCAGCATACAGACTAAGTAAGTATGATGAAAGGATACAACCCTGACAGACACCTTTCCTGATTCTAAACCAAACAGTACCCCCTTGTTCTCTTTGAAGGACTGTCTCTTGGTCTATGCACAGGTTCCCCATGAGCACCTGGAATTCCCATTAATGGCAAGACTACCCCTGATTTTTTAATGATCCAATCACATGCCTTTGCATAGTCAATAATAATAATAAAAAAAAGATAAATGTATTATTCATATTTTCTGCTTTCAGAGGGCATCATTGCTGATGTCAAATGGATCTTGACTGAAAGCACAGAATACCAGTGTGATGTTTATCTTTTGAATTCCACTTGAAACACTAGTTCAAGCAGTTCTCTGTCAATATAATGCTCAACATTTTTTGAATTATCTTCTGCAAAATTTTATTCCTGTGTGATATTAATTACATTATTCAATATTTTTCACATTCTTTTGAATCACCTTTCTTTGGGATGGACACTAATACAAAACTCTTCCATTCAGTTGGACAGATAGCTGTCTTCCAAATTTCTTGGCAGAGAAGTGAGCACTTCCAGACTGACATTGATTTGATGAAACATTTCAATTGGTAGTCCATCAATTACTGAAACCTTGTTTTTTGCGAATTCCTTAATGCAGATTGGACTTATTCCTTCAATATCCTCAGTTCTTGATCATGTGCCACCCTCTGAAATAGTTGAATGTTGATCAATTCTTTTAGGTATAGAAACTCTTGTGTCTTCTTTCCATCTTCTTTTGAAGCTTCCTGCATCATTGTGTCCATAGAATCTTCAACCATTTAAGTTGAGATGTGAATTTTTTTCTTCAGTTCTTCCAGCTTGAGAAATGCCAAATGTGTTCTTTCCTTTTGGTTTTCTGACTCCAGGACTTTGCACATTTCATTATAATGCCTTACTTTGTCTTTCGTGAACATCTCACGAAATCCTCTGAGATCTGTTCAGCTCTTTAACTCCATTGTTTCTTCCATTTGCTTTATCTACTCTATGTTTAAGCGCAAGTTTCCGAGTCTTTTCTGACATCTGTTCTGCTCTTTTCTTTCTTTTCTGTCTTTTTAATGATCTTTTGCTTTCTTCATGTGTGATGAGTTTGATGTAATCCCACAACTCATCTGGTTTTTGGTCACTAGTATTCAATGAGCAATGTATTCTTAAGATGGTTTCTAAATTCAGGTGAGACATACTCAAGGCTGTGCTTTGGTTCTGTGGCCTTCTTTTAATTTTCTTCATCTTCAGTTTGAACTTGTATGTGAGTAATTGATGATCTATTCGGTCAGGGACCCTGACCTTTTTATGACTGATGATAATCTCCACTGTCTCTTTTCCCAGATTCAGTTGATTTGTTTCTTGAATATTCCATCAAGTGCAGTTCACATGGATAGTCAAAGGGTTTTTTTGTTGAAAAAGGATATTTATAATAAATAAATTGTTGGTCTTGCAAAATTCTATCATTTGATCTCCAGCATTGTTTCTGTCACAAAGGCCATATTTTCCAGCTACAGGTTGCTCTATTGGATAAGCACTGGACTGCTAACCACAAGGTTAGCAGTTCAAGCTCACCAGCCACTCTGTGGGAGAGAGATGAGGCTTTCTACTCTTGCAGAGATTTACAGTATTGAAAACACAGGGTTGCTATGAGTTGGAACTGACTCAATGGCACTTAACAACAACAACAACAATCCTTCTTGTTTCCAGTTTCCACATTCCAATCACCAGTAATTATCAATGAATTCTGACTGCATGCTTGATCAATTTAAGACTGCAGAAGTTGGGAAGAAAAAAGTCTGTATTTTTTCATTTTTACTAACTGGTCTTCCTGGGTAGATGTGTGGCATTCTCCTATCACATTATTGTATTTCAGGATAGATCCTGGAATGTTCCTTGTGGACATATAGATATTATCCAATCCTTGACAGCATTGTGCTTCAGGATAAATCTTGAAATGTTCTTTTTGATGATGAATGCAATACTTTTCCTCTTCAATCTGTTATTCCTGGCATAGTAGAACATACAATTGTCTGATTCAGAATGGCCAATACCAGTCCATTTCAGCTCACTGTTATTATTGCTAAGTGCCATCAAGTCAGTTCTGACTTATAATGACCCTGTATAGGGTTTCCAAAGAGCGCCTGGTTAGTTTGAACTGCTGACCTTGAGATTCAAACCGACCTTGTGGTCCAGTGCTTATCTTATAGATGACCTCTAGGGAGTCCTGGTATGGTGCAGTGAGTTAATGTGCTGGACTGGAAGGTCGGTTTGAACCACAAGGTTCGCTGTTCAAGCTTACCAGCTGCTCCTTGGAAACCCTACACAGGGTTGCTAGGAGTCGGAACCGACTCCACAGCACTACAACAATTTTCCTAGAGTCATACTTTATACGTTTCACATTCTGATACTTATGGGTGTTTCCAACTGTTTCTTCTCATTTAGAGGCATGCCAAATCAGCAAATGAAGATCTTGAAAGCTTTATTTCATCCTTATCATTAAGGCCAACTCTCTACTTTGAGGAAGCAGCTTTTCCCTGTTTTGAGTGCCTTCCAACCTGAGGCACTCATCTTCTGGCATATTATCAGACATAAGTGTTGTTACTAAGTGCTGTTGAGACCATTCTGACTCACAGTGACCCTGGATAAGTTTTCTGAGGCACAGCTAGTGAGTTTGAACCACTAACCTGTGGTTAGTAGTCCATTCCTTATCCTAGAGCCATACCAGGACTCCCTCAGACATAATTCTTTGTGTTATTGTGAAGTGCCATCGAGATCCTATATAGGGTTTAGGAGGAGCAGCTGGTGAGCTTGAACTGCTGACCTTGTGGTTCAAACCAACCTTGCAGTCCAGTGCATTAACCCATAGCGCCATACCAGGACACCAAAAAAACCAAAGGAGAGAGCAAAAATGTTCTGGTGTGGCACTGTGGGCTAATGCGTCAGACTGCAAAGTTGTTTGAACTACAATGTCAGTGGTTCAAGCTCACCAGCTGCTCCCTGGAAACCCTATACAGGGTTGCTATGGGTTGGAATCGACTTGACGGCACTTAACAACAACAACAACAATAAGTGTTCATTAAGGAGCCCTGGTGGCACAGTGGGTAAAGTGTTGGGCTGAAAATCAAAGGTGGGTGGTTCGAATCCATGAGCCACTCCACAGGAATAAAATGAGGCCGTATGCTTCTGTAGAAATTTATAACCTTGAAACTCTGTGGCCAATTTCTGCTCTGTCTCAGGGTTATTGTGAATCAGATTTGACTCCGTGGCAATAGTATTTGGAATCAGTGTTAATTGGGTGTTTATAGAAGGAAAAAGAGAGAATCTTCAAATTGCTAGACATTACAGGCATCTGGGAAGGAACTCTGGTAGCGTAGTGGTTACGAATCAGGCTGCGAACCTTAATGTCAGCGGTTCGAAACTACCAGCTGCTCCGTGGGAGAAAGATGAGGCTTTCTGCTCCTGCAAAGATTTACAGCCTCGGAAACCCTGTACAGGGTCGCTATGAGTTTGGACCGACTCCACAGCACACAACAACAACAACAACAACAACTCAGTCAGTCCCGACTCAGAAGTCCTACACACAGCACAACAGACACTGCCTGGTCCTGCCCCATCCTCACAATCAACGCTGCGGCTGAGCCCATTGTTGTAACCACGGTGCCACTCCATCTCCCTGAGGGTCTTCCTCCTTTTCACTGACCCTCCACTTGACCAGGCATGATGTCCTTCTCCAGGGACTGGTCCCTTCTGATCACATGTCCAAAAGTAAGTTAGACAGAGTCTCACCATCCTCACTTCTAAGGCGCATTCTGGCTGTACTTCTTCCGAGATAGATTTGTTTATTATTTTGGCAGTCCATGGGCTTTTCATTGTCTCCCCAACACCAACTGCATCAGTTCTTCTACAGTGTACCTATTTACCAGGCTTTTGAAATTTTAGAAGAAGGTGTATGACCATGGGCATGTACACTATAATTATCACTTTATAGTTAATAATAGTATATGCCTCACAAGGCTGTTAGGAAAATGAAATAATATAAGGCTTTGTCAATCTATTTTCAGGAAATCTCGACTTCTAAAAATCAATTCATAACCCCTTCATGTAAGCTTTTCATGTAAGTTTCCTTTCATAAGTCCTTATTAATAGGAGAAAAAGTGAAAAAGAAGAAAGCAGCAACCTCTTAACTAAATTGTGACTATTCAAAAATACCAGCTGTCATTTTATTATTCTCTGTGTTTAAATATTTCATAATAATAAAGAAAAACAGGCAAACTTAAAAATAAAAAAATAAAGAAAAATATCAGACAGAATCTAGAAACTAGATATCTAAAAAGAAATCAAAGTATTTCTACAAATCAATAAGAAAACCATCAGAATCCTGGAAAACTGAGCAAAGATTATGACAAACAGACAATAG
>NW_006408559.1:3835340-3855489 GCF_000296735.1 Chrysochloris asiatica
TTTTTAACATATTAGGTTGACAAAAGTAAGAAAGCTTAATACTCTTGGTTAGCCAACCGGGGAGGCAGACATTTCCTTAGACTGTTCGAGGGAGTACATGTACGTACAAGCTCTGGCAGTATTTATCAAAGGTTTACAAAGCCTTTGACCTAGCAATTCCTCTTCTATAGATTTATTCAGTAGATATACTCACATAGATATTGAAGGATGACTATCCTAGCAGCTTCACGGACGCGTTGTTCTTCAAAGTTAACAGCTGAAAATAAATAGCCTGTATGTCCATCAATAGAGAGACAGTTACATCATGGTACAGTCATAGTACTGAACAGTGAGCAGCTGTTAAAAACAGTGAGGCCATTCTAGGTGTACTTATGTGAAAAAATCTTCATGACACATTAGTAACTAAAGAAATTATGATGAAGAACAGCATGTGTTCTGCTAACGTTGTTTTCTTTTTAAAGACTATTTACTCTTGTTGTTGGTCTGTAAAAGTGTATCTATGAGAAGATAAAATACAACAGAGTAACAACAGATGTGGAGAGCCCAATTGGAAGGCTACAAGATGGCAGATGATGGTTGCCTAGACTAGGTTGTTATTGTTAGGTGCCATCGAGTTGGTACCGACTCATAGTGACCCTATGCACAACAGAACAAAACACTGCCTGGTCCTGGGCCCACCTCGCAATTGTTGCCACGCTTGAGCCCATTGATGCTGCCACTTGGCAAATCCATCTCATTGGGCTCTTCCTCTTTTTCTCTGACCCTCCACCTTACCAAACATGATATCCTTCTCTAGCAACTGGTCCCTCCTAACATGTCTGAAATATGAGAGACCACGAAGTTTGGCCATCCTGGCCTCCAAGGAGCACTCTGGCTGCACTTCTTCCAACACAGATCTGTTGGTTCTTTTGGTAACCCATGCACTTTCAATATTCTCCTCCAACACCATAGCTCAAAAGCATTAATTCTTCTATGGTCTTCCTTATTCACTATCCAGCTTTCACATGCATATGAGGTTATTGAAAATACCATGGCTTGGATCAGGCGTACCTTAGTCCTCAAGCTGTAGGATAAGCACTGCTAAACACAAGGTTGGTGATTCAAACCTGCCAGATGCTCCTCAGAAACCCTATACAAAGTCGCTATGAGTTGGAACCGACTTGAGGGCACCCAACAACAACATAGCAATAGAGATTCCATCATTTTTTGGTCTAGTGTCCTTTCATTGGAAACTAAAATAATTGTTGCTGTTATTAAGTGCCTTTGAGCTTATCCTGACTCATAGTGACCTTGTATAGGGTTTCTGAGGAGTGGCTAGTGAGTTTGAACTTCTGACCTATGGTTAGCAATCGGGTACTTATGTTACGTTGCCACACCAGGACTCCACTAAAATAATAGATATGGTTTAAACAATATTGAAAATGTTATTGCCCGCTGTATTATTTATTGAGATCAGGGGTCAGTAACATTTTAAGCTCAGAGGGCCATACAGTCTTTGCCATAACTACTCAGCTCTGCCATTGTCGTGCCAAAGCAGGCATAGATAATCCATCCACAGGTCAGCATGGCTGGGCTACAATAAAATATTATATTTATGAGCACTGACATTTGAATTTCATCTCATTTTTGTGTGTCACAACACACGATCTCTTTCTGATCCTCTTTTCCTGAAACATTTTAAAAAGTGAAAACCATTCTTAGCTCACCAGTTGCACAAAAACAAGGGTTGGGCTGGGTTTGGCCTATGGGGACAACTTTGGCAACTCTGATTTAAACAAATATGAAGATCGTGTCATAAGTAAGGTTTTTAAATTTGGACTTCTGAAGAAAATAAACCGTTTCCTATAGTCCCATTTCCTTTATTCCAATGTCTCATGTTTATTTGAAGATATAAACACATTAGCCTGACTTGAGATTAAAGTATGTATCTTCAGTTCAGGTTTCATTAACCACTTTGCCCCTTCTCTTCCTTAACATGTATGTGTGCATGAATGTAGTGTTTTTATAAAAACAAACTGAAGTATTCTTATCACTTGACTTTATAAATACTCAACCCAAGAGAGGACACATAGGTCTAATTGCCTTTTTTTACCTGCACTGAGTCATTCAGTGTGAGGTGAAATCTATGAGACATGGAACTCAATGGGACTTCTGGGTTTCCGGCTCTTGCAAGCTTTTTGCCTTTGACAGGGTGCAGTTTTACGAGTTTCCTAGCCCTCTCTATTAGTGAAGAAGATTTGCGTTTTCCTTCCCTGACAGGTGTCCGGCTTATACAGGTTTCAGCTCTGTAGGTTGTACTGATTCTGTTTCTGTTCGGCTTCTTACTTGGTATAGTACCTCATGTTACAGAATGATGCCCCTGTTGAGGAGTTTTGTTTTGTTTGAATTTAGAGAAAAAAGTTTAGATAGATAAATGGATGGATTAAATAATAGGCCCCTGGTGTGGTGCTGTAAAATCAGCACTGGACTATGAAACATAAGGTCAGCAGTTCAAACCCACCAGCTGCTCCTTGGAAACCCTACACAGGGTCACTATGAGTCAGAACTAACTCGACAGCACTTAACAACAACATAGGTACCAGGAAGAATTTCTCAGATGTATCACAGTATTATGTAGTTACTTCAACACAATAAATAGATAATCTGACTTTTATATCTGAGTTCTTTTGCATCCTAGCTGGGTGATCTTGGGCTGCTACATACACCATATAAGGTTTGCTTTCCTCCTTTTAAAATGAGGAGAATAAAACCTATCTCCCAAGGGGGCTGTGGGGATTCACTAAGGATTTCACATATAAGTCATCTAGGAAGGATCAGTACCTGGTAGCTGGTGATGTGTCACTAGCAATATGAATGTATGCAATTTGCTCAAAAGAAACACAAAATCCAGGGCAAAGAGGAGCAACTGTGAGTCAGGAAGTTACATACACAGATCAAAACCCATCAGCCTGAGGGTGGATGCCTGGTAGAGAACAGCCAAATGAAAATAAAAGCAGACGTGGCATGAACACAGGAAAAGTTACGTGGCCTTGGTCTTCTCTAACAACTGCTGGGCTGTCTCCACTTATTCGATGAGCTCCTCGGACTCTTCAATAAACTGGTTCAGCCGTTGTGACGAAGGGAATGTGTATCATCAGAGTCAACCTCGCCATCTCGTTTCCTTTCAGTCACGTGGGTGTGACCCTTGGATTTTGAGCCTGCAGACCTTCATATTATATCATCCATATCTTTGGGCTCTGGACTTCCTGCATTGTATCCCAGGCTCCCTCTCCATATGGGATCCTGCCCTGAACTCTGGTCTGCTTTACCATGCCTCTGATATCTAGTTTAGCCCAGTTCTGACCAGTTCCCTTCCAGAAAGCTGCCCATACATACCCTGGCTGTGGTAGCATCAACCACCATGCACACGTGTCTCACCTTCCATGGATACCTAGAGAAAATTCAGGCTGGACTGCTAGTTTCCTGAAAATCAACTTATTGAGAGACACTAGACCTTGCACAGCCCTGCATCCCAGATGTAAAATAACATCTGTAGTCACAGGCCATGCCCTAGGGAGTACCCACCCCCATCTCTAGGCCTCGCTTACTCTCTGTCTGCTGGCCCGTAGCTGTGAACTGGCGCTAGCATGCCTTAGATCCTGTTATGGTAACATCAATAATGTTTCCTCAATACAATGACAAAGCCCTTGGTACAGGGGCACAATATAGGCCTAATGGCAAACTTCAGCTTCTCTGACATCTAACTCCAGTCTCATTCTGCTGAAAGTTGAGCATCAAATGAAGTCATCGTGACTTAAATGTCAACTAGTCGCTTATTGAAGAGCTACAATGCTATGCTTAATTCTAACCAACGAAGAAGAATGTGTTGGTGAAGTGGAAGTGACAGATAACTTAAAAATATATGACCAAGGCGCCCTTGAATGTGAAAGAGCCACAGCAGGCAATTCTGCACTGACTAGACCAACACAAAGGAGACTTACTTGCTTGAGCTCAGAGGAAATGTCAGCAGAAGACTCTGGGACTGGAAACTCAGCATATAAGGACTAGAATGATCTTGAAATGTAAATGGGTGTCATCGGTGATTTCAATAAAGAGGGAGCTTTGGTGGTGACCAGTGTCGTTACTCCAAAAGTGTTCTGACAGGCTCAGGTTTTTAAAGGACATGTAGGGAAGTAAGGTAGAGAGGACTTATAACACGAAGCCCAGGTACCAGATAGTTAGGTGCTTGTCTGCTGCGAGCCATAAGCCTGGGAGTTTGAACTCACCCACTAGCTTCACAGTAGAAAGAGGTGGTGATCTGTTCCCATAAAATTACAGTCTCGGGAGAGTTCTACTCTGTCAACTGAAGTTGCTATGAGTCAACAATCAACTTGAAAGCATGCAAAAACAATTAGGGCTCAGCTAACGGAGACACAGGCCTGTGAGACGATACTGAGTGGGCTGGGATCCAGAGAGAGCTGGGCGCTGGGGAGAATAGTTAAGGAAGTAAATTAGCAGTCATTTGTTGGTTTGGGGCTGACACTTAGACTGTTGTTGCTAAGTACTGTGGAGTTGGTTCTCACTCAGAGTGGCCCTGCATAGGGTTTCTGAGATGCAGCTGATGCATTTGAACTGCTGACCTTGTGGTTCGCAGTCCAGGGCTGATCCTACAGTGCCACATCCGAATGTTTATAGTAAGAACAAAAATGAAGAAGGGTAACATGCCTAAAGCTAATGTTGTTGTTATTGTTGTAAAGTGCCATTGAATTGATTCCGACCCATAGTGACCCTATGTAGGGTTTCCGAGGAGCAGCCGGTGAGCTTGAACCACCAACCTTACAGTTCAAATGACTTTGCAGTCTGATGCATTAGCCCACAGCGCCACCCCAGGACTCCTAATGCTAATGGTTAGTTAAACTATAGCATTTTGTAGCATTTTGATAGCATTTTGTAGATTCTAAGGTACAAATGTTTCCCACATGTTTGTTGGTGTTTTAGGTGCTGTTGAATTGGTTCAGGCTCCTGGCAACTCTATACCTACCAGAATGGAACACTGCCCAGTTCCGCGCCAACCTCACAATTGTTGTTTGAGCCCATTGTTTTTGCCACTGTGCCAGTCCATCTTGTTGGGGCTCTTCCTCTCTTCCACCGACCCTCCACTTTTCCAAGCATGATGTCCTTCTCCAGGGAAGGGTCCCTCCTGACAACATGTCCAAAATATGAGCGACCAGCCTCGCTATCCTAACTTCAAAAAAGCTATACTTCTAGCTGTGCTCCTCCCTCCACATGGTTAATACTTCTAAATTCTGAATGTATTCCATCTCTGTGTTTCCTGTAGTAGTCATTTTTGGAGAGAACTTTAAAAGTAGTCACTGTGTGGTGTGTCATGCGATAAATCGGTTTAGAACAGAGGAAATAATGGAGTTTTAGCCACTTAGCTCTACTAGTACCAACTAGAGATCCTCTCTGTATCCTGAAACTGGAACCAGTTTGTGTCCGAATCCAAAACCAAACCAGGTACCACCAAGTTGATCCTCTCTGTATCCTGAAACTGGAACCAATTTGTGTCCGAATCCAAAACCAAACCAGGTACCATCAAGTTGACTCCACCTCATGGCAAACCCATGTGTTTTAGAGTTAGAACCATGCATCATCAAGTTTTCAGTGGCCAATCTGTTGAAAGCACATCTCCAGACCCGTCTTTCAAGATGCTGCCGGGTGGCTTTGAACCACTAGTCTTCCTATTAGTAGCTGAGCGCTCATCTGTTTGTGACACTCAGCTATTCTGGCAGGGCTATCATTGGCCTCCAAAAGATAGGGAAGAGTTTGGAGGGGGCTCCTGGAGGGAATGGAGGGGGCTCCTGGAGGGAACGGAGGGGGCTCCTGGAGGGAATGGAGGGGGCTCCTGGAGGGAATGGAGGGGGCTCCTGGAGGGAACGGAGGTGAGTGGATGAGCAAGCACTACAACAGAACAGAAGAGCAGCAGCTGCCAGAGGCAGGACTGACAGGCGAAGGGAAACCTGGGGTCAAAGCCCAAAAGAGGTGACGATACTGAGTGGGCTAGGATCCAGAGAGAGCTGGGCGCTGGGGAGAATAGTTAAGGAAGTAAATTAGTAAGGACTATTGCCAGCCCATAGGAGCCAAGTGTCTGTATCACAGACGAGGGACCAAACTTAGTTACTTTCAGACTATTCTCATTTCTTGACCCCCTGTGCCTTATGTCGGAGTCCTGGTGTGGCACTGTGGGTTAATGTGCCAGACTGCAAAGCCATTTGAACTGCAAAGTTGGCAGTTTAAGCTCACCAGTCCCTCCTCAGAAACCCTATATAAGGTCACTATGGGTCAGAACTGACTCGACGGCACTTAGCAACAACAACATGCCTTATGTCATGTAGTACGCATCCCAGACCTCTGAGGTGTGTATGATTATTATTTCCAATACACAGAGATATCAAGTGATTGGCCCAGAATCCTGTAGGTTTCTTCTGTAAATTACGTGATTAGGCTGGAAGAGTAGAGACCTATTTGTCATATAAGGCCCTGGGCAGAAGTTTTCATGGAACCTTGGTGGACAGTGCAATGGAACATGGGATAGACATTCTTACAGTACTAGTAGAGGAAGCGTAGTGGTTATGAATTGGACTGTGAACCTGAAGGTCAGCAGTTCAAAACTACCAGCTGTGCCGCGGGGGAAAGATGAGGCTTTCTGCTCCTGTAAAGATTTATAGCCTCAGAAACCTTGTACAGGGTCACTATGAGTTGGAACCGACTCCATGGCACATAACCACCACCACCACTATAGTATATGAGTCCTGGTGTGGCACTGAGGGCTAATGCGTCAGACCGCAAAGTTGTTTAACTGCAAGGTCAGCGGTTCAAGCTCACCAGATGCTCTTTGAAAACCCTATACAGGGTCACTATAGGCTGAAATCGACTCGACCACACTTTACAACAACAACCATAGTATATGAGTGAATAGAAACTGTTTACCTGAAGGTTTCTAAGTGGTGATAATGCGCTTACTCCTTGGTTATCAACCTGGTAAGGTTTCAAAGGCTAGCGTGTTATATAAAGATGAAGGATGGCCACATCAGATCAGTAAACACAGGATGACCATGTCATCGCACAACTACCAAATTACATCATTGTGAAAAAACAAACACCAAAAAACACAGACATGTAAACATTGCCGTCGAGTCAATTCCAACTCAGCAACCCTAGAGGACAGAATAGAATCGACACATGGAGTTTCTAAGCCTGCCATCTTTACAAAAACAGACTACCCCATGGAGCAGTTGGCGGGTTTGAACTGCCAACCTTTCAGTTGGAAGCTGAAGCTCTTAACCACTGCACCAGCAGGCCTTTACATCACTATATAACATCATTTCATCACTGCCAAGCCACTGAGGGCCATGGCCCAACCAAACTGACGTATAACCACCCCACCAGCCTGACTCTCACCTCACGCCTCAGTACTTGTTACTGCTACACTGATGCTGTTGATATGCAAAATTGTATGACTGTAGATTTAGTACTGTTGCTGTAAATGTGAAATGTTGGATAACGAGCTAGTCGGTAAGTGAGGAACAGGTGTAACACTTGGCACTTACTGAGTACTTATTAGGCGCAGTCTGTTCAGAGTGTTTTCCATCATCTGACGTGCTCTTCCCTAAAAGCTGGAGAGACAGGCAGTATTATCACCTCCATTCGACAGATAGGAAAACCAAAGCTCAGGACAATTCATGAACTTGATCCCAATTAGAAAGCTGGTAAGTAGATAAACTGGGATTCAATCACAGAACATCTAGTTTCAGAGCCCATATGCTTAACTATTATACTGAAGGATCATATTTTGGTCCTGGGCTCCTCTTTTGAGCAATGGGTTCCAAGGCATGCTTCTGCTAAGGATACAAAGCTGAGGGAATGGAAGAAAAGGAAGACGAGAATCTTTACTGAGCACTTACTAAAGTAAGTTTCCTACTCTCATTTAAGCCTCAGAATACCATTGCAATGTGGACATGATTATTCCTATTTTCACTGATAAGCAAGCTGAGAGCTTATATGACACTTGCAAGGTTACTGAGCTACATAAAAAAGCCAGGATTAGAATTGAGATCTGACTTCCAAGTCCTTGCTCTTTTTACTACCAAGGAGAGCTAATCTGCTGTATAGAAATGAAAAAGAAAGAAAATCAGGCTTCAAAAGGTTTCAGAAAGCTTGCCTAGTGAAAATCAAAGGTAAACTATAATACTTTAGTGAGAAAAAAATGTGATTTCCTACAACAGTGGATTTTCTAAATATAAAGTTTGGGAGACCTAGTTCAGCATTTCAGGTGCAATAGAGAGCAGGATCGGGGTTGACTGGGAAGCAGCATGGATCAGCAGTGTGGCTGTTAGAACATCCATGCAATCCCAGGTGGTATTAACAGAAGGACCGTATCTGGAAGAGTAAGAGAGCATTCCTGATGGTGTGTACTCTGCTTATGGCTGATAGGGAGCACCGCCATTCAATCTGAGTGACTCCTTTGAAAAGGGACTTTGACAAGCTAGACTATGGATGTTCAGAGAACAGTTAGTTGGTAGCAAAGTACATGATACATACATAAAGATGGGATTGTTTCACAAGGTGAAGCAAGTGGGAAAATCCAGAAGGTGAAAATCCCCTTCAGTTAGACAAGGGCTGCTGTATGGAAGAAATTCTTCTTCTGTTGCATGTGATTCCAGGGGACAGACAGCTGTGGTTGGAGGGAGGTGGATTTTGACGGATAAAATGAACAACTAAGGCATGACTGTGCCTTATGTGTATCATTTTAGGCAATAAGATGCCAAGCACAATGTTTCAGACATAGCAGGCATTTGACAAATAACTGTTGAATTGAAGTAGATAGATGCTGCTGTTCAAAAGCACAAGAGACTATTGTTTGAGAAGCAGTGAGTTTCTGCTTATGGTGATGGAACATTTGATAATTGTATCGGGGGATCGCAGTGGTGCTGAGGAAAAGCACTGGACTGCGAACCACAAGATCGGAAGTTCGAGCCCACTTACTGCTGCACAGGAGATGAGGCTTTCTGCTCACACAAAGATTTACAGTTTCAGAAACTCTATACCAGATTGATAAGGCGCTCTCATAGCATGGTGGTTACAAATCAGGCTGCTAACCTCAGGGTCAGCAATACGAAACTACCAGCTGTTCCTCAAGAGAAAGATGAAGCTTTCTGCTCCCGTAAAGATTTACAGCGTCGGAAACCCTATACAGGGTCTCTACGAGTCAGAAGTGACCCTTTGGCACACCACCACCACCATAGACAGTCAAAAGAAGTTGGAACCGACTTGATGGCACTTTATAACAAGTTGGTGATGGTTGTACAACGTGATTGATGTAATTGGTCTCATTGAATTGTGCATGGGAAAAATGTTGAATTGGCAAATATGCTGTCTATATTTCTATAACAATAAAAACAAAATACAAAAGCACAGAGAATGTTTTGTGAAGTGGTAAACTCCTGGGAGGTGTTTGAGCAGAAGCTGGAGGACAAGCTCTCATGCTTTAGACTCCATCCCACAGGAAACATAAAACAAAAACCTGCACCTTGTACGAACTCCACCTCCTTCCCAGCACTAATTGCTTCCTTCACAGCCAAACTCCAAAGAGGAGTCTCCTCAGCCCACTCCAGTCTGACTTCTGCCTCGTTCAAAAACGTGCTCCTCAGATCTCCTAATTACCAGTCTTATTACTTATTCTATCCCCCGTGGAGAACTGTTGGTCCATTTCTTCTTTGAAGGTCTCTTCTCTCTTGGCTGGCCGACATCCCTCTACCGACTTCTCCTCCAGCCTCTCTGCCTGTCTCTTTCCAGACTCCTCCTCTGGCTCGTTCTCCTCTGTAGCTGCTGTGTGTTTCCCTCTGGATTCTGTTCTTGCATTCTTCTCACTGTCTGCCCTCCCTGGACACGCCATCCATTTCTAGGACATAGGTATCAAAAAGCATTGAGGTTATAGTCTCTAGTTCAAACCTCATTCCTGAGCTACTGACGGGGCATCCTGCAACACTGCCAACCTAATGTGCCACTCAGAATTCTCTGTACACCTGCCTCCCTTCCCCCATTTAGCTTAGTTAATGTTGAACTACTCTTCATTCAAGCCTGGTTTCTACTCCCCTCCCACCCCCAATCAATACGAAGTCCTCTTCCTAATATATCTTGGACTTGCCACTGTGTGAATCTCCCTGGTGCTATGGTGAGTCAAACTTTAGTCCCTTTCTTTGACTGTTACAGAAACCTTCTAATTGGTCTTCCTAACTCCAGTCTCCCATTCCCCTAGCCCAACCTTCATCCGGACATAATTTTAATGTAAAGTAATGAAATTTTATATTTACTTATCGATGGAGCTCTGGTGTGATGCTGTGGGTTAAAAGTCCTGTTGTGGTGCTATGGGTTAAATAAAATTGGTTTGATCTGCAAGGTTGACGGTTCAAGAGCTCCAGCTGCCCCTCAGAAAGCCTGTACAGGGTCGCTATGGGTTGGAATTGACTCCACAACACTTAAAAGCAACAACAACAACAATATGATAACATCTCTCCCCTCCTTCAAAACCTTCAATAATTATTTATTGTCTTCAAAATAAAGTGCAGATGCCTTCGCTGTGAATCAAAGTTCTTTGCAACAGACCGGTGACCTATGTTGCTACTCATCTGCAATCCACACCCGATTTCTCTTATCAGAACACAGTTTTTGCCTTTGCCTTTGCGCTTTTTCTCATCCCACGTTCATAATTAAAATACCATGTTTCTCCTTCTGGCCAACTCATGTCATCCTTCAGTAACCAACACAAATTGCAGCACCTCTGGGAAAAGAAATCTTCTTTGACTTCCAAGTTAAGAGATCATGAGACACATTGGGGCAAAATATATGGCGTTGAAAGCAGTAGACTCCATGGGTGACTATGAAGGACCAAGCACAGGGGGACTCCAACATTCAGAAATTGAGAAGGACCCAAAACAGACAGAGGGACAGACAATGAGGGAGGAGAGAAGCCAGTGTGCTGTTGTGTAATAGAAGCCCAGTAAAGAAAATGTTTCCAAAAAGGAAGAACGAGGGGAAGCGATGAAAAGAAGGAAAGTGTTTCCAGAAAAAGGGAGTAAGCAGCGGGGCCCAATGCTGCTGAAAGACTGAGTAAGATGAGGACTAAAACTTGGCCATTGGAGCTGACAAAATAGAGGTCATTATGACCTTCACAGATTGATTTTTAGTGGAACAATGGGGGCAAAAGGCTGATTGGATGGACTTCAAGAGATTAAGAAATGGAGAAGTAGATGTTTGTTAAATGTAGAAATGATAAAGAAATGCTATCTTAGAGAAGACTCCGGTTAGTCAGGAACAAAAGTGGATAAAGAAGTTATTTTGAACTCTGAGTCTGAAAAATTCTCATATAGAAATCAGGATGGGATTCTGTGGTACAAGACTTTGTTACAAAGTTTTTCTTAAGTGACAAGAGAATTCAGAGTAGGCAGTAAAGTCAGTCCTGGACTCCTGGTATGGTGCCGTAGGAGCAGCACTGGACTACAAGCACTAGGTTGACAGTTCAAACCCACCAGCTGATCCTAGGAAACCCCACACAGGGTTGCTATGAGTCAGAACCGACTCGATGGCACATAACGACAACAACAACGTCACTCCAGGAAAGGTTCTTTATGAGTTTGGTTGTAGTTGTATTGTGTCTACTTCTGGCCCTAGTTGATAAAAGCCTTCATTCATGGCTCATCAGGAACTCCAGGGGAAAGTTGTATCTATAGGGACTTGAGTCTAGGATTTCCAGAGACCAACCATGCCCATACAACTCTTACTAGTATGTGTGGTTGTTTCTAACAAACCTGTAAGATTGGTTCTCATTCTTTTGGAGACAGAGCATTATGATGTCTGAAGAGTTGAGAAGGGCTAAACAGGAAAATGACCCATCAACATGGTGTACAATTTCAAAATTCTGCATTTGAAAGTATTTCTATAGAAAACTTTTATGTGGAAATAGTACTGGAAAAGGGCTAAGTGGTCACTAATGTTGGATGAACAGGGAGGATGTTCTTACTGCCACCCATTGGCGAATAGCAATAATGAAATAGGGAGAATGCAAACCTTGCATTATGTGATCTTCTGTGAATAGAGTTTCAAAAGGTACTTTGGTACAGGTCCTGTGTAGAATGTGTTTTTACTTATACAATGGAAGACAAAAAACCCAGGGACTATACATTTCTCTTTAGCAGGGAATGGGGAACCTTTCTTTCTGCCAAAATTTATAACATCATTTGCGGGCCATACAAACTTAGCAACTTGAAAATTAGCCTGCTATATTTGGTCAAACATTTAATGAACTCACACCTAATGTGATGCCAACGAGATGGATTGGCCAAGTGGCAGCATCGATGGACTCAAGCATGGCAACAATGGTGAGGTTGGCCTAGGATCGGGCAGTGTTTCGTTCTGCTGTGCATAGGGTCACTATGGGTTGGTACCGACTGGATGGCACCTAACAACAACAACGACAATAATGTGATGGCTCGAACTGCAGTTGCCTTGGCAGGGCCAGATCAATTGATTTCGCAGTCAGGAGCTCTGGTAGCGTAGTGGTTACGAATCGGGCTGTGAACCGCAAGGTCAGCAGTTCGAAACTACCAGCTGTTCCGCGGGAGAAAGAGGAGGCGTTCTGCTCCCGTAAAGATTTACAGCCTCGGAAACCCTGTGCAGGGTCGCTATGAGTCAGAACCGACTCCACGGCACTTAACAACAACAATAACATATGTCCTGTGGACCAGACGTTCCCCACCCCCGGTTTACCGTGATATCCTGGAATAGAACCAGGACTAGAATATGTGAAGAATCCCCTGCCCAACTTTGTTTCCTGCAGTCTTCCAACGCACCATGTGCTCTTACTCATCTGTACCTTGGCACATGCTGTTCCCTCCTCCTGGAATACCCAAGTTCCCGTCTTGCTGACATGCGCAGCTCCGCCATCATCTTCTCTAGACTTTCCCTCCCGCTCAGACAGAGACAAATTGCAGTCTCTGCTCCTCAAACCACTTTGGTGTGTCGTTCATGTCCACACTTAACACATGGAATGAACAACCACTGTTTACTCGTCTGGCCCCCTGACTGCACTGGGAATTTCTTAAAGTCAATGATTTTGTCTTATTCCTATTCTTATCCTTTGGGTATAAAACCATATTTGCACATTTGGGGCACATAGTGAATACTTGTCAGATGGATGCATGGATGCTTGGGTGTGTGAATGAAGACAGGCAGATCAGGAAACGGCTGTCTTAATCAATGGTCTTATTGAAATGTGTTGACATCATACTGTTTGGCTGCTGTTGATTTGGTCCCATGTACAACAGAATGAAATAACTGACCGGTCCCACGTCATCCCCATGTCGGTGGTTCATTGGACGGCTGTGATCCTTGGGTTTTCACTGCTGATTTTCAGCAGTAGATCACCAGGTCTTTCTTCCTAGACTGTCTTCGTCTGGAAGCTCCACTGCATCATAGCAGCACACAGGCCTCCGTTGACAGAAGACTGGGACTACGCACAAGCTTTATTGGCCAGTATTCAAAGCTGGATCTCTCAAATGGGAGCTGAGAAATGTGCTGCTTGGCACCTTCCAAATCAGTCGAGATGGCAAGTCCATCCCAACACAATGCATTTGAAGGGGACACTGATACACACAGTTGACTTCTAACAGGGGTAGCTCTCTAGGATAAGCACTGGACTACTAACCAACCATAAGGTCAGTGGTTCTAATCCACCAGCCAATCCTTAGACACTTTATACAGGGTTGCTATGAGTTGAAACCAACTCAAAGGCATTTAACAACAACCACAACAGGTATGGCATAAGATTATGACAACTGTGCTACTCATTAAAGTAGAGCTGGGGAGTTGTTGTGGTTGTTAAGTGCCATGCAGTCGGTTCTGACTCATAGCAACCCTGTATAGTGTTTCCCAGGAGCAGTTAGTGAGTTTGAACAGCCAATCTTGCAGTTCTAACAGACCTTGCAGTCAAGTGCCTGGGGTAGTCGGCTTTGATTCCTTTTGATTTAGATGGTGCGAAACATTTCATTACAGGCACACAGGAGCATTTGGGTCTTTGTTACTTCTTGTAAGCAAGACATTTTTATTTTAAAATTTAAGGGCAAGATGCTCATTAATAAGCATGTTTATCTAAGGTATTGCTTAATCGTTAGAAAAAAAAAAAAGAAAAGAAAAAGTGAGAACCAAACCAGATATGCAGCCTCCAAAATGCAAGTCACATTGAGTCCAATGTTCCATTCCCACGGGCCGGCATTTCTTTCTTGCATAATTTGTGAAATGATAATAGCACTTACTAGTATTTACATTCTAAAAGTGTTACTGTAAATTAGATACTATAAAATAGGTTATGATGTCTTCTTTGAAAGACAAGCACATTACACAAATGAGGTGGTGTTGTTTAGTTACTCGTTTTCAACTCCCTTAAATGAAAATTAGATGGGAGCACGGCCTTAAGCAATACCAGTGGGCAAATGATTATTGGCTTGAGTTAAATGAAAATAAAAATTCTGCTGAAAGTTCAGTTTGTACAACTCAGCCTGTCTGTGCCCAAGCTAGGAAGCTTGTATTTATCTATGATGCTTACTACTGTTTCTATCTCCTCTCTGTGCTGGAAGTCACAAACTGATGGCAGTTAAACCATCCGGGTTAATCACAGTGTGCATTCTTGAGAACAGAGGAGTCCAGGATTGATTACAATTTAGAAAAATGTATCTACTAAGCAAGCCAGGCTGCTCATTGATTTAGGGCCCAAAATAACTGTGTCAGTCCATTATTTCAACTTCTGGGTCTTAAGATGTTGTTGTCAGCTGCCATAGAGTTGCCCTTCCACTCATGGTGACCTCATGAACAATAGGATTAGACCACTGGGATCCATGGGGCTTTTGTTGACCAATTTTTGGAAGCAGATTGCCAGCAGCAGTCTTCATCTGCTGAAACCTGGTCAGCATCACACAAAACACAAGCAAGACACAACACACAAATAGGCCACCTCATGGTGGCATCTCATGAGTCCACTGACCGAAAACTGAACCTGGGTCTTCTGCATGGAAGGTAAGAATTCTAATCACTGAAGACAGGAATAACCAACACTGAATTTTTTTTTGGTTTGTTGTTGTTAAATGTGGTTGAATCGGACCCAACTCGTAGCGACCCTGTATAGGGTTTTTGAGGAGTGGCTGGTGGGTTAGCAGTTCAGTGCCTATCCCACCATGCTATACCAGGACTCTGAGGGTTAGTTAGTTACTGCGAATGCTTCTGTGCTCCCCATTAGCACTGCCTGAACCAAGATGCCCTCCCTCCCCACTGGAATGCAGGATCTCAGTGGTAGGAGAGGGATTGTGAACATCAAGTTTGGGGAAGTACTGTGAGAATCAGAAATGTCACTTCTTATCATGAACCAGCAGGATAACAGTCAGGTGGTGGTAATGCACTCACCTGACCAGCATCATTTGAGCTAGCCTCTGTCTATGTATAACAGTTTCAGCTCCTTGGTCCCTGCTCTTGGACTACCCGCTTCTCCCCTCTGTACAGACCGCATACAGTGTTCACTCATGATGCCTTGGCTCACCTTCCCTCCCTACGATCAACCTTCAGCACTGCTTGCCGTTGTGGTCATCTGTTTTCCACCTGATCCATTTATTTGGGCTTCTGGATTTTGCTCTTGGAGAGGTTCCCTGATTAGCTAGCTGCCTGGCCAGCTGTGGGGCCAGCTGCCTACTCCAGACTCCAAGGTGACCAAACTCCTCTCCTTCCCTCTAGCTGATGCCAACACACAAGTCGTGGCATGATGTGAGAGCTCATGACAACTGAATCTGATTAGAGTTATCCCTATGTAGGTCATGTCATTGGTGGATGGAGGTCATGTGTGCCTGCTGATTGAGGCTAGGTGAAGTGAGAGGGGTCAGGTGTGTCCAGGAAGCATGTGTGGACTTCCAGGCCTAGGACATGGGTGGGTGTAGAAGGAGAGATTGTTGTTGTTAAGTGCTATTGAGCTAGTTCCTACTCAGAGACATCATGCACAACAAAACACAACAATGCCTGCGGCACCCTTACAACATGTTTCAGCCTATTGTTGTGTTAATGCATCTCCCTGAGGGTCTTCCTTTTTTTTTTTTTTTTTGCTGACCCCTACTTTACAACTTTACCAAGCATGATGTCCTAATGTCCTTCTCTAGGAGAAATAGAAGTAGAAAACATGAAAGGCAGACTTGATGTGTTCACCAGTTTTAGCCAAATCCAGCCAGGTCTTTTCTCCCATGGTGCAGCCAATGAATTTGAACTGTCAACCTTTTGTTTAGTGTCCAAGTGCTTAACCATTGTGCCACAAGGATCCTAAGACTCTGTGTGTTGTTGTGGTTAGGTGTCATCAAGTCGGTTCTAGCTAGTGGCAAGCCTGTGCACAACAGAACAAAACACTGTCCAGTCCTGTGTTATCCTCACAGTCCATTGCTGCTGCTACTGTGTCGATCTATCTCCTTGCGGTCTTCTGTTTTTTTTTGCTGACCCTCCAGTTTAGCAGGTATGCTATCCTTCTCCAGGGACTGGCCCCTCCTGATAACATGTCTGAAGTACAAGCGATGAAGTCTCAGCAAACTGGCTCCTAAGGAGCAATCTCGCTATACATCTTCCAACATAGATTTGTTAGTTATTATGACAGTCCATTGTTGTTCCTAAGTGCTATCGAGTTGGTTCTGACTCATAGTGACCCCTGTATAGGGTTTCCAAGGAGCAGCTGGTGAGTTTGAACCACCAACCTTGTGGTTCAAACCAACCTTGCGGTCCAGTCCTTTATCCCACAGTACTGGCAGAGTTCATAGTACTTTTAATATTCTTCTCCAACATCATTCAAATGCATCACTTCTTGGATGGTCTTTCTTATTCACTGTTCAACTTTCACATGCAGATGAGGCTATTGAAAATACCATAGCTTGGATGAGGCACACTTTAATCCTCAAACTTATATCTTCGCTTTTGAACACTTTAAAGAGTTCTTGTGCAGCAGATTTGCCTAATGCAGTTATGTTGTTTGGTTTCTTGGCTGCTGATTCCATGAATGTTGATTGTGGATAAGACTGTGTAGACATCACTTAACTGTCAATCTTGCCAGAGTCTGGGTTAAGCTATTCTCCTAAAGCACTCAGTACTTACCTCACACATAACATTTTACTTTATCATCGCTGGTTTCCCTGCATATGCCTTGCACTGTATGGTAAGTTCTGCGTAAGGTTCCTAGAAGCAGAGGGCATATTTGTCTCCTCCATCTTTGTGTTCCCAGCACCAACAGAATCATAGGCACAAAATGGATCCACAATGAATGAGTGGCTTTAAATGTTAGAATGATCAATTGTAAAATAAATTTAAATCAGGGGATGCATTTAGGATTTTGCTAAATGAAAATTTACCAAGCCCTTCAAACATCAGAGGGGTTTGAGGATAATCTGAAATATTTAGGAGAATTTCTCAGCAGTAGAACCATGAATACAGACTAGTTAACAGACGGGAGATTTCAAATTCATTCCTTACGGGTTTCTTTTCCAGATTCAATGTCCAGACTCTCTGAGTTGTGTTTTGGGGTCACCCAAGCATCCCCCCCATCCTGAGTCTGCTTAGCTGTAGGACTCACCACCTGCTCCACATACCTGGGAACATGGGGATTGGAATAAGGTAAGTGTCTGCTTTTTGATGTTTCCCTTTGTGATTTCATTTTAACAATATAGCTGTAGAACAAGATTTTTACTCTTTTCCTATTTGAAGCCTTGATGAGAAAGACTGGGATGGGTGTTCTTAAAACATGGAAGAAACATATGCACACAAATGTGTTGTTTCCTGAGGAGTTCTGTCTTTGGCATTCTCTTTCAGATCCTTCACTCTTGCTCTATCCATGGACTTGTAGTCTTTGCTAATGTGACTCTAAGTAGAGAAGTGGGTTTTGGTAAATCAGAAAGACTAGCTACCTGCTCTGAGACCACAATGGATTGTGGGTCACGAGCAGGGCCAAGCACCATCTGAGATAACTCTGCTTTAGCCCAACAGTCTACAGACAAAGTTCAGTGTATCCTGCTGCCAAACTTCTACTGCCTCTTCGGTTTATTTTTTCTTAACACTTAAGTTTTGCTTATTTGTTTTGGTTTTCTTATCCATTTATAGTTTATATCTCCTGCTAGAATGCAAGCTTCATGAGGGTAGGGATTTTGTTGTGCTCACCCCTCTTTTCTCAGTACTTGGAATTGGTACATGGCACACAGTAAATATTTGTTGGTTGAATGAATGACGTCTTTAAAAATGTTTGCTGGTTTTGTTTGGTAGAGGACGGTGGACACCTAGGTCTGTAAGGATCTATTGCAAAGTCTGGTTTGCAGCCCTGTCCCTCTTTAACATTTGTATTGATTACTAAGGTCATGGCTAACCTCAAGGTCAGCAGTTTGGGTCTGCTAGCCACTCCTCGTGAGAAAGATGAGGCATTCTGCTCCCGTAAAGATTTACAACCTTGGAAACCCTATACAGGGTCTGTATGTGTCAGAACTGACTCTACGGCACACAACTACCACCACCAAGACGACAGCATTGGCCGTATGCTTAACAAATTTACAGATGACTTGTGACCAGAAAGGATCACAAATGCATTGGATGATAGAGCCAGGATTTCCAAACTCTATATCCTGAGAATACGTAATAATGAATCACATCTAACAATATAAAGTTTAATGGGTACACATATAAAGTACTCAAAGATCCCAAGATTCAATTATACAAGTACAGGCTGGGGGCGAGATGGTTCACACCAGCACACGTCTGGAAGACTGTGAGTAGATGATGAGTCAACACAGTATGATGTGGCGTTCAGAAAAATCAATCTTTGGAGGACTTAACAGAAAAACGGTATTCAAGAAGGGAACCAGTGCTCCAGGCCTCCCTGAGGGTCAGATCACATTTGTTCTGCTCTATGAATTGTGGGCTTCAGCGTTTAAGAGAGAAATTGCTAAATGGAAGATTATTCAAGAAGAGGAGTGTGGTAGAAGGAACAGGTGACTGTCTTCTGCAGAAGAAATATTAGCCTTCTTCTGTGTTGGAGTGACAGATCGGGGTCAGAGAGTGGAAGACACAGGAAGGGACTTTTCAAAGTAGTAGAATTGATCAACCATTAGATTTACCCATCATTCAAGTGAACAACCACTGGAAGTACTAAGTTCCCCACTCCTGGTGACAGTCAAGGAAAAATTGGAAACCCTATCCCATTTGCAGCATTCATTTGTGATATAAATTCAGACACTGGAGTGAGGGAGCTTGAGAAGTAGGATTCATCCTGATAACTAATTACAGTATGGCAGGCACCATAATAAATGATTAATGTGGTCTGTCATTTTAAATTCTCACATCCATCCAACTAGCTCCATTTTGCAGATGAGGAAAGTACAGCTTAGAAAGACTGAGTAGCCTGCCCAAGGTCCTACACTTTCTACAAAGCAGATCCAAGATTGAAACCCAATCAGATCCCTAATCTTACTTATTATCCTATAGGTACTCCCATTTCTAGAAAATCATTCTTTCCCTCCCTGAGCTTCTACCACTCTAATGAAGTAATGGAACCCTAAGATAGTGCTGGATGATTCTATGGTCCTTTCCTTCAACATCTGGTCTGCAGGACTTAAGTTAGCCGGGGCATTTGCCACTCATGGTACACTCTATGGAGGTCATGATAGGACCTGGCACACAGTAGGTGCTCAATAAATATTAAATGAGAAAAATGATTGCATGCAGTCACACAAGACTGGCTGTGTCAAATAGGACAGAATCATAATATATGCCACGTGAGGAAAACCAAGTGAATTTCTGTGTAGTCAATTGAATTGTTGTTGTTGTTGTTAGGTGCCATTGAGTCAGTACCGACTCATAGTGACCTTATGCACAACAGTATGAAAACTGTCCGATCCTGGGCCAACCTCACTACTGTTGCCACGCTTGAGTTCATTGATGCTGCCACTTGGCCAATCCATCTCATTGGGGGTCTTCCTCTTTTTCTCTGACCCTTCACCTTACCAAACATGATATCTTTCTCCAGAAACTGGTCCCTCCTGACAATATATCCAAAGTATAA
>NW_006408559.1:3859704-3860724 GCF_000296735.1 Chrysochloris asiatica
CCAAACAAGTCTATTCTGATTCTTGGTAACACTGTGTGTTACAGAGGACAAGTGCCTTGTAAAAGCAGGGTTTCTTGGCTGTAATTGTTTTGGAAGCAGATTACCAAGACTTTCTTCCACAGTGCTGCTGATGGTTATGTGCTGTGGAGTCGGTTCGGACTCCTAGTAACCCTCTATAAGGTTTCCGACATGTAAATCTTTACAGGAGTAGAAAGCCACATTTTTCTTCTGTGGAGTGGGTGGTAGACCAGAACAACTGCCCAGAATTTAGGGGCTTTCCTTCACCAGACCAGTGGACTAAGATGTGTTACTCAGAGGAACTGACAGCCCACACTTAACCCACAATCCTTTTTCATTTATATTTTATTGTTGTTGTTGGGAATATACACAGTGACATCCAGCAGTTTCTACCTGTGCAGGGACATTGAAGACATTCTTTGAGTAAGGCAACCATTCCCACCCTTCTTTCCTGAGTTGCTCTTACTCCATTAACCCGAACTCACTGTACCCTAGGTGCCTATCTAATCTTCTGAATTGCTGTTGTCAATTTGATTCCTTAGAGATCATTTTTAAAAGAGCATAATGCTCAAGGTAGACATTTTTTTCTGGTGTCCAGCAAAGTTTAAACTTCTGTTCCGCATGTTTCCCTTAGTGATCAGGATTTTTATAGAAACTTTGATCAAGATGTTTGGTGATGGTAACTGGGTACCATACTTACCGTTCTCCTGTTTTCATGGCAAAGGAAGCAGTTGTTTGTGGAGGACATTATCCCACACACTCTATAGCCTCCTAGTCCTGTGCTTCTTCGTCCTCTGTTACTCTAGGCCAAGGGTGGGGGACATTTTTTCTGCCAAAATTTATAGCATCATTCGTGGGCCGTATAAAATTAGCCTGCTATATTTGGTCAATTAAGTAACTCTGCCCTAATGTGAGGCACCACCATTCGTCTGTCAGTTGTCGTACTGTGGTGGCTTGTGACTTGCTGTGATTCTGGAAGCTATACCAACAGTACTTTAAATA
>NW_006408559.1:3862454-3886143 GCF_000296735.1 Chrysochloris asiatica
TTGGAAAAGATCCATATTTGTGCCCATTCCAAAGAGAGGTGACCCAAAGGAATGTGGAAATCATCAGACAATATCTTTGATATCCCACATGAGTAAAGTTTTACTAAAGGTAATACAGAAATGGCTGTAAGCAAACATTGACAGAGAACTTCCAGAGGTTCAAGCTGGATTCAGAAGAGGACATGGAACGAGGGATATCATTGCTGATGTCCGATGGATCTTGGTTGAAAGCAGAGAATACCAGAAAGATGTTTACCTGCGCTTTATTGACTATGCAAAGGCTTTCAATTATGTGGATCACGAGAAGCTATGAACAACATCATGAAGTATGAGTATTCCAGAACACTTAATTGTGCTCATGAGGAATCTGTACCTGGACCAAGAGGCGGTTGGTCGAACAGAACATGGGATCACTGAATGGTTTAAAATTAAGAAAGGTGTGCAACAGGGTTGTATTCTTTCACCATACTTATTCAACCTGTGTGCTGAGAAGCTGGGTTATATATAAAGAAAAATATGGCATCAGGATTAGAGGAAGACTCATTAACACCTGTGATATGTAGATGATACAACCTTACTTGCTGAAAGTGAAGACGACTTAAAATATTTACTGATGGATTCATGGGGAAGAGAAAATAACTGACTGGTCCATTTACTGGGCTAGGACCTGCTTCCAGAGTTGCATGTTCACACAGCTTTCTGAAACCAAAAGTCTGCAGATGAAGGTCCCTCATGAACATGCCTGGTGATTACTGATTCAGGCTCAAGAAACCAATCACATTGGCCTGAGGAGATCAACAATCAGGGCATCCAGAAGCATCTGCAAAGATTACTGAGTCCTGGAACAAGAAATTATCCCAAGCCCAGCAGCCAAGGTAGAAGAAGCCTCCACCTGGATTCACCACAGCAGGCTGAAGAGAGCCTTGCTTGTCTCCATGAGAAGCTGAAGCTGACCCTGCCAACCCTCATAAGGTAACATTGAGACGTACAACCCTTCCTGCTTCAGCCACAAACCGGGAGCTGGCTGATCTATGCACAGCCGAAGCATGAGGATGTCCACCGTGGGACTCATTGTAATTAGACTTTGGGGTGTGGGAAAGGGAGAAATCTGTGTAATCTATACACCCACACCACCAAGGTGGACCAAACAGTAACCATGCTACTCTTGTATAGTTGCTATAAAAGAGAGGGCACCCTCCTAGGTAACTGAATCTATAACCAGTGGAACTGAGGTGGCCTAACCCTTCTTACACATCAACAGACCCAGATACTAAATGCCATATTTCAAAATAGATTCACCCTAAACTACTTACTCGCTGCGGAGGAAGGAGGGGTATGTGAGAACATTAATTTTGCTAACTGCTGCATACAAGTAGATGACCAGAATCTGGCAGTGGAAGAGCTTGTAAAAATGCAGAAAGTTGCCCATGTCCCTGTGCAAACCTGGAATGGGTGGAACCCACAGAGCCTATGGGGAGGATAATTCTTCACCTTTAAAGGGTTCAAGACCCTTGTGGTTGGAGTCCCATTTTATTTGGAATTTATTTAATCAGTCCAGGCCTCCTCCCACTAGCAATCAGGGCCATGGGAACTGCCATTAAAACTAATCAATTGAAAGGGATACCAACAATCCAAATCAATACCAAAATACCATTCCTTACGTAGATGATGCCCCTGGGAAAGGGGTCCCAAAGGGCATCAAAGGAGGGAATGAACAGGAAAAAGTAAAAATCATTCACCGTCTTCGCTGCCCAAGGAGGCAAGCTAAAATGCTAATCAGGTTACTGAATGGGACCAATCTTCCTGGTTTTCCCCCTGCCCTCAAACAGGTATACAGCCTGGCTCCTCCCTGACTCTGACCCCATATAGGCCTGTGTTTCCCGCCATTCCGGGCTCAGAATCTGGAGAAATTAGCTCCTCTGAGTCAGCCAGCTTAATAAAATCTGAAACGCTGCTTCAAAAAAAAAAAAATTTTACTGATGAAGATCAAAGAGCAAAGCCTTCAGTATGGATTGCATCTCTGCAAAGAAAACAAAAATCCTCACCACTAGACCAATAAACAACATTCTTATCAGTGGAGAAAAGACTGAAGTTGTCAAGGACTTCATTCTTCTTGGATTAACTATCAACACTAATGGAAGCAGCAGTCATGAAATCAAACGATGTATTGCATTAGGCAGATCTGCTGCACAAGACCTTCATAAAGTGCTGAAGAGCAAAGATGTCAGCTTGAGGACTAAGGTGGACCTGACCCAAGCCATGATATTTTCAATAACCTCATATGTGTGCAAAAGCTGGACAATGAATAAGGAAGACCATAGAAGAATTGATGCTTTTGAGTTACGGTGTGGGAGGAGAATATTGAAAGTGCCATGGGCTGCCAAAAGAACCAACAGATCTGTGTTGGAAGAAGTGCAACCAGAGTGCTCCTTGGAGGCCAGGATGGCCAAACTTTGTCTCTCATACTTTGGACATATTGTCCGGAGGGACCAGTCATTGGAGAAGGACATCATGCTTGATAAGGTGGAGAGTCAGACAAAAAGAGGAAGACCCCCAGCGAGATGGATTCACAAAGTGGCAGTATCAATGGGCTCAAGCGTGGCAACAATTGGGAGGTTGGCCAAGGATCAGGCAGTGTTATGAGTTGGGACTGGCTCGATGGCACCTAACAACAAAAACAACGTGAGGCAGGAGTCCTTGTGTGGTGCTGTAGGATAAGCACTGGACTGCAAGGTGGGTTTGAATCGCAAAGTTGGTCCTTCACCCACCACTCTTCAGAAACCCTATACAGGGTTGCTATGATTTGGAAATGATTTGACAGCACTTAACAACAATGTGATGGCTGGAACTGCAGTTGTCTTGGCAGGACCAGACCACATGATTTTGTGGGCTTCACACAGCCCACAGGCCAGACTTCCCCACCCCTGCTTTAGGCAGACAGAGACCAATTATTGTGCCAGGGATGGTCAGTTGCAAGGTTTTAAGACCCGAGGCACTGTGCAATGAACTAGGATGTGAAACAGACACAATGAACAACAATTATTACGTTATTACGTAATTATTACAGTTATTATGACAATTAACTAGGATGTCTCATGTAACCATGATCCTAAAATTCCAAACCAAGAAACTAAATCCCATGAGGTTTCTGTTGTGCAAAAGCAGCCTCTGCAGTTACTTTTTTTTCTGACACTATTATAGATCGATTACACAATGCAAGTTTTTACAAGGGTACGACATACTGATAGCAATTACAGTAACTAGCTCTGCAACCCATCCTTAATCAATGTCACATTTCCATCACAGTGAACCACTCCCTTCTGCCCTTGGTAACCACTCATCAACTTTCTCCTCCAGACATTTGCCTTTTCTTGTTTGTTTGTTTTTTATAAGTACGGTCATACAATATTTTTCCTTTTATGATGGGCTTATTTCACTCAGCATAATGTCTCCCAGCTCTATCCATATTGTAGCATGTGTCAAGACTTCCTTTCTCCACCGACTGAGGAGTATTCCATTGTGTATAGGTACCACATTTTATTCATTCATTCATCTCCTGATGGGTGTTTACCTTGTTTCCACCCCACCGTTTGGCTATGTGAACAGTGAGTGCTGTAATGAACATCGGTGTACAAGTCTCTATTTGACCCTCTGTTTTTAAGTCTTTGGTGTATATACCCAGGAGTGGAATTGCTGGGTAATGCGGCTATGCTTAGTTTTTTGAAGAACCACCAAACTCTTTTCCACAAAGCCTACCTATATCATTTTGCATTCCCAAAGACAATGAATGAATAAAGGTGCTAATTTTCCCCTATCCTTGCCAACATTTGCTATTTGTTGGGTTTGTTTTTATTTGTTTTATCTTAACCATCCTTGAAAAAACCCAACCCAAACAGCTACCATTGAGTTGATTTTGACTTATAGCAACCCCATAGGACAGAGTAGGGCTGTTTCATAGGGTTTATAAGGTTAGAAATCGTTACAGAAATAGACTCCCTTAATCTTTCAATTAACAGCCCAATGCTTAACCTACCAGGGTTCCTTAAGCCATCCTGTTGTTGTTGTTATTAAGCGCTGTCAAATTGGCCAACCCAATGTGACCCTGTATAGGGTTTACAAGGAGCAGCTGGTGAATTAGAACTGCTACCTTGTGGTTCAAACAAACCTTGTGTTAAGAGTGCTTATCCTACAGCGCCACACCAGGACTCCTAAGCCATCTTAGTGGAAGTGAAACAGTATCTCATTTTGGTTTTGATTCGCATCTCTCTGATGGCCAATGACATTGAGCATCTTTTCATATGTTTGATGACCATTTGCATGTTCACTTTGGTGACATGTCTACTCAAGTCCTTTGCAATTCAAATCTTCCAGCCGCTCCTCAGGTGAAATGTGAGGCTTTCTGCTTCCATAAAGATTTACAGCCTGGAAAACCTTACTCAGGGTTGCTATAAGTTAGAACTGATGCCCTGGCACACAATCACCACCACCACCTGACTTTAGGTTCCCAAAGATATTATCCCCATCAGTAACTTGTCTTAAAAGTTTTAAATTTTTATTAGGTCCCATATATTTAATTTGTCTTTTGCTGTTTGTGCTCTTATTATTGATTAGATAATAATTGTTGAAACTTAGGCTTGACAGCATTGCCCCTGCATTTTCTTCTAAGATTTGATGGTTTCAGTTTCCACATTTAGGTCTTTAATCCATTTTGGATTTGTTTTTGTGTATGGTGTAAGGAATTGATCATGCTCCATTGTTCTCTGGAGTCCTGGTGTGGCACTGTGGGTTAATGTGCCAGACTGCAAAGCCATTTGAACTGCAAGGTCGGTAGTTCAAGCTCACCAGCTGCTCCTCAGAAACCCTATACAGGGTCACAATGGGTTGGAACCAACTCTATGACACTTAACAACAGCAACAACATTTTTCTCTGCATGTGTAGATCCAGTTTTCTCAGCACTATTTAATGAAGAGACTTGTCTTTTCCCAATCAATAGACTTAGCACCCTTATAAAAATCAGTTGACCAGAGTTACATGGGTTAATTTCTGGGCTTTCAATTCTATTGACCTATGTGACAGTTATACCAGTCACAAGCTTTTTGGTTACTGTAGCTGGATAGTATGTTTTAAGGTTAGGAAGTGTGAGTCCTCCTACTTTGTTCTTCTCTTTTAACATTGTTCTACACTTTTTGGGCTTCTTACTAGTCCACATAAAGTTGAGAATTGATTTTTCCATTTCTGTAGAGAAGGCTGCTAAAATTTTGATCAGGACTGTGTTAAAGCTATAGATTGCTTTGGGGAGTATTAACATCTAACAATGTCAAGTCTTCTAATCCATGAACATGGAACATTGTTCCATTATTTTAAGTTTTCTTTAATCTCTTTCAGCAATGTTTTATAATTTTCATTGTTTAAGTCCTTCATGCTCCTGGTTAAATTTATCCCTAAGTATTTTATTCTTTTAGATACTGTTGTAAATGGAATTGTTTCCTTAATTTCCATTTCAGATTTCTCATTGCTTATTTTTGTTGGTTGACCTTATACCCTGCAACTTTGATACATTCCTCTGTTAGTTCTAGAAGTTTTCTTGCAGACTCCTTGGGATTTTCTACATATAGGATCATATCATCCATAAAGAGAGGAAATTTTATTTTTTATTTTCTAATGTGGGTTACTTTTATTTCTTTTTCTTGTCTTGTTGCTCTGGATAGCACTTCTAATACAATACTGAATAGAAGTGATGAGCATGGACAGACTTGTCTTGTTCTCAACTTCAAGGGGGAAAGTTCTCAATCTTTCTCTGTTAGGGACAGTGTTGGCTGTTGGCTTTTCCTATTTGCCATGAATCCTATTGAGGAGGTTCCCTTCTATTCCAATCTTCTTTACAGTTTTCATCAAAAAAGGCTGTTGGATCATTCCCATGCCATTGCAGCCAATTTATCAAATCATCTTATTGAGGATTTTCCTCTTTTTCGCGTACCCTCTACTTAACCAAGCACAATGTCCTTTTCCAGGGATCTCAAACCCTATCCTGCCTCTTCTACAGTTTGTTATGAAGATTGTATATGATAAGAGATTTGAATGTGCTTCAAGCAATTAATGTATTATACAAATGAAATATTTCCATATTCTATCTGAATTAAGGAGCCTGGTATGGCGCTATGGGTTAATGCACTGGACTGCAAGGTCAGTTTGAACTGCTCGATAGCACGTAACAAAAACATCTGAATTAAATTCATACTTTTAAAACAGAATCTTGAAAGGCTGTTGAATTTTATCAAATGCTTTTGCGTAGTTCTTTTCCTTTTTTCTACTGATGTGGTATATTACATTGATTGGTTTCCTAATGTTGAACCATCTGCATTTCTGGAATAAACTCCACTTGTTAATAAGCTGTTGGAGTATGTGCACTCATTGTTTTTTGAGGGCTTTTGAATCTATATTCATAAGAGATACTAGCCTATGTTTTCCTTTTCTTGGGAAATCTATCTGATTTAAGTATCAGGGTTATGTTTGCTTCATACAATGAATTAGGGTATATTCCTTCCTTTTATATTTTTTGGAAGAGTTTAAACAGTTATTGTTATCAGCTCTTCTTTAAACTTTTGGTAGAATTTACCAGTGAAATAATTTAGCCCAGGACTTTTTGTCTGTCTATTTGTTTGGAGGTTTGTAATCACAGATTCAGTTTCTTCACTTCTTATGGATCTGTTGAAACTTTGTTTCCTCTTGAGTCCGTTTGTGTAGGTTGTGTGCTTCTAAGAATCTCCCCTTTTCATCTAGTTTATTCAGTGTGTTACCATAAGTTGTTTATAATATTCTTCATCATTCTTTTTATTATTATTGAATCAGTAATAAATGTCTCCTCTTTTATTTCTCATTTTGATTATTTGCATCTTTTATCTTTTTTCTTTGTCAGTCTAGCTTAAGTTTTGCCAATTTTAGAGATCTTTTCAAACAACCAGCTTCTGGTTTGATCAATTCTATTGTTTTCCTGTTGTCAGTTTCATGTATTTATGCTCTGAGCTAATTCCTTTCTTCTGCTAGATTTAGTCTCAGTTTGCTTTTGTCTTTCTAACTCCTGGAGTTGTTAAAATAGGCTGTTGATTTTTCTTTTTCTTTTTTTTTTTTTCATGGAAATTTTATTGCTGTGAGTGTCCTTCTTAGTACTGAATGTCTTCACTGCATCCCATAATTTTTGGTGTCATATGCTTTCATTTTCATTTTACTCTAAGAAATGTTTGCTTTCTCTTTTCATTTCTTCTTTGATCTGTAGGTTGCTTCACAGTGTGTTGTTTACTATCTACATATTTGTGTTTTTCTATTTGTCTGTTACTGATTTTCTCTTTACATTGAGATCAGAGAAAATCGTTTATATTATTTCAACATTTAAAAATGTATCAAGAAAGACTTGCTTTGTGATTTAACATGCAATCTATCCTAGAGAATGATCCATGTGCATTGCTATAGATATATATTGTGTTATTGTTGAGTGTGAAGCCCTGGTGTGGCACTGTTGGTTAATGTGCTGGACTGCAAGTCCACTTTGAACCAGAAGGTCTGTGGTTCAAGTTCACCAGCTGCTTCTTGGAAACTCTATACAGGGTCGCTCACTATGGGTCGGAACCCAACTCAACATCACAACAACGACATTGTTGGCTGTGCTGGTATGGTGCTGTGGGATAAAGCACTCGACTGCAAGGTCGGTTTGAACCACAAGGTCAACTGCAAACTCACCAGTCACTCCTTAGAAACCCTGTATGAGATTGCTGTGAGTCAGAACCTACTAGACAACACTAACCTACTAACAACAATTGTTGGGTATAGTGTTTTATATACATCTGTTAAGTCTGGTTGGTTTCTAGTGTCATTTGGGTTTTTCTGTTTCCTTGTTGATCTCCTCTCTGTGTGTTCCGCCCAATATTGAAAACAGTGTATGAAAGTCTCAAACCATTACGGTGGTGTTGTTTCTCCCTTAAGTGTTATCACTGTTTGCTTTATGCGAGGTGCGTCAATGTTGGGTGCACATATACTAATGATTGTTAAATCTTCTTGATTACTTGATCCTTTTGCCACTATATAACGTCCACCTTTATTATTTCAAACAGATTTTATCTTAAAGTCTCCTTTGATATTACAACTGCCACCACAACTCTCTTTTGGCTATTATTTGCATGGATGGTTTCTTTCCATTCTTTCACTTTCACATTATTTGTGTCCTTGGGTCTCAGGTGTGTCTCTTGTAAACAGCATATAGTTGGATCATCTCTTTTTATCCTTTCTACCACTTTCTGGATTTTAATCGAAACATGTAATCCACTTACATTCACTACAATTACCAATGAGAAATGACTTAGTCCTGCCATGTTGTTATTCGTATTTTTGCATGTTTCAGTCTTCTCTGTCTTTGCCCTTTACTACAACTTGCTTTTGAGTTTGTTGGTTTATTGTAGTGTGTCTTTTGGTTCCCTCCTCCTTTCCTTTTGTGTATCTTTAAATATATTTTCTTCCTGGTTATCATGAATATTCCATTTAACAGCTTGTATTTATCCTGCAACCTTTTAAAACCACATTTAAATTTTTCAAAAAGAAGGAATATGACAAGATGTAAAACATTAAGAATAAAACAGACCAAATCTCGTGCCTAATATATAAGCAAGAATGAAAATGCAGACAAGGAGTAATGAAGCACATAATTGCTTAAATTGTTAGCGCTTTCTCTCCATAATAAAAATTCATGGATTGAAAAATAGTTCAATCCAAAATTAGTGTGTCTTAATAATTAAGTTGGGTTGGCACTGTGGCAAATCTGAGAAAGAATTGATTATTAAAATGAATGAAGTAAATTACCTCTCTCTTAATAATTATTACTTTAGATAATGTGGGTATGACCTATCTGATTGATTCTACTGCATTTTTAAGACACCCGTCTCTTGTAGGTTTGGGAGCTGCAGCTGTGTCTTCTGTGGTAGGTGGCAGGGCAAAAATTGTCAGTGTACTTTAGCATTCTTTCCTTCAAAACGGGTGGGGGTTTTTTGTTTTGGTTTTAGAGTTTGGCTCCATCATTTATGAAGAGTTCCATAAATTCAACCGATGACCTCAGACTTTCAGTTTATGGATTTCTGTTTCTTTGCCTTCAGAGTCTTTGGAAACTTGTTTTGACAGTGCAGAATAATTAGTCGTGTTTTGCTTTCATTGTTCTTATTTTGTTTAAATATTCTCTAGTTCTAGTCTGTTTTCAAAGTGGCATGCAACTTTATCTTTTATAGATCTTCACAAATAAAAGATCCCCTGTAACTCTAGTTCCATTGGAGAGGAAGTGATGCTCACTAGAGTAATTCTACAATATTAATAGGTAGAATAAGAGTATGCTTTGAAACTTAGGTTTGTTATTTATCATTGGATTCTGCATCTAATCAGTGAAATTTAAAATTTCTTACATCAATTATTCTTTAGTTGCCAGACATCCAAATTCTTACAAATATATTATTATATCATATTGTCTCATATTATTCCTTTTCATCACGGACTCAATAAAAGTTGGAAAATTATTTTCTCAAATATTCCATTCTGTAATTAAGCCTGGACGGAAATTGCTTTAAAGAACCATGTCTCAAACAGTTTTCTACAAAGTTACGAGTTAATGAATACAGTGGGGTCTACTGGGATCTGGATATACATCTAATACTAGCACTCAGCATTTCAGACATACCATTTACTAAAATTGAGGTTTTCCATTCTTAACTTGGAGTCTGTTGAGATGAAACAAGTGACCTTTGTAAGAAATACATCAAGAACAGACTCCCTCAGGCTGACCTGTCATTTGTTGGTCACCAAGTCAAACTACTGTTTATTTCCGGGCTTCAGGATGTCAGAACCATCTTAAGAACATTAAAAGATCAAGACAGGAGACTCGCGCTGCCTTGCTGCTTCGAGTTACAGATCCTCTTCTCCCTGTTGCTTTGTAGTTGGTTTCACTATGTGAGCATGCCTCAGCTGTTCCCATTTTCACTCTGATAATGTCAGTCACTTTGCACATCTTCGGGGGAGGGGGCAGGAGAAACAGAATGCCTAGTTTTGCAACCAAGCAGATGAATATGAAGTCCTGGCGTGGCACTGAAGGATCAGCACTGGACTGGTAACTGCAAAGTTAGAGGTTCAAACTCACCAGCTGCTCTTTGGAAACCCTATATAGGATTGCTATGAGTCAGAACAGACTCGATGCCACTTAATAACAATAGCAACAACAAAAATGAATATCAAGGAACTCTGGTGGCACAACACTTAAACACTTTGCTGCTAACCAAAAGGATGGGGATTTGAACCAACCAGTGGCTCTTAGGGAGAAAGACCTAGGGATCTGCTTCTGCAATGATTTAAAACCAAAACCAACAATCACTACTGTACAGTCCAGTTTGATTCAGAGAAACATTTCTGGATAAAGTCAAATGGCTTCAGAGGTTTCCCAGAGTTGTAATTTTTACAAAACTAGACTGCCACATCTTTCTCCCCTGGAGTGGCTGATGGGTCTGAACTTTCGGTTAGCAGCTGGTTGCTTAGCCACTTGTACCATGAGCACTCTTTCTATAATAATTGTCATTAAGTGGTTGAGTCGGTTCCGACTCATAGTGACCCTGTATAGGATTTCCAAGGAGCAGCTGGTGCACTTGAACCACTGACCTTGTGGTTCAAACAACCCTGTAGTCCAGAGCATTAGCCCACAGCACCACACCAGGATGATAATTAAGCCTGGAAAACACGTGAACCGTAGCTCCTATGACCCTGGCACCAGAAATTGAACAGTAAGTCTGATCTGATGGAGACTGGTGAAACACCCAAGACTGTGGTCATTAGACATCTTTCAGACCTGGAACTGGACCCACCCCTGAGGGTAACCTTGTAACAAACAGCTGACAGGCCGATAAAGGGGACGGGAACACTCAGGAGGAACATACTCTTCAGAGCAATCAACCATACAAGATCAAAAGGCTAACATTTACCCCCAAACAAAGCTAAGAGGCAGGAAAGAATGACCGAATGGATACAAGGAAGCCAGGGAGGAAGACCTAAGCCCTGTATTTTCAATTCCCTCACATGCATACTTAAACTTGACAGTGAGTGTTGTTGTTGTTGTTATATTCTGTTGAGTTCAGTTTGAACTCATACCAACTCTGTAAAGGGTTCCTGACAGTGGCCTGTGGATTTGAACTGCCAATCTTGTGGTTAGCAGTGCTTTTCCTATAGCAGCACCACATCAAGACAACAAATAAGAAAGACCAAAGAAAGACTAATGAATTTCAATTTTGGTGTGGATGAAGAATATTGAACATACCATGGACTTTCAGAAGAATGAACAGATCTGTCTTAGAAAAAGTATAGCCAGAATGTTCCTTCACAGTAAGGACGGTGAAACTTCGTCTTATGCACTTTGGCTATGTTATCAGGAGAGATCAGACTCTGGAGAAGGACATCATGCTTAATAAAGTAGAGGGTCAACAAAAAAGAGGAAGATCCTCAACCAGATCGACTGACACAGTGACAGTAACAAGAATGTGAGGATGGTTCAGGACTGGGCAGTGTTTTGTCCTGTTGTATGTAGGGTCACTATGACTTGGAACCAACTCAATGGCATTTAACAGCATAACAACAAAAACTTTGCCTTAAAGTTTATATTCTGAACAGAAAGGTACTTTGATGATAATTTGTTGATATATTTCATAACTGTAGTAACTTTAGGAGTAAAATTCTATGTGACCAAGAGGAAAAAGGAAAATGAGAGCCCCCAAAAATGTCTTTACTTCAAAATAAACGGGGATGGGACTGTATCACAATATATCTAATTCTAGAACATTCAGATGATGGTCTGGTTATTTTCTGTCTAGAAGTCCTGGTATGATATTATAGGATAAACACTGGACTGACAACTTCAAGGTTGATGATTCAAACCCACCAGCCAGCTGCTCTTGAAAACCCTATACACGGTTGCTTTGAATCGAAACTGACTTGACAGCATTTAGCATACATACTCATAACGGTTTTTATCAATTGATTTTTCAAAATTGTTATTGATCTTAAAGGACTCGTCTTATAATTGAATGACAAATCATGCAGTCCTTTGCATTAATGATTAATATACTAAAAACATCTGCTAATAATCTTTTTTTTTTTTTTAATTACATCTAGTCTCATAGCTTTGCATTTACTTCGGTGACACAAAGGGAATGATTTGATGGCCCAGTGGCTGCTTGCTCTCTCTGCACCTCACAAAATAGAAGACAGAGTATTCCCTTTGACCTGTTAAATTATGGGGGGCGGTAACCAAAAGAATTACTCAAAAGTGTTCGGTAACTAACTCTATAGCAAAATTACAAGAAAATTTTGTTCCGAATGCTTTTATCCCCTGCAGGTTATTTGACAGAAATGTGAGGTGATGGATTTCAGCAATAAGGTGACTTTGGAGGAACTAGTTTGTGTCAAGCTGGTTCAGTTGTTTTTGTGATATGTAAGACCAGGGGGAAAAAAAAATAACTGTTTACTCCTGAGCTATAAATTTAAGACTATCCTATTACGCCACCGCTTGTCTGTCAGTTTGTTGTACTGTGGTGACTTGTGTGCTGTTGTGATTCTGGAAGCTATGTTACCCGTATTTCAAATACCAGTAGGGTCACTCAGTGGTGGCCAGATTTCAGCTGAGCTCCCAGACTAAGAGTAGAAGGAGAGACAGACTAGTTATAAATAGTTAGTCACTGAAAACCTTGGGAATAGCATTGGAACACTGTCAGATAGCACCAGAATCGTGAATATTGAACCATGAGGAAGAGCACCAGAATATTGTCACCAGCAATGGGCTCAAGTGTAGCAACAATGGTGAGGTTGGCACAGGACTGGGCATTATTTCGTTCTGTTGTGCATAGGGTCGCTATGAGTCAGTAGCAACTCTATAACTCTAACAACAACAACAACAACAATTATGCCAAATGGCAGAATATCCATATTTCAAACTTGACTTCAGTTTTATACAAGGGGGGGTTCAAAAAGTTCATGAAAAAATTCCATTATCTTTTATCCACGAACTTTTTGAAGCCCCCTAATAGTTTCATGAACTATTATCTGTACCCACTCAAAATGATATATAATTGCATATTAAATAACTGATTTTGCCCAATTCTATTAACAATGTAATTTCTTTACTCTTTAACACTTTACAGCGGTCTTTTGCAGCAGATTTGTCTAATGCAATACGCCGTTTGATTTGCTTCCATGAGCGATGATTCTGGATCAAAATTAAGTCTTTAACAACGTTCATCTTTTCTCTATTTATCATGATGTTATTTATCAGTCCAGTTGTGAAGATTTTCAGTTTCTTTATATTGAGATACAATCCACACTGAAAGCTGTATATAGTCTTTGACATTAATCAGTAAGTATTTGAATTCCTTTTTGCTTCCAGCAAGTAACGTATCATCTGCATATTACAGTTAATTGGAGTATTTCTCCAATCCTGATGCCACATTTTTCTTTCTGTAACGCAGCTTCTCAGATTATTTGCTCAGCAGACAGACTGAACAACTATGATGAAACAATACAATTCTGACACACTCCTTTCCTGATTTTTAACCACTCACCATTCCTTTATTCTATTGGTCTATGTATAGCTTCCTCATGAGCACAATTGTTTTGTAATTCCCATTACTGCCAATGTTATCCAAAGTTTTTTTGTATAGTCGGTAAAGCACAAGTAAACATGTTTCTGGTATTCTTTGCTTTCAGCCAAGCTTTGCTGTCATCAGCAGTGAAATCCCCATTCCATATCCCCTTCTGAATCTGGCTTGCAGTTCTGGCAGCTCTCTGTCTGTGTACTGCTGCAACTAGTTTTGAATTATCTTCATCAAAGTTTTACTTACATGTGCTATTAATGATATTGTTTAGCGATTTCCGCATGTGTTGGGTCACCTTTCTTTGCAATGGGCACACGTATACATCTCTTTCAGTTGGTTGACTAGTTGGCTGTCTTCCAAATTTCTTGGCATAGATGAATATTTATGTAATGTTTCTAGCATTGCATGTGCTATTAATGATATTGTTATATCATTATATCTTTGAGGCTAAGATGGCTAAACTTCGTCTCTCATACTTTGGATATACTGTCAGGAGGGAACAGTCACTAGAGAAGGATATCATGTTTGGTAAGATGGAGGGTCAGAGAAAAAGAGGAAGATCCCCAACGAGATGGATTGGTCAGGTGGCAGCATTGATGGCGTCAAGTGTGGCAGTGGTAGTGAGGTTGGCCCAGGATCGGACATTGTTTCGTTCTGTTGTGCATGGGGTCACTATGAGTCCGTTCCGACTCGATGGCACCTGACAACAACAACAACAACAACAACAACAAGCATTGCATTAGTTTATTGAAACATTTTAATCTGTCTTTGGTCAATTTCTGTAGGCTTGTTTTTCACCGATGCCTTCAGTTCAGCTTCAATCGCACTGTGTTTTGGTCATAAGCTAAGTCCTGAAATGGCTGAACATTGACCAATTCTTTTTGGTACTGTGATTGTGTATTGCTTTCATCTTCTTTGAATGCTTCCTGCATCATATAACATTTTGCCCCTAGAATCCTTCAGTATTTCAAGCCGAGGTTTGAATTTTTTTCTTCAGTTCTTTCAGCTTGAGAAATGTTGAGTGGGTTCTTCCCTTTTGGTTTTCTAATTCAAGGTGTTTGCACATTTCATTATACTACATTATTTTGTCTTCACCAGCCATCATTTGAAATCTTATGCTCAGCTCTTTTAGACCTCATTTCTGCCAGTTTCTTGAGGTTCTCTACATCAAGAGTAGGTTTCGGTCTCTTGTGAAATCTGTTTTGGGCTTTTCTTTCTTTCCCATCTTTTTAACAACCTTTTGCTTTCTTCATGCATGATACGCTTAATGTAATCTCACAATACCTCTGGTCTTCGGTCTTCGGTCTTTAGTGTCTAATGCATCAAATCTGTTCTTGAGATGGTCTCTAAATTCATATGGGATATACTCAAGGTCATATTTTGGTTCTTGTGAACTTGTTTTAATGTTTTTCAGCTTCAGACTGAGCTAGTTGTTGTTGTTGTTGTTGTTAAGTGCTGTCGAGTCGATTCTGTCCAATAGCGACCCTGTATAGGGTTTCTGAGGAGCAGCTGGTGAGTTTGAACCACTGACCTTGCAGTTCAAACGGCTTTACAGTCTGGCACATTAACCCACAGCACCACACCAGTACTCCTTGATGATCTAGTCCACAGTTTTCCCTTCGCCTTGTTTTAGCTGATGATATTGCGCTTCTTCATCGTCTTGTCCCACAAATTAATCAATTTGATTCCTGTGTATTCCATCTGATGAGGTTCATGTGTATAGTTGCCTTTAATGTTGTTGAAAAAAAGGTATTTGCAATGAATAAGTCACTGATCTTGCAAAATTCTATCATGTGATCTCCAGCATTGCTTCTGTCATGATGGCCACATTTTCCAACTACTGATCCTTCTTGTTTCTAACTTTTGCATTCCAATCACGATAGTTATCAATGCATCTTTATTGCATGATTGATCAATTTCAGAATGAAGAAGTTGGTAGAATTCTTCAATTTCATCATCAGTGACCAGTGGTTGGTGCATAAATTTGAATAACAGTGGTATTAACTGGTCTTCCTAATAGGTATATGGATACTATCCTGTCACAGATAGCATTGTACTTCAAGACAGATCCTGAAATGCTCTTATTGACAATGAATGTGATACCATTCCTCTTCAATTTGTCATTCCTGGAATAGTAAACCATGTGATTGTCTGATTCAAATGGCCAATACCAGTCCATTTCAGCTCACTGATGCCTAGGATGTCAATCTTTGTGTGTTCCATTTCATATCTAATGTCTTCCAATTTTCCTAGATTCATACTTTACACAGTCCACATCCTGATTATCAATGGATGCTTGCAATTGTTTTTTCCCATTTTGAGTTGTCCCCCCTCAGCGAATGATGGTTCCCAAAACTTTGCTCCATTCACACCATTGATGTCAACTCTACTTTGAGAAGGCAGCTCTTCCCAGATGTATTTTGAGTGCCTTCCAACCTGAGGGGCTCATCTTCTGGCATTATATCTAACAATGCTCGGCTGCGATTTGTAAGGTTTTCTGTGGCTAGCCCTTCAGAAGTGGTCCGTCTCACCTTATTCCTAGTCTGTCTTAGTTTGGAAGCTCCACTATCCACAATGGGTGGCCCTGCTGACATTTAAAATACCAGTGACATAGCTTCCAGCATTGCAGCAACTCACAAGCACACAATACAACCAACTGACAGACTTAGTGATGGAAATTTGACTTTGGAGTCATGGAAACATTTTATATAACTATAAAACAAAATTAATATCTTAATGCAGTTCCTTTTTTTTTTTTTTTAACAGTCTACTGTGTATTCTGTTGGTGGCATCAAGAACAACTACAATGACACAGTAATTTGACTATATATTCATTGCAACCATATAAGACAGAGTAGAATTGCTCCTTAGGGTTTCTGAGGCTATAACTCTTCTGGGAGCAGAAAGTCTCACCTCACTATGGAAGAACAGCTGGTGGGTTTGAACAGCCAACCTTGAGGTTTACAGACCATAACCATTTCTACAGCACTTGGGTTATATTTGGTTCTGATGATCAGGCATGCCAAAAATGGTTTCACATCTCCACTATGGAGCACAAGAACAATTGTTCATGCACTAAATTCTATAGTGTTTAGGTTGTAGCTGGAGAAAAACATGTCTCTGGGAAAGGTTCTTAAATACTACCTTTTTGTTTGTAATGGTTTGGGGCTCTCTGATGGAGGATAAAAAGTAGGTTAAATGACTTCAAACTTTCATTTCTATGATCCTATATTACAATTACTTTCATTTATGATCCTATATTACAATTCACATCAGATTCCTAGGTCAGCTGCTGCCGGAACATGTAGCGTGATATGGGGGTGGAGTGAGATGGATTAGAGCTTCACTTTTCTTCTTTTCTCCTGCAAAATGTCAGGCTTTCATTTCATCCCAGTTCATTTGAATTTGTGAAACTAGCAATGGGACATCCATTCTTCATAGCAATCGGAACCTCTTCTAAGTGACAACTGAGAGAAGGTGACAAACCTGTTTGGGAGAACAAGAGCCATTCTATTATTTTTCCCCATTGCCTTAAACCTTTTCCAAAATTATTTCTTAAAAAAACTTGATCATCATCCTTTTCCTAAGGACATCAGTGTCCTGCAGTCACAAAGAATTCTCATGTGTGCATGATCAATGCGCTTCATTTTATTCTCCATTCATAAGAGGATAAGACAAAAAGTGTTGCTACAAAATCACAGAAACTTTTATTAAACAAAAATATCAAACCATGAAGCTATTGTTTCTCAACATATCTTCCCTCCAGACCTATCTGCTGAAGGCAGATTTCTCTCTCACTGTTCCACCCCCACCCCTAGATTTCTGCACTCTTTGATTTACACCACGTCAGCATGCAGGGACTCAAATTGTGTTCCTTTTCAATGTACTTTGAGTTTGCGAAACAAACAGAAGTCTGAAGGGAGGATCTAGATCAGAGCAGTGAGGTTTTCCAACAAGATCCTGGTAGGACAACCTTTGCTAACTTCGAAGAATGAGCAGGTGCATTGTCGTGATGGAAAAAAAAATGCTTCAGTGCAATTTTCCTGACTTTTTTCTCATCAATTCAGTTTTCCATTTTCTTAAAATTTTGTCATAATGAGCCCCCATGAATGTCTTGTGTCCTTCAGGAAAATCTATCAAGATGACCCCTTTGTGATCCCCCCAAATAGTCCCCATCACCTTCTGAGCTGATGTCTCTGCCTTGAATTGAACTAGGCCAGCAGATGCCCTCAGAAGCTACTGTTTGCACCCTAATGAGACTAGTAGAACCCTGGTAGTGCAGTGGATTACTGTTGGGCCGCTAACTACTAGGTCAGTAGTTGAAATCCACCAGTGACTACGTGGGAGAAAGATGAGGCTTTCTGTTCCCATAAAGATTTACAGCCTTGGAAATCCTATACAGAGTTGCTATGACTTGGCAATGACATAGTGGCACACAATCACCACCAATGAGAGAGGAGGTCCTGGTGTGGCGCTGTAGGATAAGGCACGCCACCACAAGGTCGGTTTTAAGGAGCTCTGGTAGTGTAGTGGTTACGAATTGGGCTGCAAACCTCAAGGTCAGCAGTTCAAAACTACCAGCTGTTCCACAGGAGAAAGATGAGGCTTTCTGCTCCCATAAAGATTTACAGCCTCGGAAACCCTGTGCAGGGTCGCTATGAGTTGGAACCGACTCCACGGCACATAACCACCACCACAAGGTTGGTTTAAATTGCAAGGTCAGCAGTTCAAATTCACCTGTCACTCCTTGGAAACCTATACAGGCACTTAATGGCAACGTAGCAATGATGAGTCAGAACTGACTCCATAGCACTTAACAATAACAACAATGAGACTTCAACAACAAGGAGACTAAGGTATTACCGCGAGAACTTGCTTGCAGCCATCCACTAATTGCAGAAACATGTTTTGTTTAGAATTAACTGTGCGTGCATCTATGAATTGGAGCCCTAGTAGCATACTTTTTGACTTACCCTTATATATATATATACTTGTGTATAATGTGTACCCTGAGTGTTATTCACTAATTTCATTGAAAATACCAAAGAGCTACCCAGCTTAGTTAGAAAGGAGCTCTGGTAGCATAGAGGTTACTAGTCGGCCTGCTATCCTCAAGGTCAGCAGTTTGAAACTCCCAGCGGTTCTCGGGAAAAAGAAGAGGCTTTCTTTCTACTTCTGTGAAGATTATCAGCCTCAGAAACCCTACACAGGGTCGCTAAGAGTCGGAACCAACTCCACGGCATACCGCCACCACCCAGTTTAGAACAATAGCACCTTGAGCTATTTTTCTAAGTTGGGGAGCAGTGGCAGGATTGGGGTAATTGGGATCATACTTTGCCTTGGAGCCACGTTCCCAAATGTTAAACCCTCTCATATTTATTCTTAGGGAGCTGAAATGTTGCTGGAAGCTGTTAAATAAACTCACACATACTTTTTATAACTTTATTTCCCTCTCTGGATTTAAAATTTGTAGGATGCCAAGAAACATTGCAACATGAGACATAAAAGCTTAAGCCCAGCTCAAAAGTCAAACTCTAAGAAGCTGAAGTTTCTAGACAAGCATACGCCATGCTTTTTTTCCTTTTTATTCTATTAATTCAGAAGAGAAATTTTGGTGCCCCTAAATTAGGTTCATGGTGGTTTAACTAAAACTTCCTGGAAAATAATTTTCAGCATGTGTTTTCTGTTTAGTCATTCTTCCTTAAAATTCTTTAGTGGTTTCAAATTTAGCTCCAGTGAGATGACAGCGAACCACAGAAAGAAGTCAGCATGGCATTGAGAAGATTCTAGGAGCTACATATCAGGTGATCTACATTCGAGCTGTGTTCCACTAACCAATTAGCAACAAGAGCTTAGGGAATTGAAGCCCCCACAAACATTTATTGCACACCTACTATACCCAAGGCATTGTATTATGTGCTGTAGGAAATACAGAGATAAACAAGACATGGACCTTCATGGAACTGGCACCAAGTAGAAGAGAAAACATGTCCACCAAACTACAGAATAATATGGGAACAAACATTGTGAGTGTTGGAGTAGAACTTGTTGTTGTTGTTGTTGTCAGGTGCCATCGAGTCAGAACCGACTCATAGCGACCCCATGCACAGCAGAACAAAACAATGTCCGATCCTGGGCCAACCTCACTACCGCTGCCACACTTGAGTCCATCAATGACGCCACCTGGCTGATCCATCTCGTTGGGGGTCTTCCTCTTTTTCTCTGACCCTCCACCTTACCCAGCAGGACATCCTTCTCCAATGATTGTTTCCTCCGGACAATATGTCCAAAGTATGAGAGATGAAGCTTAGCCATCCTGGCCTCCAAGGAGCACTCTGACTGCACTTCTTCCAAAACAGATCTATTGGTTCTTTTGGCTGCCCATGGCACTTTCAGTATTCTCCTCCAACACCACAACTCAAAGGAGTAGAACTTAGGGGCACACAAAAGGAAAATGAGCTTACTTCTAGGCAAGGAGATTAGAGATGGCTTCCAGAAGAAAGTGATGGTGAGGTGAAATATATATATACTAGAAGTATATATAAGGAGCTTTGGTAGTGTAGTGGTTATGAATTGGGCTGCTAACCTCAGCGTCAGCAGTTCAAAACTACCAGCTGTTCCGTGGGAGAAAGATGAGGCTTTCTGCTCCCATAAAGATTTACAGCCTCAGAAACCCTGTGCAGGGTTACTATGAGTTGGAACTGACTCCACGGTACTCAAAAACAACAACAAAAAAGTATATATATCTAGAAGTATATGGTAGGATTTCGGGTGGGGTTAGGAGGAAAGTGTGTTTTAAGGGAAGGGCACAGGGGAGGGGAAACCGTGTAAGAAAAGGAATATGGCAAGACGTACAGAGCCGGTTCCAAAAACTTGCTGGACAGGAAGGCTAGATTGGAATCAGATTGTGGTAGAGCTTGAGTTCCATTCTGAAGAATGTGGCCGTCCCTGTAGAGGATGGCAGGGGAGGTGTGGAGCAGACCCATGAATGTTCAGCTCTGCTAGGATGCTAGTGCTGGCCTTGCTGGGTGGTATGAGGGGTGAGGAAGAGATCAAAGGCAGGGGGATCAGTTAGAAACTAGGCTGGCAGAAGTCCAGACGGTAACAATGGAAAGACAAGGCAGGTGCAAGTGATTTTTGGAGGGAGAATTAGCAAAACGTGGTGACAATTAGTTCTGAAATTGTAATGCTGACTGAGATTTTCAGCACTGGTGAATCAGAGGCTGGAGATACTGAGAACGTGGGAGGTTTTCTGGGGAAGATGGTGAGTTTGAATTTATTCCCAAAACAGCAACACCTCAGCTAAAGAAATAATTTGAAACAAGTCAATTCCTGACTCTCCTTTGTGAGGAATTGTTCAGTGTCTTCTCTTCGTATTCAGAATACAAGAAAAACCTGTACAATGGTTGGGAACGCTCTCCCCCGACTTGGCTGCCCACTTCTCCTTCCACCCTTCCTCTCTTACTGGACAGTAGCCACCTTGGCCTTCTTGCTGATCTTCTAACATCACCAAACATGACTGTGCTTTGAGTACCTCTTGGTATACCCTCTTTTCCAGACAAATCTCATAACTTACTCCCTCACTTCCTTTGGCTCTGACCCAAATGTCACTTGTCTAAAAAAGACTTTCCTGCTAGCTTGATACATATGTATAACATCAGCCAACCACTCTACGGGTCTCCAGACTACTTCTCATCATCCTTCATACCCTGTGCTTACTTATTCTTGGATTACCATGGCCTAGAAACTGAAGCTGTCAACAAACTAGCAAAACCACTGTACAATGAAATCTGCCAATGTTTCTCAGGATGCAATGAGGGTTGTTCTTCTCATATGCCTTTCTTGGGACAGTAAATTGATATAATCCCTTTGAAAAGCAAATTGGAAGTAAGTTTGAACAGCCCTAAAATGTTCATGTCCTGGAACATTTTATGTTTTGGCCATTCTTGAAATCAATTCTAAGAAGATAATCTAAAATCTGAGAAAGAAAATACGCAGCAAAGGGTATATTTATAACGTCGAGAAATTGGAAAGCCCCTAAATGCACAACAAAAGAAGAACGTAGTTAGATTAAGTAAATTACAATTTATTTACTTAATGACATATTGTTCACTTGTTAAAAGGACAGTTATGAAAGGTTGGTTAGCAACAAGGCAAATGTTTATGAAACAATGTTGTATTTAAAAGAGCAGGATTCAGAATTGTGTACAGTATGATTTCAGATATTTTTTTAAAAACACATAAAAGAATTTTTTTAAAAGACTAGGAGAAAATGTACACAAATATTGATAGAAATGCATTAGGCTAATGAGATTGTTGTTGTTGTTAAGTGCCCTAGAGTCAGTTCCAACTCATAGCCCCCCTGTTATAGGCTTTCCAAGGAGCATCTGGTGGGTTTGAACGGCTGCCTGTTGTTCGAAGTCCAGTGCTGATCCTACTGTGCCACACAGAAGCTTCTAGGTGGTTAATTTTTTTCTTCTAAGTCTTTCAGATTTTCTATATTTAGGTTAAAAAAAATCACCTTTTAAAAAAATAATCCAAAGTAACAGTTGTTATAACTCAACTCACCCTCTAGACTGCAGATTCCTTATCAAGGCTAAGCAAGAGCTACTAGGCTGAGGGGGACCGACTTCAGTATGGCCCTCCACCGCTCAGCTCCCTCAGTTGGATCCCAACTTCCTCTTCTTCCACCACTGTCTTTATAGTCTTAGACTGTGTCCCCGCATCGGGACAGTTACAACATAAGATAATGATGTCTGAAGGACAGAGCATCACTTGTCCCATGCATAATGATGAGCTTCACATGCACAGACCAGGATTAAACCATCTATTATTCCTTTCATGATTTCATATTTTAGCTAACCCTTCCCCCATTGGTAGAGCCCTGGCACCACAGTGTTTAAGCACCGAGTTGCTAACAAAAAGGTTGGCAGTTCAAACCCACCAGCTGCCTGGTGGGGAAAAAAGATGCTGCAGTAGGTTTCCCTAAAGATTGGAAATCCTATGGGAAGTCCTGGGGTGGCCACGCTGCAGGATAATGCACAGGACCACAAGGTCAGTTTGACCGAAAGGCTAGTGGTTTAAACTCACCAGCCGCTCCTTGGAAACACCGTGCAGGATTGCTATGCGTCAGAACAGACTTGGTGGCACTTATCAACAACAACAACATGGGGCCTTTCTATTCTGTTCAACAGAGCCTCTACGAGTCAGACTGGGCTCCACAGCTGTGGAGTGTCTGATACAGTGCAGGAAGATGAACCTGTGGGGTCAGAAGACGCTCAAAAGTACAGAATAACAACAGACTCAAACAGACCAACAGTGGTGAAGCTGACACCGGACCTTGTACAGGGTCACTATGAGTGGGAACCAATGGAATGGCACTTAACAACAACTTCGTAGGTAAAGTGCCCCTGTGATATAAGGGTTAAACACTTGCCTGCTAATCTAATGGTTGGTGGTTCCAACCCACACAGTGGCTCTACTTCCAAAATTAGGGGCCTACAAGGTTTCTGAGAAGCAGCTGGTAAATTTGAACTGCCGACCTTGAGGTTCAAACAGGCCTTGCAGACCAGTGCTTCTCCTATATTACCACACCAAGAAGTTACAAAATTGGAATTTAAACCCTCATCTTTCTGATCTCAAATCCCAGGGCTTTATTTACCCTCTACCCTGGCAAGCACACATCACTCATTATGATGGCCCAAGTTTATTTATTATATAGATACTGCCTGGGTGCCTCAAGCCCTCAAATAAATAATTTGACCTGAAACTTTCATTAGTCAATGCCAGGTGTCTTTGCTCTGATTTAACCTACTCACTGCTTGAGTAACTGACTCACTTTGCTCTGAATTAACCTTGTTGTTGTTAAGTACCGTCGAGTTGATTCCGACCCACAGCGACCCAGTATAGGGTTTCCAAAGAGCAGCTGGTGAACTTGAACCACTGACCTTGCAGTTCAAACTACTTTGCAGTCTGGCGCATTAGCTCACAGCACCACACCAGGACTCTTGTTGTTGTTGTTGTCAGGTGCCAT
>NW_006408559.1:3886943-3908666 GCF_000296735.1 Chrysochloris asiatica
GCCACGTTTTTCTTCATAGAACCCAGCTTCTTGTATTATTTGCTCAGCATACAGGTTGAATAAGTATGGTGAAAGAACACAACCTTGTGGCACACCAGAACTCTACTCACTGCTAATTCCCCATCTTCCTTATTCTCTATCCAGCTTTCACATGCATATGAGGCAATTGAAAATACTCTGTGTATGTCCAGGGTATCTCCCGAAGGAAGCTGCTAGAGAACCTAGAATGAACCAGTTGAAGTACTTGAACTATTTCACTGATCTGAAGTATTCTAAGTATGTAATTATTAACTGAAGTCAATTTGTCTGATTTAATTGATAGTCTCTGCTGAAGGATTTAGAAGCTCTCCTTTGAACAGATACTTTTCTCAATAAAGCAGAATCCTTAGTTATTAAATATTAAATTCGATCCTTTCAAATGACTATTTGGGCTTAAGAATTGAGTCTATTAAATGCAAGATCCAAAAAGAGAATGTAGAATCCTGTATGACTAATCCCGTTTCAGGGAAATTTCTAACAACAACAAAAATGTTTTTCTATTCATGGTCGATCTATTTCAAGCAACAATCAGTTTAAATAAAACTGTGTTCCGTGGGGTTTTTAATAGCTGATTTTTGGAAGATCATTAGGTCTTTCTGATGAAATTTGTTTTGATGGGATTGAAGAAATTGACTAGAATTTTCCAAGACCTTTATCACTAAGAATATTCAAAACTGTAGCAGTTTAGCTGTGTTCTTGATTGCTTGCTTTGAAGTTCCACGTAGAGAAACCTTCCAGTTCCTGACACAGATGTGAGAAGTCAGCACAAGATTGTCTTCATCATCGCTAGCAATTCTGAAGAACTTACTGTGAGTTCTCAAGTATGTATATAGTCTTTGCTACATACCTCACTTGATGATTTTATTTCCATGATCACAGTCTAATAGAATGATGTTATAGATAGAGAGACTAAGGTATGGAAGGATTAAGTAATGGATCTAAGAGACAACTTTAAAAATCAAACACAAGATACGTTGCTATTCATGGTAGCTTCACCTTGTCTATGATGCCAAGAACCCTACGGGGCAGGTCTACTCTATCTGATAGAGTTGTAATTAGTCAGAATTGACTCCGTGACAACAGATTTGGGTTTGACTTACTGATGACAAGAAAGTAATATTTTAAAAAGAAATTTCAACTTCGATGCTACAGCTTTTATGTTAAATGAAAAAGTAGAAGGCTTTGAGTTGCTGTGGTTCTTATGTTAGTGGGATCCCTGGATGATGCAAACAGTTAATATGTTGGACTGCTACCTACCTGCAAGGTTGGAAGTTCAAGTCCACCCAGAGGCACCTCAGAAGAAAGGCCTGGTAATCTACTTCCAAAAATCAGCCACTGAAAACCCCATGGAGCACAGTCCTACTCTGACACACATGGGGTCACTGTGATTCCAGTCACCAACTGGGTATTAATTATGCTGGTGAGTCATTCCATCTGAGAATCGGTTGAGTAAGAGTTAAAATGTTAGACACCAGGACTCCAGTGACCCTTTGTTGTTGTTAAGTGCCACAGAGTCAGTTCTGCCCCATAGTGACCCTGTCTAGGGCGTTTGAAGAGCAGCTGGTGAGCTGAACCATAGACCTTGCGGTTCAAACTGACTTTTCAGTCCAGCACGTTAACCCACAGCACCACACCAGGACTCCAGTGACCCTATAAGACAAAGTCAGTTACCCCCATAGGGTTCCCAAGGTTATCATCTTGGCAGAAGCCGACTGCCTCATCATTGTCCTACAGAGCACTTGGAGGGCTTTGAACCGCCCACCTTTCGGTTAGCCACTGCACTACAAGAGCGCCTTTCTTCATCACTGTTGTTGATGTTTAGTGACCTCAAGTCTGTTTCGAGTCAGTGACCCTCTATAGGGTTTCCAAGGCTTTTTAAAAGATCATCACGGGAGCGGAAAGCCTCATCTTTCTTCCATACAATAGCTGGTGGACTCTAACCACTGACCTTGTGACTTACAGTCCAGTGCTTACTGTTTGGAACCAGTACACTCCCTTTCTTCTTCATCATAGGACATTATTATTTTTCCTCTACTCAAGCAGAACTTTCCCAATCAGGAAATTGGAACCTGATGTTCATTTATTCAATGAAATAGTTTCCAAGACCCATTATATGCACACTTCTACCCTGTTGTTGTTAAGCGCCGTGGAACTGGTTTTGACTCATCGCTGCAACCCTGTATAGGGTTCCCAAGAAGCAGCTGGTGGGTTTGAACTACCAACCTCATCGTTAACAGAAAAGTGCTTAGTCCTAGAGCACCACAGCAGGATTCCCATACACTGCACAAGAAAAACCACCTCCCTGTCTTCAAAGACCTTACATTCATACATAAACAACTTAAACAACAGCCTGGTGGTGTAAAGAAATGGACCAGAAGCCAACAGAGGGCCCTGGGATCAAAGTGCTAGAAATTCACAGCTGGGTAACAAGGGAGGAGGTCACTGGATGCTGAAGCTGCAACAGAGGAGTCAGGGAGAGAGATGTAATGTAGGTTCTGAAGAGTAGGAAGCACGCCACAGAACACAGTGTAGAGGATAACTCACTGAGTTCAAAGTAAAAGCTGCTTGAGGAAAACAAAGACCTAGGAGGGTAAGGAGCAAACTTTGAGGAGGGGAATGCAAGTAGTGGGTAGTGAGTGGGGGCAGAGAAGGTCTAGAACTCAGAGGGAGTTTTAGTTTTTACTGTACAGAGACCCATACTTCTTTAAAACATACTTTATTGTGGTTTGATTGAAAGTTTTCAAAGTGCGTTTGTTTCCCATTCAAAGATTTAGACACAATTTGTTTCCCGGGCAGTGGTTGCAGTCCTGGGCTCCCTGTTTCTATTCATCCATCTTTCCTGCCTCTTCCTGCTGGCTGAACTTTGTTTTTAGGCAAATGTTGCCCAGAATAATCAACCTCAAATGGTTGATTGTCCTGAAGATTCCTCCTGGGTGTTAATATTCACTTTATAGTCCTGTCTATTGTTTGGCTTGGTGTGGCGCTGTAGGATAAGCACTGGACTGCTAACCACAAGGTTGGTGGTTCAAACACATCAGCTGCTTCTTGGAAACCCTATATGGAATTGCTATGCGTGGGAACCAACTTGATGGCACTTAACAACAGTATTGTTTGGCTGAAAGGTGATCCTGGGCATGGGTTCAGTTCCAAGTTTGTACGGTCTCAGGGGTTCCATCAGTCTCTATCAGACCAGTAAGTGTGATATACTTTGAAATACTGTACATATACTTCCACAGCAACGGTTGAGAAGACCAGTGAGATGGTGCCTGACAACAACACCACGCTCTTGAGTATTTTTCCAAAAACTATGCATTCATTTATTAACTATAAATCATGTCATTAAAAACATATGAAATTACAAAAGAGCAAGTAGGGCAGGTTTGTAGAGCAAATGGAAGAGCCTACTTCAGGTAGAAACACACCTTGTATAAATGCCTGTAGGTGAACATATGCAGGCGTGTATGGGGAAGTGCATAGACCAGTAGGACCAGCACAGTAAGATGTAGTAGTTGGAAAAAGTGGGGGCCAGATGGAGAAGGACTGGAAGTGAAGACCTACCATGAGCCTTTCGTCACTGGTCAGAGCAGTGAGGAGCCTTCACATGGTTTGGTTCAGGGTTGGTCCATCTGGCTGTACAGCATGCGTTTATCGGTGAGCATGCTTCCAGCCCCAGCAGAGTATGATCACAGGAACTGAGATCTTCTTCTCTTGTAACCATGGAAGACCACGGAAATATCTCCTATAAGTGGGAGAAGAACGCTGGCTTGTTGAGGAAACCCACTGTTAGATGTTTCAGGAACCACTGTCAAATTCACATTCAACTGGGGAGGTGCCACTTCTACGGATCCACACAATGGGAGAAGCTATGATTACATAGTCATCATTCATTCCGTCACAAATCGTCATGAAATGTCTGAAATCTATGCAGCGTGACTCAAATGTCTGAAGGAGATTTTGATGTGGAGCTTATGACAAATGACAAATTCATAAAATGAGAAAAAAATTACTTGGTTTTAAAAATTATAATCAGATGAATTCTGTAATATGGTATTTATCTCTTCTTGGAGAACTGGCAATATCAATCAATTCTTTAAATTTGTGTTTTGTTAGCTGCCATGAAGTTGACCTCTGACTTGTGGGAGCCCCACATTTACACAGCAGAACTGCTCCGTAGGGTTTTCCTGACTGTAATTTATGGAAGTCATTTACTAGGTCTTTTTTCCATGAAGCTGCTGAGTGGGTGAGAATGGCCAACATTTGGGCTAGCAGCCAGTCACATATTACCTGTAACGCCCAGGCTCCTATTTAGAATTGTTGTTGTTGTTGTTGTTGTTGAGCATCTTAGAGTAGGTCCGCACCCATAGCGACCCTGTATGGGATTTCCAAGGAGCAGTTGTTGAGTTTGAACTGCCGGCCTTGAAGTTACCATTCCAGTGCTTATCCTACAATACCACACCAAGACTCCTTTAGCATTATGTTATTGTTGTTGGTAGGTGCTGCTGAGTCGGTTCTGATGCATAGTGATCCTATGCACAACACAAGCAAACATGACCCAGTCCTGTGCCATCCTCACAATTGCTGCTATACCTGAGCCCATCGCTGCTGCCACTGTGCCAGTCCATCTCATTGGGGGGGGTCTCCCTCTTTTTCGTTGACTCTCCACTTTACCAAGCAAGATGTTCTTCTCCAGAGACTGGTTCTTCCTGATAATATGTCTGAAGTATAAGAGACAAAGTTTGGTCATTTGGGCTTTTAAGACGCATTCTGGTTTTTCTATTTCCAACAAAGATTTGTTTGTTCTTCTGGCAGCCCATGGCACCTTTCAATATTCTCCTCCAACACCATAATTCAAATGCATCAATTCTTCTACGGTCTTCCTTATTCCCTTTCCAACTTTCACATGCACTTGAGGCTATTGAAAATACCATGGATTGCATCAGGCGCACCTTAGTCCTCAAACTGATATCTTTGTTCATGAACACTTTAAAGAGCTCTTGTGCAGCAGATTTGCCTAATGTAGTGCATCGTTTAATTTCTTAACCGCTGCTTCCATGTGTGTTGATGGAGGATCTGTGCAAAATGAAGTCTTTGACAACTTCAATCTTTTCTCCATTTATCATGATGTTATTTGTTGGTCCAATGGTGAGGATTTTTGTGGTCCTTGATCTTCATCAGTATTTAGAACTATAGCATTATTCAACTACTATACAAAGTCCTAAGGAGCTCTGGTAGCGTAGTGGTTAAGAATCGGGCTGCGAACCATAAGGTCAGCAGTTCGAAACTACCAGCTGTTCTGTGGGAGAAAGATGAGGCTTTCTGCTCCCGTAAAGATTTATAGCCTCGGAAACCCTGTATAGGATTGCTTTGAGTAGGAACCAACTCCACAGCACATAACAACAACAACAGCAAACAAAGTCCTGGTATGGCGCTCTGGGTTAATGCACCAGACTGAAAAGCCGTTTGAACTGCAAGGTCAGTAGTTCAAGCACACCAGCTGCTCCTTGGAAACCCTATACAGGATCCCTATGGGTCGGAACTGACTTGATGGCACTTAACAACAACAACAATACAAAGGGACTTCAAAAAGGTTGTGGAAGTTTTCCATGATCTTTTAATTCAGTGTTCCATGAACTTTTTGAAGCTCCCTTATATATGATGAGCAGCCATCTAAGGTGCAACTTTTGGTCTCTCCTTTAAAGAACAAAGAAGAGTACAGAAAATCCATGGAAGATGCCCAGAGATAATTAGTCCAGAAGAAGTAGATGGTGTCCGTCTTACCAGTCTCTGGAAGGGCTCACATTAAAAGGTCCTGGACAGAGTGAGAGAAAAATGTGGAACAAAATTCAAAATCATAAAGACTCCATTAATTGGTTAGGTAGAGACCAGTGGAGCCCTGGAGCCTTGACCCCTAGTAACCAATCCTTCAGACATGGAACAAAAATCACCACTGTGGCTTAACATTTAGCCAAACAACAGACAGGTCTATAAGGGGAGGAATAACACTAGGGAGGTCTGCACTCCTTAGAACAATCGGCCATTTGAGATCAAAAGGACAAAGTTCAGAGGGCAGAAAGAAATGGAAATGTGAAACACGGTGGTGGTGTTGAGTTGTTTCTGTGACATTAAACAAAATGTCATGGGCTGTGGAATGGAGAACTGATTTGCACTGTAAACCTTCACTCAAGTCATGATAAAAAAAAAAAACCCAAAACACTACATATGTATATATTATATTTTGTGCGTATGTATGGAGTCCTGGTGTGGTGCTGCGGGTTCATGTGCTTGGCTGTGAGGTTTGTTTGAACCAGTGGCTCCTGGGAAACCCTATACAGGGTTGCTATGAGTCTCAAGTGACTAGACAGCACTTAACAATAACAACATGCATTCATACAACAGATACAATGTTACAAAAGTCATTAGTTACCTGGATGTAGGGAAGTAACTGATTTATAACCCAATCTTGAAGGAAACATTAAACCTAAAAAAAGGAAAAATACTTGAGCTAGTTACAACTTGAGTCATGCATTGTGACTCATTTTCAAAAGCTGGTTTCTGGGTGAGGTGAATTTCCTTATTAGCCAACAAGTGAAAGAAGAGCACATCAGGGTCTCAGAATGATGCTGCTAATGTGTTGTTGTTGTTGTTGTTAAGCACAGTGGAGTCGGTTCTGACTCATAGTGACCTTGCACAGGGTTTCCATGACTGCAAATTTTTACGGGAGCAGAACACCTCATCTTTCTCCCGCAGAACAGTTGGTAGTTTTGAACTGCTTACCTGAGGTTAGCAGCCCAATTCGTAACCACTATGCTACCAGAGCTCCTTAGGTTTATAAAAAATAAGGACTTCATCTACTGACATTATCTCAGAACTGGAAGTGATGTTGAGGAAGAAACTGACGATTGAATTTCATTTTCAGTTTTATGTTCCTTCTTTACATTTTGAGGACTTTTAACTCCCTTCTTACATCCCATACTGTTTGTCCATTTTTCACAGAGACAAATGGAATTCTTAGTAGGGAAAACAGCAGGAGACAAGAAAGATTCAAAAAAGCTTTGCACATTCCATGGAAAGATAGGCTCCCGGTGTTACGTGTTACATTTTCCTCAGAACCCTTTCTGTGTTCTTCTTAATCCTTCTTTATCCTTTAAAATCACTCTATGGCATCTCTTCCCATCACGAGGATAAATAAGGGCTACAGGAGGCATCTGACCTCCGAGTGTTGGTAGAATATAAGATGATTCCAAATCTTATGTGATTAGATAGACTTACAAACTTTAGGAAGGCAATCTTTGTAATAAAAATCATTAGTTTTTGTTTTGAACTCTCCTAACAATTTTAATTTTTTTTTAAATGAGGAGCTCTGGTAGTGTAGTGGTTACGAATCGGGCTGCGAACCTTATGGTCAGCGGTTCAAAACTACCAGCCGCTCCACGGGAGAAAGATGAGGCTTTCTACTCCCGTAAGGATTTACACCCTCGGAAACCCTGTACAGGGTCGCTATGGGTCGGAACCGACTCAACGGCACTTAACAACAACAACAACAACAATTTTAATGGGAGCATGGTGGCTCCATACAATAAGCACTGGCCCATGGTTTGAGCGCACTAGCCACTCCATGGGAGAAAGATGAGGCTTTCTTCTCCCTCGAAGATTTAAAAGCCTCAGAAAACCTATACAGGGTCACTATGATTCAGAACTGACTCAATGGCACTTAACAACAACACCGAACCATCATTTTAAAATAGCTTTCAACATCAGTGTTATCAATTCAATTCAAATCAAATGAATAAAGAAGACCAAAGAATTGATGCCTTTGAATTATAGTGTTGATGAAGAATATTCAAAATACCATGAACTGACAGAAGGAAGAACAAATCTGTTTTGGAAGAAGTATAGCTCAAATACTCCTTAGAAACAAAGATGGTAAGACTCATCTCATGTTCTTAGGACAAGTTGTCAGAAGGGACCAGTCCCTCAAGAGGAACATCATCATGCTTGGTAAAGTAGAGGGTCAGTGGAAAAGAGAAAGAGCCTGAATGAGATGTGTTTACAGATGGGCTGCAACCATGGGCTCGAACAGCAAAGATTGTGAGGGCAGCACAGAACTGCACAGTGTTCCATCATATATAGGGCCTGAGAGTCAGAGCCGACTCAACAGCACCCAACAGCGACAATAACAATGTGATGTTTACTACTATCTGCCAAGTTAAGAAAAAAAATCATGCTGAAAAGTATTGTGTAATGGGGTTACAGAAGAACAAACACAGAATCGAAGCTTCAGGTGTACTTCAGACAGTGGAAGTCTGTTCTGTCTCTCTCCTCTCTGTTTCAGTCTTGCTCTGAGTCTCCTCTGTTCTCCCCTGCTTGCCTTCTTCCCTATATCTTTTCTTCATTAGGGGAGTAACACACTGCGTTATATCTGAGTAAGTCTGAAATCTCAGAGTTGGAGAAAACTTCTTCCCAAGTCTGATATTCTCTGGCACATGGAAAGACGATGGAGTTCCGTGAATGACCACAACCTAAGCTACAGCAAGGGACAGGGGGCACTGTGAATGAGTGCACACTTTAATGAGGTCATTCTAAGCGTAAAAATGGGAGCTGACTTTGCAATGGCACACATTTTTTAAATGAAAGAAGATGTAGGGCTTGGTGAAGAAATAGAAATTTTAAGATAATGCTGAAAGAAATTAAGAGGAGCTAGGAAGTTAGGAGGACTCCCGGTAGGGTGCCGTAGGATCAGCACTGGACTGTGACCACAAGGTTGGCAGTTCAAACCCACCAGCTGCTCCTCAGGAACTCTATGGGTTGGACAGCACTTAACAACAACAACAGGAAATTAGGAAGTGTCCTGGTGGCGCAGTGGTTAAGGCTGCTCTCAGCTGTTAACCGAAAAGTTGTCAGTTCCAAACTGGGGGCAAGATGTGGCAGTCTGCTTCCAGAGAGATCACAGCCTTGGAAACCCTATGGGGAAGTTCTGCTCTGTCCTCCAGGGTCACCATGATCAGAATCAGCTCAACGGTAGTGGGTCTAGGAAGATAGAAAATATTTTGGATTGCCCAAAATAAAAAAGCAACCAATTCTGAGTTTATCTATTCACACATCAACATGTTTGAGATGAAACACACAAAAATATGCAAAAACACAAATATTACTCTGCTGCTGCTATTATGGAGCCTGAAAAGCATGGGGGAAAATACCACATTCATTCTCTATTAACATCAGACATCACTGTTGTTAAGATTTTGTGCCAACTTCCTGGGCCAAGAGTCTCAGAGGTTTGGCAGTTAAGAGGTCGTTATCTTCCGTGATAAGCTCTAACATAATGCAATTAACTCTAGGATGAAGTCTATAAGCAACCAATCAATTGAAAGGAAACTTCCTCAGGGGTGTGGTCTGCTTCCAATATATTGGACACTCAGGCAAAGCTTGCTTGCTCGCTGCTGGGTCTAGATCTTGCATCTGGTTTGTCTTCTGACCTCTGGTTCTTTGAACTTGAGCCAGTTGCTCTATTGCCTGCCGATCCTGGGAGTCATCAGCAACCTGCCTTCTTATCTGTCAGATTTGTCAGCCTGCCTGCCTGCCGTCTGACCTGCCAATCTTAGTCCATCTGTCCTGCAGCTTCATGAGTCAGCCTGACATCTGAACCATTTCCTTGACATAAACCTCTCTTTACGTATACATATATAAGCTTCACTAGTTTTGCTTCTCTGGAGAACCCAGCCTAAGACAACTGGTTTATGACCTAAAAAGAGTTAGGGAACTTCAATTCATTTCCTTTTAAGTTCAGGAATAAAAAAAATTTTAAGTTTAAATATAGACTTCCAGCAAGATGGCAGACTAGGCAGACATGCTACACAGACCCTCTATAACAAAGACACAAGAGACCAAATGAAACAGATATGAATGATAACCCTGGAACCCTAAACTTTAGAGGAAAGATAGAGAAGTAGACTGGTACCAATTAGGAGTTAAAGCTGAATGAAAGCAGAGGAGACAGACCAGTGAACTGTCAACTGATCTGACACAGCATGGCCATTTTGAGCTTCATCTGACAGAAACAGCAGCCTGACAACACAGATCCCTTCAGTGGCTGTTGACTAGAAAGGTGGGATCTTCCCTTGTCCCCCACACCCTCCTGGTGACTGGAAGTGGTGACATCTACAGCCCTGGCGGTGTCTGAAGTCGGAGCCGAGCCAGGTGCACCTCCCTGCAGTCTGGAGGCATCTGAGCTCTGCTGAATCAGACCAGCAGAACATGCAGTACTGGGTGCTGGCCACCCCTGGGAGGCCAAGAATTCCTTCCACAACCAGCCACCCTGCCCCCAGCTGCCCTCTGAACCTGAAAGAGTTCCTTCTGGGAACAAGTACCCTGACCTCAGCTACTTTCTGAGCCGGCACAAACTACTTCAGGATGAGGTGCCCTTAGCCCAGACAACAATCTAGGCTGGCAGGAACTCCATCTTGGACTGGGTGCCCCATCATTTCCTCCCAACCCCCCAATCGCCCAACCCAGTGAGTTCCTTGGCTGGCAGAGGGTGCCAACCATACCAAGTGCCCTGCCTCCTACGATTTTCTCCTCTCTGGGTCGTTCCTCCAACCAACTTTTCTCCTTTCTTCCCCATGCCTTGCTTTGTTTGTTTGTTTGCGTATTTCTTTTTCCTGTGTTTTCTTCTGTTTCTCTTTTCTACTTTCCTTCCCTTCTTTCTCTTATATTTTTTATTAGATTTTTTTTTTCTTTACTAATTCTCATTCTCTTTTCTTTTTTCCCCTCCCTAGCTTTTCTTAAGGAGTCCTGGTGTGGCACTGTGGGTTAAGGTGCTGGACAGCAAAGTTGCTTTGAATTGCAAGGTTGGCAGTTCAAGCTCACCAGCTGCTCCTTGGAAACCCTATACAGGGTACCTATGAGTCGGTATTGACTCAACGACACTTAACAAAAACAATAGCTTTTCTTGCAGTCCTGGTGTGGCATTATAGAACAAGCACTGAACTGCTAACCACATAATTGGTGGTTCAAACCCACCAGAAGCTCCTCAGAAACCCTATACAGGTCACTATGTGCATCAGAACCCACTTGATGGTACTTAATAGCAACAACAGTTGTTTATTGTATTTTTCCTCTTCCCTGGTTTTTATTTTCGTCTCTTTTTCTTCTTCTTAGTAATTAAATTCTTTTATCTTGCTGTTGTTTATATCCTTCCCCCCCACCACACACACACACACTTTTTCTTTCTTAATTTCCTGTTGTTGTTTCTTTCTTTCTTTTTTTCTTTTTCTGCCCAAAGGAGAAAACAATTGCGCCCACACAGCCTTGCCACCAATACCTCCTGCAGCCCCACCTACCAGAAAAGGGCCCCTACATGATCCTATACCCCTGGATCATCAACAGACAGCAGCCAACAGCAGCCATACATGTCCTCAACTGTGCTATGTGAATGGTGAACAGAGAACTGTACATACACTGACAGTCTCTATTATGCCCACCAGGAGACAGGTGGTGAGTGCCTAAGAACATACTAACATACAATCATCAATTAAATATAAACACAACTCCACCTCAATGTCTTGGAGAAAACAGACAATTTCTGGTCACACCAAGAAACAAAACAGAGGACTGAAACATGTGACCAAAATGAAAAGCCAGAAGACCTTTCTGAGGAAGAAATCACATTGGAACTACGTGATAAGGAATTCAAAAGAATGAAATTTAGGTACCTTCAACAGATTGAGAGAAAGACTGAGAAAACTGCAGATGAAATCCCAGAAACACAGTTAAGACTTCAGGAGAATTCAGGAAAAGCCTACAAGAACAACTGATAAAGTGAATGAAAAATTAGAAACTATACAAAAATAGTAAAAAGGAATCCAGAAGACTAGTACTAAGATTTCAGAAATACATAAGACACTGAAAGGGCAAAGGAGTAGAACTGAATCAATGGAAGGCTGGAACACAAATCTTTCAATAATAATTTGCTAGAGGAACAATCAGAAATAATTTTTTTTTTAAATCTGAAGAAAGCTTAAGTATCATGTGTGACAACATCAACTGGACTAATTTACATGTGTTTGAAATATTCCAGAACAGGAAGACACCAAAAAAAAAGAAAAATAACACAGAGAAAATTGTCAAACAGTTGTTGGAAGACCATTTCCCTAACAAAAGATGAGAAGATATGTATTCAAGACGCTGAACAAATTCCCAACAGGATAGATTCCAAATGAAAATCACAAAACATATTGTAATCAAACTTTCCAAAACCAAAGATAAGGAAAGAATCCTGAGAGTAGGGTGAGAGAAATGAAAAGTTACCTACAAAGGGAGCTCCAAACAAGACTAAGCTCAGATTTCTCAGCAGACACCATGCAGGCAAGAAGGCAATGGGGTGACATATTCAAATCTCTAAAAGAAAAGAAAAAAAAAAGCCAACCATGACTCACATAGCCAGCAAAATTGTTCCTCAAATACAATGGTGAAATTTGGATATTTCCAGATAAACAGAAATCAAAGGAATTTGTAAAAACCAGACAAACTTTAAAAGAAATACTAAGGGGAGTTCTTCAGGTAGAGAACCAATAACAGTGACAACAACCTGAGATTAACATACATGACAACATCATCAGTCCAGATACAGAAGTATTCAAGTAAAACAAGTGACAGAACTAAAAATAGGGAACAAGAGATATCAATTTGTAACAGAAAATTACAAAGTACAAAGATGGAATAGTATAGTTACAGAACTCTCAAATAGAGAGGAAGGCACAGTTTCCAGATAGACTAGATTGCTTTAAACTTGGAAAGAAATTAATACACATGGTACTTGGGTGAAGGAAAGGCAATATACAATTGAATAGACAAGCAGGCTGAACAGGTGTGAGAGGAATCGTAGGCATATACATACAAATACATATAGAGAGAGAGATTCAGTAGAATATTTGTACATGGATATTTACTTTTTCTGCAAATGTATCCATGAATGTGGCGGAGCATACAGGGAACAAAGTTATGAAAACTTCTTAAACATAACCAAATACTTTGAGGGACTGAGTCACTGGGCTTGGAGGCCCAGGACCATAGTCTTCAGGGGACACCAAGGCCAACTGGCATAACATGAGCCACAGTGTTCTGCATCCTACTTTGGTGAGTAGCACCGGGGGTCTTGAAAGCTTAGGTGCCATTATTGGTCTTTCCCTGTCTGAAGGAAAGAAGAGTGATGGAAATAAAAGATACATGGAAACAATTAGTCCAATGGACTGCTGGACCCCATGAACATCAGTCTCCATGACCCTGAGAAAAACTAGACGGTGCCCAGCTACCATTCACAAATGCTCTGAAAGGGATCACATTAGATGGTCCTGGATACAGTGGGAGTAAATGTGAAACAAAACTCAAAATCATAAGAGAGACCAAGCTTACTGGTCAGAGAAATGGGGGAACCCCCAAATCTGTGGCCCTTACTCACCCTTTAGGTCTGGAACTGAACTCACTCCCATGGCTCAATAGTCACTAAACATAGACAGGTCTATCAGGGGAACAATAGTGTTAGTGAGGTACGCACACCTTAGAACAATCAACCAGTTGAGATCAAAAGGGTGACATTTATTCAAGGACAAAGTTCAGAAGGATTAAGAAAGAAGGAATGGGAATAGCAAACACAGGGAGGAAGTGGGCTAAATGACGCTACATTGAGGGGATTGTAATGAATCAGATGAAGCAAAGTGTGTATGAACTGCTGCGTGTACAACTGATGATCTGCTCTGTAAACCTTCACCTAATTCACAATACAAAGTTTAAAAATTTTAATATACAGTAAATATTCTTTAATTTTATTAAAACATATTTTACTAAAAGTATGCATCAACATATTGAAGGTTTATAATTTGTAACATATCCTATACATGTATAATTCACTTATATGAGAATTTCTTTTAGTAGATAATAATGTTTTGCACACATTCACACATTTTTATGTATTAAAATACTTGTTTATGACGATATGATCGTTTATTTAAGTTTTAACAGTATTTAAAATACTTCAAGGTTTTGCTTTTGTGATACTTACAGAATGTTTTATATTGTTTATTGGAAATTATATGTTTCTTATGTTTTCTAAGCAACAGCTACATTTAGAATTCTACTTTATGTCATAAGTGATTCTTTTTAGCACACACAAAAACATTTGTATTAGGGGGCTATTGAAGTAGCGTTTAGTGGAGTAGTTTATCATTCAACTGCTAAAGCAAGGTCAGCAGTTTGAATCCACCAGGAGCTCTGGTAGCGTAGTGGTTACGAATCGGGCTGTGAACTGCAAGGTCAGCAGTTCGAAACTACCAGCGGTTCCGCGGGAGAAAGATGAAGCATTCTGCCCCCGTAAAGATTTACAGCCTTAGAATCTTTGTGCAGGGTCTCTATGAGTCGGAACCGACTCCACGGCACTTAACAACAACACCACCAGGTGTTAGTAGGGGAAAGATGAGGCTTTCTGCTCCTGTAAAAAGATCTGCAGCCTCAGAAACCCTATACTCATAGGACCTTTATGAGTCAGAACAAACTTGGCAACACATCACCTCCTCCTGCACCAAAGCTGCTCTAGTGATGCTGTAGGATAAGCACTGGACTGCTAACAGCAAGGTTGGTGGTTCAAACTCACCAGTAGCTCCTTGGGAGAACGCAGACTCGCTGCTCCCTTAAAGATTTGCAGTTTCAGAAAATTTATATAGGGTTGTGATGAGTCAGCATTATTATTATTATTATTAAAAGACTTCTTGTCCCTTAAGCCTTATTTACAAATTTTTTGTCACTTGCTTTCTACTGGCCCTGTATTAGCTTGAGAGCAGAAAAAAATAAAGCTGGGACTAGCCACGTTCGTCCTTCTTTAGCACAGTCCCGATAGTATTCACCATTCAGCGATCATGCCAGCCGGTGCAAACAGCTCGTTGTTGTCTGAAATGAAGACTAATTGGAAACATGGTCCTGTTCCTTTTCCTGCAAGTTAACAATCCATTCATTTAACACTCTTCTGGTGCTCTTGAGCTCAGTGCTAGACAGACTTGTGTTTGCTGTGTGGCTGCAGCCTATCTGAGAAATGCTGACTTTCCATCCTGCTGTAGATTCTCTCTCTTGTGACATCTGATGGCCTGCCACCTCAGCATGGGAAAAGGCTAGCTTGTGAGGGATCATTATAATTCCCAAAGTAGAATTTGTAGGTATTAGGATCCCCACCCAACAGAGAAAAAAAGGTGCCAAGAGGTTAAGTAGCTTACCACGCCCACTGTCTGGTTCCAGATCTTTTCTTGTCACCCTACCGCACAATCATAATACTCTCTCATCTTTTAGAGCCAAGTATATGACTGGTTTTATAAACTTTCCACATACATAAGAAAAGATTGCCTAGTCTACTACACATTTGTGGGGTGTTTTTATATACTGTCTGAAGTCCTGGCTTGGAGCTGTAGGATCAGCACTGGACTGGTAATCACAGGTTGGCAGTTCAAACCCACCAGCCACTCTTTGGAAACCCTATACAAGGCCACTATGAGTTGGAATTGACTCGAAGGTACTTAATAACAAATGTATACAAGAAACTCACTGATTATATATTACTGTCTTTCATATTCTTGCCTTTTTGTTCCTTCACATTCTATCCGATTCTCAAAAAGGCAGGTTAAAATCTACCACTATGGTTGTTATTTCATCAAATTTGCTTTGTCATGATTTAAAAAAAAATTTTATGGCCATGTTTTTTTAGTGCTTAATAGCTGAATACTTACTGATGAAGATCAAAGAGCACAGCCTTCCGTATGGATTACATCTCAATGTAAAGAAAACAGAAATCCTCACCACTGGACCAATAAACAATATTCTTATTAAGGAGAAAAGATTGAAGTTGTCAAGGACTTCATTTTGTTTGGATCAACCATCACCACTCATGGAAGCAGCTGTCAAGAAATCAAATGATGTATTGCATTAGGCAAATCTGCTGCACGAGACCTTTTTAAAGCGTTGAAGAGCGAAAATGTCAGCTTGAAGACTTAAGTGCGCCTCACCCAAGCCATGGTATTTTCAGTAACCTCATATGCATGTGAACTGGACAGTGAATAAGGAAGACCGTAGAAGAATTGATACATTTAAGTTATGGTGTTGGAGGAGAATATTGAAAGTGCCATGGGCTGCCAAAAATACAAACAGATCTGTGTTGGAAAAAGTGTTGCCAGAGTTCTCCTTGGAGGCCAAGATGGCCAGACTTCATCTCTCATACTTTGGACATATTGTCAGAAGGGGCCAGTTTCTGGAGAAGTATATCATGTTTGGTAAGGTGGAGGGTCAGAGAAAAAGAGGAAGACTCCCAGCGAGATGGATCGGCAAAGTGGCAGCGTCAATGGGCTCAAGCGTGGCAACAGTTGTGAGGTTGGCCTAGGACCGGGCAGTGTTTCGTTCTGCTGTGCATAGGGTTGCTGTGAGTCAGCATAGACTCGGTGGCACCTAACAACAAAAACAGCTGAGTACATATTTTCATGTTTATATCTAGACTACAGGACTCCTGGTGGGGTGCTGTAGGATCAGCACTGGACTGGGAACCACAGGGTCAGCAGTTCAAACCCACCAGCTGCTCCTCAGAAACCCTGTGCAGCATCACTATGAGTCAGAACCAACTCAACAACACTTAACATAGGAGATTAGACTAGCTGTATACAAATAGTAACCAAATTATAGTGGCTGAAATAAGTTCAAGTGTATATTTCTCAAATGTAAAATATGTTAGAAGAAGAGAAGTTCAGAACAAGTATGCTGACACCATAGTCTTTTCAAATGCAAACAGAAGTGTCAGTCTCTATTGCCACCTGAAGTGTATGCATCTGTTCTTAGGCCTCATGATTACAAGATAGCCCCTGCAGCTCCAGCCATCACATCCATATTCCAGGCAGGAAGGAGGAAAAATAGGATGGCAAAAGGAGTTGCTTCTTCAGCAGACACTTCCTATTAATCCCTAATTCTAAGAGACTAGGAAAAGTGTTTAGTTTTATTTTAAATCCAGACACATTGCTGCTTCAAATTAAATTGAGGTTTAGTTAGTAAAGGTGGAAGGGAATGGATATTGCATGGACACCTAGTCGCCTGCTACAGCACCCTTAATCATTTCATCCTCTTGTTCCTATGCAGTGCTTTGGGTCTTAAATTTGATATTACTATTGTCACTGCTGCTTTTGGATTTGTTGGCATATTTCTGCCCAACCATTTATTTTCAAACTTTGTCACTTTGTGGTGAGTGGCTTTTATCCATCTAGCTGCACTGCAGAAAACAAGTCTGGCATTCTGCTTCTACAATGATTTCAGCTAAGAAAACCCTATAAAGTAGTTCTCTGTAACACCTGGGGTAGCGATGACTTGGAATTGATGTGTCAATGGGTTTGAGACTTTGGGTCTTATACATCCCTTAATGTTGGGTTCTAGCCCAATTTGAAAGTCTGTATTTTCTGAAAGGGAATTTTATCGCAATAAGATCTATGGTGGTACCAAATATGTTGATTTTTATCCTCTCCATTTTTAGTTGTTTTCTGTCTTATACTTTGTTGTTCCTTCTGTGTCTCTCCCCTTAGATTTGCTGGCTTGATCAGTTTTTGTTTAAGTTAAATTGAAATTTTTCTTACAAAGTGCTTACTAATCAAATGAATGAATAGATGTCTTTTTCTTTTCCTTGGCATATTGTTATTCAATGTAAGTGATGACATATTGAATAACGGTATGCCTGAGAAAGAAAGGTCATTTGTTTCTTCAATAGTGAAATCATAAATCAGGTCAATGACACCATGTAAAGATTGTTGTTGTTGTTGTTAAGTGTCGTCAAGTCAGTTCTGACTCATAGGCACCCTGTATAGAGTTTTCGAGGAGCAGCTGGTGAATTTGAACCACCAACTTTGTGGTTCAGATGGACTTTATGGTTGAGTGCTTACCCTACAGCGCCGTACCAGGATTCCAGGTAAGAGTTACGGCATCTCACGTTCCTCATTTCCTTCAATGGTAATGTCAGTAGCAGTGATTTCCTCATAACTGGAAACTAGTCCTGGGCTTTCTGAGCTCTTTCCGTCACCTGGTACTTCCCAGATTTATTTTCAGGATCTTTCTGATGAAGGGAAGTTGTTATCCTAGAATTCTGGGAGTCCACGTGGACGTGAATTATGATATCTGAAACCTTACACTTCTCCAAGTCTTTACTACATGCAAAACTCCTTGTGGATGATCAAGCAAATACTAATTTGAGTAATGCTCCCATGGTATTTTGTTGCTTGCTACCTCCAGGAATCCTGGTATGGTGCTGTAAGGATAAAGGACCACCAGGTCGGTCTGAACCACAAGGTTGGTGGTTCAAACTCACTAGCCACTCCTTGGAAACCCTATACAGGGTTGCTATGAAGCCACTCAATGGCACTTAACAACAACCCCCACTGCATCGCTTTAAAGGGGGTCTTAAAACCTTTTTCGATGGAAAGATTGAGTTCTGCAGGTTGTTATAGTTCTAGGAGGACATTGCATAGGAAATTTAGTTTTTGATTATTTGGTAAAAATAGTGATCACTTTTTCATATATTTTAAATATATTGCTTCTGAAAAGAGACTTTTCCCCTCATGCTGGATTACAAACTCTACCTCCCACTTCATACCACAACATTCCTCTTGTCCTCAAGATCCTAAAATTAACAAAGGGTACAAGTGTTACCTTTCCATGTAGAAATCTTGCTGTTCTTATCACGAGAAACACTATAAGAGAAGAAACCAAAGTTTTTATTAAAGCCATGTGATTTCTACTCTAGCCTCATTTTCTAATTTACCTCTCTCTCTCTTTGATTGCATAATAATTATTTTGGCCTCCTACTGGTCTAAATGGAGTCCTGGTATAGCACTGTAGGATAGATAAGTACTGGATTATTAATAACAAAGTTAGTGGTAAAACTCCACCAGCTGCTCCTCAGAAACCCCATACAGGATCACTACGAGATAGAACCAACTCATCGGCACTTAACAATGATAATTGGTTTGATTTGGATATAAACTCATATACACTTTGATAACCTAAGAATAGTATGAGGGGACTTCAAACAGTTTGTGGAAAGTTTTCATTATCTTTTAAATATATTTTCCACCAACTTTTTGAAGCCCCTCCTAATTCTATGAAGCAAACTGTTACTACTCTGCAAAACTTGTTAATATATACAAACTGATTAAATAAACAAGTAAGTATCCATGTCCCAGAAGCTCTTTATCTTGAAACATCTGTGTTGTAATATTTGTCCCTAGTTCTCTCTCTTATTAGTCATAAGAACGGAGTGACTCCTCCCAACCTCCACCATCTGTTGTATATTGCTGGAGCAAAGAAACCAAAGAGTCAGCTCTGCTGGTGGAAGTGACTCTCTTCTAGTCACCGTTATTTTCCTGCAACTTTGCAGGCAAAGGAGGCAGACCGTACTTCTATGTCGTTTTGTTGTTAGTTGCCATTGAGTAGGTTCTGACTCTTAGCAGCCCTGTGTTGTTGTTGCTAAGTACCATGGAGTTGGTTCCGACTCATAGTGACCCTGCACAGGGTTTCCGAGGCTATAAATCTTTATGGGAGCAGAGCACCTCATCTTTCTCCTGCGGAACCGCTGGTGGTTCTGAACTGCTGACTTTGAGCTTGGCAGCCTGACTTGTAGCCACTACGCTAAGCAAAACACTGCCCGTTCCTGTCCCATTCTCATAACAGCTGTCATGTTGGAGACTATTGCTGCACCCATTGTGTCATCCCGTCTTCTCTGTTTCCCTGACCCATCGCTGATGATGTCCACTTTACCAAGCATGATATTCTTCACCAGGGACTGGTACCTCCTGACAACATCCGAAGTGTGAGAGATGAAATCTTACCCTTCTCACCTGTAAGGACCATTATGGCTTTACTTCTTTCAAGACAGATATGTTCATTCTTTGGACAGTCCATTCAGCATTCTACATCAACACTGTAATTCAAAGGCATCAGTTTGTTGTTGTTGTTGTTGTTTATGTTGGTCTTCCTTATTTGTTGTCCAACTTTCATATGCATGTGATGCAAATGAAAATACCATGGTTTGGGTCAGGCATACATTAGTCCTGAAAGTGACATCTTTGTTTTTAAGACTTTAAAGAGATCTTTTGCAGAAAATTTGCCCAATACATCACTTCATTTTTTGGCTGATGGTTCCATTGGCATCAATCAGTAGTGTCACAAGGAAAGAACAATGAATACATAGGTGGTGGTGGTGGTTGGATGCCGCGGAGTTGGTTCTGGATAGCAATCCTGCATAGAGTTTCTAAGGCTATAAGTCTTTACAGGAGCAAAAAGTTTCATCTTTCTCCCACGGAGTGGCTAGTAGCTTTGAACTGCTGACCTTACAGTTAGCATCCCGACTTGTAACCAGAACTCCAATAAAGACATTAATACACTTTCAATCTACGACTTCCTCCTATTATTTGATAGTTTTTACTGACTATGACCTTATTAGTAGTCCCAGTAAGCCAAAGGAATCCCAAGTCTATTGCCATCTAGTTGATTCTGACTCAGAGCAATCCTATATAGGGTTTCTAAGTCTGTAAATCTTTACAGAGGCAGACAGACTCATCCTCTTCATTCGGAGTGGCTGGTGGGGTTGAACTCTCAACCTTGCAGGTAGTAGCCCGATGCCTAACCCACAGTATCACCAGAACTTCTATTAGCCCCAAGATGAGTGAAAAATATTTAAGAGTGAGAAAAAAAAAAAAAAAGTCTAATGAAATGACTAGAAGTCCCGTTGGTGTAGTGAGTTACATGTTGGGGTGCTAACCATAAGGTCAGCAGTTCGAACCCACCAGCTACTCTGTAAGAGAAAGATAAGGCTTTCTGTTCCTTAAAGATTTAGTCTCAGAAACCAGGAACTGATTTGACAGTAGACAGCTACAATGAATCTAAAATTAAAATAGAAAAAATGCACATGAAACATTTTATTATCAGAATTAAATAGTAAAATGTATAATGTTCATGTCGTTTTGCTGGCTATTAATGTCCCTTAAGAATGAGGCTTCTGGAGAACAAACAAGATGGCAGATGGCATGGAAGTGCACTGAGGAGCTCCATCACCAACAACACAGAATACCAGACCAAGCAGGCTCAGGGGATGATGCCAGAATTCTGAACCACATATAAAGGAACATGCAACAAGGTTGTATTCCTTCACCATACTTATTCAAACTGTACGCTGAGCAAATAATCCAAGAAGCTGGGTTATAGGAAGAAAAACATGGCATCGGGATTGGAGGAAGATACATTACCAACCTGCGATATGCAGATGATACAACCTTCCTTGCTGAAAGTGAAGAGGACTTAAAACATTTACTGATGACGATCAAAGAACACAGCTGTCAGTATGGATTACATCTCAATGTCAAGAAAACAAAAATACTCACCACTGGACCAATAAACAACATTTTTATTAATGGAGAAAAGGTTGAAGTTGTCAAGGACTTCATCCTTCTTGGATAAACTATCAAAAATCACAGAAGCAGTAGTCAAGAAATCAAACGATGTATTGCGTTAGATGAATCTGCTGCGCAAGACCTTTTTAAAATGTTGAAGAGCAAAGATGTCAGCTTGAGGACTAAGGTATGCCTGACCCAAGCCATGGTATCTTCAATAACCTCATATGCATGTGAA
>NW_006408559.1:3912924-3994431 GCF_000296735.1 Chrysochloris asiatica
ACCAGACAGGGAACCCAATTATGAAAACTTCTAAGCCACAATGAAACACCTTGAGGGAATGAGTCACTGGGCCTGGGGGCCCAGGACTGTAGTCTCAGAAATGCCAAGGTCAACGAACACAGCATATTTCACACAGACAATCTCCTTCATTGTCTTCAAAGCTTCTGAGTGGCCATCTAAGGTGCAGCTACTCATCCCATGCCAACCAGAATAAAGACGAGTGAAGAAAATCAAAGATCCAAAGAAAAGATTAGCCCAAAGAACTAACGGACCTCATGAACCCCATCCTCTATGACCCTGAGTCCAAAAATAGTAGATGGTGCCCAGCTACCACTGCTGACCACTTTGAAAGGGATCACAATAGTAGGTCCTGGATAGAGTGGTAGGAAAAGCAATAGGTCTGAAAGGTGATCAATAGCATCAGGGAGGTATGTACTCCTTAGAACCACCACCGTATGAAAACAAATGGGCAGCACCTGTCTAGGGATAAAGCTCAGAAGGCAGGAAGGGATAGAACAGAAGGACAATGGAAACAAACCCAGGGAGGAAGTGGGAAGAGCGCTGTAACATTGTGGGGACTGCAATCAGTGTCCCCAAACAATATGTATATGAATGGTTGAATGGAAAACCAATTTCCTCTGTACACGTTCACCCAAATCACAATTGTTTGTTATTGTTAAGTGACATGAGTTGGTTCTGACTCATACAGACCCTGTATAGGATTTCCAAGGAGCGGCTGCTGAGCTTGAACTGCTGACCTGGTGGTTAGCAGTCCAGTGCTTATCCTCCAAGGCCACAACAGGCCTCCAATAAAAAGCTAAAAATAAATAAAATAAGTAAGGCCTCATAAGATTGACTATACTATGTCATTTCGTTTATTAAAGCTGAACTAAGAGTATATGAGGAAGTTGTAGTTGTTTAACTGTTCTTCCTACTTTTGTGTATGTTTGGAATTTTCTGTAATGAAAGGTTTTAAAAAGAAAATAAATAAGGTTTTATAAAACTGGTGTGGATTGGTTATTTCTGAAATTGGGATTCTAATAGGACTTGGTACATGTCTGTCCCTCACACACACACACACACACAAAAAAAAAAACCAGTAAAAATGTGGTTATCAACAGAGGTAAAACTGATCTGGAATTCAGTAGATTGACAAATGTTTGAAACCTAAATACAAAGTCTGTAGTTGACAGCCTGTGGTTGAACTTGGGCAAGGAAAAAAAAAAAAAATCATCTCATAGCCTTTATGAATTGTTTTTGTTAGGTGCAGTCAAGTCGGTTCCAACTTCTGTCCACAACAGAACAAAACACGGCCTGCTTCTTTCTGCACCATCTTCTTATATGAAAATAGATTGTCAGTAAGCTAAGACAGTACTTAAACAGAACCAGGACTCCTGGTGTGGCACTGTCGGATCAGCACTAGCCCGCCAACCACAAGGTTGACAGTTCAAACCCACCAGCTACTCCTTGGAAACCCTATACAGGGTCACTATGAGTTAGAACCAACTGGACGATACTTCACAACAACATTAAACCAAGTCATCAGGTCTGCAGTTGTTTTTACTTGCTTGTTATTTGGAGCTAGAGCACTACATGGATAATTCTAATTTTTATAGAAATTATCCCTAAAGCATATAATTTATTTCCACTCTTACTGTCTCCATGTTTTTCCCTCCAATTAATTGAGACTAAGCTATATCATCACAAAGCATTCTGCACCATGACCATGTCTGAAAGGAAGACATCCTAATGTATGAGAGAGAGAATTCTGTTACTACAGAAATCTTCTTTGCTAAGAATAGCTAGAGAATAAAAGCTATAAATAAATGAAGAATCATTCTAAAAGTCTGTTTTCTAGTGTCACCTCTTTGTAAAATGTTTGATATAAGCGACCACATCAACTTTGGTTTTCATCTCTGCTGGCCTTGGCTCAGTAGGATGACTTGCCACCCGCGCCTATCAGCTATGCACTAAAGAAAGAAAGAAGTATAACTCTTGTCCACGGCACAATTTGTGTGGGTGGATGGAGAACAAAAAAAGCTCAGCAAATCTAGCTACGTGTGCCGTCGAGTCGACAACTCATAGCGCCCCACTAGAGGGTTTCCAAGAATGGCTGGTGGGTTTGAACTGCCGACCTATGGTTACCAGTCCAGTGCTGATCCTACAGCTCCACACCAGGGCAAATCTTGCTGTTTAGTACCTTCAAGTTGGTTCTGACCCATGGTGACCCTTTATAGGGTTTCCAAGGAGCTGCTGGCAAGCTTGAGCTGCCAACCTTGCGGTTCAAACTGACTTTGCAGTTCAGTGCATTAATCCACAGTGCCACAGCAGGACTCCCCATTGGGGTTGAAATGTGTTGATCCCTAGTCCTGAGTCATAAATGTGGTTGTGACATATTTTGTGGCTTTTGTGATTGGTTTGCTCTGATAGCAATCTACTTTTCCAGTAATTTATGCGATGAAATGGACTGGGGAACATTTCCCCCAGGATCAGGAAGATACGGAGTGATTTGACTACTCAAACAAAATTAAATCCTGAGAAATAATCCCCCAGTCCCACCCCCGCACCAATGGGCTCTAATGTAGTATCAATTGTGAATATGCCACAGGACTGGACAGTGTTTCATTCTGTTGTACATAGAGTCGCTGTAAGTCGGAACCAACTCGATGAAACTTAACAATTACAATACCTCCTGTATCCAGGAATTCAATGTAGGGAAGAAAGGGGAAGACAATATCTCATCATTAAAAATCAATCATATATTTACTAAATACCTCTTCTGTTGATTTCTTAACATTTCAATAGCTAGCATATTTGGTTTACAAAACACTTGCACATACATTATTGTATCTAATCCTTGCTGGTGAAGTAAGGCAGTACAATCAAAAGATGAGGAAATTGTATCACAGAATCTTTATGTTTACTGAAGGACTTGCACCCTAATGACTGGACAGGGGCAGTGGGGGGGGGGGAGCATCCTGAGATGCCTCAGATCTACAGACATTTCCTTCTGCACCTATCCCCCCTAGACTACCTGGTGTTGGGCTCCTCCAGTCTGTGTTTGGTTCTAATAGAAGAGTCAAAAGAAATGAAGACTCCCTTAGGAAGTTTATGATCTAGATGGAAAATGAAAATGTTGCATAATAAAATAATTTCAGAACTACTCAGTATTAAATCCTATGAAACAGACTACAAATGCAGTAAAAGTTGGAATCTTTTCATTGGAAAATTTAAAAAATAAAAATAAAAACCCAGACAGTTGCTGTTGAGTCTATTCCAACCCATGGTAACCCTAGTGTGTTATGGCAGGGTTGTACATGGCTGTGAACTTTAGAAATAGATCACCAAATCTTTCTTCCAAGGCATCTCTGGGTGGACTTGAATTGTTAACTTTTTAGTTTGTAGGCAAGCACTCAAGCCATTTACACCACTCAGGGATTCCATTGGCAAGTGTTGTTGTTAAGTGCCATTGAGTCAGTTCCAACTCATAGTGACCCTTTATAGGATTTCCAAGGAGTGGCTGGTGGGTTTGAGCCTCCAACCTTGAGGTTCAAACTGACCTTGCTGGTCCAATGCTTTAGCCTGCAGTGCCGTACCAGGACTCCATTGGAAAATAAGGTGCTGTAATTGGAGTCCTGGTATGGCGCTGTGGGTTAATGTGCCAGACTGCAAAGCCATTTGAACTGCAAGGTCGGTGGTTCAAGCTCACCAGCTGCTCCTTGGGAACCCTATTCAGGGTCGCTATGGGTCGTAATCAACTCAATGGCACTGAACAACAACAAATTCTACCTAATACCCTGGAAAATGTGTTGGTAGATAGGACTGGTCAGCTGGATGTTTCCAAAGCTTTCTAGCCAGGCTATGAGGGATTCATTGGGAAGGTCCCAGAATTCGTTCTTGACTTGGTGGAAAGCCGACGAGAGCAATCTACAGTGCTTCTCAAAAACTTGGATCTTATTGGTCTGGGTTGGACATTAAAGTGTCAGACTAAAGACCAGAAGCTTACAGGAGCTGGTCCTGACCCTGGCCCTTGTTTGTTGGGTCTTCACAGCAGTCAGTGGAGGCCAGGAACGAAATAACCTCTGACCTTCTTCCTATGTACCTGATAGAAAGAGGAAGAGGCCTGATACCAGGAGAGTGGGTCCATTTATTGTATCCTTGGAGGGACTGTGGCCTCCAGGGTCTGCAGTGACTCTGTGATTCTGTTGATTTTCTAACCTCTCCAAACGCACACTGATTCCAGAAGCAAATTCTATTGGAAATGTTATCTGTCCTGTCTTCTTTCAGCAGAACAAGCCTGTTGTCAGAAGCAGCGGCAGACCAGTCACTGCCTGTCCCTGTCTCTGTCTGCCCCATTGAGTGACTTATTGCCTGGGAGGCCCCATGGGGATTTCCAAAGCCCTTAGTAAGACTGGCTGCAAGGTTGTTTTTGTTTTTTTTTTACAAAAAAGCATGCTTCTGGCCAAGTTCACCAGCAGTATGGACATTCCTGTGCTATCTGCTTCCAGATGCTAACTTCCTAACTTGACCACTGAGCTAGGCCAGCCAGGATGTACCTACAGTCTAATCCTGCTTGCCATCTGGGAAGAATTAAAACAGCAGCTACATACTAGCAGAACTATACTGGAGTCACTCAAGTATCAATACCTGTCACCCAAGAGGAAGAAGGTGTTGTTGTTAAGTGCCGTCAAGTCTATTCAGACTCATAGAAATCCTGACTAGGATTTTTAAGAAACCGTTAGAAGGTTTGAACTGTTGATCTTGTGGCTAGCAGTCCAGTGCTTATCCTACAGCACCACACCAGGACTCCAAAAGGGAGACAGTAGAGGAAGAAATAAATTTGGAGTTCAGAAGGCTATGGTAGTATCTGTGAGAAAATAGAGGACTACACTTTGGAGCCATTTCCAATAGTAGCAGCATTGCTTACTTATATTGAGGACCTGAGTGGAAATTTGAATACAGTTCTATCTGACTGCTCAACCCAAGTGCATAACTACTAAGAGTGGACCACACAGGTCCTCAAGGACACACCTTTTGAATTACTTTTCCAGGATGGCAATGGATTCATACTGAGTCATCCAAACATTCATTTCTTACAGTGGTTAAGAACATGGGTTCTGGAATCAGACTGATGTCCCAAGTTCAAATTCCAGCTCTCTCACACTTCAAATGTCTCTGTGCCTTAGATTCCCCGTGTGTGAAATGGAGATAAAGCCTGTTACTGCATAAAGTTGTTCTAAGGATTAAATGAGTTTAGAACGCTGCCTAGCATGTATGTACTCCATCAGGAGAGATGAGAAATTTCTAGAAGGATATCATGCTTGGTAAAGTAGAGGGTCAGTAAAAATAGGACACCATCAATGAGATGGATTGATAATTGATACAGTGTATGAAACAATTGTTGACAATGGTGCAGGACTGGCCAGGGTTTCATTCTGGGGTACATGGGGTCACTATGAATTGGAATTGACTTGACAGCACCTATGAACATTTTCATTCATTCATCCAATATTAATCTAGAAATTTAAACTATTCCATGTTATACCTAAGGAGTTCTGGTAGCGTAGTGGTTACGAATCAGGCTGCTGACCTCAGGGTCAGCAGTTTGAAACTACTAGCTGTTCCACGGGTTAAAGATGAGGCTTTCTGCTCCAGTAAAGATTTACTGTCTTAGAAACCCTGTACAGGGTCGCTATGACTCGGAACCAACTCCACGGCACATAACAAACAACAAATGTTGTACCTGCTCCTGCTCACACATAAGGTGTTATTCTAGTCAGACCCTTCTTGTTTTCTGATTGAGAACAATGTTAGGTATTAAAAAGCAAGAAGACAAATAAGATAGAATGCATGCCCTCAGTGGGCTTATAGTCAACTATATATATATGTTTTATTTCTCTCTTTTTTTTTTTAATCAAGCACAACAGTTGGGGAGTATTCAAATGTTTCCATGAATAATTGAACTGAGGAGACAGACCAGTAGACTAATTTCAGTGAAGTAACTCTATGTAACAGTGGCTGCCATGTTTTTATTGTTGTCAGTTACCATCCAGTTAATTCTAACTCAAGGTAACCCCATGTGTATAGAGTATAACTTTCAGAGGCCTGTCTTCCAAGGTGCCTCCTCTGGGTTCGAACCACCAATCCTTTGGCTAGTAGTTGAGCTCGTTAACTATCTGTACCATCCAGCAATTCCATACACATTAGCTAGTTTAGTTATGAATTTAAGAGAATAAATGCTGAGACTGAGTGTGCAGACCGGAAGGTGACAGTGGACATGGAGATCACTCAGGGAAGTCTTCCAAGAGGCAGGATCATTGAGCTTGGTTTTGATTAGCGAGTAGGCGTTAGCCAGTGAGGGAAGAGGGCTAAGTGTGTTCCAGGCAGAAGGAACATTGTGTGCAGAGTCAGAGAGGCGTGAAATAGCACAATACATTCAGGGAACTCCAAGCAGTCAAGTCCAACCGGAGCCCCATGCTCACTGTGACATGCAGCTGCATTTGTTCAATGATTGAGATTGGAGGCTGTGAAATGAAACAAAATAAAGGAGACATTGCTTATGTCAACTTGGCCTTCAACATGAACTAAATAAGCAGATACAAACTAAGCAGTCCCGGGGGATTGTAAGTTGTTCCATGCAGCACTTGCCTCTGCACAAATCTCTAATAAGATGCTGTTCTGTAGTCATACCCTTCTTGTCTTCTGATGGTTGTTAAGTGTCATCGAGTTGGTTCCGACTCATAGCGACCCTGTATAGGGTTTCCGAGGAGTGACTGGTGAGTTCGAACCACTGATCTTGTGGTGAGCAGTCCAGTGCTTATCCTACAGCACCACACTAGGACTCCATGTCTTCAGATAGAGAGAGGAAAGTTATTTTTTAAAAATAAAAGTAATTCAGATAAATTACAGTAAAGTTGATGGAATTACTGTATAGGATAGCTGTTCTTGCTTACCAACTTCTGTTGGGTACAATTGCCCCATAGGGTTTCCAAAGCTGCAATCTTTATGAAAACAGTCTGTCATATCTGTATCCCAAGAAGCTATGGGTTTGACCTTTCAGTTCACAGCCAAGTGAGTTAACCCCTGAGCTACCGGGGTTCCTTTTCTTATTTAGTAGCATATTTTACTTTGCATCAGGGGGTTGGCAAACTATGACCCAAGGGTGAGACCCAGCCCACCACCTGTTTTTGAAGTTAAGTTTTATTGTAACACAACCATGTTAACCGAGTTCCATGTTGTCTGCTGCCGCGTTAGCGCTATACTAGAAGAGATGAGCAGTTAGGACAGAGACAGTATAACCTACAAAGCTTAAAATACTTAATAGGTGGCCCGTCCCAGAAAAAGCTTGCCAACCTCTGCTCAAGACTCATTTCTCCTAACTTGATGGTCAATAAAAATGACCTATTTAAAACAAAGAATTGAATTGGTTTATAACCAACCTGGCAAAAAATGTTGCTGTTTGGTGCTATGGAGTGGCTTCCAACTCATAGTGACGCATGTGGCTGAATAGAACTGCCACATAGGGTTTCCTAGGCTGCATCTTTCTGGAGCAGAGTACTGAGTCTATTTCCCATGGAGCCACTGGCTGGGTTCAAACTGCCAGCCTTTTGGTTATCAATCACAAACTGAACCATTGTGCCAACAATTGATAATTAAATTATTTAAGTTCACTATCAAGGAGAGAAAAGGTTTTCAAATACTACAGCCATTAAAATGTGTGGGCAGTATGAATAAACAAATGAATAGAGTTTCTGTGATTTGCCTTCAGAATTGACTCTGAGCTTCCAAGCAGCCAGACTGGGTCAGGGGAGAGAGGGAGATTGGTTACTTGAATTCATTGGTTACTATTACTTCATAACAACTTGTTGTGCCATCAAATCGGTTCTGACTCATAGAGACCCTCTATAGGGTTTCCAAGGAGCAGCTAGTAGGTTTGAAGTGCTAATCTTGAGGTTAGCAGTCCAGTGCTTATTGTACAGCTCCACACCAGGACTTCAAAACTTAGTGGCTTAGAAGATCTACCATTTATTCTTTTTCATGAGTCTATGAGTTGAGTGAATAGATCTACTGATGCGGTTGGACCCAGTTCATCTTGTCCGGGCTTGCTCATGAACGTGTGGTCAGCTGGAGCATTATCTTGAGGCAGGTTGGTCTAGACAGCCTAGCAGGAACAGCTCATCTCGGCTCCACACACTCTCTCATCCTCCAGCAGGTCAGCTTGGGCTTGTTCACATAGCGGTGGCAGGGTTCCAAGAAGGAGACCGGAAACACACACACCTCTTGAGGTTTAGGCTTGGGACTGGTACACTGTTACTTCTGTGCATTCTAGTGGCCAAAGCAAGTCAAAAGGGCAGCCCAGACTCTAGGGGTGGGGAACTAGATCCCATACTGCAAGGTGCAGGGGGGATACAGGAGGGAGAGGCCTGGGGCCATGCTTGAAAAAGTCAACAGCCACCTCAAGTAGCATCTATTCTAACCACAAATTTGGAAAAGAAAAAAAAATCTTCTCTGTCGTCTACAGTGGAAAGAAACAGTCATGATACATGTCTACTCAGCCCCACCCACAGATATGAATCATCAGAGAACTGAACTAAGAGGACCCGGATCCTTGAGCTAATGACAGATGCAGACGTCCATATCATAGAGACCCCAACCTATATTAAAGTGCCACCTGCACAAATTTCACAGGGCCTCATAATCAGTATTAGTAAGTAAAGGGGAGCCAATGCCTCAACAAAACATTAGCTTTTAACACTGAAGCCTAAACAGTCTGACAGTTTCTTTGTTGACCGCTCCTCCTCCCTTCCACTTCCTTTTTTTTTTAAATCATTGGCATCAAGTCAAACCTGACCTCATGGTGATCCCGTATGTGTCAAAGTAGAACTTCACTCCACAAAGTCTTCTCTGGCTGGGTTTTTGGACATAGATCACTAAGCCTTTCTTCTGAAGTACCTCAGACTGGACTTGAACCTTGAACCTTTTGGTTGGCAGCCTAGCATGTTAACCATTTGTACTCCCCAGGGACTCCCTTCCATTAGTAGTTGGCACTAAAATTGATCACTGTATTCAAAGATGACCTTGCTATCCATAGATATGGATGTAATCAGAAAGACAGATATGGGATATTGTTTGTAAATTCATAATGTTTTGTTTTTTTGCTGTTGGATAAGCACTGGACTGCTATCTGCAGGTTGGCGGTTCAAACCCACCAGCCACTCCTTGGAAATCTTAGACAGGGTTGCTATGAGTTGGAACCGACTGACTCAATGGCACTTAACAACAGCACTGCTGGAATAAATTCATTATTACCAAACTTGCCTCAATAAAGAAATTGAACATAAGTAGCAACAGTGATGTCATAAACCTTCCTTAACTTGCTCTTCTCCTTATACCATGGATTGTCAGTAAGAAGGGAGCAAACCTAGGTAACCCTTGCTCCTTAGAAGAGAGCCCTGATGGTGCAGTGAGTGAAGCATTGGATTACTAAACACAAGGTCAGGGGTTCAAACCCACCAGAAGAAAGAGGAGGCTGTCTGTCCCTGTAAGGATATAGTTCACATCTGTCCTGTGGGGTCACTGTGAGTCAGAGTCACTCGATGGTAGTGGGTTTTGGACTTCTTAGAGTAATTGTATATTCCCACAAATATCTTCTAAAGACAACTAAAAAAACATGTCTTCCAAATAAAACCATGGAACCTGGGTGTGAGGAGAAGTTTCTCTGGCTTTGCTGGGCACGACACCTCTACACTCTGCCTTCCACGGAGCTGCCACCATCAGATTTGTGTTGTAGCAGCTGTAGTGGGTGGGAAGTAACACAAAAGAAGTCAGGGAACTATTAGCCGCCTGTCGACTCAGACATCAGGACCAGCTGTGCATGGAAATCTTTCAACTTAGAGACAATGAGAAGAAACTAAACTGATGACAGAATTGAAGAGGTGGAAACAAACCCTTCAGGACGCTTTCAGATGATGAGTTTATTGGAAGGGGAGGAGGGGAGGGAAAGAGTGGTAGGGCTGTAAGAACAAATGAAACTTCCAGAATGTGGATGCAGAAAATCAGTCTCAAGTTTAATACTGGACAAGTCACTCAGAGGTTGAATGATTTCTATCTACTCAACTAATGTTGGTTCCTGTTCTCTCGCTACATCTCCCACTCAACTTAAGGATTTCCTTTAAAAAAAAAAAGAAAGAAACAAGACAAAAAAGCTGCCCATTAACTGCCATTGGAAAGATGTCAAATAGAATCAGCTGCTGATGGTTAGTAATAATCAACAAAATCCACATTCAGGTTGATAGAGGGGTATGTCACCTCTACGCCCCTCCCTTCCTCACAGCTTGGAGGCAACACAAGAACATTCCTTCCTCCCTGAAGAGGAGTATGTGTTGTCTCAGACCTACCTTGGCATTCCTTGATGTCTTAGAGAAGCAGATGACCCCGGCTGAGCAAGACAGTCAGCAGAACCGCGGTGGTTGATGCTGCAATTGGAAATTTCCATTCTTTGCTTGCAGCTCTGGGAAAAAAAAAAAAACACAACACTAAAGAGCCCAGTAGCTGGGAAATTTCCACGATGGAAAATTTTAACATATTCTTTTGCTCTAAACTATGCAGGTTTACAGAGACTTTTTTTTTCTTTTGGTAATTTCCTTCTTTCATAATAATTTATGAACATGGTAACACTCTGTAGGGATAAGGGGGCAAAGTGACTTGCAGGGGAGTGGGAGGCTGAGCTGTAGATACATTTGACCACTTGAGAAGCAGATCTCTACACTGAACCATAGGTTGGGAACTCATCCAAAATAGTTTGCCCTGGAGCACAGCAGAGACGTCAGGGTAAAGACAGGAAGTGGCCAAGTGGATGGATACAGCTTTGGAACAGGACAAGATGAATTGTGTGGCTGAAAAAAGCAACCTCAGGCAGATCCTTTAGACCACTGCTTCTAAAACCTAAGTGTGTTCAGAGTCATCACCCAGGAATGAATTGTATTCGAATGCAGACTAATTCCTTAGGTCTAGGTAGAGCCTGAGATTCTGTTTCTAAGAGGCTCCTGGATGAGGCCAAAGCTGATCTTAAGAGGACCACACTGAGGCCGTAGACCGTAGGTACCCTGAGCAGCAAAACATGGTCTTAGGGCAGCAGTTCCCTCGGAGGTTTTCTCAAGTTACAGAGGGAAAATAAGACAGAACTGGTTGTCTTCTCCTGGGAGCACTGCTTTAAGCAAGTCTGGGTTAAACCACTCTTTTGAGAAATGGGGTGCAGGCTGAAACCAGAGGCTCCTACCTCCAGCAGATTTAAGTTATTGGCTTCTAGAAACCTTCCCAGAGAAGTTGGTGACGATTCTGAAAACGAACCCCACTCCTGAGGGACCCTCCAGCATGGTGGCTTATTGTTAAAGGCCGTCAAGTTGGTCAGATCCGACTGACTCATAGCGACCCTGCATAGGATTTCCAAGGAGCGACTGGTGGGTTAGAACTGTTGATCCTAACAGTTCAAACTGACCTTGAGGTCCAGTGCTTATCCTACAGTGCCACACATGTAGGGTGAAAAACCAATGAATGAATCCCAAATATTGAGGGGAGGCTGTTAACCAAAATGGTATCAAAAGGAGGGAAAAGGACCCAGAGAAAAAATTATAGTCATGCTAGCCAGAAAACTTAGGCTTTAATTTTTTTGAAAAAGAAAAATTACATGAATTTTCTATTTCCTTAACAGTTAGCTCACCTTTGTGTTATATATTTTACTCAAAACAAAAAGGTGGTGGTGATGGTAGTGGGCCGTGGAGTCGGTTCCGACTCAGAGTGACCCTGTGTAAGGGTTTCCGAGACTATAAATCTTTACAGGAGCAGAAAGCCTCATCTTTCTCCCACAGAATGGCTGGTAGTTTCGAACTGCTGACCTTGAGATTAGCAACCTGATTGGTAACCACTATGCTACCAGAACTCCTTTCAAAACAAAAAGAACAGATATTAAAAATGGTGACTTGTCTATTCTGTGGTGTTGCCTCCAACTGATAGTAGATTGCTGTCTTTGTCTTCAAAGTAACATTTGTTCCCTTGGTTTGGTCTTTAGTTGTGTTTAGAATGGGTTCTGTTGTGCAGAGGGTCACTATGAGTCAGAGCCAACTCAAAGGCACTTAACAACAACATTAATGCTGACTTTTCAAATAAAGTACACGGAGGAACATATGGAAGGAGAAGGGAAGGAAATCAGTCAGGGAAATGTAGTGTTGAAATCAGAGTATAACAAGCAGGAAATGAATAGATTATATAATGGTGGTGGTGGTGATGTGCCATGGAGTCGGTTCCCACTCATAGGGACCCCACATAGGGTTTCCGAGGCTGTAAATCTTTACGGGAGCAGAAGCTCAATCTTTCTCCCACGGGACAGCTGATAGTTTCGAACTGTTGGCCTTGAGGTTCACAGCCCGACTCCTAACCACTACAGTACCAGAGCTCCTTAGATTATATAATTGTTGTTATTGTGAAGTGCCGTCAAGTTGGTTCTGACCCATAGCGACCCTATGTATAGGGTTTCCGAGGAGTAGATGGTGAGCTTAAACTGCCAAACTTGCAGTCTGGCGCATTAACCCACAGTGCCACACCTATATATTGTTGTTGTTGTTAAGTGCCGTCAAGTCAGTTCCGACCCATAGCGACCCTGTACAGGGTTTCCGAGGATGTAAATCTTTACGGGAGTAGAAAGCCTCTTCTTTCTCCCGCGGAGCGGCTGGTAGTTTCGAACCGCTGACCTTAAGGTTTGCAGGTAGATTATATATAATAGGAAGTATTAAAAATACATATTATTGTTAAGTGCCATTGAGTCAGTTCTGACTCATAGCAACCCTGTATAGTGTTTCTGAGGACAGACTGATGAGTTTGAACTGCTGACCTTGCGGTTCAAACTGACCTTGCAGTCCAGTGCTTATCCTATAGTGCCATACTAGGGTAGATTAGAAGTAAGTACTGGTAGCGTAATGGTTACAAATCCAGCTGCTACCCTCAGGGTCAGCAGTTCGAAACTACCAGCTGTCCCGTGGGAGAAAGATGAGGCTTTCTGTTCCCGTAAAGATTTACAGCTTTGGAAACCCTGTACAGAGTCAGTATGAGTCGGAACCGACTCCACGGCACATAACAACAACAACCCTAACATCTATACAGTGTTTACAAATTTAATGACTTACTAGATTCTTAGGGATTTGGGCTTCTGGAGATTGGTTGCAGTCTTTCCTTTCAAAATCTTCACTCTAGTCAAGGTATGAGTCAGCACTGAAATAGATCTACTGATTATTTAAGTAAAAGAGAACAGTTTGGTTCTTTTCTGACTATAGGTCTGTCTTAGTCTTCTAGTGTTCCTTTTATAGAAACACAACAAGGGAGTGACTTTAAAGAACAGGCCAATATTTTCTCAACGTTCGGGAGGCTAAAAATCTATATCAGAGTCTCGACCTTGTCGATTCTTTCCTTATTGACAGCCCTGAACATTCCTTGGTTCCTTGGTAATCCTCATATATCATTTGTCTTTTTATAACTCAGAAGTGATTAAATTTAGAACACACCCTACTTGGTTAAGATCTAATTAATCTAACAAGAGTATTTCTCAACAGCATTTGAGTTATGGTGTTGGAGAAGAATATTATAAGTACCATGGACTGCCAGAAGAACAAATAAATCTGTTTTGGAAGAAGTACAGCCAGAATGCTCCTTAGAAGTCACCATGGCGAAACTTTGTCTCTCATACTTTGGACATGTTATCAGGAGGGACCAGTCCCTGGAGAAGGACATTTATGTAGAGGGTCAGCAAAAAAAAGAGGAAACCCCCCAGTAAGATGCATTGGCACAGTGACAGCAGCAGTGGACTCAAGGGTAATGATTGTAAGGATGGCTCAGGACTGGGCAGTGTTTTCTGTTGTACACAGGTTTGCTATGAGTTGGAACTGACTTGATGGCACCTAACAACAACAGGGGTTAGAATTCCATCACATATTGGGGAGGGGCATAGTTTAATCCCCGAAAAGGTCTCAAGGAACAATTATTATATAAGAGCCAGTTTACAAGTAGAATTTGCTTGTTCCATCTCAAGTCACATCTTATTAATAATAAACACAATAATGATGAAGTTATGGAGTGTTTACCATAGGTGAGGCATTTAATCTGATAGTATGGAGACTGTTACACAAATGAGAAAACTGAGGCTAAAAGGGGTTCATTGCATTCCCTGAGTTCTACACATTATGATCAAGCAAGAAGTACCTTTCCTGTTAGCCTTGTTGGCTCCAGAGCTCTTTCCAAATGCCACGGCTACCTCTAAACATCCTCTTTCTTATCACAGACAGATGGATAGCTCCTTCTTCTCCAGTTTAACAACTTTTCAGAGCTTGATTCAAATACTGAATGTGTTGTTAGTTGCTTACAACTGCTATTTTTCTAGCAGTACAGTAAGTCCAAGCAAATTCTTTTGAAGAGCTCATTAAAACTGCTAAAATAAAGTCTTAGAAACAGGTGCCTTCATTAGCTGAAAAGCAGACAATTATGTAAATGTTGTATTCAGGTGATAAATTTAAAGCCATCAAAATCATGGGGGATAAAAGGATTTTCAAAACTAGAGTTACCTTCTTCCTTTGTAGGGATCTTTGTTGTGTTAAGCATGTGACTGATTCTGTAGCTGTCAATATGGGACGCTCCAAGGAGCTCTGGTAGTGCAGTGGTTAAGAGCCAGGCTGCTGATTTCATGGCTGGGAGATTCAAACTACCAGCCATTTCACGGGAGAGAGATGAGGCTTGTTGCTCTCAAAGATTTACAGCCTCAGAAACCCTATCTATACAGGGTCCTACTCCATGGCACACAACCAACCAGTGTGTGGTGCTACGGGCTAAAGGTTGGTTTTGAACCCCAAGATTCTCAGAAACCCTATATAGGGTGGCTATGAGTCAGAACCAACTCAACGTCACATAACAACAACGATGCCTCATCAAAATAATGCTGCTTTGACAGGATTCTATTCCTTTATCATTTCTTAGGTCTCTATTCAAGAAAAGAAAGGTAGGGACTTGCCTACCTCCCTAGTGCTATTTTTCAAATAGGAAGTCTGACAGAGTGGATCAAAAGGTAAAAGGGATATGTTAAAAAAAAAAAAGATCGCTAAAATATGTGGGCAATAATTCAGAGCTTGGATCTCATGGCCCAACAACTTTGACTTGGCCTTTCTTTCCCCATCTCAATGAAATAGTGAGCATCAGATATGTACAGGGGAGCTTCTGAAAGTTCATGGGGAAATTCCACTATAGTTTAATTCAATTTTCCATGAACATTTGGAAGCCCCCTTATATGTGACACTATAGACACATCTGGATAGCTATAGACCAGAATGTTAACAGTTGTTACACAAGGATGATTTTAATGTGTGTGTGTGTGTGTGTTTTTGTGTTTCCTAAAATTTCTATAATAAATATGTATAATTTCGTAAATTCTAAACTTTACTAAAAATTATTATGCAGCACTTAGCCACTCCATATTCAGTTGTTTTTGCTATAAAACTGGGATACCGATTTAATTGCCAAGCAGATAGAACCTGAATGAGATGTTTGCCCAAAGTCCCTTTTTCTTAAAAAAAAAATCTATAGTATCCATTACAAAATAGACACTTTAGGGGGAGAGAAAGGACTAGCCAGAAATATCACCATAGAAAGCTTTTAAGTTCGTCTTCTGCCGATAACTAATTGGAATACCTAAAATGGGGCTACAAAGTGCCTAGTGAAGGAGGCTTCCTGCGGAGCCTCTGCATTGCATAAGACCATAGGTGGAATCCTGAACCTTATACAGAATCTTCTGAGGTAGGAAATTTCCACTTGAAAGGACAAGCAGACCAGCCTGGAGCGGCTAGAAGAAATGAAGAAAACTTCTGGAGAGAAAGACCGACAGGAAAAATACAAAACAATAACGAACAACGGCACTCCAACTGATTACTACAAGAACAAGCAAGTTGCTCGCCCAGGAGACATCAAGGCAAGTGGTCAGGTCCCCTCAGGTAAAACCCCCTTCCAAGACTAAGACTCAGTGGGAATACATGAGCAAACATGCGCTCTGATTGGTGACCACGTTGTCACCGATAAGGGGAAGTCAGGGAAAAACAGCAATGAAGCTGCAAGCTAAGCCCTCCAACGTTCAGTAGACTCCTATGAACCCGGTAGAGACCTGGTCGGCCAGCAGTGTGGCAAGACCTGGGAACTCTCGGGTCCAGAGTCAGTGACATAGCCACAGAGGACTAGAGTGGAGAGTGAAGTGTCCAGCTGATAAGAAGAGAGGGCATATGAATAAGAACACCCACACTTACAGATAATACCCACTTGACCTGGCTTCAGTGACTGGATGATCAGAGTTCAACTAGAAGAAGAAAGAAGAGGAGGGGAAAAGAGTAATTTGATACAATTTGATGAACTTGACCTACACCTATGGATGCAGTAGCTTAAAAGAGGTAACAAATATTTACAGCAAGGATCATTCCCACCCCCTCCGTACACAGAGTAGACAGGTATGGGCAACTTGGACATTGGCTACCCAAAATGGGGTGGGGTGGGGTGGGCTACAAACGCAAGAAGTGACAGGCATACAAGCTTTCAAGAGGGAGCCTAGATCTAGAGGGCATGGAGGAAGGTAGACTCTCCACTGAATAGTATCCAATCTGTCTGGGCAGGACTGATGAAAGGAGATGGGGATAGGTCTCTTGTGGTACAATAGTGAATAATTGTTATCAGGACTGACTGTGAGGGTTGGAAATGTAAAGGTAGGTATTTTGTAGCAAAGGAAGGGAAGTGATTGACTTTTCAGTCCAGGAGCGGAGGTCCCTGGGACCATCAAGGGAGAAGAGTGGAGTGCGGGACTCTACCCAGAGAAACAGTGATGCCAGAGATGGAAGCAGAGATGATGATGTGGGGGAGATGGAGCGGCCAGGGACTCTGGACCTAGACAGGGAGAGGGTGTGTGTGCTGATGACCAGGGGGCAGGCTTGCAAGGTATACCTTTGGTTGGTTGATTATGCGTGGAGGGGATTGTAACCATGGCAACGAAAAGATATACAATGGATGAATGTAAAACTAATTTTCTCTCATGTAAACTATCACATAATTCACAATAAAACATTAAAAAAAATCTATGGTATCTCTGGAAGCATTAGTTCTGTTCATTTTCAGAAAGATTAGAAAAAGAAGTTGAGGTATTCAGCCTCTTACAGAAACTATGAGTATGCCTAAAGATGTTGGTATCTTTATCCAAAACCTTGATCAACTGGGCATCACCTACCTCTTGCAAAAGGATAAAGAATGAATATGAATATCCTTTTTAGGCCAAATTTACTTTTTGTTTGTAGTTACATAGTCAGGGAACCCTCTGGAAGCTAATATTTGGCACATTCATTTATTAAAAAGTATGCTCCATTGGCTGTATTCTTGATTCCAAAATACATAATGAAGCTACTAGAGACTTGAACCCATCTTGTAATGTAGGGCGTGTTTACATATAACTGTACTGTGTGTGTGTGTGTATTTGACTAAGTAGCATAAAATTAACAAAGCCGAGTCTAGTTCAATATCATAATCCTATTTTTGCCTTCTCTTCAACCCTTCTATCTACTCCTGCACATTATTTTCTCTACACAACTGAAAGATTCTTGGCCCCACTTAAAATGTATTTGTTGTGTTGCTAAATGCTCTTGAGTCAGTTCCAACTCCTAGCAATCCTATACAGGGTTTCCGAGGAGCATCTGGTGGGTTGGAAGGGCCGACCTTCTGGTTAGCAGCCCAGGGCTTAGCCTGCTGCATCACATTTGTTGTTGTTGTTAGGTGTCACCAACGCATAGCGATCCTATGCACAACAGAACAAAACACTGCCCAATCCTGGGCCAACCTCAAAATTGTTGCCACACTTGAGCCCATTGATGCTGCCACTTTGCCAATCCATATCACTGGGGGTCTTCCTCTTTTTCTCTGACCCTCCACCTTACCAAACATGATATCCTTCTTCAGTGACTGGTCCCTCCTGACAATATGTCTGAAGTATGACAGACGAAGTTTGGCCATCTTGGCCTCCAAGGAGCACTCTGGCTGCACTTCTTCCAACACAGATCTATTGGTTCTTTTGGCAGCCCGTGACACTTTCAATATTCTCCTCCAACACCACAACTCAAAAGCATCAATTCTTCTACAGTCTTCCTTATTCACTGTCCAGCTTTTGCCTGCATATGAGATGATTGAAAATACCATGGTTTGAGTCAGGTGCACCTTAGTCCTCAAGCTGACATCTTTGCTCTTCAACACTTCAGAAAGCATCACATAGCAGTACATAAAGTAGAGAAAGTCTTATTTTATAAAGGTTGAACACGTATACATTTCTACATAAATGGACAAGAACAATCTATTTTATGCTAAAGAGTGGCCTCACTGAAAGCCCGTCCCAAAATGTCACGGTAACTTTCATTAGGGGGCCCTTACATCAAGGTGCTCAGCTCCTTTGATGGCTGGACAATTCAGATATCCTTTCCTATCCACTCCATTCTCTTCTATTGAATTCTCAGCACTGGCTCCCCTAAAGAAGCTGCAGATTCGAGACAAAGTAAGAAAGGTGGCCAGGATCTTCTACTTCCAATATGGCGCATTGCCATCACACTACCTCTAAAGAAGGTAGACTTAAGAGCACAAAGTTTACAATGAAAAGAATTTGAAACAACTTCTTAGTTAATATAGTGCATACCTGATAGCCATCCAGCCTAACCTTGACACTTTCCAACGATGAAACGGTTCTTCTTGTTTCCCTTTATAGACTTACGGGTGGATGGAACACAAATGGCATTATAAACAAAATGCAAAAATCAAAACACCACAGAATGATTCCTAATTCTGTCACCCTGTAAATAATCAATGTTTTCCACTTTGCTGTTACTGTTCTGGGATACAGCCTTGAGTAAATGTATCCCCTTAGGGTCCATGGAGGTGGCCCAGTGATGAAATGGTTAAATGCTGGGCTGCTTACTGGCATTTTGAATCCACCCCGAGGTTTTGCAGCAGAAAGACCTGGGAATTGACCTACCATGAGGGTTACAGCCAAGAAAACCCTATAGGACAGTCCTACTTTGCCACATGGGGTCACCAGGAGTCTGAATTGACTTGACAGCACCTAAAAACAACAACAGTCCATGAGTAATGTAAAGAGGCAGAAAACCATTTGGCTGAAAGGTACTTAGAAGCTTTTATTGGTCCATGGTATCCCTTCCACCCTGAGAGTCAGACCAAGAAGCGGAAAATGGTGTGAATAATTTATAAGCTTCAATAACGCTGTATTTTCTTAATCTCCTCATAATTCATCCCCCTTTGTCATGCTAACAATTGCAGTACAAAAGAAAATGTATGAAATTATTTAATCCAGGGGCCTTGTCTTAGGTGACATTTTGAGTTTTACAAATAACATCGGAATTGCATGACATATTTCCAATTTACCTAAATTATTCATATGGTATTCCTGTCAGAGGAATTTTGGAAGTTCAGCAGGATTCTGTAGCAGTGAAGTTGCCAGAACAAAGAAAAAGGGAAGACCTTCAAACCCCAAGACAAGTCAGTACCCCAGCCTTCTGACATTGGGTCGATGGGAGATTCTTTGCAGATGACTTGAAATGATGAAAGTGGTGTTGATTTTTTTGTGAAGTGAATGTGGAAAAGCAATTAGCTAACAGAGAGGCTAGAAGACTGTGAACTACAATTGTGTAGTTGTAGTTAAAGAGACGTTTCCATTTTGTTTCCATTCACAAACAGAATGGAAAAGTTTTTAAATGACTATTACTTGAATGAACTGGAAAAAAAAAAAGGTAAGAAAATCAAACAACACAAAAGAGTACAATGAAGTAACCAAAGGAATCGTTCCAAATCACAACTAAAAATAACTATCAGAAGTGTTGTTGTTAAGTGTCATCAAGTAGATTCTGACTCATAGCAACCCTATATAGGATTTCCAAGGAGCAGATGGTGGGTTTGAACTGCCAACCTTGTGGTTTGCAGTCCAGTGCTGATCTTACAGTGCCATATCATTCCAGACATGGAAATTAGATATATTTTAGATTTTTTTAAAAAGTGATTTATACTCAAGCAACTAAGCATAATGGTCTAATAGAGACAAAAAAAACCACCTGACTTTTTAAAATGTCTATTTCAACAGAAATATGAGAAGAAAGGAATTAATTAGGATTCTCAATCCATAAGCAGTGATAGGAGCATGACTAGAAATTAGCAGGTATTTTTATTTCCTGCTACATATTCATGATCTCACTCAATTCACCTGCATCTAAAACATATAATAAGATCTGTTTACTTATGTTTTTCTGTTTACGACCATGTGAAATAATCAGTTTTGATATTTAGCTTGGTCATTCTGGTTGTTAATTTTGGTTGATTGGACCTCTATTCATCCAGCAGTATTTCGTGCTGCTGTGCATAAGGTCGCTATGAGTTGGTACCGACTTGATGGCACCTAACAACAACAACAACAACATTCGGATTGTTTAGTGCCTGTGTAATACCAGTTATTAAATATGTTGAACATTATCTCTGAAATGGAAAATTATAGGAAAGTCTAACATTTTTCTGGTACTTTACAGTTTGAAAAACACATCCACTCATTTCTCATCAGATACCCACATTCCCACCGTTCTTTTCCTTGCAGCAAATATTCCTAACAAAACCGTCCACTGATGATGGTTCTTTAAGAGCACAATTCTGTATCCACGCCCATTTCTGTGCTCTGGTGATATGGTTCATCCACAAGAGAGTATCTTTCCATGGAGAAAGGGCGGAGGAAAGAGAGGCAGATGGTCAGGCACTTTGGTCTTCCCAGAAGAGGGTCCTACATTTCACTCTTGTGGCCAGAGTACACTATAGCAGGGTTCCAAGATTAGGACAATCTCATTATTCCTGGCTTGGATGATTCTCCCTGCTATTCTGGATACATTCATGCCCATAACTAATGGGGGAACTATACATCCTCTTCAATACAAATTCTCCATTTCAGCATACACCTAAGAATGTTATTATTGCTTAGCCAAACGTACTTTCGAAGAAGAAAGAAGGACTCTCTTCTCATTTCAGGTAGATAATTATGCAAGCTGTTACCCAGTTGATTCTCAGTCAGGGTGAACCAGGTGTTTCAAGTAAAATTGCATATAAGGTTTTCAATGGTTGTGACCTTTTGGAAGTAGATTGCCAGGTCTTTCTTCCAAGGCACCTCTGGGTAGATTTGAACCACTGACTTTTTGGTTAGTAGCTGAGCACGTAACCATCTCTGCTCCCCAGACACTCCACAGACAATACTGGGGAGACCTTGCTATGTCATATCAAGGCCCATTTTCACTGGTTATGTCTCTGTTTCTGCACATATTAAAATGTTCTCTCAGCCACGTTTTGTTCTTTTAATTTGCTACTCTTCAGTGTTTAAAATTTGTAATCTTAGCCCCACTCATTTATCAGTGAACTTAACTCTATATGATTCTTTCTTTTGCAGACACGAAGTTATTTTTATTTACTTAATTACATGTTTCTTTATAAAAAAAGGGAAGAGTAGGATCCCCCCTACCTTCCACACCCAAACATACTTTATTAAACTCGTGTTTGGGCAAAGTCTTCACTGGAAATTTTCAAAGATAATTTTGCTCCTTTATGTTGCAAAAAATCCAGAGCATTCTGACCTCCATTATCTGTGTTAAATTCAGGGAACATTGATACTGATTGTCTAAACGGTAGATGGTCTCAGTTATTACCATTTAAAATTTTCATAGTAACTCTCCCCTCCTACTTACGTTTGCCTAATGCTCACGCAAATTAGATGGCATTTCCTGACTTACTCATCAACTCACATAGAGAAAATGCAGGTCAAATAGGAGGAAGAAGAAAGACAGTATTCCCTTGGCAACCCACCCATCACAATGAAAAGTAATGGCTTAATCAAAAGAACAGATTTTCCATTCAATAATAACTCTGTTAATCTCTAAAACACTAGAAAAATATTAGGCTACCTGACTGCTTTTCCTGGGGTGGCTGGTTATGTGCTGTGGAGTTGGTTCCGACTCATAGCGACCCTGTACAAGGTTTTGGGGGAGGGGGAGGAGTGTAAATAATTTCAGGAAATTCAATCATTTTGAAATTCATTTGCAATTCATTTCTTCCATAGACTTGTTTGAATTTAAAGCTCTAACTTCATTTTTAATTCATCTTCATTGAGTACAGTGTTTAACTATTCTCTTACTGTTTATACTTAAGCCCATCAAGCAACAGACAGCATGTCAAGGCCTCTAGCTCACTTGCCTTCCTGTTATTGTATGAGGGCTTTTCCAGAAGTTCGTGGAAAAATGACATTATCTTTTAATTCAATTTTTCCACAAACTTTTTGAAGCCCCCTCATATGTAAAGAGCAAGAGGTGGGTGTTACAGCCCCACTTCAAAGCACTACTCTCTCCTCCCTCCCTAAGTTCACTAAAAATGACTACAGAAATTTTGTTTTTGAAATTTCAGATTTTATTACTATTCACTAATTAGGCACCTTCATTTGTGGCAACTGTAGGATCAGCACAGGACTGTGAACTGCAAGGCCGGTGGTTCAGAACCTCCAACTGCTCCTCATAAACCATATACAGGGTCGCTATGAGTCGGAACTGACTCGGCAGCATTGAACAGCAACAACAATTAGGCACTTTAGGGAAAAGGTCTCCTTGAATTAGTGAAAATTCTGAATGTTATGATATTCTAAGAATATATAGTTCTCTTTATGGTAAAACTCAAGAAATCTGTTGTTCTTAAGTGCAGTCAAGTCAGTTGTGAATAGGATTTCTGAGGAGTAGTTGGTGGGTTTGAACTGCCGATCTTGTGGTTAGTAGTCCAGTGCTTATCCTATAGTGCCCCACTAGAATAAAGTATTTCCAAGAAGGGTTGCTACTAGGATCATTTTAGGGATAAGATGCCTCATAATCTTGTGCTTTAAGCTTCAGGCAAATGGGGGTTGCTAAGTTATTTGAAGATATTCAGATCTTATTCACTGAGCATTTACCTCTCATATATGCTAGAAAAACTTTGTCCTCTTGAGTTAACAATTTTCTCTAAATGATCATTCATTTTCCTAGTGACATTTCCTCTCATACTTATCCAGCACCTGCGTACACTTACTCACTTTTACCAAAGACATTGATTTAACAGTTATAATGGGTTAGGCACAGGTTCAACTCCAAAATGGCTGACGTCTGAAGGTGAAGGTCAATTACCATGTGATCCAACATCAATCAATCAATGAATCAACAAGCCCTTTGTTCCTGATATAGAGCCAGGTCAGGGTTTCTCAACTTGGCGCTCTTGACTTAATGGGACCGCATAATGACTCGTCGCAGGAGGCGCTCCTGTGCATTGTAGGACATTTAGCAACCTCCTTCGTCTCCACCCACTAAATGCTAGTGCCACCCTCTCCCTAATGGTGATCATCAATAATGTCATTGCCAACTGCTACTTGGGGTGGAGGGTGGGGTCGAAGTATTCTTGGTTGAGACCCATTGAGCTAGTGGATATAGAATGTCTTTTTTTTAACCTCTAGATTATAAAGTCCTTAGGACAGAAGCCCAGTCTGATTCATTATTCTACCACCCCTTCCGCCAACTGAATATTGTTTCCAGCATGTGAAATACTTCCTGATGAATATTTTGCAAAGAATAAAGTATCTTTGGAGTGCTTATGCTGTGATCAGCCTAGAAGATGAACAACAGGGATAAATTGCCTCACAAACTTTTACAATTCGAATGATGACACCTTATTTATCTATGGAGTCCCTGAATGGTGCAAACAGTTCAATTGAGCTCAGCTACTGACCGGAAAGTTTGAGTCCACTCCAAGGTGCCTTGAAAGAAAGGCCTAGTGATCTAGTGTTGTTGTTGTTGTTAGGTACCATCGAGTCAGTCCTGACTCATCGCAACCTTATGCACAATAGAATGAAACACTGCCCAGTCCTGTGCCAACCTCACAATGGTTGCTATGCTTGAGCCCATTGCTGCTGCCAATCCATCTCCTTAGGGTTCTTCCTCAGTCACTGAAAACACTATAGGATAAAGTTCTATTGTACTACACATGGGGTCATCATGTGTCAGAATCTGCTAGACTGCAACTGGTTTTATTTATCTGTATTGCAGCCCTAGTTTGGTGCCAAATCCTTACCTTTGTATAGGGCTTTCCTGTGTATGAAGCACATTTCACGTAATGTCGTTTGATCCAGACAACAACTGCCACTTTGATCACCTCTGTTTATAATATAAGTCTCCAAACTCCAGAACCATTTGGATGTCAGTAACACTGCCTTCTGTTATTAAAAGGAACTCTTAAGACTGGTTTAATAATGCAAAATGTGAAGTTCAGGATTCTTTTGGTCATGTTAGAAGTCCAGCATTGAAAAGACTCTCCACTGATCAGTCATTCTGGTTTACTTAGATTCCTGGAAATTGCCAGAGGGTGTTAAGGGAGGTGGGAAGAAAAGAGTGAGGAAATTTTCCCTGTGGGCAGTTGGGGAAAACAAAAAATATTTTTGTACTGTGGAGACTTCTCAGGAAAGGAGAGCTGGCCAGCAGTGTCCACATCTGCACAAGGGGAATTTCCACATCTGGGGAAACATGGTCATAATTAATAACTTAGGAAAGCCAAGAAAATGGACCTTGTTGGGAAAACATGATCTTCAATGGCCAAGTCATTGTCAATGGATAGAACAAGATAATTAGACTGCTTTAGACAGAGCCTTTTATTTGTGGATATTTTTGCCTACAGGTCCTTCCTTCTGTGGGTTTCATGGGTACCCAGCATCCCCTCCACCCTGGCCTGGGGAATCAGTCTCTCGTAGCCAGGCCCCTCTGTCTGTCTCTCCCTGACTTAAGGGAGTCTTTGCTTTGGACTTCTGGCCAAGACGTTGGCCTGCAGTCTTTTATTTGAACTTTATGCTTAGGTCTGGGCAGCAGGACTATTAGCGTCCATTAAACTAGAGATGAGCAGCCAGGAGCCTAGGACAAGGCAGGAGGATGAGTGTCTGATCCTAATGGGACCATCATTCATCAGAGGCTTCTTATGCCAGGCCTTGTGCAAAGAACTCTGGGAAGCCATCCTGCCTTTGACACACTGAAGGTGAGGCTCAGGGAGTTTAAGGAATTCACTCAAACCTTTAACCCCAAAACTCATTGCTAACCAGTAGATTTTGACTCATGTTGTTGTCCAGTGTTGCCAAGTCAGTTCCAACTCATAGCAACCCTGCACAGGGTTTCTGAGGGTGTAAATCTTTACGGGAGCAGAAAGCCTTGTATTTCTCCTACAGAATGTCTGGTAGTTTTGAACTGCTGACCATGAGGTTGAGGTTAGCAGCCCGACTGGAAACCACTACACAACCAGAGCTTCTTGCCTTTGTTGTTGTTGTGAAGTGCCGTCGAGTCGATTCCAACCCATGGTGACCCTGTATAGGGTTTCCGAGGAGCAGCTGGTGAGCTTGAACCACCGACCTTGCAGTTCAAACAGCTTTGCAGTCTGGCGCATTAACCCACAACGCCACACCAGGACTCTAGTGGTTATGAGTTGGACTGCTAACCTCATGGTCAGCAGTTCGAAACTACCAGCAGTTCTGCAGGAAAAAGATGAGGCTTTCTGCTCCTGTAAAGATTTACAGCCTCAGAAACTTTATGCAGGGTCGCTATGAGTTGGAACCAACTCCACGGCACATAACCACCACTAACTATTAATGTCTGCTCCCCAGATTGGAATGTTCGTACTTTGTATTCAACCACCTGCATACTTACCTGCTACCTTGCCCAGGTCCCTCTGTTTAAACTAGATCTGGCCTTAAGATTGTGTTCATTAGGGTGCTCAGTGGTGACCACTGCCAGAGGACTTGAGGGCTACCTGTCACTCTCAAGGGAAGGAACCTGGGCTAGCAGGCTCAGCACCATTCATGTCTCTGTTTGCCTAGAGATGACTACGTGCTCAGAACCCTCTTGTCCTGCTTTCTGGTTTTTTCCTATCTCAGCGATCCACTGTCTGTTAGCTTCAAACAGGCCTGATCATCTTTTGCCTCTCTCCCCTTATGTTCTCAAGACTGGAGCAGCTGGGGGCGCTGAAGCCCCTGACCTTCTGGTTAGCAGCAGAGCTTTAACCACTATTTGCCAAAGTGAATGTCAAGGTTTTTGGAAAGAGAAATCCATGTTAGAAAGAATCTATCTTTGACCTATCAGGAGGGACCAGTCACTGGAGAAGGATATCATGTCTGATAAAATAGAGGGTCAGAGAAAAAGAGGAAGACCCTCAACAAGGTGGATTGGTGCAAGGGCGGTAGCGATGGACTCAGGCATGACAACAATTGTAAGGTTGGCCCCGGACCAGACAGTGTTTCGTTCTATTGAGCATAGGGTCTCTGTGAGTTGGTACCAACTTGATGGCACCTACCAACAACAACAACAACAACAACAACATCTTTGACTTGCCCAGGCAATATCCAGTTGTTGTTAAGTGCTGTTGAGCTGATTCCAACCCATAACGACCCTGTTTAGGGTTTCCGAGAGGAGCTGGGGAGCTTGAACCACCAACCTTGTAGTTCAAATGGCTTTGCAGTCTGGTGCATTAACCCACAGTGCTACCCCAGGACTCCAGGCACTATTCAGTGGAGCATCAATAAGATGGAGCACATTCGTTCATGAACTGAAAAACTGCCGATGAAAGCAGCCCCCGGAAGCACAGTCCTGTCCTCTAAGTCCCTATGGCGTGTCCTACCACTACGAGGAGTGGGGGCAAACAAGTCTAAGGAGGAGTACTAATCATTCTAATCAGTCAGTATTGTGATTAATTTAAACATCATAGCACCTTCAAAATAATTTAATTTTTTCTGTTATGCTCAAAACATGTTAATTAAAGCTTATTAATATTTGTTTTCAAAGTGCTTCTTGGATACAGCCAGACATTATCATTACCTTTCTTTAGAGACATGGAAACCAAAGGAATGTGTTTCTTTTCAAGTCACCATAAACGTAGGGGTTTAGAACAATCCTTTTTTCTAAGGCCTGGGTGAGCTTGGCTGGGATCTCACAAGGCTGAAACCAAAGTATTCATTGGGCTGGGCTCTTCTCTGGAGACTCGGGGAAGACTGTGTTCCCAAGATCATTCAGGTTACTGGCAGAATCCAGTTCTTAGAACTGTAGCACTAAGATCCCTGTTTCCTGGCTGGTCATCAGTGGGGGGCCACTTTCTGCTCCTAAAGACCACCCACCTTCTTTCTTACACAGTCCCTTCCATCTTCAAAGCCAGAAACAATTATTGAATTTTCCTCATGTTTGGAATCTCTCACTTTCTTGTGTTTTAAATGCGAGGAAAACTCCCTTCCTTTTTTAACTGGGCCAAGCCTACTTGGATAATGTCTGTACCTTTAAGTAAACTGACATGTAACATTCATTCTACCTATAAAATCTGTTTGCAACAGTGCCGAGATTAGCTTTTGATTGACTAACCAGGGAAACAAGATCTTGAGGGGGCATCTTTAGCATTCTACCAACCATAAGGAAACAGAAGAGTCACCCAGTTAACCTGAGATAAGATCTAGAAATAGACTCCCAGAAGTACTGAATCAGAGAATTTAATTCTAAATTTGATTCTCATTTTAATACATTCACTGAAGACCTTTGAAAATTAGAAGCCTTTTGCTATTTTCTATCGATAAACCCTGAAGTTCAGGAACCAAGGAGTTCTTGGCACATAATGTATGGGCGGTATGTGAGGAGGATGGTTCTAAGCATGAAGGCATTTTGGGATCTGCTGGGCTGGGTTTCACCAGGATGCTGTGTCCCTGGCAAGGATCTAAACTTCCCAGACTTTATGGAGCACAGTTTCATGGCCATTGCCGGCCAGTGTACAAGAGGTCGGGAATGCAGGTTGAACCTGTTGGCCCAGCTGCCTGCCAACCACTAGCCACTGGCCCAGAATCCCAGACCACAAGGCTTGGGAAGGTGTGGAGGGGGTCAAGAGGATCAAAGAAAGGGATGTGACGGTACAGTGTGTATACAGTTCTCCAATTTCATCATTTTACCTGGAGGGCAGCCTAATGAAAAGTTCTAACGTTCTGATAAAGGGGGCGGAAGAGGGTTTTCAGCCTTTGGAAAAAAATATACTGAAGGGCGAAAGACTAAAAATAAGAACATTTCGGAGGCTAAATATGGTTCTTTTCTTTTAAGAAATGTTTGGGTTTTAACCTTTTTGAAATACTGGTCAAAATGGAGGGGAAGAAGACAGTGCTCAGCTTTTCTTCTAAAGTTTTCCAGCCCTTGAGAAGAGGGCAAGGACGTGCAAAGCTGATATTATTAGGTAGGGAGTGAAAAGTCCCTGAAGGAGGCACGATGGAGCAGCAAGAAGAACACATGTGGGATGTTTAGCTTTGGAAAGAGGGACACAGGAGGAAAGAGTCAGGGTAGCGTAGTGGTTATGAATCGGGCTGCTAACCTCAAGGACAGCAGTTCAAATCTACCAGCTGTTCCACGGGAGAAAGATGAGGCTTTCTGCTCCCATAAAGTTTGACAGCCTCAGAAACCCTACACAGGGTCACTATGAGTTGGAACAGACTCCACAGCACATGACCACCACCAATGATAAACACAGGTTTTATCTATCATTTTATTCTGTGTTTTCTGTGTTTCCAACCTGTTCTATCTTTTAGATTCATCAAGTATTTTTAATAATATTACTCTATTTGTTTCCATATATTGTTGTTTTTTTTTTTTAAGTGCCGTCGAGTCGATTCCAACCCATAGCGACCCTGTAAAGGGTTTCCAAGGAGCAGCTGGTGAGCTTGAACCACTGACCTTGCAGTTCAAACAACTTTGCAGTCTGACACATTAGCCCACTGCCCAGTAGTTAGAGTCTAATATACTATAAGGAATGAGCTCTGGTAGCATAGTGGTTACGAGTCGGGCTGCTAATCTCAAGGTCAGCAGTTCGAAACTACCAGCTGTTCCGCAGGAGAACGATTAGGCTTTCTGCTCCTGTAAAGATTTACAGCCTCGGAAACCCTGTACAGGGTCACTATGAGTTGGAACTGACTCCACAGCACGTAACAACAACAACAACATGAGTCAGAACCAACTCCACAGCACATCACTAATCATTAGAATAACCTTTAAAGCACCACATTCATCATCCACTGCCATTGAATTGATTCCAGCTCACAGGTAGCTTATAGAACAGAGTAGAATTGCTTTATAGGGTTTGTAGGGTTTCTGAGAACAGGCAGCCTCTATCTTTCAACCACAGACTGTACAATGGGTTCGAACTGCCGATCTCTCAGTTTAACTGCCCAGCATTTAGCCCACTGTACCATCCCATCAGTGTTCCTTTTTAAAGCACGATACAATCTATAATCTTTAAGTAGTGATTTTGCTTTCTATCCAGGATAACTCTAAAGATGCTGAAACAGTGTTGCAGATGCTATTTCTATTCCTAATGTTTCCCTTTAAGTATTCATTCATTCAGCAAATATCTGATGAGAACTTACCATGAGCCAGACCTTGTTCTAGGTGCTAGGAATAGAGCAGTGAACACAACAGACAAGATTCCTCTACTCGTGGAACTTGTATTTTAGTGTGGAGCCCTCAGAGTGTACAGACAGCTACAAAGAGGTAAACAAGGTTAAGTATTCAACAGTGATACTGTGATGTGAGAGATACTTGGAGGCTACTTTAGATTGGGTGGCCCGGGAAGACCTTTCTGAAGAGTTAACATTTGAACAATGATCTAAATGACAAACAGGAGACAGTCATGAAAAAAATCCAAATGAAGAACATCAAGTGGGGAAACAGCTGGTTCAAAGGTCCCCAAGATGGAAACAAATCTGAGATAGAGAGCGTGGTTGGTTGGAACTCAGTGGCAATGGCAAACGTGATACAAGGTGAAATTGGACAGGTGGAGCATGGGTCTGCATCATTTAGGCCTGGAAGGCCATGATAAAGAATCTGGATGTTAAGTGAGATGGAAAGTCATTGGAAGGCTTAAAGCAAGGAAATGATTTTCTGTTTGAGCAATGGATTGTAGACGATAAGAGTAGGAGCAAAGAGATCTTTAAAAGGTATTTCAGTGAACAGTGGTGGCTTTGAAGAGGGTAGTTACCAGTGAAGATGGGGGAAATAACATATACTGGGGAGTCCTGGTGGGGTAATGTAGGATAAGTACTGGACTGCAAGGTTGGCTTGAACCACAAGGTTGGGGGGTTCAAACTTAGCAGCAGCTCCTAGGAAACCCTACGTAGGGTTGCTATGTGAGTTGGAACAGACTCGGTGGCACTTAGCAACAACAATATAGGAGACAGAGTACAGGACTTTCTGATGACTTGTATATGGGATATGAGGGAAAGAAAGGAATCAAATGGCGATGCCATTAGTGAGACGTTGCAGGCTGGAAATCAGAAGTGTGGCAGACAGTATTCATTCTCTCCCCAACAGCTGCTTCTTGCTTCCTCCTTGCAAACAGAGCCCTGGTTTTATTTAGGATGACAATATGTCCAGTCCCAAGTGATGAATCATGATTGGTGTAATTCAATCATAATAGTCTAATTCTCTTTTGCTAGAGATATTCAATTTCTCCCATCTCTTTTGCAGCAAATGGTGACTCATTTCAAACTAAATAAGAGCCTTCTGGGCAGAGATGGCTATCTTAAACATCATCATAACACCTGGAGCCGCTGCAGCCACCTTGTAAACTATAAGACAAAGGTATGAGGTGGGAAAAAAAGAAGAAATTGCCTGAGTCCTTGATAGTGTAGTTAAACCATTAAATCATCACCTACTGGCAGACTCCTTAGTTTATGAGAAAAGTAAAGTATAAATATATATATTTTAATTCTTCCTATTATTTGAGACAAGAAGACTAAGGGATACAGCCCGGAAACAGAGGACCTTGTGGTTCAAGCCAACCTTGCAGTCCAGTACTTATCTAGGACCATGAAGGGAGAAAAGCATGAGCGGAATGCGGGACCCTATCCAGAGAAGCAATGACACCAGAGATGGAGACAGAGATGGAGACATGGAGAGAGGGAGCAGCTGAGGACTCTAGACTCATGGAAAGAGAAAGGCTGGGTGCTGGCGACTAGGAGGCAAGCTTTCAGAATGTGCCCTTTGGTTGTTGAAATATATTATATATATCATGAGTGTTTTTGTGTACATCCACCCTCCAAAGAAAAAGAAATAAAAACAAAACATAGAGAATAGAAGCAAATACTGTTGAATGATAATGCATGGAGGAGATTATAATCATTCCAATGAAACGATTAATGTAAAACTGATGTTCTCCCATGTAAACTATCACTCAATTCACAATAAAAACATAAAAAAAAAAAAGACAACTAAGGGAAAAATTGAGTTTTCATCTGGCCATTTTAGCTTTGAGATGCTTGTTAGATAGCCATGTGGAAAGTAACTGTCTGATATCTTCTTTTCCCAAGAACAGTTCTAGACTGTCTTGCTTTTTTTTTTTTTGGTATGTGTGTGTTGGGGGTGGGGTCTTTACATATGAGTATAATACCACAAAAGGAGTCCTGGTGTGGTGCTGTGAGATAAATCACTGGACCACCACAAGGTTGGTTTGAACCACAAGGTCAGTGGTTCAAACTCACCAGCCGCTCCTTGGAAACCCTATGCAGGGTTGCTATGAGTTGGAACCAACTCAACGGCACTTAACCACAAATAATACTACAAAAAGTGAATAGATAAAGTATAAACGTGAATGAAGTTTCAGTAGCCATTGCTGTTGCTGATAGGTGCTGCCCTCCAGTTAGTGTTGGCTCATGGTGACTGTACTGGTTAGGGTTCTGTGTCAACTTAACTAGACCAGGATTTCCAGGGACTTAGCAGTTGAGAGATGCTTATTCCCATGGGGATGAAACCTAATGCAGGCACAGTTCACTCTATGATGAGTGACTATGAGCAGCCAATCAATCAAAGGAATACTGCCTTGGGGGTGTGGCTGCTCCCAATATAATGGACACATAGGAAAGGCTTGCTCTCTTCTGCTGGGGACCTGGGACTCTGCAATTGTAAGCCTTTTCCTTGATAATATAAGTTTACATATATATCAATATATATTGTTGTTGTTAAGTGCCTTCGCATCAGTTCCGATCCATAGTAACCCTGTATAGGGCTTCCGAGGAGCAACTGGTAACCTTGAACAGAGGACCTTGTGGTTCAAACTGACTTTGCAGTCCAGTGCATTAACCCACAGTGCCACACCAGGACTCTCTCTATATCTATATATATGACTGGTTTCACTTCTTTAGAAAATCCAGTCTAAGACATAGGCTCCTTTTTGGAAGATCTTTCTTTCTAGTCTTAGTCTGGAAGCTCGGCTGAAACCTGCCCACCATGGGTGACTCTGCTGGGGTTTGAAATGCTGATGGCATAGCTTCTATCATTACAGCAACATACTGTCAGGTGGTACCAATGGCCATTAGGGACCCAAAGAAGAAACTGACTTCAACATTAATGACTGGATCCCTTGTTTTCATAAGTTAGTTAGCAAGTCTGAAGTTAAAACAAGAACTATAACAAAGCTGACATTGTAGAGAAAGCTCAGTCTGAGGACCACTTCTACTCACTGCCCTCAAGTTGATTCTGACTCACGGTGACCCCGTAGGAAGGACCTAATAGGACAGCTCCATAGGGTTTCCAAGGCTGTAAGGCAGAAGCAGACAGCCTCAGCTTTCTCCCATGGAATGGCAGGTAGGTTCGAACCACCAAACTTTTAGTTATCAGCCCAATGCGTACCCCCCTGTACCACCAGGACCCCCTTTGAGGACCACTCAGGTCTTTGCATTTCCAACTACCTTCACTTACCTTGGTGGGGAAATGTGATCCTATCCTACTTATTTCTATTAAGACACCTATTTCCCTATATATCACAGTGTTCAGATGTTGCTTTACTTCCTTTTCTGACCTAATGAAAATTCCTCGCTAACTTACTTAGGGAACCTAAAGTAGGCCAAATTGAGCTTCTAGCAGAGTTTCTCCTTACTGATAACAGGCAGCATCTATGTACCCAATTGCATCAATTTCCATGAAAGCTATCACCTAAACTAGATCTCTAGTTTTGTAGACTAGAAGTTTATCAACCCATATATTTTTACCCCTAAACACCTTATTGTATTCTGGGTGGTTTGGACCACATCTAGAGAAAACAATAAAGATTTGTTACCAGTGGCTCATGAGAAACAACTATTGATGTTGTATGTGGGGGCAAGTAAGTGAGTCTGCAAAATTGACTTAGCAGGATATCTTGTATTTGCCCATACAACGAGCTGGGCTCTCTTGAGGTTAACTGGCTCATTATAATCTGCTTCTGTGCTCCTTCGTTTATCACTCTGCTTGGATTTTGGCCCCTACACCTTTCACTTTGTCTTCCCATAATTTATTGCAACCAATCCTTGTATTTTTTTAAACAGTTCTGGATCCGCATTAATTTTTAAGTCCCCAGAGGAACACTGTGTTCCCAAACATTATGTTCTGCACTCTCATGCTCACATCACTTTGTGTAGTGCCAGACACCTCCTGGGATCTCCAGAAATGTTGTTTCCTTTTCTAAGATGGGTGATTACGCTGGGATGCCCATAAAATACCTTTCTCGGTTGAGCTACTTTCACCATTTATTTATCCCCAGTGGCCTAGGTCAAAATGTTGGTTAATGGAAGGCATCTAAGTCTTTGGAGAGACTTTGCTAGTCTCTCTCCCCATCTCTGCAACAACAAGGATAAAAAACGACTGGTTTTACAGGAATGTCAGAAAGCATTAGGACTGAGAAACTGTTTGTTGAAATGTGAAATTTTAGGGAGATAACTTGGTCAGTGAAAAAGAGAAAGACACTCAGTGAAATGGATTGGCAAAGAGATTGTAACAATGGGTCCAATGTGGCAAGGATTGCAAGGACGGTGCAGGACCGGATGTGTTTTGTTCTGTTGTTTCATCCATCGGGTCACTATGAGTTGGAACCAACCCAGTGGCACCCAACAACAACACCCCAAGGGAGATAACAGTGCCTTTCTTATCAAGCAGGCTCAGCCTACGTGGGGCTCAATCCACCTGTGAATGTTGTTTACAATGAATTGGACTAGAGTACTGCTGTCCAATGTAATTATTTAGCAAAGCTGGGGACATCTGATTCACTTATTTCAGCCTTAGCCCACCTGACCAGGACTTTGGATGGCTTGCTGAAACCAACTCCTACCCCAAACAGTTTCCACCTAATGCTCTCTTCTGCTACCAGAGGTAGCGGCTGTCCAGATTGTATCCCTGGCCTGCATATTAGCTCCTAATTTAGCCAGTAATCTCTACTGAATACCATTGGAACTTCTTTCCAAACACTCTAGACCAGCCTCTTCCCACAATATTTCCTCTTCTCTGTGACTTCTCAGATCTATCTAAAAAACCTCAATGCCTTCCTGCATGGCCAATGTGAACCTCCCTTTGAATTCTTCTTGCTGTTTTGAGGCTGAGCAATAGGACCATGGACAGCTGCTGGCAAAGCAGGAAACAGTTCTCAGTCCTGTAAGGATTCCCAAGGAGAGGGTCTTTAAATGAAGAAACTCTTCTTTACCCAGAGCTCCCTTTTCCTTTCTCTAACTTCCCTTTGGAGTGGCACAGAATGTTCTGGAAACACTGGCTCCCTACAGCAATGCTATGTTTGAGACACATAAATAATACTCCTCCTTGCAAATACTGCTCTTAACAATATTTGAATATTTGTTGTGTTATAAAATATTTCATGCATAAAGTATAGAAAATAGTTGAGCAAACATTTATGTATCAGCATCCAATTTAGCAAATTTTAGTATCTGACCTGTTTGCTTTAAGATTTTTATTTTTGTAAAAGTCTCCATAATGCAATTAAAGTCCCTTACTTCTCCCGAGCCCATTTATTTTTCTACTTTCTTCCTTCCCTCTTTTCCCCAAAATAACCACTGTTTTGATGATGCTATAGATCATCCCCATGCTTGGTTTTATTCTTTTATTTTATATGCATATATTCATACACAATATATACTATTATTTTATATTTGTTATTTCTAAAAGAACAATCTCTTACTGTGCATAGTATTCTACAATGTTTTGTTTGTTCATCATTATCTTTGAGATTTGTCCATGTTGCAACCTGAAGAACGAATTCATTCGTTATAACTTCTATATAATTCCCTCGTTTGACTATATAAAAGTTACTTATCTGTGCTTCTGTTTTTTGAACATGTGGGGTTTGTTTTTTAGTTTGCTCGGGTTGTTATCGTTTACTGTAACATTTTAATTCCAACCTCCTGGTGCAAACTCTGAGAGTTTTACTAGGTCAGAGCTCTTCAACCTTGTCACTACTGACACTTTGTTGTTGTTGTTAAGTGCTGTTAAGTTGGTTCCAACTCAAAGTGACCCTGTATAAGGCTTCCAAGGAGCATCTGGTGAGTTCGAACCACCTACCTTGTGGTCCAGTGCTTATCCTACAATGCTTCACCAGGACTCCATATAATTCTTTGTTCTGGGGTAGGCTGTTTAACAGCATCCCTCACTTCTACCCATTAGATGCCAGGAGCACCCGACTCCCCGCCCCTTCCATACTTGTTGCTGTAGTTAAGTACCATCGGGTTGCTTCCAACCCATAGCGACCCTGTATAGGGTTTCTGAGGAGCGGCTGTTGAACTTGAACTGCCGACCTTGTGGTTCAAACCTATTTTGCAGTCCAGCACATCAACCCACAGTGCCACACCAAGACTCCTCCCTCCCATAGTAGTGAAAATCAAAAATATCTCTAGACATTGCCAGATGTCCCCTGGGGAACAAAACTGCCCCTGGATGGGGGCCATTAATCTAGGCAATATCTAAAAGAGGAACTTCTGGGTTTTAGGATTTGTGTTTCCATACAACAGTTATTTTGCTTTCCAAAGAATTTGTTTTCCACATCTTGCTACCCTTCAGTATTTTGGGACTTCAAAATTGTTGCCAGTCTTTGAGTATGAAATGGCAACTTTTTCTTGCTGTAATTTGTTTTCCCCTTAATTTTTGGTGAAATTAAGTGTCTTCTTATGGCTACAAGTCAACGGGGTTTCTCTTTTGCAAACTGCCTGCTCATATTCTTTGCCTATTTTCCTATTTTGTTTGCTTTGCAGATGTTCCTTAAGTCGTTTGAAAATGAATACTTTGATGGTTTTATGCCTGAGAAAATATCTTCTCTTAGTCTGAGCTTGTCTTTCCACTTCGTTGAGCAAGTCTTTTTATTTTCAAATAGTAAAACTTCTCAGTCTTTTCCTTTGTGTTCTATGCATTTGGTCTTCATTTAATAAATTCTGCAGTATTCTAAGGACGTAAAGATAATCTCTTGCATTTTTATCCCTAGAAGTGTAACATTTTCCCATTGGTATTTAGGTCTTTAAGCCAACTGAAAGTTAATATAATGTGAAACAGGGACTACATATACAAACTACTGGAGTCCTGCTGTGGCGTTGTGGGTTAGTGTGCTGGACTCCAAGGTTGGTTTGAACTGCAAGGTCGGCAGTTCAAGCTCACCAGCTGCTCCTCGAAAACCCTTATACAGGGTTACTGTGAGTCAGAACTGATTCAGTGGCACTTAACAGCAACAACAATACACACTACTGAAACATATATTTACTAAATAGTCCATTTTTTTCATATTGGGTCGGTTATGACACTTCTGATTTTAAATCTTGATATTTGCTAGGGTGAATTCCTGATTTGTTCTTTTTCCAGTGGACCTTTATTACTTGTCACTCTGAGTTGTACATTCTGTTACTTGCAGCCAAAAACATCCACAATTACTGTAATAGTTTTTGATTCTTTACTGTTCTACATGAATTCTGTGGACACTATTCCATGCTCCAATGTTATGTCAAGATTTATTTGGGTTTGCATTTAAATTGAATGTAAACTTTGAAAGAAATGACATCTGCATAATAATGAACATTATAATTTATACATAAACTATGTATCTCCACTTATTCAAATCTTTTAAATATAATTTTCTCCACGCAAATCTTAACACATTTTATGTTAGATTGATTCCTAGGCACTTTATTATTTCTTGATACTAAGAATGATGCTTTTGTTGGCTGTTAAATATTATACATGATAAATATTGAGATGCAGGGTTGTAACTGATACTTGTAGGCTGAGTTTACGCCTAGCAACCTTGCTGAATTAACTGTATAGTTCCAGTACTCTTACTGCACATGTGGTTTTATTTTCATCATAAAACATCATATTATCTAGATAAGAAGAGTTCATTTCTTCTTTTCCTCTACTGTGCTGATAGTGCAGAGAACCAGTTCTGAAGGCTGGTGGTAACTTGGTCCAATTTCCAATCTTGTGCCCTGTTTTCCTACCTTGTCACTCACATAAGGCCCATTATGAGACAGTGCTTAGTTTTTTTTAGCTTCTTTCATGTGCTAGTTTGGGCATGGAGTGGAGGTATGGTAAGGATGGTAACACTCGGGCTAGCCTTCATTTTAAGCAGGTAACCTGGCTCTGTTTTCTATCCAAATTCCTTATCCCATGCACATCACTTTTAGCCACACTTACTCTATGGATACAACACTTGTAAACACTCATTGATCTGTGCTAAGAAATTTGTAGGATAGTTACCTGGCCAACCAACTAGAAGAGATTCATATTGTGCCCAATTTCAAAGAAAGGTGACCCAACAGAATGCAGAAATTGTCTAACAATTTCATACACGAGTAAAATTTTGCTGAGGAGAATTTTAAAAAATGGTTGCAGCAGTACAACAAGAAGGAATTGCCAGAAATTCAAGCTGGATTCAGAAGAGGAAGAACATAGAATGGAGATATCATTGCTGGTGTCAGATAGATCTTGGCTGAAAACAGAGAATACCAGAATGATGTTTACCTCTGTTTTCTTGACGATGCAAAGGATTTTGAGTGTATGGATCATGACATATCACAGAAAACATTTCAAAGAGTGGAAATTCCAGAACACTTACTTGTGTTTACATTGACCTGTACATGGGCCATGAGGCAGTTGTTAGAACAGAACATGGTTTAAACAATGGCTCAAAATCAGGAGAGATGCTTGTCAGGGTCGTACCTTTTTACTGTACTATTTAATCTTTATGCTGAGCAAATAATCCAAGAAGTGGAACTATATGAGACATAGCACAGCAGTAGGATTGGAGGGAGACTCATTAACTACCTGTGACATGCAGATGACATAACCTTGCTTGCTGAAAGTAAAAGGAATTTGAAGCAGTTACTTATGATATCAAAGACTACTGGAGTCTTCAGTATGGATTATACATCCACATAAAGAAAAAAAAAAAATTCCTCATAACTGGAGCAAGAAGAACCATCATGATAAACAGAGAAAAGATGGATGTTATCAAGGATTTCATTTTGCTGGGATCCACAATCAACATCCATGGAAGCAGCAGTCAAGAAATCAAACCCTGTATTTCATTGGGCAACTCTGTTGTAAAAGACCTCTTTAAAGTGTTAAAAATCAAAGATGTCACTTTAGGACTAAGGTGCACCTGACCCAAACCATGATATTTACAGTCGCCTCATGTGTAACCAGATTTGGACAATGAATAAGAAAGACTGAAGAAGAATTGATATCTTCAAGTTATAGTGCTGGTGAAGACAATTGAATATAACCACAGACTACCAAACGAGCAATCTGGCTTGGAAGAATTAAAGTTAGAACTCTGCTAAGAAGTGAGGATGGCGAGGCTTTGTTTTACATATTTTGTTAATGTTATCAAAAGGGATCAGTCCCTGGAGAAGGACATCATGTTGGGTAAAGTGAAGGGTCAGTGAAAAAAAGGAAGGTCCTCAATGAGATGTGTTGACACAGTGGTAACAACAATGGGCTCAAACCCAGGAAAGACTGAGAAGAAGGCAGTGTTTCGTTCCATTGTCTATGAGATGACTATGACATGGAACCACCTGATGGGACCCAACAACAACAGCAACCCGACACAAATCAGATTCCTGGCATATTCTGCTTCCTTCCAGACTCTGAGCCCAGCAAGCCTGTGTCTTTAGCTCCCATTTTTGTTTTGCATTTCTGATCTATGGGAAAGTTCATATTTTGCACCAACTTCATCTCTTAAACTTTAATCACCATTACTTTGTGTTTGGATCTGAGCAAATGTCTCAAAGGCGGACATATAATAAACACTGGACTGCACGGTTGGTTTGAACTTCTAGGTTGGCAGTTCAAATCCACCAGCTGTTCCTTGGAAATCCTATATAGGATCACTATGAGTCAGAACCAACTCAGCAATACTAAACAACCCTGACCAGAAATCACAATTCCAAATCTCTGTTTTGTACAGGGTTACAGAACTAACTAGCTTTTACCACTGCTAGTATTACAGATAGAGTTCCTGGGTGGTACAAATAGTTAACATACTCAGCTGCTAACCAAATAGGTGGAGGTTCAAAGCTACTCAGAAGAACCTCAGAATTGAAAGGCTTGGTGAAAAAATCAGCCACTGAAAACCCTGTGGAGCACAGTTCTGCTCTGGCACATGTAAGGTCACCATGAATCAGAAATAACTGGATGCCAACTGATTTAATACTCCATGTAGATGTAGTGATGATCATAAAATACAAGGCTACTCACAATTTTCACAGTATCTTTTCATTACCTGTGCTTTTTAATTGCTACAATTATGTCTGTGTCTCAACTGGGCAATGGGCAATGGAGGTAAATATTGTTTTCTACATTGGTGTGGCACTGTGGAACAATGCACTGGACTGCAAAGTGGGTTTGAACCACAAAGTTGGTGGTTCCAGTTTACCAGTTGCTCCTTGGAAACCCTAAAGTGTCACTATGGGTCAGAACCAACTCAACGGCATTTTAATAACAACAACAACTGAGAAAACTGAACGTCTTGCTTCATTGTGATCCAGAATATCCACATGATTTGGACTTCCTCCAGAGTCAGGCTCTGCCTCATTCATCTTTTGCCTATTGCAAAATAGGCCTCAATGAACATTCTTAAACTGAGTAAAACCAACCTAGGTTTTACCAGGTCCATGTGTAACTGTATTCCACCAATATTCCAAGAGCTAAGGAGATCCCTAATGGGTGTCCTCAGGATCTGAGCAGGGCCATGGGCCATGGACTTGAGGACTCGGGAAAATGAAAGAAAAAGAAAGACAGGAGCAAATCAGAACAGCAAGAATTGATTTTAACCAAAGTGAGTGTGGCAGGACTTATTAATGGCCTTTCATCTAGAAAGTGAATTTTGATTATGATTTAGATACATTTTTCATATGAATTCCCTTATGTAAACTAGCTTAGTATGTAAATATAATCAAAATAACATTCATTAAAATTGCAAAGTTTATCTATTAAAATATGTAAAAGAGCCAGCTGCAACAATAGTGACTAGGAAGTGTAAAAAGAAATGACTCTATTCAATAAATATTTCCTAAGCTTCTACTATGTGCCATTCCTGTGCAGGAAGCAGAGACGCAACAATACAAACATGGGTCCTTGTGCAGTTAAAAATCTTACAGAGCCAACTGATGGACTGACGAATCATTCAAATCTAATGGGATAAGCTCTTCAAAAGAATGTCTGCCCCATAAGGGCAGGGACCTGTCTGCTTGCTTCACTTGAGAAGCCTGAACATTCATAAAAGGCCTTCCTTTGGTTTCTCCTTCCCATCCACCATTCTACACACACAACAAAGGCTTAATAAGCTGGGTGAGCCAATTCCCTAAACAAAGGCACTTCTCTCTGTAGGGCATGGAAAGGGAAGAATTTAAAATATTTGTGATTTGATATTTGCCCTGGTCACACCAAATATTCTTTTCTTCTAAATTATACTCATCTGAGCTCTTTTGGCATTTACATTTCCTAAAGATAGACACTGTTTCTACTTCCCGAAGCAGAACGTGGGGGACTTAGTAAGGAGGGAAACAAAGAATAAGTGGAAGGAAGCCTGTGAAATGCAATTGTGGTCAGGCCAGAGGGCAGGTGGCCCTCCAGCCCTTGTGGAAGCACTGCTGGAGCCGAGGGGAGTCATGAGCAGGGACTTGAGGCTCTGTGGTTCCCTTTGTTCACACCCCTCTTTCTCAAGCCCTCTCTGATTCCAGTCACCCTGTTTATTCTCTTGTGTTTGCTTGTTTTTCACTCGGTCAAAAATAGACAAGAAACTGTTGCCTTGCATTCACTTCAGCTTTTCTACTTTATCTCCTTGTTTGGTTTCCTCCTGTCATGATCTTCCTACCACCTGGTTTGTTCTCTGCCTCTCCTGACTTTCTCAACTACAGGTCGTCTCCAACTTACAAATATTTGAGTTACCACACACTGCCCTTGGTGGAGGTGATAGTGATGGGGGAGGGGGGGCCTTTTGAACATCTTACTGTTAGTAACATGTACTACGTATAATATCGCAGCATGTAATTTGTTATCAATGTTATCATTGTCAAATGTAATGTTCCCAACCCCCAAAGACAAGCAAAACAAAAACCCACTTAGCATCAAGTCAATGTCTACTCAGTGATCCTACAGGGCGCAGTAGAACTGCTCTTTAGGGTTTTTGAGATGATAAATCTTATAGGAGCACACAGTCTCCTCTTTGTACCAGTGGAGCAACTGGTAGGTAGGGTTGAATCACAGACCTTCGGCAGTTGGTAGCCTTCTATGCCACCAGGATCCCTAAGAAAAATAAAGATCGAATTTATAAAGATATTGAAATTAAAAGGAAATTTGAAAGAAGTATTCAGTTTGCATCAAAACTCATTAAGGACGGAGTACTCATCACAACCGAACCCTGTCTGTCATAAATCAGGACTACGTGTACCGATAGTTTTGCTTTGTTTCCTCACTGTGGCTTGGTCCATATTCTCCACGGCAGTCTCCTAAGTCCAGTTTGGGGGGATGGCACAAGCAAGGGCGTGGGATTTCCCATCTCTACTCCGTTTCCACTGGACAGAAGTCCCCACTGATGGTTTTGGCTTGTTTGGGGACAGGAGATCCACGCTGATAGAATTCGGACCAGAACGGAAGTTCCCGACATTCCACTCTGCAGGAATCCTGGAGGGAAAGGCCCCGAAGTCCACACCTGGTGAAATCAGAGTCTTTTCTGTGTGGGCTAGGAAGAGAAGTGCAGACAGAAGGTTTCCATGTGTGGAGGTCTCCATATGTGGAGGTTTCCATGTGTGGAGAGCTGGTCCTGTAATTTACATAGTCTAGGTGACAACCCTCACAATCCCCTGAATTTTATGGATGACAAAACTGAGGCCCAGAGAGGTTAAATGACTTGTGCAAGGTCACACAGCTAATATGTGGTAGAGCCAGGATTTGAACCCAGACAGTCCAGCTCCTGAATCTATGCATTTAACCAGTTTATTTGTTTTATGCCACATTCCCCAGGATTTCCTTTGGAAATTTCCACTTGATTTTACAAAATGTCTTCCCTAAAGTATAGCACCCTCTGCTGGCTGCTGGGTAATGTGTTGTTGTAGCTGTTGTCACGTGCCATGGAGTCGGTTCTGACCCATAGAGACCCTGTATAAGGCTTCCAAGGAGCAGCTGGTAAGCTTGAACCACCGACCTTAAAGATCAAATCAACTTTGCAGTACAGCACATTAACCCACAGCGCCACACCAGGACCCCTGGGTAATGTGTAATAATGTTTCTAAAATTTCTGCCTGGTTCTTGGAATATCCACTGATGTCCTATGTCTGTAGAGAAGCCCATAGAACCAGAGAGAGTTATTCACATCTTCTGGTCCTCCCAGTCTCCTTCCGGTTGTGTCCCAAATGACTTCCCCCATTTGGGTAAGAGAAGCTCTTGTAGCATAGTGGTTACAAGTCGGGCTGCAAATCTCAAGGTTAACTATTTGAAACTACCAGCTGTTCCACAGGGAGAAAGATGAGGCTTCCTGTACCCATAAAGATTTACAGCCTTGGAAACCCTAGACAGGAGTCACTATGAGTCAGAACCAACTCCACGGCACATAGCCACCGACCACCACCATTTGGGTAAGAGCTCAGTTAGCAGAGAAGAATGACTGATAGAAAATAAGGATGAGCTTGGGTTCTGCTGCTGACAAAGAGTTTTGAACTGTTTCCAAACTGTACAATCATGGCTCGCTGAAACAAGGGCAGTGATCACATTGCATAGCAACCAAATGTCTTGTGCTTTGCATTTAGACTCCTGTAGGAAACAGGCAGTGGGACTCTGCTCAAAGATGGCAGCTGAACACATTCAAGGTGGTGAGGTTGGCTGCCATCTTTAAACCAGGCACCACTGACTGTTTTCTGTTGTTGTTAAGTGTCTTAGAATCAGTTCCAACTCACAGCAACCCTGTACAGGGCTTCCACGGAGCAGCTGGTGGGTTTGAATCACCGACCTTGAGGTTCAAACCAACCTTGCTGTCTAGTGCTTTATCCCATAGCACCACACCAGGACTTGGGTCAAAATCCAATGCACAGAAGATTTGGTTGCTATGCGACACGTACACTGCCCTTGTTTACATCTCAGACACCAACACTTAGGTGTGAGAGATGTTCCGGTGCAGAGGAAGATTTGTTTCTGACCTCTTCTGGCCCCTCCCAGCTTCCCACTCATAATCCCCAGGCCTCTGCTCATTTCTCATCGTCAAAATGCCTTTGGGCTTGAAACTGGTGGGAACTGGTAGAAAGTGAATGCTAAGACATGAGCTGATGACTTCTGAGGTGTGGCCTCTCCTCTAGCTATGGTGCTTCATTCTAATTGGTATATAATTACCATGAATTCCTGCAGAAGGTCATCATGCTTGGTAAAGTGGGGAGTCAGAAAAAAAGAGGAAGACCCCCAATGAGATGAATTGGTACAGTGGCAGTAGCAATGGGCTCAAGCGTAACAATGGTTGTGAAGGTGGCGGTATTTCATTCTGTTATGCATGAGATCACTGTCGGAACTAACTTGATGACACCTAGCAAGAACAACTCCAACTCATGGCAACCTGATATATAACCGAAGGAAACGTTGTCTGGTCCTGTGCCTTTCTCATGATCACTAGTATGTTCAAATTCAAGGTAAAGGTCAAGGCTGTTGGGTCAGTCCATCTCACCGAGAGTCTCCCTCATCCTCCTTGATCCTTACTTCACCAAACACAATATCCTCCTCAAGTAACAGATCCCTTGTATGGTGTGTCCAAGCAAGCAAGTCAGACAAAGATCTGTTAGGGTCCATAACGTTTTCATTGACTGATTTTAGAAGCAGATTGCCTGGTCTTTCTTCCTAGTCTTTCTTAGTCTGAAAGCTCTCTACCATGGGTGACCTTGCTGATATTTGAATACCCAGGGCACACCTTCTAGTATCTAAGCAACATGCAAGTCACTTCAGTATGGCAACCTGATAGAGGGGTCATGGTGCTTCTTATTAAACCAAACCCTCGTCATCGATTTGATTCCGACTCATGGGGAAGCTATATGGATGCAGTAGAACTGCCCTTGTTGAATTTTCATGGCTACGAATGGCCACATCTCTCACCTGTAACGCTGCTGGACAGGTTTGAACCATCACCCTTTAGGCTAGCAGCCGAGTGCTTAACCACTGTGCCACCAGAACTCCTTGGTGCATCTAAATAGGGATCTTGAGGACCAAATGTTTAGAAACAAGGGAGCGAAAGATCATCTTGAGGTCTCGTGGTGACCACAATTGTGGGGGAAGACATTTGTACATTTCATCTGAAACTGCCCCTCAGGCAGGGTGCCCGTTTTCATAAGCATCCTCAGATTCAGAATGCCACATTCAACTTGGGAGCAAAAGCTTGCTCTCTCTGAGTTTCTTCTTAGGATTCTCCAAATCCTAGAGACCCAGATCTGGACATATTAATGAGCTCAGTTTATTGGCAACTGGTGTCCAGGCCTTTTTCAAGTGGGGTATTTCCTCTGACGTCACTGGACAGCTCATCAAGCCTCCAAGGCAGGTCTCTGCCAGGAAAACCTGAATTGAAGGAGCAGCTTTGACCTTTCGGGAAGAGGCCAGTGTCCTAGTGGTCTGGGCGTGTCTGCTCAGGCAGGCCTCCCTCACAGGCCAAGTGGGTTCAACTACTTTTGATCCATGGGAAAAATCAACAGAACAACAAGGTGTAAACAGTGGCACTGTGCACGCAGCTATTACTGGGGGGGGGGGGGGGGGGAGCTGATGAGACTATGACGGCCCAAGTCCTTCCCCCTCTCCATCACAGACTGCTGCCTCCCTGTCCTCACCCTATTTCCTGCTCTCCCTCCTGTCCCCTACTCTCCCGCCTGCCTCTTCCCTCGCTCTGTCTCCCCTCTCCTCCCTCCCCTGCTTCTCTTGAGGACCAGCTGCCTCAGTGACACCTTTTGCTTCCAAACCCTTTCTTTGTTGTTCTTCCTTGACCCTTTTCTCAAAATATTCTTCTTTCTTTCTTCCTGTCATGCCAGACTGTTGGCATCTGTCTCCCCGTCTTGTGCACGCTGCCATCTCTGGCTTACCATGGTTTTATAATTGCCTCTGGTTAAAATTTAAATAGATGGGTTTCAGCCCCAGAGAAAAATGTAAACAAGCGCTTTCTGCTTGTCTCTCAGAACTGCTGACTTCCGGTACTTTGGGATTCTGTGCTAGGAAATTCATTCAGCTCCTCCCTAACCCAGGAACTGAGATTCACCAATGGGGCTTTCACAGCCTGGAGAGCCTCTTGGAATCCATTGAGAGGCTTTTAGATGACCAGTATTTTTTCTTTTAACTCAATTAAGCCAGCAGGATCCAGTTTCCATGGTCAATATTTGTCTGGTGTTTTGAGGTGAGAGAATATTTTAACAATCCTCATCAGTCTTTTTGAAGAGGAAGGATGCAAAAGACCATTTCCTTGGTGGAATTTTTTCTTGGGGGTGGAGGTAGGGGCTAGATTCTTAGTGTCAGGTCTCTTGGCTGATTGAGTTTCCTTATGAGTCATGAGAACGGGATTGTTCTTGGTTGGTGTAGGAGGGAGAGGGCTGGGCTGGTTTGCGTTTCTGTGTCTGGTCATATGTATGTCCCCTGTTTTGCTGTTTCCTCCAAAGTAAGCAGGCCATTTTAAATTTTATTTTATTTTATTTTGGGGGGGAGACTTGAGGGAGAATATTGATTTTCTCTAGCTTGCTGTTTTATGCACTTTGTGATCCATAATCAGAATGGATTTGGCAGTCATTTGCCACAGGTTTAGTCACAGGTTTGGCTGGGTTCTGGTCTTCCTTTATTCAAAAGCACCCAATAATTCACCACTTCCTGCAGGATAGGATGCAAACTCCCAGTCAAAGCCTTCCATGAACTGACCCCAACCCACCATCCCCTTCTAGCACTCTTCCATTAGCCCTAGCATCACAGCCCCTTACTCTGCAATGCCCCAATCCCTGCTGGCTTCCGCCTGAACCTCCTTAGCATCTTCCCAGAATGCCATCCTCCCTGGGTCTGTAACAAGTCCCTGTCCTTCCTGTACAGTCAGAATTTGCCACCCCTCCCTTTAGCTCACAGACAGTCCTTGCTACTGCTCTGCCTTACGGCCTATTTTATTGTCCATGTATTGTACACAAGGCCCATTGCTGTCCACCAGACTCTGACTCATAGTGACCCTAAAAGACGGAGTAGAACTGTCTTGGAAACCATATAGGATTTCCAAGTCTTCAAATTGTTACAGACACAGACTGTCACGTCTTTCTCCTGCAGACTGGCTGGTGGGCTGAAGCCACCAATCTTTTGGTTACGGGTGAGCACAACCCCTGTATCATCAAGACTCCTTTACTTATTATGTGTTGTTGTTAAGTGTTGTCGAGTGGGTTCAGACTCATAGTGACCCTATACAGTGTTTCCGAGGAGCGGCTGGTATGTTTGAACTACTGACCTTGTGGTTCTCGGTCCAGTGTTGATGCTACAGCACCATAGCAGGACACGTGGTCTATTACAGAGCCTATGTTTATATGTCAGTTTCCCTGGGTGTCACAAAAGATTTGCACTCAGCTACTAACTGAAATGGAACCCTGGTGTGACACTGTAGGATAAGCACTGGACTGCAAGGTCAGTTTGAACCGGAAGGTCAGCGTTTCATACCAGCTGCTCCTTGGAAACCCTATACAAGGTCGCTATGAGTCAGAACCAACTCGACAGTACTTAACAACATCAACACTAACTGAAATGGAGTTCTGGTGTGGCGCTGTAGGATGAGTGCTGGACCGCTAACCACAAGGTCAGTGGTTCAAACCCACCAGCTGTTCGTTGAAAACCCTATACAGGGTCACTGTGATTCAGAATTGACTTGACAGCACTTAACAATAACAACAGTAACTGAAAGGTTGGTAGTTCAAATCCACCCAGTGGCACAGCAAAAGAAAGGCCTGGTTACCTGCTTCCATGAGATCAAAGCCACTGAAACCCCTCTGGAGCTCGTTCTACTCTGACGTACATGGAGTTCCTGTACTTTGGAGACAATTTGATGGCAGCAAGTCTGCTTTGGATTTGGTATTTACTCCTCAGCTTCCTGCATTAGATACTTGGCTCTTGAGTGCAGGATCATTTCACATGCCTCACTACACCCCCAGCTCCCCATGCACATTGCCCTGTTTAGTGCCTCAGGACATCTTCGGTCTTTAGTATTCAAGCTCTCTGAAAATTTGCTGCTTCTTGGAAACCCTATACAGGATAAGTTGGAACTGACTATATATTTAAGTAGCTCTTAGGAGGAATCAAGAGGAATGAAGAAAGGATTATGGAATCAGACAGATGACAAACTTAGGTTCAAACTAAGCTCTGCTGAGTATTAGCATTTGGATTGCTGCCCAACCTTTCAGAGCCTTAATTTCTTGATCTGTAAGATCAAGATACAGTTGACCCTTGAATAACTCAGGGGTTAGGAGTGCTGACCCCTGGCACAGTAAAAAAAAATCAGATCACTTTTGATTGCCCCAAAACGTAACTATTAATAGCCGACTATTGACCACAAGGAGTCCTGGTGTGGCGCTGTGGGTTAATGCCTTGGGCTGCAAAGTCAGTTTGATCTGCAAGGTCATCGGTTCAAGTTCACCAGCCGTTCCTTGGAAACCCAATGCAGGGTCGCTATGGGCTGGAACTGACTCTATGGCACTTAAGACCAATTCACCACAAGCCTTAAGTATAACATAAACAGTTGATTAGCACATCTATTATGTACTATATGTTGAAGGAGAATACTAAAAGTGCCATGGACAACCAAAAGAACCAACAGATCTGTTTTGGAAGAGGTGCAACCAGAGTGCTCCTTGGAGGCCAAGATGGCTAAACTTCATCTCTCATATTTTGGACATACTGTCAGGAGGGAACAGTCGCTAGAGAAGGATGTCATGCTGGGTAAGATGGAGGGTCAGAGAAAGAGAGGAAGACCCCCAAAGAGATGGATTGGCCAGGTGGCATCGTTGATGGCATCAAGTGTGGCAGCGGTGGTGGGGTTGGCCCAGGATTGGACATTGTTTCGTTCTGCTGTGCATGGGGTCGCTATGAGTCGGTTCCGACTTGATGGTACCTGACAACAATATGTATAATGGGAGTCTTGGTGGGGAGGGGCTATAGGATAAGCACTGAACTGTTACCCGCAAGTTCGGCAGTTCAATCCCACCACCTGCTCTTGGAAACCTTATACAGGGTCACTATGAGTCGGGCCCGATTCAACAGCACTCAATAACAACATATGTATTACATACTGTATCCACATAAAAAGTGTGCTTTCAATATAAGATAAAAAGGTATTTTGCAAAAATTGTTAGGTTTCACACCTGCTGGTGCAGTTGCAGCAACCGCTTCGCAAATGTCCTTCCATTTACAATGGTTCTTACACTGGATTCATTCATCTTGATTCATTCATCTTGAATTCATTCATCTTACACTGGATTCATTCATCTTGAAATTGCAGTCGTCAGTTTCCAGTGTATTTCACATAGTTCAATTTCTTCTTGTCATATCATGACTTCTCTCTGCTTCCTGGAAGCACTTCCAGCATCACTAGTGGCACCTTGTATGGGTTCCATGGTGTTAGTCAAGGTTTACGATATTGCACTAAGCATGATGCAAAATATGGGAGAACCACAACAGCTCCGTTTACAGTGATACACAACTTACTGGGCGGATGTGTAAACGTCAGTGACTTGCTTTCATGGAAATTATTAGCTTTACATGGTATTTAAGTGGAGCCACACAGTTCAAACCCATGCTGTTTAATATCTCATCTGTGGGTTTTAGTGAGAATTAAACTGAGATCATGCAAATAAAGCACTCAACACTGTTCTTTCTCATCCTGACCATTTTGATTGAAACATTTTGCTCTGGGACATGAATCTTAATCAGTTTTGTAGCTTTGGGTGCCATCTTTCCATTAGTAGTACAACGGTCCTTGATAGAACAGGCTCTTCTCCTATGTACTTGCCATGTTTTCAAAGGTTTGTCTTGTCAGTGGGGTTAGACTTACCTGTCAGTCACCAGAAGAAATCCACGGGGTGGAGATGAAAAAGATGTCGCCTCTCTGTTTGTTGCTGAGTTCCTTTCCCAGGTGAGGGTGGGTAGCACTCACACCACCAACTTGGCCTCTTCCGATGTAACTTTAAAGAGAAGAGGCAGCCCCGTTGGCATGCTCTCCACTTCCACCAAAATTTGATGACTCCTTTCGCCTCTGGGAGGGAGCTGTGGATTCCTTGCCTCCAGTCAACATTATTGAATGTGCCAAGTACGAGGGATAAAAGGTGAATCCATCATCTTGTTTCCCTCCAGTCTAATGGGTTTGGAGGGAGGCAAATATTAACAAGCAACAAATCCTTGTTAATTTAGGGTACAAATGATGGGACAGTCAGAGTGTCAGGAAAAGCTCCAGAGAGAGTCGGTACTTTAGTTGAGTCCTGACCTATCAGTTGATGACTGTCAACAGACAAAGGGGGAACAAAGGACTTCAGGTAGAAGAACCTCAACTTGCGTCTTCCCCTCAGACAGCTGAAATCACCTGCCTCTGGCATCTTTAACCACTGATGTCCTTTCTTCTTGGTCCAGGTAACATTCCCGCTTCCTTGAAAGCAGTGATGATATCAGTGCTGGTTCAGACTACTGATATTAGAAGTTCTGTTGAGACGTCTGTTACCAGGCCCAGAAAGGCAGAGTGCTTTGACCTCCAGGGGAAGAATGATCCAGTAAAGGCTATGTACTGTGTGCAAATTTGTGTGTGCTTATCTGGGTCTGTGTGTGTATGAATTGGAAAGAATGGGTGCATGTCCATTTGGATGGAGAAGCTAGATGTTTATGTGTGAGTTTCACCCTAGAAAACAGAAATGGAAATTCAGAAAACAAAGTGTCAGCCCAAGATCTCACAGGCCGGCTGAAAGACTACTCAAAAAAGTAGGAGGCTGAGACAGTCTCAACCCAAACAGAACAAAACAGAAAAGGAAGTTGCATCAGAAGAGGAAGAATGCTAATGTTATGCTGCAGAGCCTGAAATGTCACAAAATAAAAATAAAATGTGTGTTTCTTATTTTACCTAGATAATTGCTATTACAATATGATTTGTTTACAGCATGATGAAAATGACCAAAACAATGGGGAACACACACAAAAATTGCAATGATTTGTAAAAATCACATGCATCAGATCTTACATTATTTACTTGGATCAGTGATTGACTAACTTTGTCTCTTACCTCTATATAAAAGGTTTTTCTCCAGCACCTAAAAAATCATTAAACCAAGTTCTAACATGGCCTGACTTGTTAGGTACCATCGAGTCGGTTCCGACTCATAATGACTAAGCACAATAGAACAAAACATTTTCCAGTTCTGAGCCATCCTCACAATTATTGTTACGCTTGAGCCCATTGCTGCTCTCACTGTGTCAATCCATCTTCTTGAGGGGTCGTCCTCTTTTTTGCCCACCCTCCACTTTCCCAAGCATGATGTCCTTCTCCTAGTACTGGTCCCTCCTGATACTTCATATCTGAAGTAGAAGAAGCGAAGTCTTGCCATCGTAGCTTCTAGGGAGCATTCTGTCTGTACATCTTCTAGCACTTAAAAGGTCATTTAACACAAAATGTCAATTGGCACAAAGTGTCAATTAGCACAAATGGATGAATTTAAATAACACATAAAACTCGATGCCATTGAGTTGATTCCAACTCTTAACAACCTGGTAGGACAGAATAGAATTATTCCATAGGATTTCCAAGACTATGGATCTTTACAGAAGCAGACGATCAGATCTTTCTCCCACCGATTAGCTATTGGGTTCTAACCACCAACCTTTCTGTTAGCAGCTGAGTGCTTAACCACTATGCCACCAGGGCGCCTTAGTTTACATAAAGATATTCTAGTAATAGGGAGATGATTGAAGATGTCAGAATAAGATATATAGATGCCAAGGATGCTATTAAAAACTGTCTGGTTTATGCAGCATATCAGTCCCTTTCATCAAAATTAAGTAAAAGAGTAGTTTTCCTTTTCATTGTTGTTTTTGTTGCTAAGTACCAGAAAGTTGGTTCCAACTCAGCAATCCTGTGTAGGGTTTCCGAGGAACAGCTGGTGGGTTTCAGCCACTGACCTTTTGGCTAGCAGTTCAACTGCACCGTACCAGAACTCTTTTTGATTTGTTGTTAAGTGCTGTTGAGTCGATTCTGACCTATAGCGACCCTGTATAGGGTTTCCAAGGAGCGGCTGGTGAGCTTGTACCACCGATCTTGCAGTTCAAATGGCTTTGCAGTCTGACGCATTAGTCCACAGCGCCACACCAGGACTCCTTCCTTTTGATTGGATTCCTATAATTGCACAGATGGAAAATATATAAGATTGGCTTTAACTTAGGAAGTTTTCTCAAATGTTTATAGGACACTGAATGAGCCCGGCCTCTAGATCTCAGTAATAGATTTATTACTTGATAAATGTAGTCAGAAGAGTTGGATCCCCAACGCCTTCCTAGAATTAGTGTTGTTGTTGTTGTTGTTGTTGTTAAGTGTCATCAAGACAGTTCCAACTCATAGCAGCCCAGTAAAGAGCTTCCAAGGAGCAACCCCATGGTTCAAACCAACCTTGCAGTCCTTCTCTTATCCTACAGTGCCACTTTATAGTGGTATCAAATAATACACTGATTTGCCAGTTTCACAAATAGACAAAATTATGTTGCATTTTTGGCAATAAATTAGGGAAGTTTTGTGTGCTTCGGTTAAAATGAGAAACAGTACTTTCCAATAGAACAAAGGTGGCATTGTGAGTTAATGTGCCAGACTGCAAAGCCGTTTTAACTGCAAGGTCAGCGGTTCAAGCTCACCAGCTGCTCCTCAGAAACCCCATACAGGGTCGGTATGGGTCAGAATCAACTCGACGGCACTTAATAACAACAATGCTAATTTATGGAGTCCTGGTGTGGTGTTGTGGGTTAATGTGCTGGACTGCAAGGTTGGGTTGAACCACAAGGTTGGTGGTTCAAGCTCACCAACTGCTCCTTGGAAACCCTATACAGGGTCGCTATGGGTCAGAACTGACTAGATGGCACTTAACAATAACTACATGTTAATTTACTGTAAGATAAGCACTGCACTGCTAACTGCAAAGTCACTAGTTCAAACCCACCAGCCATTCCACAGAAACCCTATACACAGGGTCACTATGAATTGGAACTGATGTGAGGGCACTTAACAACAACGTGCTAATTCACCTTGAAGGAAGGAAGGAATAAAATGAGTGATAAGTATCAAGTGACATAATGAGTCATTAAAAATGAAGTTTGAAATTTGCTTCATGACCCAGATGTAGCATATATTTCCATACCTGCCGAGGAGTGCAGTGGCCCCATACTAAAGCACTGTACTGTGAACCAAAAGGTCGGCTGTTGGATCCGCCCAGCTGCTCCATGGGAAAGAGATGAGACTTTCTGCTCCTGTAAAAATGCACAGCCTTGGAAGCCCTATACAAGGTCACTATGAGTCGGAACTGAATCGATGGCATTGAACAACAATAACATGATACCTGCCTTTGGGGTCTTTAAGGATGTATCGTTTTCAGAAGTTGTGAGACACTTTTGAAAAAAGTAAACATCTAGAAAATTCATTTGGAGGGAATGAAAACAATGCAAAACTTTTTTTTTTTTTTTTAACAACTCTAAATTTTGTGTTGCTTTAAGAACATAAAAATGTTTTAGGTATAGACTGGTTTACTCACGAAATGATTTAAATGAGGATTGATTCATTTACTCAGTGTACATTCACCCACTGAGTTTTTGTTTGTTTCTTTTTGAAAAGTAATGACTTAGTGTGTCTACAGGCTTCTGAACTCTAACAAATCAAATGTCATTGGACTTTTGCCAATTGAAGAGAAACCAGCCAAAACTTCCAGAGAGAAGAAACCACAAACATCACAGTGAAAACAAAAGTATAGATTTATATATTTTTTCTAGATCCACTGTCCTTCATAAGGCATTTGTTTTCAGAAAAGATATAGGAAAAGTATTGGTTTTCAGAAAACAACCTAAGGAGGAGAGTGGGAAGAAGAAAGAGGTAAAAAGAAACCAAACCCACTGACTAGTAAAGCATCTAAATTTTTGTTTAATGAATGTTGTTGTCGTCAAGTGCTGTTGAGTTGGTTCCAACTCTTAGTGTCCCTGTATATGCTTTCTGAGGAGCAGCTGGTGGGTTTGAACTGCCGACCTTGTGATTTGCAGTCCAGTGGTTGACCCTACAGCACCACTCCAGGAGTCCTCTAAATGCCCTCTAGTTTTCCAGTTTCCCCTTTTTTGGCTGGGTTTCCCCAACCCCAGGAACCCTCTCTTTGGAAACACTTGCTGACTCAGGACTTCCTGAGTTTCTTGAATCCCACTCCAAAGAAGATACTCAACCTCCCTTAGCTCAGCTTATGTGTGGAAAACCTGCCCTTTCTAAGGTCATCCCAAGGGATGGGAAAGAGAAGGTAATGTGTTAATTTAGGATGCCAAGTTCTGCTTTGCATCTCAAATCTATAGATTGTTTTCCCTCAGTGAGTGGCAGGTCATTCTTAATTCCTGCTCTTCTGTACTGAAGACCTTATCCCCCATTTCCCTGGAGATTCAAGGAACTTTGCTCTTTGCCCAAAATACCTCTCCCAAAGCGATTTCCCCTCCTCTGAGAAGTGCTGTCGTGTCAGGCTGCACTGCCCTTGAACTAGACAACTTTCTCTGCTTGTTTTTATCTGTCTAAATAAAGCTAACCTACATTGGCTGTCTAATTCATTCAGATGCTTGCTGATGCTATTTAAGGCATCCCTCAAGGCTTAGTAGAAAACAAGATGCATTATCTCCACTAGGGAACCTTAAGTTTGTTGGACATTTAAGGAATTCAAGAATCTACAGAATCCCTTCAGTCTTCAACCATAAAGGACCAAGGAGCTCTCAGGGGGTTTTGAGTCCATTCAGTCTTTGATGACTTCCTTGTACATTGATGAGATCAGCTGGTCGAAAAATGGATCACTAGAAGGAGTCTGGACTCCTGGTGTGGCGCTGTAGGATCAGCACTGGACTGTGAACCACAAGGTCAGTGGTTCAAACCCACCAGCTGCTCCTCGCAAACCCTGCACAGGGACCAACTCAACAGCAATTAACAACAACAGAAGGAGTCTGTAGTCCTGGTATGGTACTGCAGGATGAGCACTGGACTGCAAGGTCAGTTTGAACTGCAAGGTCAGCAGTTTAAATCCACCGGGTGCTCCTCAGAAACCCTACAGGGTAGCTATGAGTCAGAACTAACCCAATGGCACTTAAGAACAAATAAGAAGGAATCTACAAAAATAAATTAAAAAAAAGGAATCTGAAAGTGAGATCACTAGAACGATGGCCAGACTTCATCTCTCATACTTCAGACATTTTATCAGGAGGGATATCATGCTTGGTAAAGTGAAGGATCAGCAAAAAAGAGGAAACTCCCCAATGAGATCGTTTGGCACAGTGGTAGCCTCAAACTTAATAATAATTGTGAGGATGGCACACGACTGGGCAGTGTCTCTTTCTGTTGTGCATAATAAGATCGCTATGAGTCAGTACCAACTCAATGCATACAACAGAAGGAATCATGATGTGGCATTGTAGGATAAACAGTGGACTGGTAACCACAAGGTCGTTGGTTCAAATCCACCAGCTGCTCCTTGGAAACCCTATGCAGGGTTGCTATGAATGAGAAACAACTCAACAGCACTTAACAGCAATAACAAAGAAAGAGACTCAGAGCAGCAACGTCTCAGCAGTCGAATGCCTGCCTTCCATGTGGGAAACCTGGGTTCAAGACTTAAGTTTCCAGTCAGCAGACCTCATACATCACCTGTCAGTGGAGGCTTGAGTGTTGCTATGATGCTAAACCTGTTGCATGGGGACTTTCAGACCAAGACAGACTAGGAAGAAAAATCTGGTAATCTACTTCTGAAAAGTCAGCTGATGGAAACACTGTGGATCACAAAGGTCTGGTCCGTGAGTGACCATAGGAAAGGCCCGGAACTGGGCAGTGTTTTGTCCCATTGTGCCTGGAGTTGACATGCACTATGGGCTGCAAACAACAACAGAAAAAGACTCAGATAGTTTTCAAGCTTCGTGAAATCCAGCATTTCTGAACCTTAATTGCTCAATGGAGTGTGTTTCCCACCCTGACCTCCGATGACAGGTTTATTTCCTTTAAGGAAACACTGCACAACTTCAAAAGGAGATTTCACCTTCGTCAACAGACTTTGGAGTCCTAGTGTGGTGCTGCTGGTTAATGCACTGGACTGTAAAGTTGGCTTAAACCGTAAAGGCCAGTGGTTCAAGCTCACCATCTGCTCCTCGGAAACCCTGTACAGGGTTGCTTATAAGTCGGAAGATGACTTAGTAGTAAAACAGACTTTGGTGAGTATGGGGGTTTGTTTCCACCTCCCGACACATTCTCAGCCTCCATCTGACACCTTATTAGAAGCTTCACCTAGTACTTCCACATGCCAGAGAGGAGCAGGAGATTCTAATTAGGGAAAGGAACAAAATATTTGGATTTGCATAGGACTCCATTGAGAACATATATGTATATACGGCTGGGATTTCAGAGAGGTTTCAGATCTGTTGCTGGTTTCTTCAGATCTGGTATTTAGGTTGGTCTGTAGGTTTGCCTAGTGGGAGGGAGAGCTGGTACAATGGGATTGTTTTAACCATTAGTGCCCTACTGCTTACCTTGAACACATGCCTATTAATCAGCATTCGCTTGTTCCACCACGACTCTATGACGTCCATTGCAGTGAGTCAGAAGCCACAATGGTAACAGGTCTATTCCTTCTCGCTGTCACCCAGGAAACCAGTGCATCATCCACAGGAAATGAAGGCCCCAGTGGGGAGTGTGCCCAGCTTGGGTTATAAACTGGCAGCGAGTTTTTCAAAGGAGGTCAAATAATAATGTGCAGAATCTCGGCCTGGGGTGGTAGATGGATCCCACCTCTTAGGCAGTCAGGCAGAAAGACCAGGAGAAATGAATCAGCTAAAAGCATGGACACGTGTCTGCAGTGTAAGAAATTGACCAGTGACAAGGAGTGTGGAGACATGGTTTGGTTCCCTGAGACATTAAAAAGCATTTATCTGGCCCCCTGGCTGGGGCTACTTTTTGTACATTTGGGTCATGTATGGAATACAGTAAGATTGACAGCACATCAGATTTGTCATTTCTGCAGAATGAAATGCATGTCCACCTTTTCACAGTCACTGGGTGAAGGATGACAAGTGTGACGCTATAGGTGCTGGATTAGGAAACACAAGTTCAGTGGTTCAAACCCACCAGCTGCTCCTTGGAAACCCTATACAGGATCACTATGAGTCAGAACCGACGCCACAACACTTAACAACAGCAACATGGTGGCATGATGGGTTAAGCATTGGGCTGCTAACCCATAGATCGGCAGTCTGAACTCACCAGTGCTCCAGCGGACAAATATGTGGCAATCGGCTTCCGTAAAGATGACAGCCTGGGAAACCCTATGGGGCAGCTCTACTCTGTTCTGTAAGCTTTCGATGAGTCAGAATCCACTCTCCAGCAGTGGGTTGGGTTTGGTTTGGTCTGTGAATGATGCAAATGGTTAACACACTCGGTTCCTAACTATGCACCTAGGAAGAAAAGCTTGGTGAGTTACTTCTGAAAAGTCAGCCACTGAGAACCCTGTGGAGCACAGTTCTACTCTGACACACAAGGGGGCACCATGAGTGGAATCTGCTTATGACAAATCAGCCACTGAGAACCCTGTGGAGCACAGTTCTACTCCGATACACACATGGGGTCTCCATGAGTCAGAATCAACTGGATAGTAACTGGCTTAACCTTTGGATGGTTCCTTGACTAAAAACTACACTCTGCTTCCCTGGCTCTCTTTTTCTTTCTGCCGGTGCCTTATTTCCTCTGTTCTTACTAGTACAATCCAGCATCATCCCATTGGTTGGAGTGTATATATACAATTTACCACACAGTATGCAGTGGACACACTCATAGTATAGTTGAGAAGAATTATCAGTACATGTTCATGCTGTTGACCAAGCTTAATGTTTCCAGGCGATTCACACTCCCGTCTGCCATCTGCTATCTGCCAAAGATGCAACAGACAATCACTTTCTACAAAGAAATCATCATCCAGTAGAAGTTGTATGACCACTTATCTGCAGAGACTGGAGGCCAGGGATCTCACAGAATGTGGTGGAAGAGATTTTATTTATTGGGCAGAAGGTTAGGCCAAATGAACTTTGAGGTTGTGGTGTGTGTTGATGAAAGCAAGACTAGCTGCTGTAATATTCAAAGAAAAGAAAACATGTTTGATGATTGACTAGCAAATTGTTTACAACACTACCCAATTCTGAGATTCTGTGACCCTGGTGGCAGAATCAAAACAGGGATTTTTTTTTTCCCCTGTCTAATGGAAAAATCGAATATCAATGTAATTATGTCCACATTTAACATCTTCCTATTGACAATATCCTACTGAAGATATGTTATTAGGTAAATACAGAGCAAGAAAGATAGCAATGGGTACAATGTGCTGCTTTTGGGTGTGAAGAGAGGAAGAAGAAGAATATGTTTGTGTTTGTTTATGTTGACTGTAGACTACAAGGTTGGCAGTTCAAACCCACCAGTCGCTTCTCAGAAACCCTTTACAGGGTTGCTATGTGTCTGAACTCGATGGCAGTTAACAACATGTTTGCATAAAGGAACACTGGAAGGATACATAGGAATCCACAGGGACCAGAAAGGGGAAGGAGGGTGCGTGGAGGTGTCAGTGAGAGCACAGCTTCTCCATGTATACCTTTCTATGTTGTTTCATTTTTTATTTTATTTACAGTTTATGTTTTATGTTCAATTATTGTTTTTAAGTGTTTCCAAATTGGTCCCCACTCATAATGACCCTGTACAGGATTTCCAAGGCTTTGAAAATCTTTGTGGGAGCAGAAAGCCTCATCTTTCTCCTGGGGAGCAGCTGGTGGACTCCAACCATGGAACTTGTGGTTTGCAGTCCAGTGCTTATTATATGGAGCCACTATGCTCCCAATATGGAGCTCTGGTAGCGTAGTGGCTACGAATCGGGCTGCGAACCTTAAGGTCAGTGGTTCGAAACTACCAGCCGCTCCATGGGAGAAAGATGAGGCTTTCTACTCCCGTAAAGATTTACACCCTCGGAAACCCTGTACAGGGTCGCTATGGGTCGGAACCGACTCGACGGCACTTAACAACAACAACATGCTCCCAATAACTATGATACAAAAGGTCTAAATTAAGTTCTTATTTTATAAGATACTGTTAGAGTCAGAAACAGGAGTTTAATTGTCTTGCAAACCCAGGTTAGATTTGAAGGCCAGCATTTTGGTTGCTGGCTAGTGTTAGCACTGAAAGAACATGGTAAGAATCCGTGGTAACATCTTCACAATTTTCTCATCTAGTCTTCCCACCAGCCATGTTAATTTACAAAAGATGGTGACCACTATAATTAAAGTTTAAAAGCTAGTGAAAAAAACTGGGGTAACTATTAAAAATCAGTAACTAAAATATAATAAATACACTAATAGAAAAATAAGCAAAGGACAAAAACTAAAATTATAAAAGAGATTGAAGTAACAACCAATTAAATAAATGTTTTAATGATACACTGATTTTCTTCCCAAAGTTAAGAAAAATAAAAGAAAAAAATATGTCTTAAATTGACAAAGGTCCATGCAAATAAGAACAGTGATTTTTTTTTTTCTTTTTTTCTGGTAGATATGTAAGATGGCAAAACCTTTCCAGAGGTAAATTTGGAAACATATATTAAAACCTTAAACATGTTCATAACACTATAACTTAGTAACTTTGTTATAATTATCTATCCTAATAAAAAAATCCTGGTGTGCTGTGGGCTAATGCATCAGACTGCAATGTCGTTTGAACTGCAAGGTCGGTGGTTCAAGCTCACCAGCTGCTCCTTGGAAACCTTATACAGGGTTGCTGTGGGTTGGAATTGACTCGACGGCACTTAACAACAACAACAACATCCTAATAAAGGACTTCTGGTGTAGCGCTGTGGATCAGCACTGGACTGAGAACCACAAGGTCAGAAGGTCAAACCCACCAGCTGCTCCTCAGAAACCCTATACAGGGTCGCTATGAGATGGAGCTGACTCAGTGGCACTTAACAACAACAACAACAAAGCAACCATCCTAATAAAATATTCAGAGATGCAAAATTGTATGCAAATGATATTAATATTGGCATTCTTATGACTCCAGCAAATGAGGGATCAAATGACATCATTAGGAAATGGAATACTAAACTGTTATTTTTAAACCATGTTAAAGAATTAGCTAAAAGCTGAAAGAAAATCCCACTACCCAATGTTCTGTAAAAACGCATGATTCAAAACAGGACACAGAAGCTCCTTATAAACTAGTAAATTCTGAAAGGCTGTTATTTAAGACAGAACTGTCTAAAGATCAATTTAATCCAAGAAGGACATTTTTTTTCCCACCAAAAAGGGTTTTGATGGTTTTTTAAAACTAAAACTAGACTGAGTTCTCTCCCTGCTGAGATCCATTCTATTGGGTCTCTTTTCCTAAAGCAGATCAGTTCACGTATATTGAGAATCAGCTGAGGCAGGGAGCCTTCCTTGGTATACTCTACAAATGTTGTACGGAATTCCTCAGTTAGGGTGTGTCGATCTAACTGACCCTTAGTCTGTGGAACCATTACTGACATTCAGCAAAGATTTCAGAATTAGAACTTTCACCACACCTGGCTTTCCAATGTTTAAATACATTTTTAGCTTTCACCTGAACAAATAAACGATATAGACATTTTGATTATAGGTATTCAAAGTTGATGCCAACTCTGTTATCACACACTCAACATTTTTCCATTTCTTGGATGACTTTCTCCTTATTTCTTGCTGATTGCTGCTTATTGCGTGCTAGACTCAGCTAGCATTTTTCATTTGTTAAATCTCTTTCTCTTTCAGAACCATGTCTATTGACTCATGATCTATCTCTTACCTACATGCAACATGGGTGATTTTTCTTATCATAGCTCAATTTATTTCTTTTGTTTTTATCATAATTGTAATTCTAGTCTCTATAGCTCACCCAACATTCTCACTGCTTTTTGCAATTATCAGACGTGCTTAGGTTAATCGTGTTGCAGAATTAAATACAGCAAATCTTCTGGTAACGGAAAACTAGTTGGCCAAGGTTGAAATGAGCATGTCCAACTGCTATTGCCATCTGTTGGTGGCAGGCAAAGTTGAAACATTTTTGCTTTTGGAACAAAGTACTCTTCATCTCCATGAAAATGCAGAGATGGTCAAACTGCTCAACAGCACCTGCTTTGGCACATTCATGGTGCCAGTCAATTCTTCTGTGAAGTACATTTGAGACAATAATCACCAAATTACACACAAATATGTAATCAACAAGAATTATTTTTAGGTAGCTCAGTTGGTTCGCATTATCTTGATGAGGCCAAGGTCATGGGTTTGTCCTCAGTTTAGGTTTTTTTAGCACAGCGTTATTTAAACCAGTAAGTAGTCACTGACTTACAACCAGAGTCTGTTCTGAAGATAACGCCGTTGTAAGTCACTTCTGACGTCCAATACTGCTCTCTCTGTTTTTTGGTTTTTTTTTTAAGTTTGCATTATTATTGCCTTTTATTATCAGCATCTTTATAAACCCGATCTTTATCTGTCCCTGGAGGTTATAGCTAATTATAATAACATTGTTGTTGTTGTTGTTATGTGCCGTGGAGTCGGAACCGACTCATAGCGACCCTGTACAGGGTTTCCGAGGGTGTAAATCTTTACGGGAGTAGAAAGCCTCATCTTTCTCCCGCGGAGCAGCTGGTAGTTTCGAACTGCTGACCTTGAGGTTCACAGCCCGAGTCGTAACCACTACGCTACCAGAGCTGCAAAGTCTATATGCTGCAACATTGTATGGAATACGTATTACTGACAATGTATAGAAAGAAAAGAACAGTCATAGGTACTGTCAGAGCTGGAATCGGTGGTAAGTCGGGACAGCTTACATTGAAAATCAGTTGATTGGGCAGCCCTTCTTGGTGAGTTCTGCAGGCGTCATAAGAAACTGCTTAGCTGCCACCATCAGGGAATTTAAGTGAGAAGCTCTAACTGGCCTTGAATCTATAGAACCAGAAAAGTTATACGCAGCAGCCCCTTCCAAAGGCATGCTCAAAGGGAGTCTAAATATACAGAACAATGACAACCTGCAAAAATCGTATGTGCAGTCATGCCTTTCAGCACAATCCCTATGTGACAGTCCAAATTTCCTGACCACATGGACCTCAAAATCTTTAAAGTCAAAACCTCAATGGAGCCATTGATGAGAGAAGATGCATTAGTCATGTTTGTTGTTGTTAAGTACCGTTGAGTCGGTTCTGTCTCATAGCAACCCTACATAAAGTTTCCGAGGCTTTGAAAAATCTTGCAGAAGCAGAAAGCCTCCTCTTCCTCCTGTGAAGCTGTTGGTGGCCTCAAACTTTTGACCATGGGGTTCCCAGTCCAGTGCTTATCCAACGGTGCCACTGTACTCCCTTGGTCATATATGGTGGTTTTGATGAAGTGCCATCGAGTTGGTTCTGACTCATAGTGACTTTGTATAGGGGTTCTAAGGAGCAGCTGGTGGGTTTGAACTGTCAACCTTGTGGTTCACAGTCCAGTGCTGATCCTACAGGTCCATACCAGGAGTCCTATAGTGATATTAAAAAAAAAATCTGTAAGATTTTTTATTGTGATCCTGTAACCTGTAAAAATCCAAGTTACAGGGTCACAATATTCTCCAAATAGAAAGTATTCAAAGAAAATCCAAAGAAGTTCATTTTTCTAATTGCCAAGATTATTAGAAAAATTAAGTAATAAAAATCTGATTGACCTCTCTCTACTTCCCAAATCATTAAGGGTTATAATGAATCAAGTGGACAGCAATGGATTGGGTTGGATTTACTCCCCAGGGACCTGATGACACTGAATTCCTATCGAATTAGTGTTCTAAGATTTGCTGAAGAGCAGGGCAATGTTATGAGAGAATGCTATACGTTTTCCAAAGTCCAGAAGGTTACAGATTTAGAGCTCCGTTTCTGGGCTCAAAGGCAGTCTCCCCCTCTGTTCACAGGACCTGCTCCTCCCTCTGATGCCAGAGCTGCCGGCAGTTCTCTAAATAACACCGTGTCCCTGGTCTCCCAGCTCCCATTTGAATGTGTTGGCAGGGCTCCTTTGAGGTCTGCCCCCCTCCGCCTCCCTCTCCCGGGCTCCTCTTCGTCTGAGTCAGCCCATGAGTCAGCTCACTCATTAGGGGACTGAGAACGCCTCTCCATCCTCTGGCTTGCTTTTGTCTCCCTTCTTCTACCTGGTTTCCGAAAGTCTGCCAACAGCCTTGAAGCTAGAGGCTGGACAGTGGCTAGAATGATCTGTTCAGTGAACTGGTTGGCAGACAGCCAGTGAAATGGTCACAATCACGACAGCAGCAACAACAGCCTACCCAGTTGCTTCTGAAGCATCTTCAAAGTCAGCTTGATGGCTTGACATCTCCACCTAGGCAGCATCTAAAGGGCAGCACCTTGGTTCTCAGAGTCCCTCCTCCCCCCTTCCTTCTCTTCCCCGCCTCCCACTACCCACTCCACATGCAGAGAGAGCTCTGGACCAGTACCACTCTCTGGGAGGCCGAGCGGGGAACAGAGCAGCATCCCTGTACCTATCAGTGGCTCCCTTGGCTGTAGACTTCTGGGATTGTTGATCTCATTCCCTCTCATCCTAGTTTACATCCCCCTTGCTTTTCCTTCTGTGAGAAGCAGATAAGGAAGGACCAAAGAGAGAATTGATGCCCATTGGTGGCTCTTGGTCATATACAGAAGCCCAGTGAAATGGTATTAATAATAATAACAATAGCCTTTAAATTCCTTCTAGGAAATATCAATACCAAAACACTGCTATTCATCTATTCATCTTGCTTAAAGTTCTCTGTAAAAGGATTGATCCTCTACTCACTTGGATAGTGACTACTGTAGTTGTTAAGTGCTACTGAGTCGATTCCGACCCATAGTGACCCTGTATAGGGTTTCCAAGGAGCAGCTGATGATCTTGAACCACCGACCTTGCAGTTTAAAAGACTTTGCAGTGTGATGCATTAGCCCACAGCGTCACACCAGAACTCCTAGTTTTTGTTAAATCAGGTGATGTCGTTTTGAAAGCAGACTCAAGAACTCATTCCGTCATTCAATTAGACATTTATGAAGCAGTTACTATACACAAACCCGGAGTCAGGAGGACCTCTGCCAGAGTTGCTCCAGCTTCAGTGAGCATGTGTTGTACCTGGGCAGTTTGCTAGAATGCGCTTCTATATCAGGGCCTGGGGTGGGGGGTCAGGCTCTTCGTGTCTACAAGTGACCCAGGAATACTCAGACACCTTGGTCTAAGGAACACACTTTTTTGGGGTCTTTTTTAATGTTTTTATTGTGAAGTGAGTGAAAGTTTACAGGGCAGATCATCAGTTTTACTTTCAATAAATCATACATACACCTTGTTTCATTACAATGGTTATAATCCCCTCCATGTACCATCAGTTCACAGTATTTCTCTCTATTCATTTTAGCTTTTTTTTTTTTTTTTTTTTAAACACTCAGGCATATATAATAATTTATACCACCAAAGGGCACATTCTACAAGCCTGCCTTCTGGCCACCATCTCTTAGTCCCTCTCTTCCCATGAATCTAGAGACCTCAGCTGCTCTCTTTCTCCATGTCCCCGTCTCTGCCTCCATCTCTGGTGTTGTTGCTTCTCTGGATAAGGTGCCGCATTCCGCTTGTGCTCTTCTCTAAGGAACACACTTTGAGTAAGTAGCGAGAGTCTAGGGGGCCTTGCATACAGCCAGCCTCTGTCCCTGAGCAACATCAGGGGTTATTAGGATATGAATGATGTCCCCTCAAATTTGTCTTGGAATTCTAACCCCAACACCTGTGGATAGAGCCCTGGTGGCACAATGGTTAAGTGCTACCCTGATAACCAGAATATTGGTGGTTTGAATCCACCAAACACTCTGCGTGAGAAAGATGTGACAGTCTGCTTCTGTTAAGATTCACCACAAACATCTAACCCACAGGAGACCCCATGGGGCAGTTCCACGGTGTCCTACACAATTACTAAGAGTCCAAATCTACTTGACGTAGTGGGTTTTATACTTGTGGATATAATCTTATTTGGACATAAGTTTTTTTCTTACGTTAATTGGATCATCATTATTGTTTAGTGCCATGGTGTTGGTTCCAAGGAGAGGCTGGTGAGGTTTGAACTGCCTACCTTGTGGTTCAAACCACCCCCCTTGAGGTCTAGTGCCTTATCCTGCAACACCACACCAGGACTCCGATTAGTTCAGACTCAGTAGAAAAGTCTAACGAACCCCATTGAATCTCTTCAATTCCAACTCACAGCAACCTCGTAGAACTACCCCACAGGGTTTCAAGGACTGTGTAGCACTGTAGGATCAGCACTGGATTGTGAACCACAAGGTCAGCAGTTCAAACCCACCAGCTCCTTTTTGGAAACCCTATACAGGGTTGCTATGGGTCAGAACCAACTTGATGGCACTTAACAACAACAGTAACAATTGTCACAGAAGTCAACTGCTTCATCCTTTTTTGCTGCGAAGTGTCTAGTGGGCTCATATCACCAAGCCATCAATTAGCATCCAAGTGCTTACCTGCTGCACCACTAGGACTCCTACCCAAGTAGGGTGGCTTCTAAATGGAATCACTTCCCAGGTGTAAACAGAGCAGCTTGGACCAGATGCATGTGTATGTACTGGGGGAGACAGTTGCCATGTGAGGGTCCCAAGGTACCAAGGAAGGTCCGGTGCTGCTGAGAAGGAAGGCATCAGCAAGACCAAGACCCTGACTTGAATTTTTGGCTTCCAGAACTGTCAGAAAGCCAATGTCCATTCTCTCAAGCCACCCACGGATGGCATTTCTGTTATAGCAGCCCTAGGGAGCTAAAGGCCTCCCTCTGAATTCCTGCTCTTCAGCTGCACTCTTTACCCAGCAGGCCCAGATCTATCACCAGGACCTATTCCAATGTGGTTTTCACTCTCAGTAAGCAAACAAAATATCAAACCTTCTGCCATGAGCCAATTCCATCTCATAGTGACCTGAAACAGGGTAAGAAAGACAGTCACCTCTTTCTCCTATTGAGTGGCTGGCGGGTTTAAACTGCTGACCTTGCAGTTAGCAGTCAGATGCCTAACTCACCGTGGATGGTCAAATCAGAAGACTCGGGTTTGAGATTAGGGCAAGGAAAGAGACCATATATCTTCAACCTCAGCTATGAGGAGGTCTAGTCTAGGCCATTTGATAAGAAAGTCTCCATTCACTTTTTTGGCAAAGCCTGGCTAACAATAAGTTGTATCTTTGATTCCTACAGAGATTTCCTTTTATGATTTGGTAGTTCATGTCCTTTGTCAACTTTTTTCGTGCCTTTTCATTACTGATTTGTAATCATTTTTGGGGGGCTTTTATTTTGTATTAGAATATTAAGGACAATTTCCCTTTCCCTCATTTTTTTCAACCTTTTAACTTTATTAATTTCAGGGGATGGTGATGATCCAGGTTTGTTCCCAGACAACATGCCTCATGTAGAGCCACCACCTCTCTGTCAGTGGTGGGTTGCTACGATGCTGAACCAGTTTCAGTGGAACTTCCAGACTGAGAGAGAGTAGGAAGAAAAGTCTGGCAATCTACTTCTAAAAATTAACCAATGAAAATCCTATGGGTAACAATAGTCTTATCTGCAACCAATCCGAGGATTGCTGCAGGACTGGGTAGTGTTTCATTGTGTTGTGCATGGGGTTGCCATGAGTTGGACATTGACTTGACCGCATCTAACTGTAACAACATTAATTTTGGAGTTAGGAAGCTTAGACTCAAGACTAACGTTAGCTTCCTTGCTGATCTGCGCACATTCCTTTCCTGTGTGACGTGTGTCGTACATATATAGAACATGGCTAGTTTGTTTTCAGAGGTTGTATTTATCTCTCTGATCATTATATGGCACTTAGTGTGGAATACTAAGTTGGAATCAACTCGATAGCAGTCAGTTTGGCATTTTTTGTTTTTGTTTTTTGTTTTGAGTGTGGGACATGGCTGACTAGTGTTAACAAGTATCTGTTCTGTTTTGCTTTTGTTTAAACAAACATTGATTGAACACTTACAAATAGCATGAATGTTGTTCTAGGCTCTAGTCATATGAAGGCACACAAGGAGAGTTGGAAGTTGCCTACTAGGAGTTGGATGTGTCTAAAAGTGCTTATGATTTCGGTTTTCTTTTGCCTTTTCAACTCCCACTTTGTACGTTGCCGACAGAGGACTTCTCTTACCATTCACTTCATAACATGCCCAATTATGAAACTGCCTCCGTGCTGAGGTGCATGTCCTTTGATTTCTACATTTGCTGTCTTATTTCTACTAAAACCAATATTGTTAAATGTGTTTATTTTGATAGTACAGTTGTCGGAGTAGTAATATTCCCATTTCCTGATAGGTTTGCCTTAGTTTTGTTCTTTGTACCACTTATGATGTTTCATACCTTTAAATTTTCTCCATTCCAGTTTTTTAAATGCATACATACATTATTCTTGTGGCTGTTAAGTGCTGCTGAGTTGGTTCTGACTCATAGTGACCCTGCATAAGGTTTCCAAGGAGTAGCTGGTAGATTTGAACTGCCAACCTTTTCGTTAACAGTCCATTGTTTATCCTACAGAGCCACACCAGGACTCCTGAATATTTATATATATATATAGTTGCTGTTGTGGCGCTGTGGGCTAATGCGTCAGATTGCAAAATCAGTTTGAACTGCAAGGTCGGTGGTTCAAGCTCACCACCTGCTCCTTGGAAACCCATAGGGTTGCTATGGGTCAGAATCAACTCTATGGCACTTCACAACAGTTGCTGTTGAGTGATATCTAGTCAGTCAGTTCTGACTTGTGTTGTTGTTGCTGTTAAGCACCGTTGAATCACTTCCAACCCATAGGAACCCTGTATAGAGTTTCCGAGGAGTGCCTGGTGAGTTTGAACCACTGACCTTGTGGTTATTATAGGATAAGCAGTCAAGTGCTTATTCTATAGCTCTATACCAGGACATAACGATCCTATATAGGGTTTTTGAGGAGCGGATGTTAGATTCAAACTGCAACCTTGTGATTAGCAGCCCAGTGCTTATCCTAAAGCAACCCCCACAGACATATATATGTTGTTGTTGCTATTAAGTGCCATTGAGTCAGTTCCAACCCATAGCAACACTGTATAGGGTTTCCAAGAAGCGGCTGGTGAACTTGAACTAACCTTGAGGTTCAAACCAATGTTGCAGTCTTGCACATTAACCCACAATGCCACATCAGGACTCTCATTCTCTTTTTCTCTCTCTATGTATATATATATATATATATATATATATATATATATATATATATATTGTTGTTGTTGCTAAGTGCCATCGAGTCGATTCCAACCCTTAACAACCCTGTGTAGGGTTTCCAAGGAGCAACTAGTGAGCTTGAACCACTGACCTTGCAGTTCAAACGACGTTGCAATTCAAACGACGTTGCAGTCTGATGCATTAGCCCACAGCACCCCTGTCTTGTTCATTCTTCTGCCAACCCCTCTCTTTTTGAACATTGCCCACCCCCTTCTTACCTATTGCCCTCCCTATTTCCTGAGTTAACATGTGTTTATTCTCTAGCCTGTTGTGGCGCTGTGGGCTAATGCGTCAGACTGCAAAGTCGTTTGAACTGCAATGGTTCAAGCTCACCAGCTGCTCTTGAAAACCCTATACAGGGTCACTATGGGTCAGAATCGACTTGATGGCACTTAATAACAACAGCAATGCCCTCTAGCCAGTGAGTTACTTTCCCTTCCCTGTAGGCCCTGGTAACCATCATGAAAATATTTTCTTGGCTTTTTACAATGGTAGGATCATACAATCTTTGTCCTTATGTGATTGACTAACTTCACTCACCAGATTTTCCTCCAGGTTCATCCATGTTATCAGGTGTTTCACAGATTCATCATTACTCTTCAACATTGCATAGTATTCCATTGTGTATATATACCAAAGTTGGTTTATCCATTCTTCCATTAACAGGCATTTAGGTTGCCTCCATCTTTTTGCTATTGTGAATAGTACTGCAACAAACATCGGTGTGCCTGTATCTACTTGTGTCCTGGTTCTTATTTCTTGAAGATATACACCAAGTAGAGGGATTGCATGTGAAAGTTGGACAATGAATAAAGAAGGCCATTGAAGAATTGATGCAATTGAGTTATGGTGTTGGAGGAGAATATTAAAAGTACCATGGACTGCCAAAAGAACAAACAAATGTGTATTAGAAGAAGTGCATAGAACCAGAATGCTCCTTAGAACTCAAGATGGCCAGACTTCATCTCTCATACTTCCAGGAGGAACCAATCCCTGGAGAAGGAAGGACATCATGATTGGCAAAGTGGAAGGTCAGCCAAAAGAGGGAAGACCCCCAATAAAATGGATTGATACAGAGACAGCTTGAGCAATGGGCTCAAACATAGCAATAAAATGGATTGATACAGAGACAGCTGGAGCATGGGCTCAAGCATAGCAATAAAATGAATTGATACCATGGCAGCTTGAGCAATGGGCTCAAACATGCCAATGATTGTGAGATTGGCACAGAGCCAGACAGTGCTTGCAGGATCTCTGAGTTGACCCCTATCAACAAGAGGGATTACTGAGTCATATGTTATTTCTATTTCCAACTTTCTGAAGAAGTACTATACCATTTTCCACAGTTGTTGAACCATTTTACAGTCCCACCAGCAATGTAGGATAGATAGTCCTATCTCTCCACACCCTCACCAGCATTTGCAGTTTTCTTTTGTTTTGAATTTTGCTATTAATGCTGAGGCGAGATGGTATCTCATCGTTGTTTTGATTTGCATCTCTCTAATGGCTAAGGATTGTGAACATTTCTTCATATGTTTGTTGGCTGCCTAAATGTCTTCCTTGGTGAGGTGTCTGTTCATGTCCTGTGTCCATCTTTAATTGGGTTGTTTGTCTTTTTCTTGTAGAGATGACATAGTTTTCTGCAAATTTTCTGTATTAGTCCCTCACCTGATATTTTGTTGCAAAAAAATTTAGGTAAGAACCTTTAATGGCAAAATTTTAACTGTCAGCCAGGGTCGAAAATATTCACCCATCCCCTCCTCCATTAATCTACCTACACACAAGTCTGCTTTACGGGCCTCTACACTGAACCTGGATAAACAAAGCAACGTCAATAGTATTGAAGCCTGTCCATTTGCCAAGCACTGGACTAGCTTGCTTTCACATCCATTGTTTTTCATTTACTGCATCTTTTGCTTACTTCCTGCAGGGGAGAAAGTGATCTCGTGCCTCTGTTTTGCTGCCTCCTTTCCAAGAGTCCTTACTCCTAGCAAGTGAACTCATTGTCTCAATTCTGAAAGATGAGTGATGTGTTTATTTAGGAAAAAAATGAAAGAACCGGACTGGGGGCCAAATGCCCTTTAACACCACACTAAGTATCTAAGTGAGTGGGCATCCACTTCTGGGCAGAGATCTCCCTCTTTCTGACTTCTCTCCCAAATAATCCATGGATCCCTGGGGGAGAGGATTTACAGCCATTCAATTCCTCCTTTAATTGTTTTCTTTACCTATGAACACAATCTTTACCTATGAACACTACTTCTCCCACCGCCCCCACAAAAGTCTCTTCTGGAGAAACATGACTGGTCTTATCCACTCCTGCCTTTCTTCTCTTGCCATGATCCCAAATCTTGGGCTCCACTAAGGAAAACAAACCGAGAGAAGTTGGGTAAGTTGTGAATAAGGAATCTTCTGTGGGCAGTGAACGGAGGCTGGTTCAACCTCTCAGCTCTTAGAAATGACTCTCCAGCTGCTTTCAGAGTCCAGGGAATTTAGTCGTGTGGCTACCAGGGACCTCCCTAGTGACAAGCACAAAGGAGACAATCAGGAATAACTGAGCTGGAGCAACTGGCCATTTGTAAGGACAGTGACCCAAGGACAGTGACCAGCTGTCCAAATCACAATCTTATCAGTGTGACAAGCTCCGAGCTTGTCCAGTCTGGTGGCTGAATGGTACCTAACAACCTAAGACTGGAAAAAGTGGTGGTGGAATTTTAATTCCAGGAGTTTATTCTTCATTCTTAACAGCAAACCTTTGAGTAAATATGGTAGACACTGGGTTAGATATTGGCACATTCTTTGCCTTGAAGGAGTAGACCATTTACCAGGAAGAAGGTGACACAGGGAACTCTGAGAGAACTTAGAAAAGACACTTAACTCAAGATTTGAGAGTCAGGAAGCTTCCTCAAGAGTGTGTGAAGGGCTTATCCAGGAGAGGAGGAGTAGCAACATTCCAGGTGAAGAAGGAGGCAGTGCTAAGTGGCAAAGGCAAGACCGGGTGGGTAGGTGGCTCATTAAAGACACAAAACAGTTTGATGTGACTGAGATCAGGATATGCAAGGGAACAGGTAAGAAGCGGTGCTGGAGAGGTGGGCACAGGTCAGATCACAAAGGCCTAGTCTTGTGTGTCTGCTAGCTGAACTAGAATTTATCCTGAGGGCAACGGGAACCCTTAACAGACTTGGTTGAAGAAGAACATAAGCAGGTCTGCTTTCTCAGTGGTTGGAATGTGGAGATTAGATATCAGGAAAGCAAATATGGAAGTGGGAAGACCAGTTTGGAGGATCTTTCAATAATTTAAGAAGGATATAATGTGATCCTAAATGATAGCAGATGCAATTATTTTGTTGTTGTTAAGTGCCATCGAGTTGGCGCCCACCCATAGCGACCCTGTGTAGGGTTTCCGAGGAGTGGTTGGTGAGTTTGAACTGCTGACCTTAAGGTTCAAACAGACTTTGCAATCCAGCGCATTAACCCACAGCGCCACACCAGGACTCTGGCGGATGCAACCGGAATGCAGAAAAAGAAGAGGTGGCATCAAGTGACCTTGGTGATCAGTCACAGGTGGTACCTGAAGAGCCCAGAACAACTGTCAGATCCAGTGGGTGAGGGGAGAAGCGTGCTTGGAGATGGTGAATTCAGGTTGAAGCAGAAACCCTCATTGACCTGAAAACCAATGGGGGTAACTCAGAGGCAACTCAGTAGAGTTGAGGATACCCCAGGTACACCCAAGGGGGGCTTAAAGGAGCAAGAAGAAACCCAGGCCCTACTAGAAAGAGGAGATGGAGGTCCTAACTCACTGCTTGGCTTGTTAAGATTGAATCAGTGCAGGATTGAGGCTGCAGATGAGAGGTCTCCAGTACCTGCAGCCAAGCAGGGCCTGACAAGCTGTTTCCATGGAGATGCAGTGTACGCAGAAGCGAATGAGTAGGAGGGCTGATCCATTCCAGAGCCTTGGGTCACAAGGCTGTGGCTGGCTAATGCATAAACAGGAAAAAGGCATCGTCAATCAGAAAAGGATGTTCAAGAGGATTGGCCGATAATTGGGGTGATAGCGTCATAATTTTAGATTAAGTCTAACCATTTAGGAGTGAGGTAAGCCACTTGACGATCCTTCTAGTCATTTCAGGGACCAGTTAATGAGGACACAGAGAAGTGGGTGCCAATTCCAAATGTAGGTGCACTCAGCTTCCACTCTTCAGCACCCCTAGACTCTAAGTAGCTACACATTGCTGTCAAGTTTCTGGAGAAACCAACAGAGATGGGGGTTTTGGGGGGTTTTTTCATTCACCAAGCTGATAACGGTCACGCTCAGGAAACCATTGGAGCTCTTAGGAAACCTCAGATGCTAGCAGATTCCCAGATTGCATGTTATTATTAAGCAATTTAAGGTGGACTCTGGACAGAGAGAGGGCAGTAGTTGCGTCTGAAATGATTTTAACAGCTTTACCGTGTTGTGAAGACTCGGCAGCCTAGGATTTGGCTGCTGCCAGTGAGAAAGCCAAGTTGCTCTTGATTTGGTCAGTTGTTCTCAATTCAGGCCTGGAACTTTTTCTTTTCCTTTCTTTCTTTCTTTTTTTAACCGAAGGAGCTATTTGAACCTAATCTCTGGAGTGAAGCTGATATTAACAATCTTAATGGCTGATGGGAGTTTTTCACCTTAATCCCCAAGGTATTCAAATAGCTGATAGCGGTCCTCATTAAGAAGTCTGAAAATTACATCACAGCTACAGGTCCTTACAAAGATACCCCTGGAGGCAAATGCCAGAGTCGGTCCTCTGACTCACGATGACCCTGTGCACAGCGGTACAGAACTCTGCTGGCTCTCCGGCCATCCTCGTGCTAGGATGTGAATTGGACTTTTGTGATCCACAGGGATTCCATGGACTGATTTTCAGAAGTAGATGGCTAACCCTTTATTGTTAGTCTGCCTTAGTCTGGAAGCTTTCAGCATCATAGCAGCATGCAAACCTCCATGGACAAACGTGGGGTGGTTATGTATGAGGTACGCGTAAGCCAGGGATCCAACTTGTGTCTCCAGCATGTTGTTGTTGTTGTGTGCCGTGGAGTCAGTTCCGACTCATGGCGACCCTGTACAGGGTTTCTGAGGCTGTAAATCTATACGGAAGCAGAAAGCCTCATCTTTCTCCCGCAGAATGGCTGGTAGTTTCGAACTGTTGACCCTGAGGTTAGCAACCCGATTTGTAACCACTACTCTACCAGAGGTCTCTAGTATGGAAGACAAAAATTCTACCATGAGCCACCATCCCCGAGATGACCATAATCAAAAAGACAGATAAGAGCAAGTATTGGTGAGCCTGTGGAGAAATTGGAAACCTCATACAGTGCTACTGGAAATTTTAAATGGTGCAGTAACTTTGGAAAACAGTCTAGCAGCTTCTCTGAATGCTAAATGGAGTTGCCATATGACTCAACAATTCTGTTCATCTGTATATTTTCTAAAGAAATTAAAACATAGCTCCAAATAAAAAGTGCACATGAGTGTTCATAGCAGCATTATTCATACTAGCCCCCAAAGTGGAGACAACTGAACTATCCATCAGCTAATGAGAGACCTAATAAAATGTGGTACATCCATACAATGGAGGCTATTTGTCAATACAAAGAAAGTGCAACACTAATACATGCTACAACATGAATGAACTTAGAAAAAAATATAAATTAAAGAACCCAGGCACAAAAGAGCACACATTATTTAGCTCTGTACGAAATGTATGTTGTTGTTAAGTGCCGTAGAGTTGGCTACGACTCATAGTGACCCTGTATAGGGTTTCGGAGGAGCAGCTGGTGGGTTTGAACTGACAACCTTGTGGTTTGCAGTCCAGTGCTTATCCTACAGTACCACATCAGGACAAGCAAATCTATAGAAACAAAAAGTAGAACAGAAATTGCCTAGGGATAGGGTAGAGGCATGTTAAGGGGAAATGGGACTGATTGCTTTTATGTGTCTAAAGTTTCTTTTTGGAGATGATGAAAATATAGAAATTGGCAGTGGTGATGGTCAGACAACTCTATTCATATACTAAAAGCCATTGAACTATATAAACTGGATTATATGAAGAAAAATGTGGCATCATCTGGAGGAAGACTCATTAACAACCTATGATATGCACATAATACCACCTTGCTTGCTGAAAGCAAAGAAGACTTAAAATACTTACCGATGAAGATCAAAGACCACAGCCTTCAGTATGGGTTGCACCCCAAAGTAAAGAAAACAAAAATTCTCACCACTAGACCAATAAACAACATCAAGATAAGTGGAGAAAAAATTGAAGTTGTCAAAGACTTCATTTGGCTTTGATCAACCATGAACACTCATGAAAGCGGCAGTCAAAAAATCAAATGATGTATTGTATTAGGCAAATCTGCTGCACAAGAGCTCTTTAAAGTGTTAAAAGCAAAGCTGTCAGTTCAAAGACTAAGATGCGCCTGTCCCAGGCCATGGTATTTTCAATAGCCTTATACGCATGTGGAAGTTGGACAATGAATAAAGAAGACCGTAGAAGGGTTGATACATTTGAGTTACGGTGTTGGGGAGAATATTACAAGTACTATGGATTGCCAGAAGGACAAACAAATCTGTATTGGAAAAAGTACAGCCAAAATATTCTTGAGAGACCAGGATGGCCAGACTTGGCCTCTCATACTTCTGACATATTATCAAGAGGAACCAATCCTTTGGAGAAGGACATCATCCTTGGTAAAGTGGAAGGTCAGAGATAAAGAGGAAGACCCCCAATAAGATGGATTGGCACACTGGCAGCTGTGATGGGCTCAGCGAAGCAGCACTTGTAAGGATGGAGCAGGACTAGGCGGTGTTTCCTTCCGTTGTGTGTAGGATTGCTATGAGTCATAGCCAACTCAACGGCACCTAACAGCAACGGCAACATTGAACTACACTTCAAATGGATTGATATTGTGCTATGTGATGGATATCACAGTATTGTTGTCAGTTGCCATTAAGGCAGTTCTAACTCATAGCCACCCTATATACAATAGGAGGAAACACTGCCCATTCCTGACCCAGTCTCACAGTTGTTATATTTGGATCCATTGCTGTTACCACTATGTTAATTCATCTCGTTGAGGGTCTTCCTCTTTTCACTGACCCTCCACTTTACTTCCTCTTTTTGCTGACCCTCCACTTTACTAAGCATGATGTCCTTCTCCAGGGATTGGTCCTTCATGACAACATGTCCAAAATATGAGCTACTTATTAAATAGATTAGCTACTTATTAGATTAGATAGAGAAGTTTATTAGCTAGGTATAGATAGATGCTAGATAAACAATAGATGGACAATAAATGTATGTATGTATGTATGGATGTATGTATGGATGGATGGATGGATATATAGACTGATGGGTAATTATCAGACCAAGGGACTGTAGATAAGCATTCACCCATAAGGTCAGTTTGAACCTCAAGGTTGGCAGTTTAAACTTACCAGCTCTTTACAGAAACCCTATATAGGGTCACTATGAGTCAGAACTGAGTCGATGGCACTTAATTTATAAAAACATCAGAAAAGAGGAGAGGAAACGATATGAGATAGAGAGAAACCTTGGGTGCTTCGTTTATTGTTTTAAAATTAAGCAAGTAGAAAGAAAGAAGACAGCACCAAAGATAAAGTTACACATTCATGGGTGTGCACTTGAGCACCCTGTGACTCCAATCCCTACAAATGGGGCCCAATGCCTGCCATCAGATATACTGTCTCCTTTTCCTAAAGGATGGGATAGAGAGAAGAGCAGGGGCACCTATCCCAAGATGCTCTTTGGTTGGGAGGAAGGTTCCTTGCACAAAGATAGAGTTGCGGGTAGTGAAGAAGACAGGGTAAAATCCAAGTTGAACAAAAGGCTTCTGTGAATAAGAATTCTTTAAAATTCCTTGCAAATCAAAGACCCATCAGATAAAGCTGCCCATCCCAAGATCTCTAAGTAAGATTTTAATCTTGAAGGAAATTGAAGAATGATTAAAATGATGTGTGTTCTATAGCAAGGTTACTATTGTTGGTAAGAACGAAGGGCTTTGCAGATGTTATCAAATATTTTGAGCAAGGGAAGTCATCCATTAACATTGCCAAAGCTTTCCTTTTTTAGTACTTTGTGTAGTCATACATTCCTCTTCTCCCTTCTTCTCTGAGCCAAGGTACACCACATTTCTATTCATAAAGAACAAGGATGGAGGTGAACTTCATGACAAGCCAGAAGAGACATGCCTAAAGACTTGCTTTCTGGTCGATTGAGTCATGAAAGGGGAAAGCTATCTACCAGGTTACCATTGATGATAAAAGTCCCATTTCCTCACCATAGACTTACAGACATGTTAACAGTCTGGTTTTTAAGTGTGATTAGACAGTCCAACCCCTCCAGGGAGGATGTGGTCATAACTAGAAAGCCAACGATAGATGGGAGTAATGGATCGTTATGCAGGCTTCCTAAAATTCAGGTTTTGGATTGAAACTTTTTCTCTTGTGAACTTTCTCTTTTGGTTGCTTTGTTGATCTCATGACTGTGATCAGCAGTTCCCATCCTGTGCCATTCACCTTCTTACCTTAGAGAGTTTGGTCTTCTGGAGAGCGCGGTTTCAGGCTAACTCATGTTTCCCATTCAGAATTCCTACCGCAGATTGCTTTGTTGTACCAAGCAGCGATTTATCCATGGTTCTGTTTCCTTTGAAAAATTCATACAGACAAGGGGACAGAATAAAGGACACTTAAAATACATCCCCTAGATCGAAGACTTGCCAGAATTTACCATAAATACTTTTTTTCTTGCTTTTTTTTTTCAGAATCAATTTATTGAACGTTATAGACATCCTGCTGTTTCATCCCTAAATATTTGAACATTCATGTCTAAAAAAAACCCATATTTGTGCTACATAAACACAATTCCATTATCACAGTTAACAGGAGTGACATAATTGTCAACAGCATGTAGTACCCATCCTTGTTCAGACTTTCCTTTTGGCCCCCTAAATATTCCTTACACCTGGTAATTCAACAAGAGCCACATTTTTCATGTAGTTGTAATGTTTCTTCAGGCTCCTAAACTAGAAGTTTCCCTCTGTTGCACTTCCACATACATTTGTGTGTTTTTTCATAACAATTGACTTCTTGGAGATTTTGGACTAATTGCCCTCTAGAGTTGTCCTCTAGACTCACCTGATTATTTTCTCATGGTGTTTTTCAACATGTTCCTCTACATTCGGCATTTCTTATTTACTGGAAGGTATATTAAAGGTCTTATAAGAATGAGGTTAAACATTTTGGTAAGGATTCTTTGTCGGTAATGCTGTGTACTTCCTATTGCATCAGATTGTTGTTGCTGTTAAGTGCCATTGAGTTGGTTCCAACCCATAGAGACCCTGTATTCAGTTTCCAAAGAGCAGCTGGTGAGCTTGAACCACAACCTTGCAGTTCAAACTGACTTTGCAGTCCAGTCCATTAACCCACAGCACCACACCAGGACTATACATAATAAACCTCTATTTGGGAAGCATGGTGGCTCAATAGAATAAGCACTGGACTGTGAACCACAAGGTCAGAGGTTCTAGGTAAGCCATTTTGTGGGAGAAAGATGAGGCTTTCTGCTCCTACAAAGATTTAGAGACTCAAAAAACCTTATACAGGATTGCTATGAATTAGAAGTGACATGATGGCACTTAATAGCAATGTTTAGTTGTCTCGTTATTGGCAAAGCTGATTGATCATTGTTTTATTTTTAATGAAGACTTGACTATTTGCACTTTAAAAATGGCTATCCCTACTGTGAATGTTCAGATAACTGTGCTCTGTGTTGCAGTCTACACTGAGGAGACTTCCTGTATCCTCTAAAGGTTAGACCTTTATCCTCTTCATAGAGGAGACACCAGGCTTCAAGTTGAACTCTGAGGGGAGACAATCAGGACGAAGTTTTCTGGTATATGAGGTCTAGGTCTTGTAGAGACTGCTTTTTCTCTGGGCCTATGAAGAAAGTACTCTGAAATTGAAAATGTGCCAGAGTCTAACCATAGATAAATAACAGTGGATTCATTTACTAATTCTTCTTATAGACAATTGGAACACTTTGGGGATTCAGATACAGAAAGCATCTTTAGATATATATTTTTTTTCAATCCCCAGAGGCAAGGCAATATGGCGGACTAGGCAGAAAGGCTGTATGGCCCCTCTACAACAGAGATATGGAAAAACAAATAAAACCGAAACAGATGATAGTTCTAGAACTCTGAACTCCAGACGAAGAGATAGAGAAGTGGACTGAAGGCTTACTAGGAGAGAGAGCTGAACAGACGTGACAAAAAAAGGGAGTGAGTACTAAACTATGGTGGTTGATTGGACCCAACACAGCCATTTTGAGAGTTTGTGAGAAGCTTCAGAGACAAGAAAATAGATTCACATTGTAGAAACCTACTTGTGGCTCACAGAGACAAAAGTGTGATATTTTCTCATTCCCCACACTCCCTTGGTGACCAGAGGTGAGGCTGACCTCCACCCGTGTACACACCCCCAGAGAAGCTCCAGCTCTCGAGGCAGTTGGAGCTGGACAGAAGTGAGCACTGCAGTTGTGTGAGTCCCATTAGGGAGTGGAGCTACCTGAAATCACCCCACTCAGGTGGGCCCTGCTCCAAATCGGCAAAGTGGTTCTTGGTCAGCCCTGGCCTGGCTCTCACTAGAAGAAGCAGCTGAACAGATGCGTGAGTAAAGAAAAAAGACCGATATTCTGTGAGGACCAGTCAGGCACAACACAGCCATCTGGAACTTTCTTCAGCAGCTTTTGCTTTTTTTTTTTCCTTGATTTGCTGGTTTGTTTGATTGTTATGCTTCTCTCTATATGTATGTTTTCTGTTCTCGTCTCATCCAACAAGAGAAGCAACTGCAGCCATACAGTCCAGCTGCAGCCGTACCCTCTACAAGACAACCAATTGGGCAAGAGCCAACACCAACTGCTATACACCAGATAAACAACAACAATCAATATCACCTAAATCTACTCTGAACTGAACTGCACCAACAGCAAACAGAAAACCGTGTACAAGATATTCTTTTGATTACACCCACCAGGAGGCAGTTGGTGGGTGCCTAAGAATACACTATCTTACAATCGTTGTTGTTGTTGTCATGTGCCATCGAGTCGGAACCGACTCATAGCGACCCCATGCACAGCAGAACAAAACAATGTCCGATGCTGGGCCAACCTCACTACCGCTGCCACATTTTATGCCATCAATGATGATCCATCTATCTCGTTGGGCATCTTCCTCTCTTTCTCTGACCCTCCATCTTACCCAGCATGACATCCTTCTCTAGCAACTGTTCCCTCCTGACAATATGTCCAAAGTTTGAGAGACGAAGTTTAGCCATCTTGGCCTCCAAGGAACACTCGGGCTGCACCTCTTCCAAAACAAATCTATTGGTTCTTTTGGCAGTCCATGGCACTTTCAGTATTCTCCTCCAGCACCACAATTCAAAAGCATCAATTCTCTACGATCTTCCTTATTCACTGTCCAGCTTTCACATCCATATGAGGTTATTGAAAATACCATGGCTTGGGTCAGGTGTTGCATTCATCGTCAAAAAGAACATATCCAGATTAGTCATGAGGTACAATGCTGTAAGTGATAGGATAATATCCATGCGCCTACAGGGAAGCCCGAACCGACTCCACGGCACTTAACAACAACAACAACAGGGAAGCCCAGTTAATATCATTATTATTCAAATTTATGCACCAACCACTAAAGTCAGTGAAGATGAAATAGAAGAATTCTACCAACTTCTTCAATCTGAAATCTATAAAACATGCATTCAAGATGTATTGCTTATTACTGGTGATTGGAATGCAAAGGTTGGGAGCAAAGAGGAAGAGTAGTAGTTGAAAAATTTGGACTTGGTGTTAGAAATGATGCTGGAGAACGAATGATAGATTTCTGCAAAACAAATTATTTATTTCAAATACCTTCTTTAGATAGCATAACAGACGACTATACAATCATTAGCTTAATACAAATACAACAATGCCACAATGTCTCAAAAGCAGCAATGTCTGTTCATACATAGAAATAAGAAAGAGTGGCTGAAAGAAATGACCAAGAGGCAGAGCTAGAAAACGTTTTTGAGGGGAAAAAAAGGCATTGGAATCACATGAAAAAGAATTCAGAAGAATGATGTTTAGGTACCTCCAAATGATTGGCAGAAAGGTCAAAGAAAACAAGGAAGTATTCAGAAAAGCACTACAGGAACAATCAAACAAAATAGATAAAGGATTGGAGACAATACAAAACCTTCAGACAGAAATCCAGATCATACTAAGATATTAGAAATGAGCAATACATTGAAAGAGCAAAGGAGTAGATTTGAATCGATATAAGCCTGAATTAGTGAGCTTACCTCTCAAGACTGATAAACTAGAACAATCAGAAAAAAGAATGAAAAAGCTGAAGAAAACCTAAGGTTCTGTGGGGCAACATGAAGAGGAATAACTTACTGGTGATTGGCATTCTAGAACAGGAAGAGACAAATAAAAACACAGAAAAGATAATCAAGGAAATGTTGTAAGAAAATTTCCCTAACATTATGAAAGATAAGAAGACAAACACTAAAGAAGCTAAACGAACCCCAGACAGGATAGATTCCAAAAGAAAATCACCAAGATGTATCACAATCAAACTCTCCAAAATCAAAGACAAGGAAAGAATCCTGAAAGCAGGGACAAATGAAATGTTGCTTATACAGAAACACCAATAAGATAAAGCTCTGATTTCTCAGCAAAAATCATGCAAGCAAGAAATTGCCAGCTACATATCTAGCCACATATCCCTCAAATCAGACCGTGGAATTAGAACATTTCCAGATAAACAGAAATTAAAGGCATTTGTAAAAACCAAGCCAACTTTGTACAAAAAAGGCTAAAGGGAGTCCTTTGGACTAAGAACCACCAACCGCAGACAACCACCGGAGGTTGACATGCATAGCCACACTACCCAGAATTCAATCCAGATATAGAAGTATCCAAAGTGAAACAAAACTACAGGACTGGAAATAGGGAATCAGAGATATCAATTTATAATAAAGACAACAATAAATCAAAAAGAGGGAAAAGTACAGTTACAAAACTTACAAATGATGAGGAAGTAAAGTAAATTTCAAGATAAAACAGACTGTTTTAGAGGAAGAAAAAAATAATAAAGTGCAGGGTAACCTCAAAGAAACTTAATACACCTTCACATCAAATCAAGAAAAGAAAACTCCATGACTATGTTGTAAACATTAAAACAATGAAGAAACTGACAAGAAGATGCACAAAAAATGAACTCAGCACAGGAAAATATGTGGGACAGAGAAACCAGCGGCACCACACGCATACACACACAAAACCACACAGCAAAATGACGGCAATCAGTTCATACCTATAGATAATTACACTGAATGTCAATGGATTAAATGTACCAGTCAAGAGACAGAGTAGCAGA
>NW_006408559.1:3994996-4003063 GCF_000296735.1 Chrysochloris asiatica
CACTTTCAAAAAAGACAGGACAACTAGCAAGAAGCTCCACAAAGACTCAGAAGAATACCAATTTACTCTGTAAACTTTCACTCAAAACACAATAAAAACTTATAAATAAATGAAAGGACTTTTGCACTTCCTCTGTCAAGCTCTCCTTCTTCCTACCTTCCCCCCTTCTCTCTTTCTCTTTCTCTCTCTCTCCCACACACACACATACAGAAACCACTTGAGATTCCAGAACAAAAAATTAAGGAAGGATTTAAAAAAAAAACAAAAACAAAACGTTTTATTGTGAATTGAGTGAAGGTTCACTGAGCGGATCATCAGTTTTCCATCCAACAATTCATACACATTTTGTATCCTCTCACTGATTGCATTCCCCTCTATGTAACATCATTTGTCCTACTTCCTCTCTTGCTTCCGGTTTCCATTCTTCCTCCTCTCTAATCCTGAACTTTGTCCTGGGGCAAATGCTGCCCTTTTGACCTCAAATGGGTGAGTATTCTAAAGTATGTGTGCCACATGACAGTTACTGTTCCCCTTTAGACGGATTTATTATTTGCCTAAAAATTGAGTTATGGAGGTAAGTTCAGTTCCAGGCCTGAAGGTTGACTAAGGGTCATAATCTAGGGGGTTCTACCAGTCTCTCTTTGACCAGTAAGTCTGGTCTATTTTATGACTTTAAGTTTGTTGTACATTTTTCTCCCACTCGGTTGAGGACCTTTTAATATGATCTCTTTCAGAGCAGTTGATATTGATAGCCGAGTATCACCTAGTTCTTCTGGCCTCAGAGACGTGGAGACAGACATTCACATGGTCCATTAGTCCATTGTTTCCATGTGTCTTTGATTTTCATCACTCTTTTTTCCTCTAAACAGGGAAAGACCAATAATTGCATCACAGATGGTCACTCAGGAGCTTTTAAGACCCTAGTAGCTACTTTACTAGAGTAGATGTAGAACGTTGGGTGCAGAATAAACAGATCTTCACAGGGGTCTTGAATATTCTAACTGGTTGCTGTTGTTGTTGTTGTGAAATCCCGTTGAGCCGATTCCACCCCATAACAAGCCTGTATAGGGTTTCTGAGGAGCAGCTGGTGAGCTTGAACCACTGACCTTGCGATTCAAATGGCTTTGCAGTCTGGTGCATTAATGATTAGTTATTGAATAACTAACCCAGCAACTAATCTAAAGAACCTCATTATTAAACTAAGACTTTGGGTTTCTAAGGAAAATGAGTTCTTTTTCATCTACAAATAAGCATTTCTGTTTTATGCTGTTGCTGTTGTTGTTGTTAAGTGCCATCGAGTCAGTTCCAACTCATTGCAACCCTGTATAGGGTTTCCAAGAGGCAGCTGGTAGGCTTGAACTGTGGACTTTGTGGTTCAAACCAACCTTGAAGTCCAGTGTATTGTTCTTATAGAAATTAAATATTCATGTCAGTTAAATTCTGCCCAATGGTGCCCTATCTTTCTGGATACCCAGAGGGTTTTTGTTGTTGTGTGTGTGTCTATGTTTGTTTTTAAGTTAGCATACAGAAAAGTTGTTGTGACTTTTCTGCATGTGGGATACAGCCTTTAGGACCCTGAAGTACCAAATTTTAGTTTGTAACTGGAATTGATAATATAGGAAAACTTTGTTCTATTGTGCTTTACTTTATTGCTCTTTGCAAATATTGTGTCATTTTATGAATCAAAGGTCCATAGCAAATCTTCAGTAGGCTTATGTTGAGCAAGTCTATTGGTGCAATTTCTCAGCAGTAAATGCTCACTCTGTGTCTCTGTACCACATTTCAATCATTCTGACAACATAGCAAACTTTTTCAAAATTCTATTGCATACTTAATAGACTATAGTATATTGTAAACATAACTTAAATTTGCACTGGGAAACCAAATACTTGTCTGACTTACTTTATAGTGACATTCACTTTATTGTGGAGATCTCTGGAACCAAACCTAGAACATCTCCAAAGTATGCCTGTATTCTTTCCTGATTTACTCTATAATTTTCAGAGTCTGTCTTCAAAAGTCGCCAGTTGGATAGAAAGGTGGCAAAGTTCTCTTTGAGGAAATAGTTCTTCAATGAGATTACTCCCAGGGGACATAGCAACACATACCTAGGAACTTAAGGAACTCTAGTAGCATGGTGGTTACAAGTCGGGCTGCTGACCTCAAGGTCAGCAGTTCCAAACTACCAGCTATTCCATGGGAGAAAGATGAGGCTTTCTGCTTCCCGAAAGATTTACAGCCTTGGAAAGCCTATGCAGGGTCGCTGTGAGTCGGAATCGACTCCACAGCATTTAACAACAACCACCGCCTATGAACTCCATGGAGGGTTGCTACATTTGCAAACAAAAACCTTAACAGTGGTTTACAAGGCCTGGTGTGTCAAGGGTCAACTATGCTTTCCACTTTCTCTTTTTCACATGCACCCCCGACCCCCTGTTTTCCGCCTCTCTTCCTTTTTCTTCCTCATTTCTTGTTTTTCTCCTGGCCCACCCATTCTTCTGTTTTCTTCTCTTCTTCTGTCATTTGTTATTTCCGATTGGTACTTCAAAACTCTCATTACTAAGTTTTGTTCCAGAAGAATTCCCCTGCTTCACATCAGCCCATGGTCCCTCACTGTCGGCTCAATAGAATCAAAGCAGCAGAAGAATTCCAGAGGAGAAAGAGCTGTGTCTGGGTCTCCAAGACCCCATTCAGTAGGACAAAAGAGGAAGACCCCCAAAGAGATGGATTGGCACAGTGGCAGCATCAGTGGGCTCATATGTAGCAACAATTGTGAGGTTGGCCCAATATCAGACAGTGTTTCATTCTGTTGTGCATAGGGCTGCAATCGACCTATGTCAGTATCAAGTTGATGGCACCTAACAACAACAATATATCTGAACCCCCCAATTGTTTTCAGCTGTCACCTTCAGTTTCCACTTGAGGTTCTCTAGACCCTTAGAGTTTCAGAAGGAGATTTAATAGAATCACTTGAAGTACTTCAGTACTTTAAAAAAGTCTAGAAAATATTGTATGTCTGCCTACATTAGAGGATCCTGGTGTGGTGTTGGGGGTTAATGCGCTGGACTGCAAAGTCGTCTGAACTGCAAAGTCGGTGGTTCAAGCTCCCCAGCCGCACTTCGGAAACCCTATACAGGGTCGCTGTGGGTCAGAACCGACATGACGGCACTTAACAACAACAACAACAACCTACATTAGAACCTTGAACAGACTGACTGAAATAAGAAAAGTTTATCTTCTTCTCAGGCGGGGGGGGAAAGCTGACATGGAAAACAGTGGAGGAATTTTATGCCATGCCAACTCATTGTGAGAACCCCATCTCATGCTGAAAAGAAGTTCTGATTGGCAGATGTGTGTGTTGTCTGTCTGTAGGTTAGTGTCTACTGAAAGAACATGGGTGGTAATAAGATTTGGGCAATTTACATAACATCATTGAACCTCCATTTACTCATCTATAAAATGGGCTAACAGTTTCTATTTTCAGCCTACTATGAGGACTTCCCCTAATGTATGTAAAGTATTATTAATACAGTTGTTGTTATTAAGTGCCATTGAATTGGTTCCAATTCATAGGACCCTGTATAGGGTTTCCAAAGAGCAGCGAATGGGTTTGAACCACTGACCTTGTAGTTCAAACCAACCTTGCAGTCCAGTGTTTATCCTACAGTACCACACCAGGATTCCATCAATACAATATCTGGTACATAATAAATGCCTAATACGCTTTTTATAAATATTATTTATTTGGTAGTTAAAGTCTTTCAAAACAAACAACCTATCTTAGGTTGGGGTTTTAGAGAAGCAAAACCAGAGAAACATATATATGCATATATAAAGAAAAGTTCATTATCAAGGAAATGGCTTACAATTGCAGAGTCTCAGATCCCCAGTGGAAGAGAGGAAGAGAGAGACTTCCCGTGTGTCCATTATATTGGGAGCAGGCCACACCCCCAAGGAACCATCCTTCCAATTGATTGGCTGCTCATTGCCAATCATCATAAAGTTTACCTATGCCTGTATTAGGTTTCATCATCATGGGAATAAGCACATCACAACTATTAAACCTCTGGAAATCCTGACCTAGTGTGTGGCTTAGTCAAGTTGACACAGAACCTTAACCGTTACATAATCCTTCAGGAAAATAATGAATCTGACCACTGAAAGAAGAGGTTGGGAACACACCCATAATAGCTAGATAGGACAACACCCAGTCCCCCTTGAGAACTCCTGCCAAGTCCTTAGGACTTTGAGTAGGGGATGTATAAGGAAGTCCCACATCCTTTGTTTTGATGACAGGATCCTATTTTGACTTGTTTGTTGTCATAGGTTGGCTCTGATTCATGGTAACCCTATGTAACATTTCTTTCTTTTATAACTAGGGTTGCCCTTCTTGAAGGAGACACTCAATTCCCTGGACAAGACTTGGTAACATTTCCTTAAGCCCGTCTTTTTATCTGCTTGATTGCTATGTGATTTTGACATAGCTCTGGTGATGAGATTCAAGAAATAGCAGTTTGCTTCTGGCTACCTATCTGTTTATGGAGACTTTGAGATGTGAAGTTGGAACAAGTAATAGAGCGTCTTGAGAAAAGGGAAAGGCAATGAAGTTTGTTAAGGAGAAAGGGTAAGGGAAGACATGGGATAAGTTAGAAGATCATCACAGCTTAATTTATATCCCTTTGAAAATGGGTCATGAGACTCCAGAAATATAAGGAGCTCTGGTAGCGCAGTGGGTTCCAAGTGAGTCAGCAGTACAAATCAACCAGCCACTCCATGGGAGAAAGACAAGACTTTCTGGTCCTGTAAAGATTCACAGCCTTGGAAACCCTATTAAGGGTTGCTCTAAGTCAAAACCGTCTCCATGGCGTATAACCACCACCACCACCATCCTATTTGCAACCAGAAGGAGAGTTAGGAAGTAGCTAGGTTATTGCTATAACAAATGATTATATATAACAACATTACAGTGATATGACCCAATAAAAATGAATTGTGCCTGGCATCATGGGGGTGTTGGGTTGTGGTGAATTCTTTTGTACAGGAATCCAGGGACTTAGGTTGTTCTCAACAGGTGACTCTTTCCCTAGGTTCTGAGTCCTCTCCACTCAGTCAGAGTGTGGGGACAGAGAGCCTGCAGAGGAGTGCATGAGATGCTTTCTGTGACTAGACCTGGATGTGCCACCTAGAATGTCAGTCTGCATGCTATTGGACAAATACAAGAGTGGCTAAAAGCGTATTCTAGTTGAAAGGAGAATAGATACCTTGTCAACATAAGCCAATAGTTCTTGTTGATTAACGACCCTGTGCAAAATACTTGGTTGTCCTATACTCAGCTCATGGTGCTTAGACTTAGCACAAATATCTTGCTCACTTTCTGGAAAATGTCTACCTGTCAACATTAGCATCAACCTCATGAGCAACACAAATCATTCCACACAGAGCATTGATGTTCTAGTTTACAACTTTCTAGCGCTTCAAGATGCCTGCAGCCAGCCTGGGAAGAAAATCTCATTGGAAGCTGCCCAGGCACTGTACATTTTCCTCCTCATCAAATGGTTCCCAGGACAAAGTCTGACAAGTAATCCACCAGAAGCCATGTGTGATGTCTGCACTGTTGTTGTTAAGGGTCGTCAAGTCTGTCTGATCCATAGCGACCCTATATAGGGTTTCCAAGGAACAACTGGTGGATTTGAACCACCAGTGCCTACCCTACCACGTCACACCAGGACTCCGATAGCTACAAGAACCTTTGTCATATGTGACCTATGAAGACAAGAACTGTGTTACAAACATTTAAAGAACCTCTTCAAAAATGTTTCTTTTGTCTCTTTATGTTTTCATAGTTGTCATGACTCGTAATTGTCTGCATTCTTTCTTCCTGCTTCTCTCATTAGACAATTTACAGAGGCGATTTCATAGCTCAACCAGTTTAGAGACTTTCATTTGTTGTCATTTACTCACAGACTAACATTCCTATTGTATTTAGCTCCCCAAAACAATGTTTGTGTTTCATATCCTCAATAACCTGGACACACCAATAGTTGTTTTAAAAGCAACTGGAGTCTTCTTTTTTCTCTGTAAAAGTCTATTTCTTTTCCTTAGAGTATCCATTTCTTTATTCTCCATTCATTCATAATATCCTTTCATTCCATAAATATTATATGTACAGAGTACTATACTATGGAAATGCAAAACAAAAAGATAAGTTTCTTGCTCTGAAGTTCCAACAAGTATACAGGCATGTAAACTCCACAATAGACTTTAATCATTTCCACAGTGAAGAAACATACAGAGTACTACGAAGCTTAGGAAAAGGGGTCTAAATCTGCCTGGGCATGCCAGGAAGACTTCAGGAGGTAGCACTGAGATTTGAAGGATGAATAAGTCTTTGCCAAGCGGACAAGTTAGGAACAGCATTCATCAGAGATGGCAGGTTGACCATCAAAGACCTGTGCTCTCTATCTACAGCATGGGAGTCTTCTGGGAAGTGTCCCACCCATTTTCCAGTCCCTTATAGCTGTTTTTGCGTGCTATGGACTCAATTCCAACTTACAGAGACCCTAGAGGACAGAGCAGAACTGCCCGGAAGGGTTCCCCAGGCTTAGGGAACCACCACCATGTTTTTCTCCCACAGAGCAGCTGGTGGGTCTCGACTGCCAGCCTTTCTCTTAGCATTTATCCATCGTGCCATTAGAACTCCTTCTCTTCTATCTAGGTTTTCGTTAATGGAATGTGAGAAGAAGTTATGGGCATCATTTCTGGGCCAGGTGAAGAAGTAGCTGTACCTTTTCTATCTTCTTGTTCTCTTGCTGCCAGCTCTGGAAATGAAGGCCTTTGAGGCTTACAGGGTGGCAGAGCTCCTGCAAAATAGAAGAATCCTGGGTGGAAGTGCTGTTTGCCTCATTGATCTGTTACATGGCAAAGAAATTCTCTTCTATTGTGTCAATCTCATGACATTCTGAAGCTTGTGTTTTACAGCAGTGAGTTCTAGCCTTTCTAATATAAAGCAAAGAGAAGGAGCACTGTGAGTATCTAACACAGAACACATTCTCAATAAATATTTGTTATTGGTATGGAGATCTAAAAGTGTTCCTGTATTACCAGAATACAAACTGTGATTGGTGAGAATGAAGCCATAGGCTGATCCCAAACAACAATGAGCTGGCCATTTGAGGTTTAATACTATGGAAGAAATGAAGTCAACCTAGAATATTGAAAAGCAGAGAGGCATACCTGTTGGAATAAAAGGGTTTCTGAGGAAAGCCCTACCCAGAAACTTCTTTAATTTCAAATGGAAGATGTTATTCCAAAAATGGAAGGTTTTTAGAACCAGAAGGTATCACAGTTTAGTCAAATTTCATTGAATACATGAAGAAAAGAAGGCCCAAAGTCAGGAAGCACCTTTGCCAAGGTCACCCAGCTGACCTTGGCCAAGGTGGGGACTGGAGGCAAGTCTCTTGTCATCGGTGCCAGAGCATTGCTCTTTCTGCTTTCCCTAGTGCTGCCAAGCAGTTGAGAGCAGCTTGTGTACCTGTGCTTCCATTCTCTAATGAAGACACTGGGAACTTGGAGGTAGGGTATTTTCCATACAAGACTGCCGTCTCTCTAATTCCTCATCTGTCTTGAACCACTGTTTCGGAAAAGGTCCACTTTTCAGCATCACATTTCCCCAAAGGATAGTAAGGAATGTGCTTCATGGTCTATGGGGTGCGCTTGCACTTTCTGAGCTTTTGTTGGGAAGATGAGAGGAAGTTAGCTGTGGTTTGAGCTCCTGGAAATGCCGCCTGGACTCTGGCGTCTGGGGAGCTGGTTGGCCCTTTTGGTGACTATATCTCAGCCTCCTGCTCTAACTGTCCTTTGGGATCAGATCAAACATCTTTTTCAACTTGTCTCTTCTAAAGGATCAGCCACTTATGGCTAACATTTTAATATCATTTTCTCCTCACCCATTCACCACTCCTGGTTTTCAGACATTGTCCAGCTGACCCATTATTCCTTCTAATTATTTTAACTCTGTCGTGCTGTGGTGGTTTGAGTTGCTGTGATTCTGAGGGCTATGCCACCGGT
>NW_006408559.1:4006073-4012571 GCF_000296735.1 Chrysochloris asiatica
TGACAACAACAACAACAACAACAATGTGCTACCCAAGGCAATATGACATACCACTTTTTAAACAGCAAGTGGGGGGTAAAGGAACACTTATTTGAGGCCAGCCTCAGGGAACTAGAACACATAGCCTGAATTAAGTAGGACTGGATGCTCCTGGAGTATTTTATAACTGGGGAAGCCAGAATGCAAACCAAAGCCACTGCTATCAAATCTCTTCTGACTCATAATGACTCTTGTACAGGGTTCCCAAGACTGCAAATTTTTACCAGAATCCATAGCCTCATTTATCTCTCACAGAGCTGCTGGTGTATTTAAACCAACAACCTTGCAGCAAGCAGCCCAATGCCTAACTCACAGTGCCACTAGGGCTCCTTAGGGGCAGGAAAGGTCATTTGTCTAAAAGTCTCCAAGAAATCAGGGGTAAATATATAGATTTCTTCATGTTTTCTGGTCTAGAGACTTAGAATTGCCTTGTTTCTTTAATTCTGTCTGCTTTGCTTCACTTCCATATTGCTAAACTAATAGTTCAATGGGTTAGGATGATGTAGAAGAGAAAGTGTTCCCTCAGTTCCCAAGGGGTGTCTTGGTGGCACCGGAAGACAAGTTCTTATGCAGTGGAAAGTGTTAGGACTTTGATGTCAAAAGACCTCTGCTTCTAACTTGCTGAGAGACCCTGGGCAAGTTTCTTATCCTCTCTGAGCCTCAGTTTCTTATCGAGTGAAAACTGTGACAATTAGGACTCAGTGGGACTGCCTTATTTTCCCAGGTCTTGCAAGTTTTCTACCTTTGATGAAATGCAGTCTTAGCCCTTTTCTATCACTTACTACTTGTATTAGTGGGAAAGACTGAAATTCTAAAATGCTAATACAGTGTTGGCCTTCTCTCATAGGTTTGCGCTTTACACAGGTTCTGAATTTCATAGGTTTCACTGTACGTGAAATGGGAAAACACTGTAAATGGTGGGGGCGGAGGGATAGTGTGATGATTAAAGCAGCTAACACGTGTGCTGGGTAGAGAGTTGTGGGTAGCAAGTGTCTGAGAAATTCCCATGAATAGCTTTTCTCGCTCCAGTTCCCATGCTGCATTCTGGTCAAGCTGAGGGCTGGCTTAAAGAGGAGGAGACTACAGATGGTCTGAGGACCAAAATATTGTCCTGATTATGAAGACAGGCTGTGCATTCTGGGAGCTAATGGGGCTGCTAAAAAAAGTTACAGACTTAGGCAGATTTGTTCACTCCGCCATATGTCGTAACATTTCACCAGGGCAGACCTTTCTATGGTGGGGACAGGACTAGGCTGGGTCAGAGACCCTGTCCCTGAAGGAGAAGAGCCACCTCCAGGTGAGAATCTATGTTGTCACAATGAGCAGCCAGAGGGAACAGAAGAATGGAAGGAGGAGCTCAGCTGAACAGAACCGGAACTACTTCATACCTCCACAATCAGATGAAGCCAAGAATCCTGGGAGGAAGAAGAGAGTAGAGAGTGTCGGAACTGGACAGAGAAGACCTCAGAAGTCTTCCCCTTCATTTCTCTTCTCCTGTGCCCCTCCCATTCACTCGGGGCCACGGAGGTCACAGGTATCAAGAAAGGTTGTGGGAAAGCTGTAGGGGGCGGGAGGCAGAGGCCAGGTTGAGTCATTGGTAGAGAAGAGTTAATGGGTACCCTGACTCCAGAAAGAAAGGTGTATAAGGGGTCACAGGTCTGCCTGCAGAATTGGGTTCTAACAAGACTGCACTGCCGGCATGGGCTAGCATCCCAGAGCCCACCCACAAGAGAACAGGTGGGCAGTAGGATTCTGATAGCACTCTGGCATGTCAAGTGAGACCTGGGAACTGTCTTCTGGAGGTGACTCTTGATCCTAGCTTTGAGCCCTATGCCCTCAGTGCTACATGCTTGCTAAGGCCAATTCAGAAACGCAGAGACAGATATAAATAAAAAAGCAAAAAGATTCCATCATTGCATCACGAAGAACAACTCATGTGAACCTGAAAATATGTCTGTCTAGTCTTTTTTTCTTTGTATGTTTTTAGTTAGGGTGATTCTATTGATATATTTTCATTTCGCATGTTGATTTTTAAATTTATAAAATATTACAAGGGAATATTGAAATAAAGAAAATAAGACCATCATTTCTCCATGATATTAAAAGTTCTATGTAATTAAACATCCTTTAAAAGGACACTTTCCCTGGTTTGAAACACATCTGGATCCATTTATACAAATTTGTGAAAAATCCCAAGAGTCTGGAGAGATCTTCTGCTAAGCAGTTACCTCATTTCAGGTTGGTAAATTAAGGTTGGTGGGCATCCCCAATGGCCAGAGCTCTACAGGGGCCTGTACATGGTAACGGCAGCATAGTAGTCCACCTTCTGGAAATTTCTCAGGAAATGCCTCCCATCACCACTGTTGAATAAAGCCACAATTGGAAACATATGCCTTTCTTTATACCACATCATCGCAGGACACACTGAAGAAACAGACTTCTTAAATGAAGCCCTGGGTGATTGGGGCAAAGAGTAGCCATAAGACACACTAAGAAATATTTTATCTCCAAAAAATACAGTGACATCATTTTGATAAGTCACAGCATTCAACAAGCCATCAACTGTGCAAAGATAAGATGCTTCGATCTCCAGAGAAATTAGTAGAATTGTCCTCTCACTGGAGCACCCAAGGCGACCAGGAGGAGCCTTCCAATCTGAGGAAACATCGTCTACATGATGTTCCCTTGAAAGCTAGATTTCTCAATGGGTTTCTCATTCTACTTGCGTTTTCCTTAGGGCTAGGCTCTACAGTGTGTTGTATATTTTCTTGTACCTGATGATTTGCTATATGATACTAATCCCATTTCACATGTGCTTATTTTATCTCCGTAACAAAAAGAATATGAGAGATTGTTGACATTTAGAAGGGAGGCTGTCTCAGACAGTTTCAAATTTCTAAATTTGTGAATACAACTTGCGGTCAGTTGTGAAACTTTTTCTCCAAATAGTCCCTGCAATGCCTCTTCCTGTTGGATAATTATACCTCCTCACCCTGTTGCTTTGACCAGTGGAATGTGGGTGTGATGTTTTGGGTCAATAGGTTCACCATCTTGATGGTGAGTCTGTCCCTCGCCATGACAACCAGTCACGTTTCAGGTCAGAACCGCTCCATCAATGTGGATTTCAGAGTGAAGATAAACTGGAGCGGAACCTCATCCGACATGTGATGGACAAGTAGTATGAATGAGATCACTTGTAAACCATTGAAGTGTCTGGGTCACTCAAGAACAAATCTTGCTGCTTAACCAAGATTTTCCACAGTGATACAACACTCAAACACATCATTTCACTCCAAAAATACAGTCAAGGGTAAATTGCAGAGCCCCCATCTGACTTTAAAAGAGGGTAACTATCCATACAACATGCCTGTGTGGATGCTAATCAGTAGTCAAAAGTCATTCACATGCCTCCACACACTAGCCTAACTGAACCCACAGTTTACATGTATGTTTCAACTCCTATATGACATGGATCTTTTCATTCTCCAAGGAAACATCCAATACCAAGTGGCTACTATATTGTACTCAATGGATGCTTGGTAAATTCTTATATTTAATAACCTGTTGGTGTTGAGTCAATTGTGACTCATACTAATGGATTCTATAAGACAGTGTACAATTGTCCCATGGAGTTCCCAAGGTTGTTGTCTTTTATAGCAGACTGACACATCTTTCTCCCATGAAGTGGCCAGTGGGTTTGAACCCCTGAACTTTTGGTTAGCAGTCAAGCACTGAGATTCCAGGGCTCCTTCAATATTTAATTAGCAGACAAAAATCAACAGATTATGATCGGTAAATTCTATGGTCTTTCCATTCTCTCCTCTTCTTTGAGGGTTGTTCCTTAGTTTTTCTCTTTCCCTCTCCTGTTCCTTGTTTGTTTTTTTTTCCTTTTTTCCTTTGTGATAATCCAGGTGATCCCACCAATAATAACTATTGTTGTTGTTAGGTGCCATGGAGTTGGTTATGACTCATAGCAACCCTGTAAAGAGTTTCTGAGGAGCGGCTCGTGGGTTTGAACCACCAACCTTGCAGTTAGCAGTCCAGTGTTTATCCTACAGAGCCACACCAGGACCCCTTAATAACTTGTGATTGAGTGCCATCTAGTCGGTTCCGACTCTTGGCAGCCCTGTGTAGGGTTTCCAAAGAGTAGCTGATGGGTTTGAACCACCAACCTTGCAGTTAGCAGTCCTGTGCTCAATCTACAGTGCCACACCAGGGCTCCTGACAATAACTATAGGTTTGCAGTCCAGTACTTACCCTACAGTGCCCCAGAAAACGTTTTTCCATTGGTAATGCCTCAGGCTGAGTGATTATCCACATCTGGGACATTTTAATTATAGGGTAGTAATAAGAACAAAAGTCATAACAGTATTTGCTGCTAATATTTATTAATTGTCTACTGGGAGCTACATTTTTGTATGGACTATGGTAGCGTAGTGGTTACGAATCGGGCTGCGAACCTTAAGGTCAGCGGTTCGAAACTACCAGCCGCTCCGCGGGAGAAAGATGAGGCTTTCTACTCCCGTAAAGATTTACACCCTCGGAAACCCTGTACAGGGTCGCTATGGGTCGGACCCGACTCGATGGCACTCAACAACAACAACATGGTATGCAGTCCTCACAACCATCTTATTGTTTTGTTGTTGGCTTTGACTCAAAGCAATCCTATGTCCAACAGAAGGAAACACTGTCTGGTTCTGCATCTTTCTCACAACTGTCACACTTGAGCCCATTGCTGCTGCCACTGTGCCAATCAATCTCGGAGGCGGTCTTCCTCTTTTAGGATAACCATCAACTTTACCAAGCATAATGTCCTTAGCCTCATCCCTCCTGATAGATAATATGCCCAAAGTATAGGAGACAAAGTCTGGCCATCCTGGTTTCTAAGGAGCATTCTGGCTGGGGCACTGTAGGATAAGCACTGGATTGCAAACTTCTTCCAACACAGATTTGTGTGTTCTCCTGGCAGTCCATGGTGCTTTTAATATTCTCCTCCAACACCATAACTCAAATGCATCAATTCTTCTATGGTCTTCTTTATTCACTGTCAAACTTTCACATATATATGAGGTTATTTAAGATACCATAACTTGAATCAGGCACACCTTAGTCTTCAAACTGACATCTTTGCTCTTTGACTCATTTCTTGTGCAGCAAATTTGCTTAAGGCGATAAGCTGTTTGATTTCTTGACTACTGCTTCTATGAATGTTGATGGTTGATCCAGAAAAATTAAGTCTTTGACAACTTCAATCTTTTCTCCATTTATCATGTTGTCATTTATTGGTTCCGTAGTGAGGATTTTTGTTTTCTTTACATTGAGGTGCAATCCATACCAAGGGCTGTAGTCTTTGATCTTCATCAGAATTTTTAAGTCTTCTTCGCTTTCATCAAGCAAGGTTGAATCATCTGCATATTGCAGGTTGTAAATGAGTCATCCTCCAATCCTGATGCACTGTAGGATAAGCACTGGACTGCTAACTGCAAGGTCCATGGTTTAAACCTACCAGCTGCTCCTTGGAAACCCTAAACAGGGTCACTATGAGTTAGAACCAACTTGACAGTTCTTAAGAACAACAAGATATTTATTATGGACTCCTGGTGTGGTGCGATGAGATAAGCAGTGGACTGTGAACCACTACTGGTGGTTCAAACCTACCAGCCACTCGTTGAAAATCCTAAACAGGGTTGCTATGAGCCAGAACCAACTCAAAGGCACTTAACAACAACAACAAATAGCTATTATGCCCTGTGGTCCTACCAGACACTGGGACCAACCCCCTCAAGGGCCTCCGTGAACTACTTCCAGGTTGACTGTCTTGAACATGGATAACTAGACCTACAGAAATTCTATCTAGGAAGGGTCAGGACCTCTGTTGCCACACCCCTCCCAAACCCACCTCATGAACTACTAGGCTGGCAGAAACCCCCCAGACTTTTCTTCTCTCTGGGTCCAACAGCAGAACTGGTTTTGGTTTTCCATCTCTGCTTTTGTGTTTCCTTCTTTTCTTCGGTTTCCCATTTCCATCCTCTTCTTGATTTCCTTTTGCTCTTTTTTTTTTTTTTAACTACTCTCTACTCTCTCTTTCTTTTTATCTTTTCTCTCCTTGTTTTTCAAAGGGTTCTTTTAATTTCTTCTTTTTATTTTCTCTCTTATTTTTCTTTTCTATAGCTCCATTTTCCTGTTCCTCTTTTCTCATTTTAGTAATTTTTTTTTCTGGTTGTTACCTATTTTTATTTCTTTTTTTCCCCTTTTCATTGTTGATTGCTTGTTTGTTTATTCTGTTTTGTTTTCTTGTGTGTGTGTGTGTGTGTGTGTGTATTTGTGTGTGCTTCTCCTCTTTCCCAGCTGGCAGGAGACAACAAGTAAGACCACACAGACCAGCCACAACTGTACCCTCTGAAGATGAACACACTGGGCAAGAGCCAATACCAGCTCTTATACCACCTGATCAATGAT
>NW_006408559.1:4014056-4049758 GCF_000296735.1 Chrysochloris asiatica
CATCAAAAAAAATTAATACACCTTCACATCAAAATAACAAAAGAGGAAAATGAGATTTAGTAAGCATTAATATCCAGAAATGAAAATGACAAGAAAATCCACAAAATGAACTAAAATTATGTAGAACAAAGAAACCAGCATCACCACAAAAAAGCATACAGCCAAATGATAGTAATCAATTCATACCTATTGAAAATTATACTGACTGTAATTGGATTAAATGTACCAGTCAAGAGACGGAAAGTAGCAGAATGGCTAAGAAAACAAGATCAGTCAATATGCCGTCTACAAGAGACACATCAAAAAGTTGGAGACAGCCTAAATGCCCATCAACAGAAGAATGGTTTAACAAACTCTGGTACATACACACAGTGGAATACTATGTAATGATGAAGAAGAATGATGAATCTGCAAAACCTCACAACATGGATGAACTTGGAGGACATTGTTGTTGTTGTTAAGTGCTGTTGAGTCAGTTCTGACTCATAGCAAGCCTGTATAGGGTTTCCAAGGAGCAACTGGTGGGTTTGAACCACTGACCTAGCGGCTCAAACTGACCTTGCAGTTCAGCATATTATCCTGCAGCACCACACCAGGATGATATTTTGTTGTTGTTCTTGTTGTTAAGTGCCGTTGAGTCAGTTCTGACTCATAGCAACACAGTATAGGGTTTCTGAGGAATGGCTGGTGAGCTTGAACCACCAACCTTGCAGTCCAGCACATTAACTCACAGAGCCACCCAAGAATCCAGGAAGACATTATGCTGAGTGAAATTAATTAGTCAATCACAAAGGAACAAATATTATATAAGACCATTGCTGTAAAAAGTTAAGAAAAGGTTTTCTTGATAAAAGAAACATTCTATGGTGGCTGTGGGTTGAAGAGTATAGCTACATGTTAACATGGGTGACGGCAGGCAGTATACAATAACAGGGAGGTTTGCCCAGGAAAGATGGAGACAGTAGGAGACACAGGGAAGAATGCATGAGTTAAATTGAATAGAAATACTGATGGTATAAGGAGCTCTGGTAGTGTAGTGGTTATGAATCGGGCTACGAACCGCAAGGTCAGCAGTTCGAAACTACCAGCTGTTCTGTGGGAGAAAGATGAGGATTTCTGCTCCCGAAAAGATTTACAGCCTCGGAAACCCTGTACAGGGTCACTATTAGTCGGAACCGACTCCACGGCATATAACCACCAACCACTACTGAAGGTATATGGAGGGGATAGTAATCATTGTAATGAAACAAAGCATGTGATTTGCTGAATGTAAAACTGATGATTTGCTCTGTAAACATTCACTCAATTCACAATAAAAAGTTTTAAAAAAGATTCACAATCTCAGAAAACTTGAGGCAATAGCAAATGCAAAGGCCCTGTGGGAGAAATTAACTTGGTGTGTTCAGAAACATAAGTGAGAGCTAGAATTCAAAACTAGGTTATATTCTCAAGCTCGATAATTTCATTGAGATAGATTTCACATAAGGAGCCCTGGTAGTGTAGTGCTTTATGAGTTGGGCTGCTAACCACAAGATCAGCAGTTTGAATTTACCAGCCTCTCTGAGGGAGAAAAATGAGGCTTTCTGCTCCTGTAAAGATTTCCTGCCTCGGAAACTCTATACAGGGTCACCGTGTGTCAGAACTCCCTCCAAGGCACACAACCACCACCACCACCATATTTCACATACCATAAGATTAGTCGTTTTAAAGTGTCCATATCTATGGTTTTTAGTATAGTCACAGAATTATATAACTGTCACTATTATCCACGTTTAGAACCTATTCAACACCCCCAAAAGAAAACCTATACCCATTAACAGTTACTCTCCATTTCTACTCTATTCTCTATCCCTCATCTACCCAAATCCAAGGCAACCACTAATCTACTTCTTGTCTCTATTGATTTGTCCATTCTGGATATGTCATATAAATAGAATGATATAATATGTGTTCTTTTGTAATTGGCATCTTGAACTTAGCATAATATTTTCAAGATTCATCTATGTTGTAATATAAATCGGTACTCATTTTTAAATTGGCAAATAATATTCTATCATATTGATATAGCACATTTTGTTTTCCATTCATCAGTTGATGCACAGTTGGGCTGTTTCCACTTTTTGGCTATCATTAGTAATGCTGCTACGTGTATTCATTTGCAAGTTGCTGTGTGGACTTCTGTTTTCATTTCTCTTGGGTGAATTGCTGGGTCATATAGCAACTCTCTATTAGCATTTTGAGGAGCTACTAAACTGTTTTCTCAAGTTGTGGCACCATTTTACATGGCCGCTAGTAATGTATGAGGGTTCCGATTTCTTGGCACACTTGCCAAAACTTATTATTGTCTGCCTATTTTATTATAGCCATCCTAGTAGGAGGTATGAAGAAGTATCTTAAGTGGCATTGATTTGCATTTCCTTTGGGTTAATGCGCTGGACTGCAAAGTTGGTTTGAACCGCGAGATCACAGTTCAAGCTCACCAGCCACTTCTCAGAAACCCTATACAGGGTCTCCATGGGTCAGAACTGACTCGATAGCACTCAACAACAACAACAGTGACTAATTTGGAGTCTTGGTGTGGTTCAGTGGGATACCACTGGCCCACAAGGTCGGTTTGAACCTCAAGGTTGCTGTTTTAAACCCACCAGCTTTTCCTCAGAAACTCTGTACAGGGTAGCTATGGGTTGGAATCAACTCGATGGCATAAACAACAACAACAATGACTAATAAGAGATGTTGAGCATCTTTTCATGTGCTTGTTGGCCATTTGTGTATCTTCCTTGGAGAAATGTTTATTTAAATCCCTTGCCATTTTTAAATTGGGTTAGTTTTCTTGTATCATAGTGGTTACAAATCGGGCTGCGAACCTCAGGGTCAGCAATTCGAAACCACCAGCTGTTCTGCGGGAGAAACATGAGGCTTTCTGTTCACGTAAAGATTTACAGCCTCGGAAACCCTGTACAAGGTCGCTATGGGTCGGAACCAAGGGCGCAATAACAACAACAGTTTTCTTTTTATTATTGTATTGTAATATAGTTGTTAGCTGCCATTGGTTCAGTCCCAACTCATGACAATTCCATGTACAACAGAAAGAAACATCAAACATGTAAACATCAAACAGCTGTGATCCATTGGGTTTTCATGCTGCCGTTTGGAAGTCGATTACCAAACCTTCCTTCCTAGTTCATCTTAGTCTGGAAGCTCTGCTGAAAACTACCGAAAGGTAGCAGTGTGTAATCTTCACCAACAGATACTCTATTCTGTGTGAGTCCCTTGTCAACCACATGATTTCTAAATATTATATCCCATTCTGCATTATCCTTTCAAGTTTTTGATAGTGTCCTTTACTTTTGACTAAATCAAAATTACCTAGTTATTATTATTATTATTTTATTGTTTCTGCTTTGGGTGGCATACCTAAGAAATCATTGCCTATCCCAAGGTCACAAAGATTTACTCCTATGTTTTCTTCTTTGCGTTTTATAGTTTTAGCTCTTTAATAAATTTTAAGTTAACTTTTTTTAGATGATGGGAGGTAAGGAACCAGTTGTCTCGGCACCATTTATTTAAAAAGACTATACTTTTCCCTTATTGAATTGTCTTGGAACTATTGTCAAAAATCAATTGACCATAAACGTGAAGGTTTATTTCTGGATTTTCCATTCTATTCCATTGATCTCGACGTCTGTCCTTTTGCCAGTATCACACTGTCTTGATTACTATAGTTTTGTTGTAGGTTTTAAAGCAGGGAACAGTGATTCCTTCAGCATTGTTCTTCTTCAAGAGTATTTTGACTATTCTGAATGACATTTCCTTATGAACTTTAGGATCAGTTGGTCAACTTATGGAAAACAGAAAAGCAACTGGGATTTTAGTAAGGATTGCACTCAATCTGTAGCTCAGTTTGAAGAATACTGTTTTCTGAGCAATGTTAAGTCTTCTGATCCTTGAACATGGGATATCATTCCATTTATTTAGGTCTCCTTTCCTGTCAACAATATTTTGTAGTTTTCACTGCTTAATTCTTATACTTTTGTTAATATTATTTCTAGGTGGTAATTCTTTTTGCTTCTATTATAAATGGGATTGTTTTTTGGTTCTTTTTCAGATTTTTGTTGCTAGTATATAGAAGTACAGTTGACTTTCTTAGAAATGTATTGAGAGTTGAGGGAAAGTTTACAGAGCAGATCTTCAGTTTTGTTCCACCAAGTCAGGCATTTCACTTCATTTCAGTGGTTGCAATCCCCTCCATTGGTTACCCCACTTTCTCCCTGCGATTCTTGTTTACATTCCATCCTCCTTCGCAACCATTCTAAATTTGTCCTTAGGTAACTGTTACCCTTTTGATCTTGAATGGTTGACCTTCCCATGGTGAGCAGACCTTACTAGTGCTGTTGTCCCCCATATGCCTACCTACGGGTTGGCTAAAAATGGAGCCACAAGGCTGAGTTCAGTTACAGACTGAAGGGTAACTGAGGACCATAGTCTTGGGTTCCTCCAGTCTCTTTCTGACCAGTAAACCCCATCTTTATTATAATTTTGAGTTTTATTCTGCAATTTTCTCCAGAATAAAATTCTATCCAGGACCTTCTAATGTGATCCTTTTCAGAACAATTGGTAGTGGCAGCCAGGCACCATCTAGTTCTTCTGGACTCAGGGTCATAGAGCCTGATGGTCACATGGTCCATTAGTCCATTGGACGAATTGATTCCAAGTGTCTTCAATGCTTATTACTCTTCTTTCCTCTGCACAGAGAGAGACCAATTGTTGTACCTTAGATGGCCTCTCCTGAGCTTTTAAGATCCCAGTTGCTACACACAAAAGTAGGATATAGAGCATTGTGTTTGTGGACTATGTTATGCCAATTGAGCATGGTGTCTCCCAGGACCATGATCCTGAGGCCCCTAGGCACCCCAAGTCATTCCATCAAGGTATTTAGCAATATCTAAGACATTTTCATAACTTTGCCTCCTGTATGCTCTACCACATTCATAGATATGTTTACAACAAAGGTAAATACTGATAGTATGATTGATTTTTATGTGTTAATGTTGTATTCTGCCACTCTGCTGAACTCTGTATAAAGCATTATGTTGGGCATTATAGAAAATAAAGAGATGAACAAGATAACTGCCCTTAAGAAGCTTATAACCTAATTCTAGAAATAAGACATAAATCTACTGAGTAAATCATAGACTATTGCAGCAAAGACAGGAAACTACATAATTGCCCAATAGCATTATCTATGCTTAGAGCTCTGGAGTCCTGGTGTGGCCCTGTGGGCTAATGCGTCAAACTGCAAAGTCATTTGAACTGCAAGGTCAGTGGTTCAAGCTCACCAGCTGCTCCTTGGAAACCCCATACCAGAATCTGTATGGGTCGGAATTGACTTGATGACACTTAACAACAACAACATGCTTTTAGCTCTAGCATAATTTAGATGATGGAGGGACAATTCAAGGTGGGAAAGGCCTGGGAAAAATAGGAAGGAGTTCAACTAGATTTGAAGGTTCCCTTGTCCCTTCTTTCTTCCTCCCTTTTCTCCTTTAATTTTCTTATCTCTTTTTCGCCCATTTGCTTCCAATTCAAAGTCCTTGAAAACCTTCATAGAACACATAATACTGGGTAGTCATCATCAGTTCTCAAATGCAACTGATCATCAACATCTCTCAATCAGCCTTTCAGAGCTATCCATGTAGGTTCCTGAGTCCCACCACACAACTGCTGTATCAGATTCTCAGAGGGCGGGGCATGGGCAGCTCTAGTACGTTTTTTAAATTGGGTGATTCTGATTTTCCTTTAGGTTTGGAAGCCTCTGGATATAATCATGATAATGCTAGAAACATGTGGATCAATTCCTATCTCTATGCCATGGCAACCTGACTCAATTTAGGTAACTTACAAATACAAGAGCGTACAGGCACACCTGAGGAAGAGGTGGACCCCAATTAATTAAAAACCATAGTGAACTGTCATTCTTGAGAAGACTCAATGGTGCCATCTTTGTTTATGGATCAAGTTCATTGTGTATTATTATCAACATTTGCGAATACTAAGAATCTGAAAAGATCTGCTCTGAATGACCCTCACAGTTACCTGGGTCATGTATCCACTCTCCATATTTAATAAATAATAATATTTTGCTATGTCTGCTTCTTGTTGTTGTTAAGTACTATGGAGTCAGTTCCAACTCATAGTAACTATGTATAGAGTTTAAAAATAAATAAATAAAGCATTTTACTTAGAAGAAAAGACTTCCATCATATCTATCCTCGAAGGTAACCAATTTATTGAAGATAGGAATCCATCCTACACTTGTTTTAATAGTGTTACTACTCCTGGTGTGATGCTGTAGGTTCAGCACTGTTCAAATCCATCAGCTGCTCCTTGGAAAACCTCTACAGGGTCACTATGAGTTGGAACCAACTCAACGGCATTTAACAACTATATATATATATATATACTTGGAGTCCTGGTGTGGTGCTGTAGGATAAGCACTGGACTGCTAACCACAAGGTTGATGGTTCAAACCCTATACAGGGTGGCTATGAGTCAACATCAACTCAACAGCTCTTAACAACAATGTATATGCTTGGGTGTTTAGACTCACATAGTATAAATAAATAGTACGTAAATAGTATACAAGGAGCTCTGGTAGTGTAGTGGTTACGAATCGGGATATCATTCCATTTATTAGGGATGATAACCTCAAGGTTGGCAGTTTGAAACTACCAGCTGTTCTGCAGGAGAACGATGAGGCTTTCTGCTCCCATAAAGATTTGCAGCCTTGAAAACCCTGTGCAGGGTCACTATGAGTTGGAACTGACTCCATGGTTCTTAACAACAACAAATAGTATGCATTTCTTCCAACATCATGTTTTTTATATTTACCTATTTAATATTTATAGAACTAGTCTATCCTTTATAACTGCAGTAAAGTATCCCATTACATGAGTATTCTGGAATCAGTGTACTCACCTGCAGATAGATAGTTATAGTTTTTTGCTATTTCAAATAATGATGCAATTGTTGTCCTTGTGAAAGTCTCCTTGGGCAATTGTGTGAGAGTTCTCCTAGGGAGTATGTCTAGAATAGAACTTGCTAGAGAATATAACATGCATCATCTCAACTTCACTAGAGTTTTCTACTCTCCACAGTTGTTGCTAGATGCCTTCCATAGCAACCCCATTTGACAGAGTAAAGCTGCTGGTGAAGGTTTTCTTGACGATAATCTTCATGGATGCTGACTGCCAAGTCTTTCTCCCACAGAGCCACTGGGCAGGTTAGCGTCACCAACCTTTCAATTCCTATACAATTGTTGTTGGTGTTAAATGCTGTCAAGCCGGTTGCAACTCATGTTGTTGGTGTTGTTGTTAGGTGCCATCGAGTCGGTACTGACTCGTAGCGACCCTATGCACAGCAGAATGAAACACTGCCCTATCTTGGGCCAACCTCACTATTGTTACCTCGCTTGAGCCCACTGATGCTGCCACTTTGCCAATCCATCTCGCTGGGGGGTCTTCCTCTTTTTCTCTGACCCTCCACCTTACCAAACATGATATCCTTCTCCAGTGACTGGTCCCTCCTGACAATATGTCCAACTCATAGTGACCCTTTATAGGGTTTCTGAGGACCGGCTGCTGTGTTTGAACTGCTAACCTTGCACTTCAAACTGGCATTGGGGCACAGTGCTTATCCTATAGCGCCACACCAGGACTCCTAGCCGACAGTAGTTATCACTTTCATCCATGATATATAAGAATTCCTCTTGTTCCGCATTCTAACCAACACTGTCAAGCTTTTGTTGTTGTTGTTGTTGTTTTAATGCACATATCGGGGCCCTGTTCTTATGGATTAGAAAACAATCCACCAATGAAAACCCTACAGAGCACAGCTCTACTCTGACACCCACGGTGTTGAAATGACTTGGTAGCACTTGGCTATTCTCACAGATTCTGACAGGGTCGTTCTGGAGCCGGTTTATCACAGGTCACGATGATTGTGAAACACAAGTAGAGCTAAGCGTCTCAGTTCCATGTACAAGTATATGCAACTGAATATATCAATGTACGATTCAGCACCATGAAGCTTCTCTAGCCCTTGATGGTAACTTCTGTGTTGGCGGCATTTGGATTCTGGAGGGAAGGGTGGAGAGGTTCTGCTGCCCAACATGTCTTGCAGATGCAATTAGAACAAAAGACGTGTGAGACTTGTCAGTCCACTGGCTCATATTTTGCAGTCTTACCTTTGCCAATGGGTGAGGGGTTTTCTGGAAGCTATTGATTGGTTCTTCTTAGGTGTGCGGCTGGATGTCCATTGTCAGGGCTTGCATACATGCCATTGCGTCGGGCAGGCTGCGTGTCGCGATGCCTGCCAGCCTGCTGGGTGGTGTCACTGTGTGGAGCATTTGTGGTTTTCTCAAAGCCCTGAGGAATCTGAGAAGCAAGTGAGGGGAATGATGCATGAAAACAAAAGGCAGTGGAAAGAGTGACCAGCCAGCAGGCTTCAGCAGGCTAGAACGCTCTGTCCTTGTTATTACTGTCTCATGAAATGCCACCGGCTTCCTGGCAGAGTCTGGAGACAGAGACTTCTTGAGAAAACACGGAGGAGTGATCTGTACTCTGGGACCGGGACTGGCTTGCCAGCGTCCCCGTTTTCCAATAGAAGCAGAGGGGTGAGGCTGGGGAACCCTCTGCTTTTTGGTGGGTTTAGGCCGGTCTTTTTCATAGCCCTGGCTGCTTTCCCAGGAGCTTTCTCCTCCCACTCCTCAGCAGGCAGCTCTGGTTAGGCTGGCCTGGGAGAAAAGTTGGGTGGGGCCCCGGATGGAGCTGCTCCCTTAGGAGAGATTTGAAGGTCAGCCTAATGGCGGAAGAAGGCCTCGGCTACAGTTCCTCTCAAGGAGACTTTACTGAGGCTGCTCCATGCCAAGCATGGTACCATAGGCACCCCTAAAAAGTCTCCTCACTTTGAACAGTCTCCCCACTGGAAGAGCCACAAATAAAGTGGCACTGTGGGTTAAAGCACCAGACTGCAAAGCCATTTGAACTGCAAGGTCTGCAGTTCAAGCTCTCCAGCTGCTCCTTAGAAACCCTATACAGAGTTGCTATGGGTTGGAACCAACTCGCGGCACTTAACAACAATATGTACTGGACTGAGTCCTGGTGTGGCACTGTGGGTTAACACTCTGGATTGCAAAGTCGTTTGAACCCACAAAGTCAGCAGTTTAAGCTTACCAGACAATCCTCAGAGACCCTATGCAGGGTTGCTATGGGTTGGAAGCAACTCAGCGGCACTTAACAACAAGCACCGGACTGGAGTCCTGGAGTGGCACTGTAGGCTAAACACGGACTGCTAACCTCAAGGTCAGTGGTTCAACTCCACCAGCCAATCCTTGGAAACCCTATATGGGGTCACTGTGAGTCAGAAATGACTCAACGGCACTTAACAACAACAGGCACTGAACTGCTAACCACAGTGTTGGCAGATCAACCCAGTGAGGGAAATCATAGGCACCATGATGAGTTTCCAAAGTCCTTTCTCCATATGATGACCTTTTATAGGGCACAGAGAACAAAGGAATCTCTTCCCATCAACAGCAGCCTTGCAGCAGACAGCAAGTAGGGGACTATTGCAGATAGGAAAGCACACAGTCTCTGAGGTTCTTGAGGTATGACGTCACAACTAAGTGACCATTCAAGGATGTATCCAAGAACATTTCTGGGAGGAAAGTAAGCCCAAACCCACTTTTAAATATTTCTGTTTCTAACTCTGGAAGTTCATTTATCAGAGGTTTATACGTGACTCAAGAAAGATTGGCAACTGAACATTTAAACCTTGGCACAAGATGGAATTCAGCTCTGCTAGGCTGCAGTGGCCTGGTGTGGCGCTGTCGGTTTGAACCACAAGGTTGGCAGTTCAAGCTCACCAGCTGCTCCTCCGAAACCTTATACAGGGTCGCTATGAGTTGGAACTGCCTCAACAGCACCAAGCAACAAAAACAACAAGGCAGGAGTGGTGTTATAGGATAAGCACTGGACTGCTAACCACAAGATCAATGGTTCAAACCCATGAACTGCTCTTTGGAAACCCTATATAAGGTCTCAATGAGTCAGCTTCAGGACTAAGGTGCACCTGACCCAAGCCATGGTATTTTCAATAATCTCATATGCATGCGAAAGCTGGACAGTGAATAAGGAAGACCGTAGAAGAATTGATGCTTTTGAGTTAAGGTGTTGGAGAAGAATATTGAAAGTGCCACAGGCTGCCGAAAGAACCAAAAGATCTGTATTGGAAGAAGTGCAGGCAGAGTGCTCCTTGGAGGCCAAGATGGCCAAAGTTCAGCTCTCATACTTCAGACATACTGTCAGGAGGGACCAGTCACTGGAGAAGGATATCATGTTTGGTAAGGTGGAGAGTCAGAGAGAAAGAGGAAGACCCCCAGGGAGATGGATTGGCCAAGTGGCAGCATCAATGGGCTCAAGCGTGGCAACCATTGTGAGGTTGGCCCAGGACTGGGCAGTGTTTCATTCTGTTGTGGTACCAACTCGATGGCACCTAACAACAACAACATCATGAGTCGTAACTGACTCCATGACACTTATCAACAATGGCAGGCTGCAGTCTTTCACGGGCAAAAAAACCTTCAGATTTCATTCTCAACTGCACCACCAAGAACTCTTGGAAACTCTATACAGAATCTCTGTGAGTTCGAATCCACTCGACAGCACACAACAATGGTTTGAGGCAGTGAGACTGGTGTTCTTATTTCCCACCTGCTTTTCTCCAAGCTATAAATGCATGCTACCCCCATACTCTTACAGCGAAAACGAACTCAATTCTCCAAACCGAGGAAGCATGGGATAGGTACCAGCTTCCACTGTAACTCATTATTGGGTGAATGCTGGATAGACATCAACCACCAATTTCTCTCCTGATAATTTTGCTTTGGCATATATAAGAGGGCTTCAAAAAGTAAGTGGAAAAATGGAATTGAAAGATAATGGAATTTTCCCACAAACTTTTTGAAAAGCCCTGTAAAATACCTAGATGCAAACTGAGTTAGTCAGCATTTTCTCCCTCTCAAAAAGTTGCTATGAGGATAATGAATAAAAATAGGTCTTTGTGCAGTTGGGAAGACAATGGGTACAATAGGACTCAGCCGAGGGTGTGGTTTGCTTGGCAACAGCTCAGGCAAAGTTATTTCTCTTGGTCCTGGAGGCACTTTACTTCTCTGCTTGATGAACTCCTGAAAGACCAGCTTGAAACTGACTTTTCTGGTGAAACTCTCATCGAGTTTATCATTTCCGTCTTTCTGCGTATTGCTTTTATAAAACCATTCATCACATTACATGAGAATTACTTGGGATCATGCTTTCTTCTGTGTGGGTGTGTATTATATGTATATAGAGGTGTGTGGATATATGCCTTTTCCTTGCATCTGTGGGCTGTACTTAATACATTGTCGTGCTCTGAGAAATATTTATTGAATAAATCAAAGTTCCTGAGGAAACACCAATGCTCACCTATTCTATTTTCTTAATTATGTCCTGCCTTTTCCTCCTTGGAGTGATCTGCAAACAATGTCAGCTTCCCATGGGGTTGAGGACACATTGAAAGTAGATGTCTTTTTTTTTTTTTTTCCTGAGAAGTTGCTCTAGCAGAAATGTTTGGTCCAGATACATCATTCTGTTACAGGTACAGAAATTGTTTCCGGGAAACATGCCATTATTATCTCTGAAAAGCAAGTCAGTGGAAAATTGTTATTTTCCATTTGCAGATGGACGAATGGAAGCTTTCTTTTTCATTTACCAATTACAGAATGGCCACTCTGTTCAAAGTACTGTGCTAGGGTTTTTATAGGATAAAAGACATACAAGACAAGTTCTTGTTCTACAGGAAAGTGCCACAATCTTATTAGAGTGCAAAGATATTTGTATGGAAAAATAACTCAAATTTAGGAGTCTGCAATTTGAATCCCATGAATGATCCAAAAAGAAGCATCAAAGGGAATACAGAAGGAAAACAAAGAACATCCCAGCAGAGTGCTCAAAGATACCATCCTGGTCAGCATGGCCTTGGAGACAGACATTGTGTTCCTTATGCCCTATTTGGTCGCTGTGTTAGCTTCCTGTGACTACTGCTACAAATGGCCACAAACTGAATGGCTTAAGACAACATAATTGTATTACCTCACCATTTGGGGTGGCAAGGTGCCTGTTGGGCCATGCTTTCTCTAAAGGCTCTAGGAGAATTGGTTCCTTGTCTTGTCCAGCTTCTGGTATCTAATGTACATCATCAGGGCTGGTGTTACCCAGTGTGGTAACTCATGGTTCACCTCCCCTGCCTATGGAGTACACCCCACCACCACCACCTATGGACCTCCTGCTGATCCAAACCGTACAGAATTCTTAATCATGTTTACCATCAATTTTAACCATAGAATAATATGTGATAAATGTAGTCATAAACTGCCAAATGTAGTACTTCTTAGATTATGTGAATACTAAAAATAAATTTGTTTTGTGTGATCTTTCTACATTGAATTACATGATTAGCAACTGAGCAAAAGCCTTTTTTTTTTTTTTTTTTTAATTTCTCCTTCTTTCCCTCAAAAAAGTGTAGATACAGGTTCACAAACACTCATTACCACAATGTTGTTGTTAAGTGCCCTCGAGTCGGTTCCAACTCATAGTAACCTTGTACAAGGTTTCCAAGGAGTGACTGTTGAGTTTGAATCACTGACCTGTGGTTAATAGTTCAATGCTTACCCTACAGCGCTACACCAAGACTCTGATGACCACAATATTGTAGCTAAAATACTAGAAATTTCAACAGAATTTCTGTAGAGTGGGTTCTGATTCATAGTGACCCTGTATTGAGTTTCCCAGAGTAACTGATGGATTTCAACTGCCAACATTATAGTTAGCACAGTTAGCAGTCCAGTGCTTAACCTACAGCGCCACAACACTGGCAGCAAAGAGAACAACAGGTAATTGGAAGTGTTAGTGAAATTGGGTCTCCTAGGCTGTAAATCTTAAAGGGAGTAGACAGCCTCATCTTTTGTATGCAGAGCAGCTGGTGGGCTTGAACCACTGACCTTGTAGTGCTTGGCCCACTGTGCTACCAGGACTCCTTAGAAGAGCTTATTGTTGTTGTTATGTGCCGTGGAGTCGGTTCCGACTCATAGAGACACTGTACAGGGTTTCTGAGGCTGTAAATCTTTATGGGAGCAGAAATCTTCATCTTTCTCCCACGGAACAGCTGGTAGTTTCGAACTGCTAACCTTAAGGTTTGCAGCCTGATTAGTAACCACTACACTACCAGAGCGCCTAGAAGACCTTATTAGGAGGTTTAAAAAGTAAATTAGCATAGAGTTTTAGTCTTTCAGTTATATTGATACATGTAAGCTGGTCTTACAGAAAATGTTTCTGTCATTCTAACGAACTACAAGGATTTTTTTGTTGTTGTTGTTATACTTGTCTTTTTTTTTTGTTTTTATTGTGACTCAAGTGATAGTTTACATGGGAGAACATCAACTTTACACTCATCCTATTGTATTTTTCTTTTCATTGCAATGATTACAATCTCTTCCATGCATCATCATTCAACAGCATATACTTCCATTCCCTCTGTTTTTGTTTGGCTGGGTTTTTTTGGACTTACAGGGAAGCACTCAGGAATATGTAACCATTCAAACAACCAAAGGATACATCCTGCAAGCCTGCTCCCCCAGCCATCAGCACACAGATCCTCTCCCTCCCTGAGTCCAGAGTCCCCAGCCGCACCTTCTCTCCAAGCCTTTGGCTCTGCCTCCATCTCTAGCTTCTCTGAATTGGGTACCACACTCTGATCTTCTCCCTTCATGGCCCCAGGGTCCTCTGCTCCTGGATCAACCACTTCCCTCCTTTTGTTACAAAACGCCTACCTTTACATTTGCAACACTCACAATCAGTCCTGATAGCAATTATTCACTATTGAACCACCAGAGTCTTAGCCCCATCTCCTCTCACCAGCCCCATCCAGCCAGGTTAGAAACCACTTAGTGGAGATTCCACCTTACCCCACACCCTCTAGAACCAGGCTGCCTCTTGAAAGCTTGTAAACCAGTCACTTCTTGCCTTTGTAGCCCCCACATTTTGGGTAGCCAATGTCTAAGTTGCCCATCCCTGTCAGCCCTGTGTACAGAGGGGGTGGGAATGATCCTTACTGTAAAGATGCATTTCCTCTTTTAAGCTACTACATCCATAAGTATTGGTCAAGTTCATCAATTGTAGTGGATTACACTTTTTTTCCTCTTCTTTCTTCCTCTAGTTGAGTTCTGATCATCCAGCCATTTAAGCCAGGTCAAGTGGATACTATCTGCAAGTATGGGCGTTCTTGTGCATCTCCCCTCACTTCATATCAGCTGGATGCTTCACTCTCCACTCTAGTCCTCTGTGGCCATGTCCCTGTCTCTGGGCCCAGGAGTCCCCAGGTCTCACCACACTGCTGGCTAACCAGGTCTCAACCCAGGTTGACAGGAGTCTATTGACCATGGTAGGATTTAGCTCACAACCTCATTGCTGTTTTTCTCCCCACTTCCCCTTATCAGTAGACCAGCATAGTCACCAGCAAGACCATGTGCCTATTCATGTACTCTTAGCCTTGGAAGGGGGTTGGTCCTGAGGGGACCAGACCACTTGCCTTGATGGCTTCTGGGCAAACTTGCTTGTTCTTGTAGTAGTCAATCAGATTGCTATTATTTTTCCTTTTTTTTTTTCCTTGCTGGTCTCTTCTGCTTCAGGTTGGTCTGCCTGTCCTTTAAAGAGGAAATTTCCCACCTCAGAAGATTCTGGTTAGGAATCAGGATTCCACCTATGGTCTTATGTAATGCAGAGGCTCCACAGAAAGCCTCCTTCACTGGGCAACTCCTAACCCAATTTTAGGTATTCCAATCAATTATAGGCAGAAGATGGACTTACAAGCTTTCTATGGTGATGTTTCTGGCTATTCCTTTCTCTCCCCATCAAGTATCTATTTTACAATAGTAAGCAAGGAAAACCAAGATTCAAAAGACAGCCAAGGATCTTAACATTATTTTTCCTCTTTTACACATTCAAACCATGCCTCAATCCCTGTATCCCAGAGTCCTGTAGTTCCAAGGTTGAGCATACATCACTGTTTACCTCTGTCCCACTTAGCCCATGCAAACCTGCCTAAATGTTCTCCCATCTACTTTGTTCTTCCATTCCTCTCCTTCTTGTTTATTGCCCTCCCCAGCACCCAAACTATCCTGTGTCTATTCCCTACCCTGTGTGCCACCTTCCCCTCCCTCCTTTTACCCCACCCATACACCCTGGTAACCAGCAAATAATTTTTCCCCCTTTTAGTGTGGGTACTTTTTCTTAATCTTTTACAATAATGGTCCTATGAAGTATTTCTCCTTTTGTGACTGACTAATTTCACTCAGTATAACATCCTCAAGGTTCATCCATGTTATGAAGTGACTTGCAGCATCCTTGTTATTCTTCAAGATAGCGTAATATTCCATTGTGTGTATGACCAAAGTTTGTTTATCCAGTCTCCCATTGATGGACACTTAGGCTATCTCCATCTTTTTGCTATTGTGAATAGTGCTGCTATGAACATTGATGTGCATATATCTTCTCTGCTATGGCTCATATATCTTGTTGGTAAAAACCAAGTAGAGGAATTGATGGAGCACAAGGTGTTTCTATTTCCAACTTTCTGAGGAAGTGTCATATTGTTTTCGAGAGTGGTTGGACCATTTTGCAATCCCACCAGCAATATAGGAGGGTCCCAATTTCTCCGCATCCTCACCAGCATTTATTGTCCTCTACTTTTTTGATCTTCACTGTTATTGCTGATGTGAGATGATATCTCATTGTTGTTTTGATTTGCATCTCTCTAATGGCTAGTGATTGTGAACATTTCTGCCCAGATCTCCTTCTTGGTGAAGTGTCTGTTCATGTCCTGTTCCCATTTTTTAATTGGGTTATTTGTCTTTTCCTTATAGAGGTGTTGTAGTTTCCTATAGATTTTAGAAATTATTCTGTTGTCTGGTGCATCATAGCAGAAGATTTTTTCCCATTCTGTGCGCTCCCTTTTACTTTTTGGGTGAAGTCTTCAGGGATATTTTTTTTATATAAGAAATAGATTTCTGCTGACACACTGCACAAACACTTTACAGACAGTTCTTTTGGTGGTATCCCCTCTGACAGGCTCACCCAGTGCATTCTACATCCCCTGCACTACCTCCCAGTGACATCTCTGCTGGTCGCTCCAGGAATTCCTCAGTATGTGGCCACATCGATGCAACATCAGCCACTGTGGTCACATTGTGTTCTTTCTGCCTCTCTTATAAGGATCAATATGGTATATTTAGGGACCCATACAAATCACCTTAGATAAACGTAACTCCAAAGAACCTTATACTTTAATAATATTCTCAGTTCTAAGAGATCAGGACATAAACATATTCTTGGGGTAGGGGTAAGAGAGTCACCATTCAGCCCACTACAAACTTTTCCCTGTTCTATGCCCCATGAGGCAGTTACCCACAGACTACAGCACCTGATCTCCATTGACGTCTAGTTTCCAGTTGGGTTTGGATAATGGGAGGCATAAACAGATATCAAAGCGTATAAGGAAAAAGAGGTTAAGGCATGTCTTGGTCATTCCTGCAAGCTTTAGCTCCATGGTTCCAGGAGTAACTGTGTCCCTCCACAGCTCCAGCTTTCTTCAGACTCTGGTCATCCTATTTCCTTCTCATTTCGCTTCATCTCTGGGCTTCCATTGTTGTTAGTCCCTGGGCGCTTCACTATCCCTCATAAGTTCCCTTAGCCCTACCTGTGTTCTGTAAATAATGTCTTTATTAAATTATTTTCCAAAGCCCAGCTGAGTGTCCTTTCAGTTTCCTGTCATGATGTTGACTAACATAGGTTCCAAGAGGTAAAATTTAATTTCCAGAACAGAGATACACTCAAATTACCTCAATATGAGTTTAAATGATCACAGTTGGGAACTGAAATGTGATTCAGCACACAACTGTAGCAACTGGGTTATCTTGTGGACCCTTTGGCCATGGGGGTCTATTGCATTGTACTCTAAATATCTGCTATTGTTGTGCCCCAACCACCCTGTTTCTCAGCTTCTACTGTTTCTCTGTCTGACAGCTTCTCTTGCTTCATGGTGTCTCCCACTACATGACTTTGACTTTCTTCCTTCCATCTGTGTAGCTCGGAGCTTCGGCCCATTGTTAACTGCTGACTCCCTCTCTGTACTTCATATTCAACCCCCTAAAAGGACCTGCCTTGTGAATACTACTATCAAGTAAAGGGTATTAGGCAAAGCTTTCTTCTTTTTCTTCTTCTTCTGTAACTTTTTATTGTGAATTGAGTGAAGGATTACAGACAGTTATCACTTTTATATTCACCAAATCATGCATGTTGTTTCATCTCAATGATTGCAATCCTCTCCATGTAACAACAGCTATCCCACTTCCTCTCTGTGGTTCTCATTTCCATTCCACCCACCGTCCCATCCCATCTCAACTCTGTCCCGAGGCAAATGTTACCCCCTTGATTTTGACCATCTTATCAACAGAGAAAAGATTGAAGTTGTCAAGGATCAAGTTCTTCTTGGATCAACTATCAACACTCACAGAAGCAGCAGTCAAGAAATCAAACGAGATTGCGTTAGGCAAATCTGCTGCACAAGACCTTTTTAAAATGTTGAAAAGCAAAGATGTCAGCTTGAGGACTAAGGTGCACCTGACCCAAGCCATGGTATTTTCAATAACCTCATATGCATGCGAAAGCTGGACAGTGAATAAGGAAGACCATAGAAGAATAATGAAAGTGCCATGGGCTGCCAAAAGAACCAATAAATCCATTTTGGAAGACGTGCAGCCAGAGTGCTCCTTGGAGGCCAGGATGGCCAAACGTTGTCTCTCATACTTTGGACATATTGTTAGGAGGGACCAGTTGCTGGAGAAGGATATCATGTTTGGTAAGGTGGAGGGTGGGAGAAAAAGAGGAAGACCCCCAATGAGATGGATTGGCCAAGTGGCAGCATCGATGGACTCAAGTGTGGCAACGGTATGAGGTTGGCCCAGGATCAGACATTGTTTCCTACTGCTGTGCATAAGGTCACTATGAGTCCGTACTAACTCGATGGCACCTAACAACAACAACAACAGTAAGCATATCTTATTAGCGTTGTTGTCCCCTCTATATACGTATGTACTGTTTGACTTGACCACTTGCCTGTCAGTTTGTCACACTGTGGTGGTGTTTATGTTGCTGTGATGCTGGATACTATACCACCAATACTTTTAAATACCAGCAGGGTATATTCATGGTGGAGAGGTGTCAGCTGAGTTTCCAGACTAAGACAGACTAGGAAGGAGAGGCAGTTTACTTCTGAATGTTTAGCCACTGAAAACCATATGAACGGCAGCGCAACACTGTCACAAAACACCAGAATACTGAGTACTGAAACATGATGAATAGCATGAGAATACCGTCAGATATAGTGCTGGAAGATGAGCCCCTCAAGTTGGAAAGCACTCAAAACACTTTTTTGAGTATTTTGGGAAGGAAGAGGTGTCTCCTCAAAGTAAAGTTGGCTGTGATGTTGTAAATGGAATAAGATTTAGGGACCTTCATTTGCTGATGGGGCATAATTGAAACAGAAGAGAAACAGCTGTAAACATCCATTCATAATCATAACATAGAATGTACATGAATCTGGGAAAATAAGTTGTCAAAAGTGAAATGAATGCATAAAAATTGATATCCTAGGCATTAATGAGCTGAAATGGTATTGGCCATTTTGAATCTGACCATCGTATTGTTTACTATACAGGGAATGACAAATTCAAGAGGAATGGCATTGAATTCATCAGCAAAAAGAACAGTTCAACATCTATCTTGAAGTATAATGCTGTCTATGATAGGACAATATCCATACGCCTACAAAGAAGACCAATCAATGACCCTATTATTGAAATTTACACACCAATCACTAAAGTCAGTGATGATGAAATTGAAGAATTCTACTAACTTACCCAGTGTGAAATTAATGAAACATGCAATCAAGATATGTTGATAATTACTGGTAATTGGAATGCAAAGTTTATATCAGTAGTTGGAAAACATGGCCTTGGTGATAGAAATTATGCCAGAGATTGCATGCTAGAATTTTGCAAGACCAATGATTTATTCATTGCAAATACCTTTTTAAAACAATATAAAACATGACTATATACATGGACCTCACCAGATGGAATACACAGAAGTCAAAATGAGTACATCTGTGGAAAGAGATGCTGGAAAAGGTCCGTATGATCTGGCAAAAAAAGACAAGAGGCAGACTGTGGAAAAGACCATCTATTGCTTATATGCAAGTTAAGGCTGAAGCTGAAGAAAATTAAAACAAGTTCATGAGAGCCAAAATATGACCTTGAATGTATCCCACTTGAATTTAGAGATCATCTGAAGAACACATTTGATGCACTAGATCCTAATAACAGAAGACCAGAAGAGTTGCGGGGATGACAACAAGAACTTCATACAAAAGGTCATTAAGAAAGAAGAAGAAGACCAAAATGGATGTCAGAAGAGACACTGAAACTTGTCAGTCTAGAGATACTAAAGCAAATGGAAGAAATGAGGAAGTCAAAGAGATGAACAGAAAATTTCAAAGCACGGTTCAAGAAGACAAAATGAAGTATTATAATAAAATGTGCAAAAACCTGGAGTTAGAAAACCAAAAGAGAAGAACATGTTCAGCATTTCTCAAGCTGAAAAAACTGAAGAAAAAAATTCAAGCCTCAACTTGAAATACTGAAGGATTCTAAGGGCATAATCACATGATGCAAAAATCATCAAAAGAAGATGGAAGAAATATACAGGTTCACTGTACCAAAAATAAATGGTTGATGTTCAACCATTTCAAGAGGTAGCATATGATCAAGAGTCAATGGTACTGAAGGAAGAAGTCCAAGGTACACTCAAGGCATTGGTTAAGAACAGGTTCTAAGAACTGATGGAATATAAATTGAAATATTTCAACAAACTGATGCAGTACCAAAGGCACTCGCTTATCTATGCCTAGAAATTTAGAAGGCAGCTTTCAGGCCAACTGATTGGAAGTACCAAACATATTAGTGCCCATTTCAAAGAGAGGTGATTTAATAGAATGTGGAAAGTACCCCAAAACAAACAAACAAACAAAAACAGAGGGAATAGAAGCAAGTTGACTCAACAGAATGTGGAAATCGGCAAGCAATATCATTAATAACATCACATGCAAGTAAAATTTTGCTAAAGATAATTCAAATATGACTGCAGCAGTACATTGATAGGGAACGTCCAGAGTTTCGAGCCAGATTCAGATGAGGACGTGCAATGAGGGATATCATTGCTGACATCAGATGGATCTTGGCTGAAAGCAGGGAATATCAGAAAGATGTTTGCCTGTGCTTTATTGACAGTGCAAATGCTTTCGACTGTGTGGATCATGACAAGATGTGGGCAACATTGCTGAGAATGAGTATCCCGGAACACTTAATCATGCTTATAAGGAACCTGCACATACACCAAGAGGCAGTCATTTGAACAGACTAAGGAGACACTGAATGGTTTAAAATTAGGAACGGATATACGCCAGGGTTGTATTTTTTATGATACTTATTCAATGTGTCTGCTGAGCACATTATTCGAGAAGCTGAATTATATGAAGAGCATGGCATCAGATTGGAAGTAGGCTCATTAACACCATGTGACATGTAGATGATACAACCTTGCTTGCTGAAAGCTAAGAGGACTTAAAACGTTTATTGATGAAGATCAAAGACCATAATCTTCAATATGGGTTGCACCTCAATGTAAAAAAAAAAAATCCTCACCACTGAACCAATAAGTAACATTATGATAAATGGAGAAAACATTGAAGTTGCCAAAGACTTCTTTTTGCTTGGATCCACTATAAAAACTCATGGAAACCGCAGTCAAGAAATCAAATGATGTATGATATTAAGCAAATCTGCTGAGCAAGACCTCTTTGAAAGCAAAGATGTCATTTTTTAAATTTTTTATTGTGAATTGAGTGATAGTTTACATGGGAGAACATCTGTTTTACACTCATCGTTTCATTGCAATGATTACAATCCCCTCCATGCATTATCATTCAATAGTATTTGCTTCTATTCCCTCTGGTTTTTTGTTTTTTGTTAGTTTCTGCCAACTCAGTTCATGATGACCTTACGTTGAATGGAACAAAACGTTGTCCAGAGCTGCCCCGTCTTCATGATGCTAGATGTTTCTGAGTCCATTGTAGTGGTTACTAAGTCAGGGTATCTCACTGAGAGCCTCCTTTGTTTCCTCTGACCCTCCACTGCACCAAACATGGAGTTCTCTGGCCATTGGTCTTTCCTGATGATGTGTCTACAGTATGAAAAAGCATGTTTTGCTATCCTTGCCCCCAAGGAGCATTCTGGTTATGCTTCTTTTGGAAGCCCCTGGTGTATTCTTCACCAATAACACAATGGCACAACTCAGATGAAACGGTTGCTAGCCTATCTTCTTGCTTTTTTCATTGTCCAGCTTTTTTGCATATAAATGAGGTGACTGAAAAGAGGATGGCTTGGGTCAGGTGCAACTTAGTCATCAGAATGACATCTTTGTTTTTTAGTGTTTTAAAGAGATAACTCTATCAGGCATACTGCTCTTACTGGCAATATTATTATCAGTTATTACTAACTTTCCGAGTCCTGGTATGGCACTGCGGGCTAATGCGCTGAAATGCAAGGTTGGTTTGCAGCTTCAAGGTCAGCAGTTCGAGTTCACCAGTCACTCCTTGGAAACCTTATACACTATCGGAACTGACTCAACGGCACTTAACAATAACAACAATAATATTATTATCTTTTAGAACATGCTTTAGGAAATTTGGCTTTTAATCATGAGAATTTAGGTAGTGTTGGCTCCCATGAAATGATCTGAGCCTGAATGTCTTAGCCCATATTTCCTAGAAAAATAGCTTGAAGCAAAAATTAGGGAAGGTACAATCTCAGTGCAGTAAGAGTAAGGGTAAAGGGAAGAAAGAAAGTGAAAGGGAAAGCAGACAAAGAAAAATGGGGAACAATGCAAGATGATGACATCTTAATCATAACAATCACTGGACTAACCCACCAGCTGCTCCTTGGAAAACCTATACAGTGTTGATATGAATCAACAGAACTGACTCAATGGCTCTTAACAACACAAAGAGGCAGTAGGCATGCCATGGAGAATCGTATCTCCAAACAGGGTCATATGGTGAACCGTGGTAGATTCCTGAGAGGGAGAAAGAAGAGGGAATCTGCTCGGTTCCTTCCCATCTCTTATTTCCCACTGCCAAGAGTTCATTTCCATGTGCTTCTGGGTGTATCATCTGTTCCCATTGTCAGTCTCTCAGCAAGCCACATCCAGGGTTTGCTAGTGTGGCATTTCAACTGGTTGGGGAATCAAGAGTGAAACCAGCAATCCAGAGCTTGCAGCTGGTGAGTCTGGCTGCTCAGGGACAGTCAAGAGGGAGGGCCACTCTGGGAAAGTGGCAGATAAGCTGCAGTCCAAGGTGACAGAGCTATGCAGGTCCAAACAAAGCAAGTCAACAGCAGTAGTGACGACATAGAGAGAGCAGCTGTGTTCTGAGAGAGGATGACAGAGCCTCCAATGAGATACATAAGATACTTCTGGCAAGTTGGGTCTATCCTTGTGGCTTAGTATTCTAATTTAATAAAAAGGAGGGAAACATCATTGGATCATCCGTGCCCCTATTCCGTCCCCCTGCCCCAAACAGGAGAGAGAAGGAAAGTTGAGTCTGAAATAGTAAATTTCACTTGGGATATTTAAGAGTTGCAGCTATATCCAAAAGACAGTTAGATATTCAGAACTAGAGCCACCTCCTGGAAGACAATGGGTTGAGGATTACAGAAGAAATAAGCACCCGTATATTATATAAGGCTATATTCCTAGATGGCATAGAACAAGGAATAAAAACATGAGCATTGGAAAGAGACAGCTCAGCTTAAGCCACAGCTCTATATATATAACCTTGGGGGAATTTATTTAATCTCTTTGAGCTTTAATTTTGGGGGATGATGCCACTAAATAGTACACGCTTATGAAACATTTTGCTTGATGCTAGGCATACAGTGGACTCCTGGTGTGGCACTGTAGGATAAGCATTGGAATTTGAAATACAAAGTTGATGGTTCAAACCCATCAGCTGCTCCTTGGAAACCCTGTACAGGGTCACTATGACTCAGGACCAACTTGATAGCACTTAACAGCAACAACAACAACAAGGCATATAGTAAATGGAGTCCTGGTATGGCACTGTAGGATAAGTACTGCGCTGCTAACCACAAGGTCAGCAGTTCAAATCCACCAGCGACTACTCAGGAACCCTATACAGGGTCGCTATGAGTTGGAATCGACTCGATGGCACTTAACAACAGCAGCAACAGTGACACAGTAAATGCTAAATAAATGATGGTTATTGTGCTCATTAGGAGCCCTGGGGTGGCGCTGTGGGCTAATGCATCAGACTGTAAAGACGTTTGAACTGCAAGGTCGGTGGTTCAAGCTCACCAGCTGCTCCTTGGAAACCCTATACAGGGTCGCTATGGGTCAGAAGCAACTCGACGGCACTTAACAACAATAACAACAATGGTGCTCATTAAGATCATTCTTCGATGACTATGCAAGCTTCCCAATGCCTTCTCTTCATCAGACAGGCTCTGCTTGAGCTGCTCCTAAATGCTCCGGGAAGAGGGCAAGTTGCTCAAGTACGAGTCCTCTAGTCACTCTACACTTGAGGTCATAGAGCCTCCGTGAAAGCTGGTGCCTCCCTACAAGGTAAGACACATTCATCGCAAGAGGTAGAACCATCGCCTTTGCCTCTATAATTTAACCCATCACCTTTGCCTCTATAATTTTTTCCTCTTTACTAGTAGGAAAACAAATTTTGTGGTTAAACTTTGCTTGGTGCCTCCAAGAAACCATAGCTAAGTAAGTATACAAGTGTCATTGTTATTGTTAAGTGCTGTTGACTCATTTCCATCTCAAGGTTTCTGAGATGCAGCTGGTAGGTTTGAACTGACAACCTGGTGGTTAGCAGTCCAGTGCTTATCCTACAGTGTCACACCAGGATTCCTTCCATTGTTGGTAGATGCCATCAAGTCAGTTCCGACTGATAGCGACCTTATGTTGTTGTTGTTATGTGCTGTGGAGTCAGTTCCAATTCATAGCGACCCTGTTTAAATTCAAATCATTTTACCTCTAATATGAGCATATTTACTGTCAATGATATACATACTTAAAGTTTACAAATGCTTTGAGGATTTCTGAAAGCACGTTACATATATCACTTTTCTGTTCAAAACCCTTTGAATGACTTCTCATGTCATACAGAGTAAATGCTCAAACAAATCCATAACAGTGGCCTTTAAAGCTCTATGGGATCTGGTCCCCAGTTTTCAGATCTCATCTCCTGCTGCTAGGAGACTCAACATAGCATATTTTGGTGCTTAAAAGCATGAATCTCTCTCTAGGACAGAGTACCTAAGCTCCAATTCCAGCTCTACCATTTGTTGGAAGGACTAGTTAATATTTTTAAATGCGTAGTATAGTGCTACTAGTAAGGATTATTTTAGTATTGGTTATATAATTAAAGTGTGGGAGAAAAGTGAGGCTTTCGGCTCCTGTAATGATTTACAGCATCGGAAACCCTGTACAGGTTCTCTATGAGTTGGAACTGACTCCACGGCACATCACTACCACCCACCATATAAGTAAAGCATTTCTCCTCACCCACTACATCTAGCCATGCTGACCTCCTTGCTGTACCTTCAACAGACCAAGTACATTCCTGCCCACAGACCTTTCTTGTTTTCTTGTTTTCCCAGACAGCCATGTGACCAATGTCCTCATTTCCTTCAAGTCTTTGCTCAAACGTCACCCTTTAAAGATGACAGCCCTACTTAAAATTGCAATGCCCTGTTGTTTTATTTCTACCATTAGCATATTTCTGACATTCTTCAAAGAAGAGGATTTAGGGTGCTGTTTTCCTGTTTCTTCCCTTTCTCTTCTCCTCCCCACTCCCACCGTCTCTGAAATCCCTTTGGATTTTTTTTTTTTTTTTGGTTGCTTTTCTCATTTTGTACAACAATCATTATTCTCATTGATGATCAAAATTTCTCAGTTTGATTATTCAGAGTCCGTAAGGTCAACTATTAATGAAGAAAAGGCCAAATCAGTTTTCAGACTTTTTTTTTTTCATTAAAAATTCTTTTTTGAAAACCCGATACTCCAATTAACCTTCTTTTAGTCCTGGTTGTGGCACTGTAGGATAAGCACTGGACGTCTAACTTCAAGGTTGTTGTTAAGTACTGTAGAATCAGTTCCAACTCATGTATAGGGTTTCTAAGGAGCAGCTGATTCAAACCCACTAACTGCTTCTCAGAAACCCTATACAGGGTTGTTATGAGTTAGAACCAACTCAGCAGCACTTAACAACAATAGATAGGACATAAGTTTTCCTAATGGTGCATATGTTAAGCATAGGGCTGCCAACTGCAAGGTTGGATAGTCAAACCCACCAGCTCTTCTGTTGGAGAAAGATGAAGCTGTCTACTCTTGTAAATACTTGCAGTCTCAGAAACCCTAGGGAGTGGGTCTGCTCTGTCTTATGGGGCAACGATCAGTCAGAATTAAGTCGAAGGCAGTGGTTTTGGTTTGTTGTTATTGTTAAGTAGAATTGCTGTTCTGGGGTAGAAGTAGGTTAACTGGAGTATCAGGTTTAAAACAAAAAATAATTTTAAATTAAAAAAAAAAAAGTCTAAAAACTTGTTTGACCTTTCCTTCATTAAGAGTTGGCCTTACGAGCTCTGACTTGCCAAGTTTGAGAAGATTTGTTTATCAAAGAGAAGAATGCTAGTTGTACAAAAAGAAGAAAAAAGTAAACCATGTGTCCAAAGTGATTTAGGAGATGGGAGGAAAGGGGAAGAGAAGAGAAAGGGAAGCAAAAAGAAAATAAAATCCTAAATCCTGTCTTGACAGAAGAATGCCAGCTAGTGAATGTTGAAGAAATTTAAGGAAAACCTTCCTTGATATTACGGTTGATTGATCATGGATCATCTGTGGATGATAAAACCACCGGGAGGAAGATGGATAGGGAACAGGGTAAGTACCATGTGCCATTATGTTGTTTTTGTTAAGTGCCATCGAGTTGGTTGTGACTCATAGCGACCCTGTATAGGGCTTCCAAAGAGTGGCTTGTGAGCTTGAACTGAAGAGTGGCTGGTGAGCCTTGAGGTTCAAACCAACCTTGCAGTCCGGGTTATTAACCCGCAGCGTCACATGTAGTACCCCACGTATATGACAGATAAACGTTTCCAAAGGACAGATCTGTCAGTTACCACTTTAAAAAGTATCAAACTTAGCTAGCATCACTATTAATGGTACATCCTGATATTTATGCCTCTTAATATGATGCAGTAAGAGACAAAAAATATCACTTTTGTGCATTGATTGCAATATGCCCTAATCTCCCCACTTCCTTTATCTGTACCCCTTGCAATGTGACTTTGCAGCATCTTCCATCAAGAGGCAGAGTTTGTTTAGCACTGGCTTTGTTACTTGTTTTGATCAACAGGATGCAGTTGAAGCGATGGAGGGCACTTCTAAGTCTAAGTCTCAGCGGATCTTCCACTCTCTCTCAGACCCCTGCCTCTTCCATAACAAACCAGTGCTAACCTGAAAAGTGTGATAGACGCATAGAGCTAAGTCCAGCTGCCCCAGTTAAGGTCATCCAAGAGCAGCAGCCCCAGCCAAATGACAGTCCAGAGAAAATCAACTGAGCCCAGCTCAGACCAGAGCTATCTAGCCGCTGGCTGTTTGACACATGCCACTGAATTTTAGGGTGATTGTTATGCAGTAAAAAGGCCCTGAGTGGATGAGATCACTTAGCTACTAGCTGAAAAGTCAGCCTTTTGGACCCCACAAGCGTTCTGCAGAACAAAGATGTGGCAGGCTTGAGGGCAGTTCTACTCTGTTCTAGAGGGTCGTTGTGAGGCAGAACCTACTAGATTGCAATGGGTTTGGTTTTTGTTTGAGTTCCGCAATCACCTCTGAGTATTCCTGCCCAATAAGGTTCGATGGTAATGGCGTCTAATAACAACAATCATGAAGAAACCATCAGAAAAATCTAGAAGTGGGACATTCTACAGAAAACTGTCCTGGAGACCATGATGTTCAATCAGTGTTGTGAAAATCAAAGCCAAAGAAAGGTTGGGAGACTGTTCTAGATAAGCGCAATGATACCCAACCTATGTATGGTTGATGGGTTGGACCCGACAACTTTTTGTTATGGAGGCTGGGTTATAGACTATTGAGCAGCATCCCTACTGTCTACCCACTAGATGCCATAGTACCCCCCAGTCATGACAATCAAAAAGGTCTCCTTGGAGACTGGACCAGAGGAACAGAATCCAACGCAATGTATAGACTTTTTAAGATCCTAGATCAAAGAGAAAAAGGTGACTAAAAGACATTTGAGAAATCTGGATATGGACAGGGTATTAAACATGTTGTGGTTGTTGTTGTGAAGGGCCGTCAAGTCAGTTCCAACTCATAGTGACCGTGTATAGGGCTTCTGAGGAGTGACTGGTGGGTTTGAACCACTAACCTTGTGGTTCAAACAGAACTTGCAGCCCAGTGCTTATCCTACAGTGCCACAATGGGAGGTCTGAAAATGATATTGTTAATATGTAGGAGAATGTCCTTATTCTCAGGAGAAGTATGTTGAATTATTTGGAGTGAACTATATTGAAGTATTCAATTTCTTTCAAATGTTTCAATGGATAAAAATAGATATGTAGAGAGAAAGAGATAAAGTAACGGTGACAAAAACATTAACAATCTGGGTAAAGGGTCTAAGGGCATCCATTGTAGCATTCTTTCAGCTTCTGTGGATTTGGGAAATATCCAAGTGAAAGTTGAGGAGTAAAAAAGATTTTGTTAAATCTGTACTACCTGACTCCTTACTAATCTACTGTGATGCAAGGAGCTGGCTTGTCCCAAATAAATGCTATGGGGCCAAACCAGGTATAGGGGTTGATGTTGAGAAAGGGCCTTCTCTCAGCCTGAGGAACAGTACACAGCTCAGCTTCCCATGGGACCACTGGCTTCTTTTCCCTTGGGAACATCCCAGGGGACCCAAAGTCTAGGTGCTGGGTAGCTTGTGTGTGTTTCTCAGACAACTCTGGTAAATAGATGGCACTAAGACAGTCTGATTATTCCTTTCAGTAGTAAGCCTGCTCTCACACTTGCTCTATAAAAAGTTAAAGGAGACCAAAAAAGTGGCAGCATTCCCTTCGTTGGAACAGAAACTATTCTGTGAGGCCAGCGGGTCACCCAGGGACAATGGAAGGATGGGGTCTCCCTGCCTGCCCTTCCCATAATGATCCTGAGTTTGTAAGTTTCTAGTTTCCTCTTTCCACAGCAAAACCCATTTCTTAACCTGTGTTATGTGACACAGTAGAGTCTAACCCGAGTCCTGGTGTATTACCAGAGGTCACTACGAAGTTTAACCCGAGTCCTGGTGTATTACCAGTGGTCGCTACGAAGAGACCTCCTTGCAAGACAGCTCACATTTTAATCACTGACAAAACTCAGAAACCAAAAAGGGAAATGCTAATAAATTTGTGAACATGAAAGATTCTAAACTTAGCAAAACAAAAGACCACAACAATAAGAAAATACTAGAGTCTGAAGATAAATGATACAGTAGAAAAAAATTATTTGCTACCCAACAGAAAAAGCACTTATTTCTTTGTACAAAGAGCTTTTACTGATTTTTTTTGGGGGGGGAATGGGCAAAGAATATGAATGAGTAGTTTAGACAAAAATAAGAATGACAGACAGTACTTGAAAAACAAGGTTCAACTTCATTGTTGTTGTTGTTATGTGCCATGGAGTCAGTTCCGACTCATAGCGACCCTGTACAGGGTTTCCAAGGCTGTAAATCTTTATGGGAGCAGAAAGCCTCATCTTTCTCCTGCGAAACAGCTGGTAGTTTCAAACTGCTGACCCTGAGGTTAGCAGCCTGATTCATAACCACTATGCCTCAACTTCATTAGTGCTTAGAAAATGCAAATCACAACAACATGGTATCATTTTTACCTATCAGACTGGCAAAAAGTTTAAAGTATTATAAAACTCTATTTTGGCAAGAACTTAAACTGCTGATGAAAATGTGAATTGGAACAACTTTTTCAGGGTGAAAATTTGGGAACATCCAACCCAATATTCATAGTTGCATCCAACAATTTCACTGAAAAAAAAAATTTGTCCTATAGATATAGTCATACAAGTTTCCAATAACATACGCAGGAACACACTCACTGAAACATTGTTTATAATGACAACATAAATGGAAATGATTTAAATGTCCATCAATGATTCAATAAATTATGATTCATCTGCACTGTAGGATAAGCACTGGGTCACAAGGTCGGTTTGAACCGCAAGGTGCAAGTTCAAACCCACCAGCCACTTCTGGGAAACCCTATATAGGGTCGCTATGAGTTGGAACTGACTCCCAGGCTCTTAACAACAACAACAATGATAAGTTAAAAATCTGTGAAGATCTACATATGCTGTTGTTGTTGTTAAGTGCTGTTGAGTCAGTTCCAACTCATAGTGACCCTGTATAGGGTTTCTCAGAAGTGGCTGGTGGGTTTGAACCTCCGACCTTGCAGTTCAAATTGACCTTGTGGTCCAGCACTTATCCTACAGTGCCATTTCTGGTCTAATATTAGATGAGTAAAGCAAAGAATGTTGATGGTGGTGGTTATGTGCCGTGGAGCAGTTCTGACTCATAGCTACCCTGTATAGGGTTTCCGGGGCTGTAAATCCTTATGGGAGCAGAAAGCCTCATCTTCCTGCTGTGGGGCCTCTGGTGGTTCGAATTAGCAGCCCAATTCATATCCACTATGCATGCTACCAGGACTGTAAATTACACTGTTTTGTGTGCAATGCTGCATCTATTATGCAGAGAGAATACATAAGAAATTGTTTGCAGTGCTTATCTTGGAGTCCTGGTGTGGTGCTGTAGGATAAACACCAAACCTCAAGGTGGAGATTCAAACCCACCAGCCGCTACTTGGAAACCCTATACAGGTCACTATGAGTCGGAATCGACTCGACAGCACATAATAACAACAACAATCTTGGGAAAAGGGGAATGTGCTGGCTCCATACGATAAACACTGGACTGAGAACCACAAGGTCAGTGGTTCTAGCCCATCAGCCACTCGGGAGGAGAAAGATAAGACTTTCTGCACTCTAGCAAAGATTTAAAGTCTTGGAAACCGTATACAGGGTCGCTATGAGAACAAACTTATGGCACTTAACAACAACAACAACATATTTGGCGGGGAAGAGTCTTGGTAGTATAACAGGTAAGCATTTGGATGCTAACTGAAAGGTTGGAAGTTTGAACTCACCAGGGTTCTGTGGAAAAAGAAATCTGGCAGTTTGATTCCATAAAGATTTACAGTTCCAGAAACCTTGTGGGGGTAGTTCTACTCTGTCCTATAGGATCGCTGACTCAGAATCGACTTGATGACAGAAAACGACAACAATCTTGAGAAGAATGAAATGAGAATGTTTTTTCTTCCATTGTAAACCCTTTGGAAATTTGAATTTCTTATGTTTGTGTCTAACTTTAACAATGAGCACACACAGAGAGATGGTGCCTTGAAACAACTTTCCAAATGCTGGTTGGTGCCCCTTGTGATAACTTTTGTGTTTTCGTTTACTGAAGCAGAGTAAGACTTTGTGCAGGCAAATTGCCTTTTAGCTGGGAATCAGAGATGAAGCGCAGCCTCGTGTTATTTTCAAACCACCATGTCATTTTCAGAACCCAGGAAGGCTAGACCAGGACACTTAGCAAATTCCCTATGCAGCTTCTGATCACTCGCAGCCAGTTGCTTAGGCCAAGTCTTCAGTGAGACTTCTATGGACAGACAAAAGCTGCCCAACAAGGGGCAAGCAATGTGATGGAGACTTTTCTTTCTCCCTGTCTCTCTCTCTTGCTTACTACTTAAGGTAGTACCAGGATTCTAAAGTAACAACATAGGACGCAATTTTGCAAAGGTGCTTGGGGGACTCTTGCTCTTTATAAGTGTTCTATAAATATACAAATATATATTTGTGTGAGGCGGATCCTCTATTAAGCACCCAAGGTGTCAATCTGAGGGGACAGCCTCTATTGGGGAAGACTTTGTGTTCCCAGCAAAGAGGTACATTGAATTTTTTGGCGTGGATTGCATTCCTACTCATCAGTTCACAGTTGTATCTTGGAAAGAGGAGATCTCAAAGACTTTGACTGATTTAATGAGCAAACTAAAAAGACCTTCCCTCTGTTCTCACAGTTTCCTTTTGCTTACAATTTTCAAGCCAATGAGCATGTCTCTCTTCATGAATGTTCCTCCTAAATGTTTCTGTTACCTGGCTTCCACTCTGCTCATGTACCTAGTCTTGTTGCCATAGGATAGCAGGTGGATGCTGGGCCACCGATTACTTTGTTATTGAATTGATGGTGCAATTTGTATTTGATGGTTTAGTACGCTAAGGTTGTTCGGGGACACAGCTTAAAAACACAGGTCAACTACCAGTTGAGACACCAGATCTGATCACAGGTTTGTTTGTTATTTTTTAGGTTGTTTAAGGACATTAGATGAGTGCACAAATTTGTTATTGGAGAGTTGCTATGAATACTGAAGATTCAAATACAGAGTTGCTACTGTAGGTTGGTTTGTGACAGCTGGCCCTGATTTAGTTATTTCCTGAAGAAGACATTTGAACAATTATTTAAATGCCTCCCCTCTGCAATTACAATAATGATGATGAAGATGATTTTGCAAATGAATATGCAATTCAGGGTGCATACACTCAACTACTGTTTTTAGCTTGCTTCTCGTTTTCGTATTGATATCAGCTGTTGTTGTGTTGGAATTATTGAAGAACAGGGAATCATTTTTCTCTCGAGGGTCACTGAAAGACATGAAAAAAAGGAATCTAAAGCCCATGCAGAAAGTAATAAAAATAGTAATTAGTACAATTAACATTTATGCAGTGTTAGTTCTGGTGTGGCACTGTAGGCTAAGCACTGGACTGCTAACCACAAGGTCAGGTCTTTGGACCTACCAGTGACTCCTCAGACACCTTATGTTATAAGTCGGAACTGACTCAATGGCACAACAACAACCTAGCACTTATGAATCTTGGTGTGGTGCTGTGGAGTAAGCACTGGACTTCTAAACACAAAGTTGGCCACTCAAACCCTATATAGGGTCGCTATGAGTTGGAACAAACAGGACGGCACTTAAAAACAACTGAGTATTTAAGGCACCCTAGTGTCGCTGTGAGTTAATGCGCTGGACTACAAGGTCAGTTTGAACTGTGAGGTCGGTGGTTCAAGCTCACCAGTTGCTCCTCAGAACCCTATACAGGATTGCTATGAGTTGAAACTGACTCAGTGGCACTTAACAGGTGAAACAATGTGTTAAGTGCTGGTCTGCTAACAGCAAGTTCAGTGGTTCAAACCCACCAGCCACTTCAAGGAAGAAAGAGGGAGCCCTCTGCTCTCATAATGATGGCTCAGAGTCTTGGAAAATGTAAACAGCAGTTCTATCCTATAGGGTCGCTATGAGTTAGAATTGAATTGATGGTGGTGGGTGTGGTTTAAAACTAGTATTTAGGAGACTTGGTGGTGCATTGGTTAAGTGCTCAGCTGCTAACCAAAAAGCCAGCAGTCTGAACTCACCAGCCACTCTGTAGGACAACGATGTGGTTCTGTGAAGATTATAGGCTTGGAAACCCTGGGGGGCAGTTGGAAGTTGGCAGCAACAGGTTTGATTTGTGGTATTTGGCTCTGAGCGCTGTCACTAGTCTGTCAGTCTGTTGTATTTATGGTTTACTGCCCATTGGTGTGGTGTTGGAATCCATACCTCCAGTAGTTCATATACCATCATGGCCACCATGGTGGACAGGCTTCAGCAGAGCTTTCAGAGTAAGCCAAACTCGGACCACAGGACTGGTGATCTACCTCTGAAAGTTAGCCAGTGAAAACCCCATCCCTCAGACAGTACTGAAGATGCGCCTCAAGGCTAGATGCATTGCACACTAGCTGGAACAATGGGCTCACATACCATCATAAAGATGGTATAGGATCAGGCACCATCGCATTCTATTACACATGAGGCTGTCATGCGTCGGAGACAATAAGAAGACAGCAGCTAGCAACTATGAGCAAGTTCGTCTAGAGAGAGAGAGAGAGAGAATATTTTCAGAATTTACTTGCTGTTAAAACTGAAAACTAGAAGGTTTGTGAGAAAGAGGAAGCCCCTCAAGGAGAAGGATTGAGAAAGTGGCTACAACAATGGACTCCAACACAGGAATGACTGTGAGGATGGCGTAGGAATAGGCGATGTGCTTCCTTTCATTGTGCATGGGTCACTATGAGTCAGAGCTGACTCCATAGTGTCTAACAATAACAAAACTAACAAAATAGCTTACGTAATAGTTATACGTATCTGACAGAGCTCCGTCCAGGCCCCATATTAGAGTCAATTATGGAATTGCAAGTGGGAACACTGGTGAGACGAAGAGTGTGTGTTGTGGGTAAGAAGGAGACAATAGAGAAGACAAGAAAAGCAGACACTGGAGGAACAAAAAGGAACTGAAAGGGACTGATGGGCTTGGAGAGCAGGTAAAGGAGGGAGCTAGGTAAGGAGAGCGAGAGAGAGAAAATGGGTAAGGAAAAAGAGGCAAAAACAGACTGAGTCCCTCCTTTGGGGGCTTTAAAAAGACGTTTATGCTTGCTTTTAAGATGAACGTGTGATCTCTACAGCTTGTGATGTCTATACCACTGTGGTCGCTGTCCTCGTGTGCCACTGAGTCCATTCCAACTCATCATGACCTAGGTGATCAAGCAGAATTGCCCCATAGCCTTTCCTAGGTTGAACTTTTATGGGAGCAGATTACCAGATCTTTCTTCCGCAATGCCTCTGTGTGGGTTCAAATAGCTAACCTTATACCAGGGCTCCTTATACCACCATTCCAAAACCAAACTCACTGCTTTCGAGTCAATTCTCACTCATAACAACCCTGTTTAGGGTTTCCAGGGAGGGTTTGAACCACAGATCTTATGGTTAGCAGTCCAGTGCTTTTCCTACAGTGCCACACCAGGGGTCATAGTTGAACTGCCCACTTGGGTTTGAAAGGCTTTACAGAAGCTAACTGTCACATCGTTCTTCTGAGGAACTGTTTGGTGGGTTCGAACCACCGACCTTCCTGGTGGCAGCTGAGCACTTTAATCAGTGCATCACCAGAGCTGGTGTACCTTTGTTGTGTGGTTAAGTGCCTTCAAGTTGGCTGTGACTCAGAGAGTCATAGTGATCCTACTCAACAGAATGAAACACTACCTAGTCCTGCAACATCTTCGCAATTGTTGGATCCCACTGCAGCTGTCATTGTGCTAATCCATCTAGTTGGGGGGTTTCCTCGTTTTCCTTGACTTTCTTTTTTACCAAGCATGATGTCCTTTTCCAGGAACTGCTTCTCCTGACAATGTGTCCAAAGGACATGAAACAAATCTCACCATCCAGGCTTCCAAGGAGCATTCTGGCTGTATTTCTTCCAAGACAGATTTGTTTGTTCTTCTGTTAGACCATAGCACTTTCAATTTTCTTTGCCAACACCATAATATTGTTGCTAAGGGCTGTCGACCTGTATAGAGCTTCCGAGGAGCGGCTGTGGGTTTGAAATGCCAATCATGCAGTTAGCAGTCCAGAGCTTATCCTACAGCACCACACCAGGATCCCATACATACCATATACCATTATTGGCTACTAGTTCTCTTTGAAATACAAATTCACTACTGTTTATAACTCTTTAAGTATTCAAATTAAGGAGCTCTGGTAGGGTAGTGGTTATGAGTCGGGCTGCCTAACTCAAGGTCAGCAGTTCGAAACTACCAGTGGTTCTGAGGGACAAAGATGAGGCTTTCTGCTCATGTAGAGATTTACAGCCTCGGAAACCCTATGCAGGGTCGCTATGAGTGGGAACCGACTCCATGGCACATCATCACCACCAAGTATTCAAATGTATAGACCTGGCAGATGAGGTGGGCAAGCGAAAGTGGAGTCCTCACAAAGGGGACTGCTACCACTGCAGTATCTGGCTCCTTGTTGCTGAGAGGGAAAAGGCTTCAGTTATCAGTGGCTTCAGCCTCCCACTATCTGAAGACGTAAGGGGGAAATTTTGCCAACCTTGTCTACACACAGAAAGCTCTTGAGGTGTGGCAGCAACTGTGTTAACCCCTCATGTTGGGGGTCTTCCTCTTTTATGCTGATCCTCTATCAAGCATCATGTCCTTCTCCAGGGACTGGTCCTTCCTGATAAGATATCCGAATTATGTGAGAAGCCTTGCCTCCCTTGCTTCTAAGGAACATTCTAACTGGATTTCTTTCAATACAGATTTGTTCATTCTTCTGGCAGTCCATTGTTGTTGTTGTTGTTGTCAGGTGCCATCGAGTCGGAACCGACTCATAGCGACCCCATGCACAGCAGAACGAAACAATGTCC
>NW_006408559.1:4050738-4134550 GCF_000296735.1 Chrysochloris asiatica
AGTTTCGAACCGCTGACCTTAAGGTTCGCAGCCCGATTCGTAGCCACTACGCTACCAGAGCTCCTTAAAACCAAACTAAACCCGATGCCACTGAGTCAATTATGACTCATAGCTGCCCTATATAGGATTTCTATAAAGAAATCTATTTGTAAATCTTTATGGGAGCAGACAGCCTCATCTTTCTCCCACTGTGTGACTGGTGGGTTTGAACCACCAACTTTGCAGTTAGCAGCCCAATGCTTAATCTGCTATGTCACCATGACTCTTTGTCCAGCTCCTTAGTTGCCCGGTTAAGAGTTTATTACAAGAATGAAGAATTGTTCAATCATTGCAGCCGGATGAGAAACAACAAGCGGGATGGAGCAGGGGGGCAGTGAAGGAGCTAGCAAAGGGTCAAAGTGGATTGTGCGGATGAGAGACAAGCACTGACCAAACTTAAGAATCCCAAACAAACACTTCTTCTCCCCAGAAAGCTGGGATGCTTTTTTTCTGAGCCAATTTCACTCTTCCCAAAAGGCCCTTTGGGTTCCAAATACACTAGGAATCCATGTTAATTGCTTTCTGAAATATCATTTTGTCAGTTTCGTTTAGATGTGGTAATTTGCTAAGCAACCCCCAGTGGTTGACAGTTCATCTATAGCTGAGTGGTGTTCTGACATTTCCTGGGATCCCTGCCCACCTCCTATGCAGCTGGCAATGTTTGCCAAACGAGGGTATGTGCTCACCTGGGATCAACTTGGAACCAGCAGTGCTTTGTTTTGTCTGAGATTTAAAAAATTCTCCAAGGCCAGTCCTACTTAATCCAGAAAATAAAAATACAGCAACTCATAATTTCAGAATTCACAAGGGCTTAGAGATCACCTGGTCACCACAGTGACTAGATAAGGGCTTTGCAGCTGAGAGACTCAATGACAAGGTTACACAGCTGGCATCAGATGTGAGTGGGGGTCCTCCAGAGCTCTGCTTGTGTGGATGTGTTTAAGTTACAGTGTGTTTCTTTTGGGAGTGCTTTTCCTTGGTCAGAGTGATTGCCCTTCACACATGCTTCAAAGTCACTGCTGAGACCACAGTGTTTACAAAAATACTCAGCACTTGGAAGAAAAATCTAGCCAGTTCCTGTGCTCTCTGTGTCTCAGCTCCAACCAAGCTTGGCAAATGGAGGGAGGGAGAAACTGGACTGTGGGATGAGGAATTTCTAGGTTTGGATGCCAACAGAACAAGAGATGGATTCTGTCTGATTTCTCCAGTTGGCTGCGGCAGCTGCTGCCATCTCCTGGGAGAAGACAGACTTTAGCTCCTTCACACCTGAAGCCAGTCTCTTGTTCACCTGTGACTTCAGTAAAGCCACACACACCCGCCCCCGCGGTTAAGGGCAGAAGTAATTTGTTGTAGTAAAGGAAAGAGCTAGCCCTTCTCTCAGACAATGAAACGTGGGCATTCTGCGTTTTTCCACCTGCTCCTTTTGGCCGTGTGTTGCTCACAGAAACCATTTTAAACAATAGCAAGGTTGTTGTTGTTGTCGTTAAGTGCTGTCCAGTCAATGCCAATCCATAGCTACCCTGTATAGGGTTTCTGAGTAACACCTGGTGAGCTTGAACTGCCGACCTTGCAGTTCAAGTGGCTTTGCAGTCTGGCACATTAACACACAGAGCCACAATATAACAGAACAGAAATAAGATCGGGGTGAAACTGTTAAGATCTAGGAATGAATATGTCACAGAGTCTTTCTCTTGGCCTTTTGCATCCTGAGTCCTAGGGTGATGTTGGGAATGCACACAACTGAGCCAGGCTAGGAAGGCAGGATTGTATAATGAAGACAGCATATATGACTTGGGCAAACCTGAGACCCCAACAATCTCAGTTTATTTGCAGGGCTGTTGTGAGGATGAACTGAGATCATGCAGTAAATTCCTGATACCCAAGAAATATTCCAAAGGAATTATTTTCAGGCACTTTCACTCTGCTGGTCCCCACGGTGATTTTCTTCATTTACCAGCTAAAAGCCCCCATGCCTTCACTTTGTCCCAGTCTTCTGACCTAGTGATGATTGCTAAGTAATCTCCTTTGTTTTTAAAAAATATACTCACAAACAAGTGAGAAGCAATCAAGGAACTAAGGGATTCAATTCAGGAAAGTTTTTTGAGTCTCTAGGTGGTGTAAATGGTTAATTGCTTGACTAGCTAAAAGGTTGGCTGTTCAAACCCACCCAGAGGCACTTCAGAAGATAGGTCTGGGAATCTTCTTCCAAAAAGTCACAACCTTAAAAACCTTATGGTGCAATCCTCCTCCGCACACATGAAATCACCATGAGTCAGAACCAACTCAGTGGCAAATAACAGCAAACACATTATGAGCCACTCATAGAGGATTTAAAGAATAATTCAGATGTAGGCTTCAGAAAGAATTAGGTACTTGGGTTCTAGATTCACATCTGAAGATTCCAGTTGGGTAAGTAACCTTCGAAATGGCAGTTAACATCTCTGTATCTATGTTTCTTCAATTGTTATATCATAGAATTATAAAGGGAATTTTTTTTTTAAGTTTTTATTGTGAATTATGTGGGATTACATGGGAGAACATCAGTTTTACATTCATCCTATTGTATTTCGTTTCTTTTTAATGATTACAATCCCCTCCGCGCATCATCAAATAACCAAAGGGTATATACCCCACAGGCCCGCCCCCTGACCGTCAGCACAGATCCCCTCTCTCTCCCTGAGTCCAGTGTCCCCAGCCGCTCCATCTGTCCATGTCATCATCTCTGTCTCCATCCCTGGCGTCACTGCCTTTCTGGGTAGGGTCCTGCTCTCCGTTCTTCTCACTCCACTCCTGGACTGCAAAGTCAACCACTCCCCTCCTTTTGTCAAAAAACATCTACCTCTACATTTCCGACCCTCACAGTCAGTCCTGATGGCAATTATCTACTATTGTACCACAAGAGTCTTATCCCCATTTCCTTTTGCCAGCCCGGTCCCAACAGACTGGAAATCATTCAGTGGAGAGTCTAACTACCCCTAACCCGTCTGGAACTAGGCTCCCTCTTGAAAGCTTGTAAGCCAGTCACTTCTTGCTTTTATAGCCCCCATGTTTTGGGTAACCAATGTCTAAGTTGCCCATCCCTGTCAACCCTGTTTACCAAGGGGGTTAGAGTGATCCTCGCTGTAAATATTTTTTCCCTTTCTTGAGCTTCTACATCCATAAGTATAGGTAAAGTTCATCAAATTGTAGTGGGTTACTCTCCCCGCCCCCTTCTTTCTTCTTCTAGTCGAGTTCTGATCATCCAGTCACTGAAGCCAGGTCAAGTGGATACTATCTGCAAGTATGGGTCTTCTTGTGCAGCTCCCCTCACTTATAAAGGGAATTTTTCCATGTACAGCAGTTCTCTTGCCTAAGACATACCATACTGCACACTGTTTTCTGTCCCAGCTGTCCTAACCAGCTAAAGCTGTTAAAGAGACAATGAACTTGAGGGATTCTGGTAAGCCAAAGCAGGAACCTGACCAATGAGCTTTAATCCTTTATTAGCATAGCAAACATGAAACCCCTGGAAACAATTAAAAAGCGCCAGCTTTCCCTCTTCAGCCAACTGGTGTGTTCCTTTTCCTGGAAGTCGATAAGCTCTGCTTTGTTTGTTTTGCTTTTTAGTTTTGTTAAGTGGTTCCAACTCATAGTGAGGATGTATAGGGGTTCCAAGAAGCAGCTGATGGATTTGAACAGACTGCCTAGTAGTTAGCAGTCCAGTGATTACCCTCCAGCACCGTACCACGACTCTAAAAGCCAAACTCGGTGTCATGGAGTCAGTTCAGACTTACAGTGATCCTAAATAGGGTTCCAATACAATAAATCCTTACAGGAACAGTCAGCCTCATCTTTCTCCCGCTAAGCAACTGGAGGGTTTGAATTGTTGAACTTGTGGTTGGTTAGCAGTCCAACACTGAACCTACAGCAGTGTTACCAGGGCTGTTCTAATGGGTCTCTTTTATTATTGTTGTTATTGTTGTTAAGTGCTGTTGAGTTGGTTTGGACTCATAGCAACCCAGTATAGATAGGGTTTCTGAGGAGGGGCTGGTGGGTTTGAATTTCCAATCTTGTGGTTAGCAGTCCAGTGCTTATCCTACATTGCCACAGCAGAGTTCCTTTTCTTCTGTTTTTAAAGTTTTTATTGTGAATTGAGTAATAGTTTACATGGTTTACGTGGGAGAACATCAGCTTTACACTCATCCTATTGTATTTCGTTCCATTGCAACGACTACAATCCCCTCCATGTATCATCATTCAACGGCACTTGCTTCCATTCCCTCTGTTTTTTTCTTGGGTTTTTTTTATGTACACTAAAGTACTCAGGAATATATAATCATTCAAGCAACCAAAGGGCATAACCTATAAGCCTGCCTCCCATCCACCAGTAAACAACCCCTCTCCCTCCATGAGTCTAGAGTCCCCAGCCACCCCATTTCTCCATGTCATTGTCTCTGCCTCTATCTCTGGCATCACTGCTCTTCTGGATAGGGTCGAACACTCTGCTCTTCTCCCTTGATGGTCCCAGGGTCCTCTGCTCCCTTCTTTTTGTTACAAAACGTCTACCTTGACATTTGCAACAATCACAGTCAGTCCTGATAGCAATTATTCACTATTGTACCATAAAGTCTTATCCCCATCGCCTTTCACCAGCCCCATCTAGACAGGTTGAAAACCACTCAGTGGAGATTCTACCTTCTCCTGCACCTTCTGAAACTAAACTCTCTTTTGAAAACTTGTAAGCCAGTCACTTCATGCCTTTATAGCTCCCCATTTTAGGTAGCCAATGTCTAAGTTGTCCATCCCTATCAACTCTGTATACAGAGGGGTTGGGAATGATCCTTGCTGTGAAGATTTGTTCCCTCTTTTAAGCTATTACATCCATAAGTATAGGTCAAGTTCATCAAATTGTAGTGGGTTACACTTTTATACTTCCTTCTTCCTCTAGTCGAGTTCTGATCATCCAGCCATTGAAGCTAGGTCAAGTGGTTACTATCTGCAAGTATGGGAGTTCTTGTGCATCTCCTCTCTCTTCATATTAGCTGGACATTTCACTTGCTGCTCTAGCCCTCTGTGGCTATGTCCCTTGCCCATGGGCTCAGGAGTCTCCAGGTCTCACCATACTGCTGGCCAACCAGGTCTCACTCCAGGTTGACGGGAGTCTATTGAACGTGGTCAGACTCAGCCCACATCTTCATTGCTGCTTTTCCCAACTTACCCCTTATAAGTAAACCAACGTGGTCACCAGAAAGATTACTTGCCTGCTCATGTATTCCCTTTGAGTTTCAGTCTTGGAAGGGGGTTTGCCCTGAAGGGACTTGATTACCTGCCTTGATGGCTCCCCGGTGAACAATTTGCTTGGTCTTGTGGGCTCCTATCTTTTTTTGTTGTTAAGTGCCATTGAGTCAGTTCCCACTCACAGAGACCCTGTATAGGGTTTCCAAGGAGCGGCTGGTGAGTTTGAACTGCCAACCTTGTGGTTCTAACCAACCATGTTGTCCAGTGCTTTATCTCACAGCACCACAACAATATCTTACATCTGAGTAGTATTTTAAAGTTCTCTTTCCTTATACTGACTCATCTGAGAAGAGCAGGTTTGTTTCCCATAGTAAATGGGAAGTACACTTACCAAGCGTGAGTTTGAGTTAGAGACTCTGGCTTGGTCATTCACTAGCTATGTCTCCTTGGATAAGTTACCATATCTGTCAGCGTCCCAGTTGGAAATCAGACTGCACTCTCCATTTGGGCAATTTGAGTTGTTGAATAAAGAGATGATTTACAAAGGTGTGAGAAGAGTGTAGGAAAGCCAAAAGAAGGGAGGAAGTGGTTCCTGGAACCAGAGCCAGGGAGGGTTGTGAGGAGAGGCCACTTGGAAGGATGTGACCTTTGGAAAGGATCAGCCCACAATGACCATGTTGATGTTGTTGTTAAGTGCCATCAAGCCGGTTTCAACTCACAGCATCCCCGTGTAGGATTTCCAAGGCACAGTTGGTGGATTTGAACTGCAGATCTTGTGGTTAGCAGTCCAATGCTTATCCTACAGCATCATGCTAGGACTCTAAAGACAACCAACAATTATTTAATCTTTCTGAGCCTTCTTTGTCTTGTCTTTGAAAAAAAGGGAGCAGTGAGAGCACGGTGACTCTGTACCATAAGCGCCAGATGGGGAACCACAAGGTTGGTGGTTCAAGCCCATCAGCTGCTCCATGAGAGGAAGGTGAGACTTTCTGGTCTCATAAAGATGAAAGATGTTGTTATTTTTGTTAGGTGCCATCGAGTCGGTACTGACTTATAGTGTGACCTTATGAACAGCGGAACGAAACACTGCCCAATCCTGGGCCAACCTCACTACTGTTGCCATGCTTGAGTCCATTGATGCTGTACTTGGCCAAACCATCTCATTGGGAGTCTTCCTCTTTTTCTCTGACCCTCCACCTTACCAAACATGATATCCTTCTCCAGTGACTGGTCCCTTCTGACAATATGTCCGATGAATGAGAGACAAAGTTGGGCCATCTTAACCTCCAAGGAGCACTCTGGCTGCACTTCTTCCAACACAGATCTGTTGGTTCTATGGGCAGCCCATGGCACTTTCAATATTCTCCTCCAACACCATAACTCAAAAGCATCAATTCTTCTATGGTCTTTCTTATTCACCATGCATATGAGGTTATTGAAAATACCAAGGCTTGGGTCAGTCCTCAAGCTGACATCTTTGCTCTTCAACACTTTAAAAAGGTCTTGTGCAGCAGATTTGCCTAATGCAACACATTGTTTGATTTCTTGACTGCTGCTTCTGTGAGTATTGATAGTTGATCCAAGAGGAATGAAATCTTTAACAACTTCAATCTTTTCTCCATTGGTAAGAATGTTGTTGGTAAGTCCAGTGGTAAGGATTTTTGTTTTTTTGCCATTGAGATGTAATCCGTACTGAAGGCTGTGCTCTTTGATCTTCATCAGTAAATGTTTTAAGTCCTCTTCACTTTCAGCAAGCAAGGTACATAAGGATGTACAGCCCCAGAAACCCAATGTAGGGTTGCTATGAGTCAGAACTGACTCAACAATACTTAACAATATTTGTTGGTCAGATTTGCTGTGAGATATTTTTCTTTATAGCAGACACGCTAAATAAAAAACCAAAGTACTTGTTATTGAGTTGATTATTCTGACTTGTGGTGGCTCTGCACACGTAAGTGTAGGACTGTGCTCTGCTGATTTTTTTTTGGAAGTAGCTTGTAGCCTTTCTTTCAATGTGTCTCTAGGTGGACTTGAACCTTCAGTCTTTGGGCGAGCAGCCAAGTGTGTTAAAAATTTGCAATACCCAGGAATTCCAGCAGACATGCTAGGTACTCAACACTTGTTCTCCTCCTTCATTTGATCTTTAAAACTCCCTTGAGGAGCAGCTAGGGTGTTAATAATAAATTCGTGTATAGATGTGTTAAATGAGGCTCAGAGAAGTGACTTGCCCAAGGTTACATAGCTACAAAAATAGCAAAATGGAACTGACATTTTCACATATGCTGTAGAACTCTTGCCCTATTCTTTTATGTTTCTGTCTGAAGATGACTGCCATAGGCTTTTCTCTTTTTTTCACTGTCTGGAACTAGTAGACCATGAACAATAGTGATTCTGCTTTTCAAAGAAAAATGGATTGGCCCAGAAATCAATGCCAAAAGCAAAAAGGTAACCACTGATTGGGCAAAGTCCCTGTAATGGATGTTCAAGTCCAATCATCTATATTTTAAAAAGCATCAGATGAAAACCCTATGGAGTACAGCTGTACTCTGGCAAGCCAGGGCTGCAATGAGTTGGATCTGACTTGATCTGGTTGACTGGAGAGATACGCAGGAGGCCAAATGCCTGTGAAATGGTTTGTATAACACTCTTACCAACATGTTCTTATTGTCATAGTCTTTCATGTCAGTTCCGATTCATAATGATCCCATGTACAACAGAAAGAAACACTGGCCCATCACTGTGCCATCCGCACAATCATTGCTATGCTTGACCCCATTGTTGCTGCCATTGTGTCAATCCATCTAACTGAGGACCCTCCTCTTTTTAACTAACCTTCTACTTTACCAAGCATGATGTCCTTCAGGAACTGGCCTCTCCTGATGACATAGCCGAACTCCAAGAGACAAAGTCTCACCATCCTCTCTTCTAAGGAACATTTTAGCTGTACTTCCAAGGCAGATTTGTTTGTTTTTCTGGTAGTCCTTCTGAAAATCCATATACTTTCAATATTCTCCACCAAAACCATAATTCAACTGCATTGATTCTTCTATAACCTTCCTTATTCATTGTCTAATTTTCACATTCACATGAGGTGATTGAAAATATCATAGTTTGGATCAGATACACCTTAGTCCTCAAACTGACATCTTTGTTTGCTCTTTAACCACTTAGAGAAATCTCTGGCAACAGATATGCCTAATGCAATACATCGTTTGATTTCTTGACTGCTGCTTCCATGAGCATTGACTGTGAATCCAAGCAAAATGAAGTTTTTGACAATTTCAATCTTTTCTCTGTTTATCAAGATGCTATTTTCTTGGTCAGAGTCCTGGTGTGGCACGTCAGGACAATGCATTAGACCATAAGGTCGATTTGAACCGCAAGGTCAGTGGTTCAATCCTATCAATTTCTTGGAAACCCAACACAGGGTCACTATGAGTCAAAACTGACTCAACAGCACTTAACAACAAGATTTACTGGTCCAGTTGTGAGGATTTCCATTTTCTTTACATTGAGGTGCTACCCATACTGAAGGCTGTAGTCTTTGATCTTTATCAGTAAGTATTTCAAGTCCTCTTCACTTTTAGCAAGCAAGGTTGTATCATCTACATATCACAGGTTGTTAATGAGTCTTCCTCCAATCCTAATGCCATGTTCTTCTTTGTATAATCCAGTTTCTCAGATTATTTGCTCACCATACAGATTGGATAAGAATGGTGAAAGAGTACAACTCATTTTTCTAATGATTGTCGACTGTCTTTTAATCTATGTACAAGTTCCTCATGAGCATAATCAAATGTTCTGGAATTCCCATTCTTTTCAATGTTACCTATGTTTGTAATAATCCATACAGTCAAATGTCTTTGCATAGTCAATAAAGAACAAGTAAAAATCTATCTGGTGTTCTCTGCTTTCAGCTAAGAGCTATCTGACATCAGCAATGATATCCCTAGTTTCATGTGGTTTTATGAATCCGTCTTGAATTTCTGGCAGCTCTCTGTCAATATGCTGCTAAAACTGTTTTAGAATTATCTTCAGCAAAATTTTACTTATATGTGACAATAATGATATAGTTAGATGATTTCCACATTTCATTGGGCCTTCTTTCTTTGGAATGGGCACAGATATGGATCTCTTTCAATTGGATGGCCAGGTAGTTGTCTTCCAAACTTCTTGGCAGAGATGGGTGAGTACCTCCAGTGCTGCATCAGTTTGTTGAAATATTTGTTTGTATCCTGTCAATTTCTAGAGCCTTCCCCCCCACCAATGACGTCAGTGCAGCTTGGACCTCTTCCCTCAATACCATTGGTTCTTGATCATATGCCACCTCTTGAAATGGTTGAACAGTGACTGTGTATTCTTTCCATCTTCTTTTGATGTTTCTTGCCTCATTCAATATTTTGCCTATGGAATCCTTCAATATTGCAATTAGCAGCTTTAATTTTTTTTCTTCAGTTCTTTCAGATTGAGAAATGCTGAACATGTTCTTTCTTTTTAGTTTTCTGACTCCAGGTCTTTGCACATTTTATTATAATACTTCTCAAGCTAGTCTTTGAAATTTTCTGTTCATCTTTTTCACTTCATCATTTCTTCCATCCATTTTAGCTTCTCGATATTCAAGGGCAAGTTTCAGAATCTCTTCTGACATTCACTGGGTGTTTTCTTTCTTTCCTTTTTAATGACCTTTTGCTCTCTTCCTGTATGATTTCTTGATATCATCCCACAACTCGTCTGGTTCAGTCATTAGTGTCGAATATATCAAATCTGTTCTTGAGCTGGTCTGTAAATTCAGGTGAGATATACTCAAGCTTATATTGACTTGTAAACATTTTAGTGGACTTGTAAACATTTTCTTCAACTCCAGGTTGAACTTGCATATGAGCAATTGATGTTCTGTTCTGGTTAGTCCTTGGCTTTATTATTTTGGCTGATGATATTGAGCTTCTCCATCACCTCTTCCCATAGATGGAGTCAATTTGATTCCTGTGTGTTCTATTTGGTGAGGTCCACATGTATAGTCAACATTTACGTTGTTAAACAAAACGGTATTTACAATGAAAAAGTCTTTGGTCTTGCAAAATTCTATCATTCGATATCCAGCATCATTTATGTCACCAAAGCCATTATTTTCCAACTTTCAATCCTTCCTCTTTGTTTCCAACTTATGCATTCCAATCACCAGTAACTCAATGCATCTTGACTGCATAGTTAGTCAATTTCAGACTGAAGAAGTTGGTAAAACTCTTCAATTTCATCATCACTGGCTTTAGTGGTTGATGCATAAATTTGAATAATAGTGGTATGAACTGGTCTTCCTCGTAGGCCTATGGACATTACCCTATCACAGATAGCACTGTACTTCAAGATCATGAAATGCTCTTTTTGGTGATGAAGGAGACATTAAGATTAGGTTGGTAGTCCAGTGCAAACTGTACCTATGATGGAGCTAATCTGTTATGCTAGTTCAGTGTGGCTGGAATAAAGAGAGTGAAGGAGAAGACAGAGATGAGGTAGGGGGATAATCAAGGTCAGATGATGTAGGGTGCTGTGAAGGAGATTGTTGTTGTTAAGTGCCATCAAGTTGATTGCAACCTATAGCAACCCTGTATAGGGTTTCCAAGGAACAGCTGGTGAGCTTGAACCACTGACTTAGCAGTTCAAACTATTTTGCAGTCTAATGCATTAGCCCACAGCGCCACACCAGGGCTCCTGAAGGAGACTAGACACTATCAAAAGGTACTGGAAAAATCACTGAAGGGTTTTAGGCTTAGGAAAACTAGTGTCTAGGTGTTTTTTTTTTTTTAAAAAGATCACTCAGGAACCATAACTTTATATCGGAAAAGGAACAACTACTTTACTTATATTAAGGTGGCGGTGGTGGTGATGTGATGTGGAGTTGGTTCCAACTTATAATGACCATTCATAGGGTTTCCAAGGCTGTAAATCATGACAAGAGCAGAAAGTCTCATATTTCTCCCATGGAATGGCTGGTAGCTTTGAACTGCTGACCTTGAGGCTAGCATACCAACTCTTAACCATTGTTGTTGTTGTCAGGTGCCATCAAGTTGGAACCGACTCATAGCGACCACATGTACAGCAGAACGAAACAATGTCCGATCCTGGGCCAACCTCACTACTGCTGCCACACTTGAGTCCATCAATGATGCCACCTGGCTGATCCATCCCGTTGGGGGTCTTTCTCTTTTTCTCTGACCCTCCATCTTACCCAGCATGACATCCTTCTCCAGCAACTCTTCCCTCCTGACAATATGTCCAAAGTATGAGAGACGAAAGAGGTATAATTAGCAAATGTTAGGGCACAAAAGAATTGAACTGAGCTACTCTCTTTTCTTCCCTTTAAAATAACTCTTCCTCCCAAAAGATAACCACTAGCATCTCCGTTATGAATCCTTTTTGGTCCTTTCTCACCACCTCACTCCAATATTCACCTTTTGAACTTTGTCTTTGTTAATTCACCCACTTATGTTATAAGGTTATGTTAGTCCCTCAAGGAATAAATACTTTTCCAACAAGGAAACTCTTCAGACCAGACAATTTGGTGCATCTCACCAAGCACATGCAATTTGAAAGGTTAACATACCCTTCTTGTGCCCTTTCTATTGGCATTCCTGAGCTGGTGTCCAAGGAGCGCTGGTGGCTCTTGTGGCTAAAGCGTTCAGCTGCCATCCTAAAGGTTTCTCAGATTATTTGCTTGGCATACAGATTGAATAAGTATGGTGAAAGAATATAACCCTGGCACAAACCTTTCCGGATTATAAGACATTCAGTATCCCCTGGTTCTGTTTGAATGACTGCTTCTTGGTCTATGCATAGGTTTCTCATAAGTGTTCTAGAATACTCATTCGTCTCAATGTTGTCCATAGCTTGTTATGATCCACACAATCATGTGTGGTTTTTTGCATAGTCAATAAACAATAAGTAAGCATATTTCTGGCATTCTTTACTTTTAGCTAAGATCCATCTTACATCAGCAATGATATCCATAGTTCCACATCCTCTTCTGAATCCAGTTTTAGTTTCTGACAGTTCCCTGTTGATGTATTGTTGTAGACATTTTTTAATTACCTTCAGCAAAATTTTACTTGCATATAATATTAATGTTATCCCACACTCCATGGGGTCACCTCTCTTTGGAATAAGCACAAATATGGATCTCTTCCAGTCAGTTGGCCAGGTAGCTCTCTTTGAAATTTCTTGGCATAGACAAATGAGCAACTCCAGTGTTGCATCAGAAAATATTTCAAATTTTTTTCTGTCAATTTCTGGAACCTTGTTTTTTGTTGTTGTTGTTTTTCTAACACCTTCAGTGCACCTTGGATTTCTCCCTTCACTACCATTGGTTCTTGATGATATGCTGCCTCTTGTGCCTCTTGAAATGGTTGAACGTCAACCATTTCTTTTTGGAACAGTGACTCTTGTCTATTCCTTCCATCTTCTTTTGATGCTTTCTACATCATTCAATATTTTACCCATGGAATTCTTCAGTATTGCCACCCGAGGCTTGAATTTTTTTCTTCAGTTTTCAGCTTGAGAAATGCTGAATGTGTTATTCCCTTTTGGTTTTCTAACTCCAGGTCTTTGCACATTTCATTATAATACTTGATTCTGTCTCCTTGACCTGCCCTTTGAAATTCTCTGTTCAGCCTTTTTACTTTCTCATTTTCTCTATTCACTTTAGCATCTCTATGCTGGAGACTCTTCTGACATCCATTTTGATCCTTTCTTTTTTCCTGTCTTTTGCTTTCTTCCTGTATGATGTACTTAGTATCACCCCAAAGCTCTTCTGGTCTTCAGTCATTAGTGTCTAACGCATAAAGATTTGTGGCGCTGTAAGATAAACACTGACGTTCTGGTATGGCACTGTAGGATAAGCACTCACCACAAGGTCAGTTTGAACCACAATTTGGGCAGTTCAAACTCACCAGCTGCTCCTTGGAAAATGTATACAAGGTCATTATGAATCAGAACTGACTGGAAGGCACCTGTTGTTAAGTGTCGTCGAATTGATTCCAACCCATAGCGAGCGACCCTGTATAGGGTTTCCGAGGAGCAACTGGTGAGCTTGAACCGTCAACCTTACAGTTCAAATGGCTTTGCAGTCTGGCGCATTAACCCACAGCGCCACACCAGGACTCCTGAAGGCACTTAGCAATGCATAAAGATTTACAGCCTTGGAAACCCCAGGGTGCAGAGTTCTACTCTGTCTTATGCCTATATTCACTATGAGTCGGAATTGAATTGATGGCAATGGGCTTGCTTTGTCGTGGGAGTTGATATCCCAGTGGAGGCTGGTACTAAATGTTCCCACCATGGAAACAGAAAGCTGGGAAAGGATTTGAGGAGTGAGGGCAAGTGAAGAGTTGAAAAGGACCAGAACAGTCATGGAGGTGTTTTGGCTCACTTGTGTTTTCATCCGTCAGGTGGTGGTAAAGACACGGGCCAGGCTTTTAGAAATGAATATTCTTGGACAATGAGCAATGCGTCCTTTAGTAACTGCAGAGGCTAAGCCAAGGAATACACATGCAGAGCCTGGCCGGCAGGAGTTTGAGAAAAACAATTATCTGCCAGCTTTTTAGCCCAAGCGCTCGTGTCTGATAAGAAGCTGGTATGATGCCATTTGGCTGGGTGGCTGGGATCCCCACTATGAAGGTGGAGTGGTCTTTTTTTTGGGCGGGGGGAACAACTCTCTTTGAACTTTTGGGCTAAATTTCTGCCCCCGTTAAAGGTGGGCTGCTTTACCCACTGGAAAACGGATGCCATGTGCAGCCTCCTCCCCACTCTGTAAGGATATTTCTGTTGCTTCTGTGAGTGAATGCAGAAGATGAGTAGGAGAGGTCGCAAAACAACGCATGCTTGCAGTGAAGGGCACCACCGGCTGCATGCAGACAGGGTCAGAGGGCACACAGGCATTTCCTTTTCTTGCCTCCGTCTCTGGAAAAGAAAGGCAAGTCATGGAAACCTGGACCATGCATGAAGGAAGGCCATTTCACTCCCCTGCCATTCAGGGTTGTTTTCTCAAAGGCATTTTAAGCCGAGAAGGCAGTGGTTTCCAAAGCTGCACCTCCCAGAGCAGCATTTTCCCTTTCTGCCCCAGAACCACCCTTTTCTTCACTTCCTAATCTGCATGCCTTTTCCCTCTGCTTACACTCGCGAATAGGTCAAGCTTGGAATAGGAGCAGTCAGTGGTGCAGTGGGTTAATCGTTAGACTCACCGGTTCGAACCCATCAACTGTTGTCTACATCCCTAAAGATGGCAGCTTTGAAAACCCTATGAGTGCAGTTCAGCTTTGTCCTACAGGGTCGCTATGACCCCGAATGAACCAGATAGCAGTGGGTTTGGTTTTGGGCTTGTAAAAAATGTCTCTGGCGCCGCTCCCATCCAAGCTCCACAGGAAAGCCCCTGAAAGGTTCACACCTCAGTCCCGGTTTCCGTCCGTCGTCACAGGGTGCACAGATAGGGTACCGCTGAGACCGCTCCCAAGGCAACGATGCGAGGACGCGAGTTGAGAGGCCGACTGGGCCGTGGCCCCTTTAAGGCCAGGCCACGCCCCTCCCCTCCACTCAGCGCTGCCGTCGCTCGGTGGCGGCCGCTACGGTGCTGACAAGATGGCGGCTGGCGGGGCTGTTGCTGCGGCGCCAGAGTGCCGGCTTCTGCCCTACGCGCTACACAAGTGGAGCTCCTTCTCCTCTACCTACCTTCCCGAGTGAGTGCCGGGCCCGCGGCTCATGCCGTCCGACTCTTCGTCTCGAGCACGGCCGGACCGGGGGTGCAATGGAGGGCCCCCGAGCCAAGAGGCCCAGGCGGGGCCTGCCGAGGGGACTCGCGGCCTCCGGAGTCTCTGTGCAGCCGCGGAGCGCCGTGGGCGCCCCCGCCTTAGGGAGGCCCGAGGGTCGGGGGAGCGCGATCGGGGGCGAGGTGGGCGGCGGTCTGCGTGTGGGGTTTGCGGAGACTTGGAGGCGGGGCGGGAATCGGAGCTTTCGGGGTCCCGGCGGCAGGCGAGCGGGTGGAGACGATGTGGAAGGAAGGTCGGGGCTCGGTGCCGGGATTGAGCCAGTGTTCCTGGGGTTCGTGCAAAGTGATGAACTCCGGAGGAGTAGCTGCAAAGTTGTGGCCTGGCGAGTAGGGAGAGACTATAACGTTTGCTCAGGTTGTCTTCTTCTGGCTGGGGGTTTGATACAGCCGGGCAGGGAAGGAGACAAGTGACCAGGGAGGGACGTTAGAGAAGAGCTCAGTTAGCCGACGGCTCCTCGACCTAGCGGGTTCCCTCCAGGGGCCGGCAGACGAGTCTGACCTTAATGAATTTGACCTCCATCACCGACATGGTCCGCATCCCTGAAGGAGGTGCTAGAACGAGCTCCTTGTCACTTCTGCCTTATGTTTATCTGTAGCAACTTCCTCCTTCTGAAATCCTGGAAAGCCTCTTCACATGATGCACCTTATTTAGCGTATCTTTGAGGGAAGGAGCAGATGGAACTCCAGTGCCCCGTACAGATGGAGAAACGAGCCTAGGAAAGTTTTAAGCTCTCGGCAGATCCTGAAGAAAGTTGCTTATGTCCCCTCTCAAAGGGATTTGATGAGTTACAAACACAGCAAGTTCTAGAGCATACCTTTTTCTATCGCTAAACATAAAGTTTACGACCAGACCCTGAAGAGTAGTCCAAGAAGCTTGCCACCTATATTTCAAAAAGCTCTCCCCAAATTGGATTTCTCTTGGCAGGTCATTCAGGTATCTCCAAATGGAGCTGTGACCAAAAGCATGTGACTCTGGACTGCCAGTCCATTGTCCTTTAACCTTCAGTAAGGGTTTCAGTGGAGGGTGCCAAGTGACCTGTGGTCTGGTCTGGTCTGGTCAGTGTGGCCTGTTGATGGTTGCTCCATGACCATGTCCCTGACTAATGCAGAAACTTTTCATTTGAGGGCGAGCCAGGTAAACATTCTAGCCCTCCACTGGAGTTGGAATATGGCCCTGGGCAGTGATCTCTGATTTTCTGGACTAACATGTTCATGAGTCAGTACCTAGGTGAAGATCCAATTGTTGGGAATTCAGGTGGCCTTGTTTGATTTGGTGACATTTCCCTGATCCAGAGTTTGGTTACTTCCAGGATTTCACTCCTTAAACTTGTAGTGGAGGGAAGAGACTTGGATGTTGTTGCTTGTTCCTGCTGCGTTATGAGGGGGAAAAACAAGTGTACATTTCAAGCAGGAAATGATTTAGTGGGGTGGGGGGTGGTTCCGACTCATACCCACCCTTGTATAGGGTTTCCGAGGCTGTAAATCTTTATGGAAGCAGGAAGCCTTATCTTTTTCCTGTGGAACCATTGGTAGTTTCAAACTGCTGACCTTGAGGTGAGCACTTTAGTGGGGTAGCAACTATGTTTATGACTTGGAGCTTGTTACCTGACCTGAACTAGACAGAGAAGGTAACTGGTTGGGGAGATCACTTTACTTCTCAGAGCACCAGTGATATACTTTTCTCAAATGTCCATTTTGTTAAGTACCCTCCAGTCAGTTCCAATTTAGTGACCCTGCGTAGGGTGTCCGAGGAGCAGTGGGTAGGTTTGAACCGCCAACCTTGCTGTTAGCAGCACAGTGCTTATCCTGTAGTGCTACTCCAGGCAAACATGTTGGTAAAATAGCACTTAGAGATGCTTTCACTTCCACTATTTTATTACTCCTCATAACTTTCTGGTGACACATGCAGTGTAGCCTTTTTTGTTTTTGTCTTTTAATGCACTAAACTATTATAAAAGCAATCTGAACTTGCTTCTTTGAAAGGAACATAGTTGAAAATTATGGAGCTTGATTTTTAGAGTTTTGTATCTGCGGGGTTGGTATCTTCCATGCCTAATTTGTGAAACTTTCTGGGTCCTGAACTTGTATTAAGCAAGTAAGGATGCTGTACGTTCTGTGTGACAGGTGTTTAAGAAGAAACTGACTGTCCTTATTGTATAAAACCCTCTCTGTCAGAAATTGCTATATGTTTACTGACAATGCAGCCATGTTAAGGTCCTTCCTTCACAGGTTTAATTGTAAATAAACATTTGTTGAAATTTTCTACAAAGTGTAAAATATTTTTTAAAAGTACAAATCTAGCTGTTTCAAAAGGCTAATAACAATGGTAACACTTTAATGTGCCTTCTATATGCTGGTCTCCTCTAAACCCTTTTAAGTTTATTAAATAATTTAATCCTCGTAGTAGCCATCCTGTGAGGAATCTCCATTGTCTAGATGTGGAAGGGCACACAAGGAGTCCTGGTGTGGTGCCGTGGCTAATGCGCTGGATGGCGAGGTCGGCCATGGAAACTCACCAGCCTGCCCTTGGAAACCCTATGCAGGGTCATTATGAGTTGGAACTGACTCAAAGGCGCTTAACAACAAGGTCCCACAAAGGAGCCTTGGTGGCACTGTCGTTAAGGCACTCTGCTGCGAACTGAAAGATTGGTAGTTGGTACAGTATACGTCCTTAAAGATCTAGCGTTGGAAACCAGGGGGGGAAGCTCTCATAAGGATAACCATGAGTTGGAATTGGCAGTAATGGCTTGTGTGTGTGTGTGTGTGTGTGTGTGTGTGTGTGTGTGTAAAAGTCACACAGCTGGACGGACCCAGGACTTGAACCCAGGCAAATCCCTATATTCAGTTATTTACTGTAGCAACTGATGACTGTTGTTGTTAAGTGCTGTTGAGTCAGTACCAACTCATAACTAACCCTGTATAGAGGTTCTAAGCAGCAGCTGATGAGTTTGAACCGCCGACCTTATGGTTCTGAATGATCTTGCAGTCCAGTGCTTTATCCCACAGCGCCACAGCAAAAAAGAGGAAGACCCCCAACGCAGTGGATACATAATGACTGTAACCAGGGCCTCAAACCTAACAATTGTGAGGATGACACAGGACTGTTCAGTGTCCTTCTGTTGTGCTTAGAGTTGCTGTACATTGGAGCATATGCAGTGGCACCTACCTACCAACAGCACTGGTGGTGATAGCTGTAGTTTGCAGTATCTACTGTTTGTAAGGTGGTTTTTGTAGATCCTGGTGTGACGCTAACGTGCTGGACAGTAAGATCGGTTTGAACCGCAAGTTTGGTGGTTGTTTCACCAGCCACTCTTCAGAAACCCTATACAGGGTCACTATGAGCTGGAACTAACTCGACTCGATGGCACTTAATTTAATTTAATCAACATTTAATCCTAAACACTAACATGTAAGATAGGGTTTCCAGTCTGTTTTGCAGATGAAGAAACTGATGTCCATACAGGTTCAGTAACTTGGCCAAAGTATGATTGCAGTGTTTAGAAAATGCCACAGCTTCGGAGCATCTTCTGTAGACACTATGCTGAGCACTTACATGTGTTCTTTCATTTAGTCTTCACAGACACTCTATGAAGTAAATATTACCATTCTGTTTTACAGCTGGGGAAACACAGAGTCAAAGAGTTAAAGTAACTTGCCCAGTGTCTGAGAGTTGAAATTGTAGGAGATAGGTTTTCAGTTTGGGGCCTTCAGATTCTGTTGCAAAAGCTACTTCAGTATTTTACATGACTGTACTATATGTCTTTAGGAATAAAGATAAAAAGCATTATAGAAGTTTTACAACAGTGAGAGAGTAAGATACTCAGATATAGCTATATTTTATCGTGCATGTAAATTCTTAATGCATTAATATGAAAACTGTGAGTACCCCTGAAAGTAATTTCTACACGTTATGCAATTTGATTCTTATGGGTTGATTATCTTGTTTACATATTATTGGCTGACTTAAACTTTTTAGGAAGTAAAATTTGATGATGCATTTTCAATTATGTTTGCCTTTCCCCCCTCTTTTAAGTCTTTGTTACTTACTTTTATGGACATAGGATTCATGGTTCATAGTAAGAGTGACAGAATTTGACTAGGTGCATCTATTTCCAAAACGAAAACTCCAAACCCGTTGCTCTGAAGTCCCTTCTGACTCCTGGCGTGTGGTACAGAGTAGAGCCCCATGAGGGGTTCATGCCTGCGAGCTTCCTTCTAAGGCGCTCCAAAGTTCTAACTGCCATCAAAACTTTAGATTACTAGCCAAAAGCGGCTAGGAATCCAAGAATCTACTTTAAAATTTAAATTTGAAATTTAGTATTTGAAAAAGAATATATGCATAGGGGTTTCAAAACATTCATGGGAAATTTCTGTGTCTGGTTTTCCATAAACTTTCTGAAGCCTCCTCATATATTATTTGTAATTGCAAAGAAAAAAAATCCCCTAAATTTATTATGAAATATTTTGAAAATACGACCCACAGAAACTATCTGTGGGTCATTATCCTTAATCCAACTATGCAAAAATATAGCGAATTATCCTTTTGGTATGTGTCACCCTACATCTTTTTCTGTGTCTCTGTGTAGTTTTCAAATGGTATTACTCTCTATGTGTAGTTCTTTGTTTTCTTTTTTCTTCGTAAATCAAAATCCAAACCCGCTATCCTTGAGTAGATTCCATCTCGGTGACTCTCTAGGGCTCAGTGGAACTGCTCCCTAGGTTTGTGAAGCTATACCTGTCTATGGTGGAAGCAGACGCCTCATCTTCCTCCTTAGGAGCCCTTGACCTTTTGGCTAATAGCCAAACACTGAACCCACCAGCACACCTTTTTGCTTGTTAGGTTTTGTTGAATTGGTTCTGACTCCTAGCGATCTATCAGCAATAGACAGTAGTGTCTAGTTGTGCAGTTGTTGTTTTGTTTGAGTCCATTGTTGCTGCTACTGTGTTAGTCCATCTTGTTGGGGTCTTCCTCATCTTCGTGGACCTCTCCACCTTACCAAGCATGATCTCCTCCTCCAGTAACTGGTCACTCCTGTGCTAACATCCTTACTTCTAAAGAACATTCTGGTTGTACTTTTTACAAGATAGATTTATGATTTTGTGGATCCTTGGTACTGTCAATATTTTTGACCAACACTATAGTTTTCCAATCTTCCTTATTCATTGTCAAGCTTCAAATGCATATGAAACAACTGAAAATACTGGTGTGGTGCTGGGAGTTAATGCGCTGGACTGCAGTGTTGGTTTGAATCACAAGGTTGGAGGTTCAAGCTCACCAGTGATTCCTTGGAAACCTTACACAGGGTCACTGTGAGTCATAACTGACTCAATGGCACTTAACAACAACAACAACATGACTTGGGTCAAGCACACGTTTAATCCTCAAAGTGACATTTTTGCTCGTGAACATTGCTGCAGACTTGCCCAGGGCGAAAGTCTTTGATTCCTTTCCTGCTACTTTCTTCTGTGAGCATTGATTGCAGATCCAAGTAAAATTAAATCCTTGACTTCTTCAATCTTTTCTCCATTTATTATGATGTTGGCTGTTGGGCTTGTTGTGAGGAGTTTTGCTTTCATTACATTGAATTGTAATTTACTTTGAGGGCGATTGTCTTTGGTCTTCATTAGTAAGTGCTTCAGGTCTTTGCTTTCAGCAAGCAAGGTTGTGTCATCTGCATATCACAGTTTGTTAATGAACCTTCCTTCAATCCTGATGCCACATTCTTTATGTAGTCTAGCTCAGCATTTGTTGTTGTTGTTATGTGCTGTGGCGTGGTTCCGACACATAGTGACCCTGTACAGGGTTTCCGAGGCTGTAAATCTTTACGGGAGCAGAAAGCCTCATTCTCCCGCGGAACAGCTGGTAGTTTTGAATTGCTGGGCCTGAGGTTTGCAGCCTGATAGAGATTGAATAAATGTGGTGAAAGGCTACAGCCCTGACACGCTTTACTAGATTTTAAACCTTGTTCTATTCAAATAGCTGCCTCTTGGTCTATGTACAGGCTCTACGTGAGTGCATTTAAGTGTTCTAGAATTCCCATTCATAGAAATTTTTTTTTTTTTTAAGTTTTTCTTGTGAATTGAGTGAAAATTTACATGGGAGAACATCAGCTTTACACTCGTCCTATCGTATTTTGTTTCATTGCAATGACTACAGTCCTTTCCATGCATCATCATTCAACAGCATTTGCTTCTCTTCCCTTTGTTTTTGTTTTTTTTTTAAGATGTACACCAAAACACTCAGGAGCACTGGTGTGGCGCTGTCGGTTAATGCGCCAGATTGCAAAGCCATTTGAACTGCAAGGTCGGTGGTTCAAGCTCACCAGTCACTCTTTGGAAACCCTATACAGGGTCGCTATGGGTCGGGACCAACTCGATGGCACTTAACAACAACAACCAAAGCAATCAAGAACATGCAGTCATTCAAACACCCAAAAGGCATACTTTGCAAACCTGCTTCCCCCCGCTGCCAGCACACAGCCCCTCTCCCTCCGTGAGTCTAGAGTCCTCAGCTGCTCCTTGACTCCATGTCATCATCTCTGCCTCCATCTCTGGCATTGCTTCTCTGAATAGGGTACCACACTCCACTCGGGCTCTTCTCCCTTGATGGTCCTAGGGTCCTCCGCTCCTGGATTGCGTGATCAGTCACTCCCTCTTTTTGTTATAAAACGTCTACCTTTACGTTTGCACCAATCACAATCAGTTACATTCATAGAAATCTTACCTTATGATCCACATAGTCAAATGTCTTTGCATAGTCTATCAAACACAAGTAAATATGTTTCTGATTTTCTCTGCTTTCAGTCAAGATCCATTTGATATCAGCAGTCCTCTTCTGAATCCAACTTGAATTCTGGCAGCTCCTTGTCAATATACTGCTGGAATAGGTTTTGAATTACCCTCACAAAAAATCTTACTTGCATGTGATATTGTTTGATAATTTATGCCTTCTGTTGGATCATCTTTGGAATGGGCACAGCTATGGATCTCTTCCAGTTGGTTGGCCAACTGGAATGAATGTCTTCCAAATTTCTTGGTATAGACTAGTAGTGAGTGCTTCCTACAATCTGTCAGTTTATTGAAACATTTCAGTTGGTGTTCTGTTAATTCCTGGAGACTTTTACTTTTTTTTTTGCCAATGCCTTCAGTGCAGCTTGGGCTTCTTTCTTCATTACCATTTGTTCTTGACCATATGCTCCCTATGGAAATGGTGTATTCCTTCCATCTTCTTTTGATGCTTCCTGAATTGTTCAGTAGTTTGCCCATTTTGTTGTTACTGTTGTTGTTAGGTGCCATCAAGTCGGTACTCATAGCGACCTTATGCACAACAGAATGAAACACTTGCCCGATCCTGGGCTAGCCTCACTACTGTTGACACGCTTGAGTCCATCGATGTTGCCACTTGGCCAATCCATCTCGTTGGGGGGCGGGGATTCCTCTTTTTCTCTGACCCTCTACCTTTCCAAACATGATATCCTTCTCCAGCGACTGGTCCCTCCTGACAATATGTCCAAAGTATGAGAGACTTATAGCAACCTGATACAGGGTTTTAGAGGAGCGGCTGGTAGGTTTGAACCACCAATGTTGTGGTTAGCAGTCAAGTGATTATCTAGTACTTATCCACACCAAATTTCCTCTGCCCACATTGTTGTTCTTAAGTGCCATTGCGTTGGTTCCAACTTACAGCCACCCTATGTAGGGTTTCTGCAGAGCAGCTTGTGGGTTTGAACTGCTGACCTTGTATTTCGCAGTCTAGTGCTGATCCTACAGCACCACACCAGAACCCTCAATTTTCCAACTTAGGCTTGAATTTTTTTCTTCATTTCTTTAGCTTGAGAAATGCTGAGTATGTTCTTCCCTTTTGGTTTTCTAACTCTAGATCTTTGCACATTTCTTGTAATATTTTGGCTTCTCAAGCAGTCATTTGAAATTTTCTCGTCAGCTCTTTTATTTCCTCATTTCTTCTGGTTGCTTTAGCTTCTCTATGTTCAAGACCAAATTTCAGAGTCTCTTCTGACATCCACTTTGGTCTTTTTTTCTTTCCTATCTCTTTAATGACCTTTTGATTTCTTCATGTATGGTATTCGTGATGTCATCCCACAACTCCTCTGATCACTAATACTCAGTGTGCCAAATCGGATCTTGAGATGGTCTCTAAATTCAAGTGGGATATAACTTACAGTTATAGTATTCTGACTCTTGTTGTTGTTGAGGGCCGTCAAGTCGATTCCAACCCATAGCGACCCTGTATAGGGTTTCCAAGGAGCAGCTGATGAGTTTGAACCACCAACCTTGCAGTTCAAAGGGCTTTACAGTCCGGTGCATTACCCCACAGTGCCACACCAGGACTCCTGTAGACTTGTTTTAATTTTCTTCCGCTTCCACCTGAACTTCTTGTTGTGCCGTCGAGTCGGTTCCGACTCATGGTGACCATGTATAAGGTTTCTGAGGAGCAGCTGGTGGGTTTGAACCACAGACCTGTGGCTCAAGCTGACCTTGTGGTCCAGTGCGTATCCTACAGTGCCACACCAGGACTTCTACACCTGAGCTTGCAGATGAGCAATTGATAGTCTGTTCCAGGTCGGTCCCAGCCTTGTTTTGGCTAATGACATTGAGCTGCTCCATCATCTCTTCCCACAGATGAAGTCAGTTTGATTCATTTTGTTTCATCTGGTGAGGGGCCATGTGTATGGTCACCATTTATGTTGTTGAAAAAGATATTTGCCCTGAGTAAGTCCTTGGGCTAGCAAGATTTTATTATATCATCTGCAGCATTGTTTCCACCACCAAGGCAATATTTTCCAACTACCAGTCCTTTCTCTCTGCTGCCAACATTCATAATGCCAGTCACCAGTAATTATCAATACATCTTGCTTGAATGTTTGATCAATTTCACACTGTAAAGGAATTGGTAGAATTCTTCAGTTTCTTATCATTGGCCTTAATGGTTGGTGCATAAATTCAGAATGATCAATACCAGTCCATTTTAGCTCACTAATGCTTAGGATATCAATCTTTATGCATTCCATTTTATTTTTTGTGACTTACAGATTTCCTAGATTAAGACTGTACATTTCACATTCTGATTGTTAATGATTGTTTTTAGATGTTTGTCCTTATTTTGAGTTGTGCCCATCAGCAGATGAAGGTCTTGAAAGCTCTTCTCCATTTCTGTCTTTGAGGAGGCAGCTTTTCCCCAGTTGGATTTTGAGTGCCTTTCTAGCACTGTATTATACATTGATCCACTGCAGTGGCTAATCCCTGAGAATTTGTCTGTTAATTCCTACTTCCTAGACTGCTGATCACCTTGCTGGTGTTTGAAATACTGGTGGTATAACTTCAGCATCATAACAACACCCAAGCTACCACAGTATGACAAACTGACGGATGAATTTCCTTAGTATAATGTAAACACTTATGAAATATTGTTGCTGTAGACACATTATATTCTACAAGGTCAAAAAATTATCCGCATTCCGGTTATATAACTGCATTCAGGTTTTATGCCTGCCGCGTCCATGCTGATGACAACATTGGGCGCGCCTGTGAAATGATTCTGTCCAATATAGACGAGTGATGGTGAATTATGTGGCAGTTCATTTACAAATCAGCCCTGGCTCTGCCTATGAAATAATCCACAGCAGACTTGGGTTTCAAAAAGTTTGTGTGAAGTCCATACCGAAACAAGTCAGGGAAGAGAATAAACAGAAGTGTTATGACATCTGCAAACAAAATTTGGACCAATATTGAAAGGAAGGTAAAAGTTTCTTTTAAAAAATCGTTACAGGTGATGAGACATGAATTCATCGACACAAGCCCAAGACTAAATGGCATAGTATGGAATGGAAACATACTTAACTGCTCACCATGAAAAAGTTCAGCATCATTAGCCAGAAAATTGATGCTTAGAGTTTTCTGGGATTCTCAAGGGTCAGTATTGGAACACTATCAGGAAGAAGGTTCAACGATCAACAGTGCTCATTCATTATAGTGAGATGCTCGCTGAAGTGCTGAAGTGTAAATTTTGGATTAAATGCAGAGGACTGCTATCCAAGGGTGTTGTGATCTTGCATGACAATTCACGTCCACATACCTCTACCTACACTGTTGTTGTTAAGTATCAGTCCAGTCCTTAGCAAGTACCCTACATAGGGTTTCTGAGGAGTGACTGGTGAGCTTGAACTGCTGAACTTGCAGTTCAAATCGACTTTGCAGTCTAGCGCATTAACTCATAGTGCCACACCCACACTGTTGACACCGCAGAGACTTAGTTTGGAGGTGTTGAAGCATTCTCCCTATGGTCCTGATCTTGCTTTATTGGACTTTCACCTGTTTGGTCTCATGAAAGCAGCCCTTCAATGATGAAAATTCACCTCTGATGAAGAAGTGAAGACAGAGGAGCATTCATGGCTTGCAACTCAGCCTAAAACACTTTTTAATAAGGGAATACGAAAGCTTGCTGATAGCTGGACAGAGTGTATTGAAAAGCAAGGAGATTATTTTTAAAATTCTGTGATTGTATTTTCTAGACATTTATTAAAATAAATTCTACAGTCAGAGTAAATAATTTTTAACTTATCCTAGTGTTTAATTATATTATGACACTATTTAATTGGTCCCCTATTGTAGAACTTTTAGGAATAATAAGATAATTTGCCTTATAGAAACAATGTGAACTCATTCCTGCTGAGTTCCTGGATGTTGATGTGCTGATGAAAGGTCATTGCTTTTTCTGCTGTCTGTGTAGCAGAGTTTCTGTTCTCGTATGCCTTGGCTTTTTTGGCAGTTTTCCTCAGTCCTTTAGTTGAGAATTGTCTTGATCAGAGACAGGTCTGTAGAGATATCTGTTGTTAAGTGCTGTGGAGTCAATTCCAACTGGGAGCGACCCTGTATAGCCTTTCTGAGGAGTAGCTGGTGGCTTTGAACTGCTGAATTTTGGGTTAGCAGTCCAGTGTTTATCCTATAGTGAGAATGTTTATAGGAGGAGACCAGAAAGTTTGTGGAAAAATTCCATTGTCTTGTAATTCCATTTTGAAGCCCCAAGTAGTGGTGTGGCACTATAGGATAATAAGCCCTGGACTGGACCACAAGGCATATTTGAACAGCAAGGTTGGTGGTTCAGACTTACTAGCCATTTCTTGGAAACCCTTCACAGGGTTGTTATGAGACAGAACCGACTCTACAGCACTTAACAACAGGATAGTTCAAAAGTGACAGTGCTCCCAATAATTTCTCACCTCCCTTTATTTTGGCTTTTAAATGAGTTATTATTTTATTCATAATACACATATGAAAAATATAATACATTTGCAAGATTTATTTATTTGGTCTATAGCAAAAGGAGAGCTTATTCCAAGAATTCCATAGACTCTGAAGCCTGTAGGCTGGGAGGCATTCTTTCCTCTGGAGACTGAACTTTTGTGTATTTTCTTTCCCGAAAACTGAGATTAGAATCTGTCATTGCCTGGGACTTTACTGGCCTCTGAAAGTTATGGTGATAACTTTTAGGCTGGGAATCCAAGAACTTCAAAACTAAGGAGGAACAGTGCCGTGAGATGGACAGAACTCAGGAGTTGGAGCTTACAGAGCTATGGCGTCTAGGCTTCTGTGACTTTGGCTGGGCAGGTTAAGAGTCTTCCCTGAGCATCATCAGTTTCCTCTTATGTAGAAATACTTTTTATCTTGATCAAACGCTGGGACGTTTTAGATACTGTTAGCTGGGCAAATGGTTCTCTTATTTGTAATAACTTCTTGTTAAATATGTTGTTATTGTATTGTTAAGTGCCGTCATAGTGACCCTGTATAGGGTTTCCAAAGAGTGGCTGGTGACTTTGAACTGTGTCATTCAGACCGACCTTGGGGCCCAGTGCTTATCCTACAACGCCATCAGATTTTTAATGAAATGATTTTTGGGTCTGATATAGGGACTTCATTTATGATGTGTTTTACATGTAGAGAAGATACGTTCCAGCTGTTTGTGGCAGTTGAACTGTGTTTTGCTGTATATGTCATTCAAAACTCATCTTTGGAAATAGGATAGATTATTTAGATTTGAATTTTAGGGATATTTATGTTGTATGGACATTTAAATTTCCGTAAGATGTTTCCTGGAGTGAGCATTTAGAAATCTCTGAGTATTTATATTATCAGTTGTCGGTCTATGAATGTATGATATTGCTGTGTCTTTTATAGGTCATTGGTCCAGATGTTTTCTACCACAGAGTTTCACCAGGCAGTGGCTCTGGAAGACTAGTGCATGAGGGAGTTATTGCTCATTAAGGTTTCCCATTGTAAGATAAGACTCTGGAGTAGTGCAGCAGTAGTATAAAAGTCTGTTAATCTCAGAATTATATATACAGGTCATCAATGAAATAATAGGGACAAATGTGAGCGCTCTAATACAGGGCACACACAGACTACCAAGCATTTTGAAAATTACACAAATGAAAGTAGACAAAATAGATGAGTGGGACATACTAAAAATTAAAACTTATGTGCATCTAAAGACTTCACCAAAATAGTAAAAAGGGAGCCCATAGAACGGGAAAAAATCTTTTGCAGTGACGCATCAGACAAGGGACTCATTTCTAAAATGTATAGGAAACTGCAACACCTCTATAAGAAAAAGACAAATAACCCAGTTAAAAATTGGGCACAGGAATTGAACAGACACTTTGCCAAGGAGGATATCTGGACAGCCAACAAACATATAAAGAAATGTTCACAATCACTAGCCATTTGTTGTTGTTAAGTACCTTGGAGTTGGTTCTGACTCATAGTGATCCTGCACAGGGTTTCCAAGGCTGTAAATCTTTACAGGAACAGAAAGCCTCACCTTTCTCCCGTAGGGAATAGACACCAGATAGTTTGGGTGCTGGGGGAGCGGCGCAGTATTCAAGAAGAGAGAGGGGAATGGAAGAAAAAGGGGAATGGAAGAAAAAGGCGGATGGGAGAACATTTAGGCAGGTTTGCATAGGCTAAGTGGGACAGAGGTAAATAATGATGTATGCTCAACCTTGGAGCTGCAGGGCTCTGGGATACAGGGATTGAGGCATGGTTTGAATGGTTGAAAGAGGGGAAATAATGTTAAGATGCTTGGCTGTCTTTTGAATCTTGGTTTCCCTTGCTTACTATTGTAAATAGATACTTGAGTGGGGAGAAAGGAATAGCTAGAAACATTGCCATAGAAAGCTTTTAAGTCCATCTTCTGCCTATAACTGATTGGGATTCCTAAAATGGGGCTAGAACTTGCCCAGTGAAGGAGGCTACCTGCGGAGCCTTTGCATTGCATAAGACCATAGGTGGAATCCAGAACCCCATCCAGAAACTTCTGAGGTGGGAAATCTCTACTTGAAAGGACAAGCAGACCACCCTGGAGCAGCTAGAAGAACAGGATACAGGAAAAATAAAAAGCAGTAACTGCAGACTCCTACAAGAACAAGCAAGTTGTTTGCCTGGGAGCCATCAAGGCTTCCCTCAGGGCATACCTCCTTCCAAGACTGAGACTCAAGGGAAATACACGAGTAGGCATATGGTCTTTCTGGTGACCATGTTGGTCACCGATAAGGGAAAGTGGGGGGACAACAGCAATGAAGATGTGAGCTAAGTAGTACCATGTTCAGTAGACTCCTGTCAACCCTGGTGGAGACCTGGTTGGCCATGAGATTGGCAAGACATGGGGACTCCTGGGCCCAGAGACAGGGACATGGCCACAGAGGACTAGAGCAGAGAGTGAAGCATCCAGCTGATATGAAGTGAGGGGAGATGCACAAGAACACCCATACTTGCAGATAGTACCCATTTGACCTGGCTTCAATGGCTGGATGATCAGAACTCGACTAGAGGAAGAAAGAAGAGGGAAAAAAAGAGTAATCTGCTATAATTTGTTGAACTTGACCAATACTTATGGATGTAGTAGCTCAAAAGAGGGAACAAATCTTTACAGCAAGGATCATCCCCACCCCCTCTGTCCACAGGGTTGACAGGGATAGACAACTTATATGTTAGCTACCCAAAATGGGGGTGCTACAAAGGCACAAAGGGACTGGCTTACAAGCTTTCAAGAGGGAGCCTAGTTCCAGAGGGTGTGGGGTAAGGTAGAATTTCCTTCCACTAAGTGGTTTCCAACCTGGCTGGATGGGCTGGTGAGAGGAGATGGGGCTAAGACTCTTGTGGTTCAATAGGGAATAATTGCTATCAGGACTGACTGTAAGTGTTGCAAATGTAAAGGAGTGGTTGAACTTGCAGTCCAGGAGTGGAGGACCCTGGGACCATGAAGGGATAAGAGCAGAGTGCGGGACCCTATCCAGAGAAGCAGTGATGCCAGAGATGAGGCAGAGACGATGATGTGGAGAAATGGAGTGGCTGGGGACTCTGGACTCTGTGTGCTGATGGCGGGGCTGGGGGGCGGTGCAGGTTTGTGAGGTGTACCCTTTGGTTGTTTGGTGATGCATGGAGGGGATTGTAATCATTGCAATGAAACAAAATATGATAGGATGAATGTAAAGCTAATGTTCTCCCATCTAAACTACCACTTAATTCACAATTAAAACTTAAAAAAAAAAGTCTGTTAATTTAGGGACTTTTCCCCTTTCTTAAACTAATAGCTTTTAGCATCTTGCTCTTTGGGAAGAAGGTCGTGCTCTTCCAGCAAAGTTTGTTTTGTTTTTTAGGGTGAATTTGATGTTGTCATTGTTGTTAGGTGCAGTCTTGTCGGTAATGGCTCATAGTGACCTTATGCATAACAGAACAAAATACGTCCAGTCCTGCACCAGTCTCACAGTGGCTGCTACACTTGAACCCATGCTGTACCTGCTGTGCCAGTCCATCTCTTTGGGTTGGGGGTCTTTCTCTTTTTGCTGATCCACTGCTTTACCAAGCAATTGGACCCTCCTGATAATACATCCTAAGTATGAGAGACGAAGTCTGGCCATCCTGACTTCTAAGGAACACTCTGGCTGTACTTCTTCCAACACAGATTTGCTTGTTCTTTTGGCAGTCCATGGTAATTTTAATATTCTCCTGTAACACAATAACTCAAATGCATCAATGATGCTTGTTAGAAATATTTGCAAATATATATATTTATAAAACTCGGTGAAGTCAAAGTAATATTTTCTAGGCTGTTATATAGGTGTGGTGCTGTGGGTTAATGCTCTGGACTGCAAAGTAGGTTTGGACTGTAAGGTTAGCAGTTCAAACTCTCCTGCCGTTCCTCGGAAACCCTATGTAAGTCACTATGGGTCGTAGCCAACTCAATGGCACTTAACAACAACAATATATACTAATATAAATATAGAAGGGGACTTTATTTAATTTGTTATATAGTTATAAGGGAACCGACTCGACGGCACTTAACATAGTTATAAGGAAATAAATGCTATTCATTGAAATCATCCACATGTAAAAATAGACAATGAGAAAGAAACTGTAATCATGTATGTTGTTGTTGTTATGTGCTGTGGAGTCGGTTCCGACTCATCGCGACCCTGTACAGGGTTTCCGAGGCTGTAAATCTTTACGGGAGCAGAAAGCCTCATCTTTGTCCCACGGAACAGCTGGTAGTTTCGAACTTCTGACCTTGCGGCTCACAGCCCGATTCGTAACCACTACGCTACCAGAGCTCCTTGTAATCATGTATAGTCTTTGTATAGTAATAATTTAAGTTTTGTTAAGTGCCGTTGTAGTGACCCTGCCCTGTATAAGGTTTCCAAGGAATGGCAGTGCTTATCCAATAGCTTCCCACACACCTCCAGTCATTTGGGTAGTCTAATACAAATCTGGCCTCAAAAACGATGTTGATTGACATCTCAATAAAGAACTCCCACATTTATATCCTGAATTGGCAAGGAATAATAGGAATTGAAAAGTCAGGCTGTGTTTAGCTTTAATACAGGTGTGTAAGACCATGTAATACAGGGCTAAGTACATTTTTAATTGTACCCTACAAATTTTGATACGTTATATGCTTATTTTCATTCCATTAAAATTTTTTTCCAGATTTTGTTATGATTTATTCTTTGACCTGTGAGTTATTTAGAAGTTTATTACTTAGTGTCTGAACATTTGAAGGGTTTTCTGGTTACAGTTTTGCTGTTGATTTCTTAATTCCACTATGGTTAGAGAGCACACCATTGAAAACTATTGCTGAGACTTGCTTATGTATGACTCAGCAGTTTGGTAAATGACCCGTGTTACATGTTAATGAGGATAAGTTTGTATTATGTTGTGTAGCTTTTCTATTTCCTTACAGAATTTTTTCTTTTCTTTTTCTATCCTTTATGGAAGCCTGCTGTGTTAGGTTATGTATTACAAGTCGTGTCGTGTTCACCCCACCCCCGTGATTGTGGATTTGTATACTTCATGTAGTCTGTCAAAACTTACTGGGTTTGTTTTGGCTGGTGTTTACATAGTATAACCTTTCTCCTCCTTTTGCTTCTAATGCGCTTGTGTGGCACTGTGGGCTAATGCGTCAGACTGCAAAGTCATTTGAACTGCCATGTCGGTGGTTCAAGCTTACCAGCTGCTCCTTGGAAACACTATATAGGGTCACTATGGGTCGGAATCAACTCAACAGCACTTAACAACAACAACAATTATACATCAGGTCTAGTTTTTGCAAACAATAGACAGATTTTTCTTCCTTTTTAATTCAAGCTGACAGTCTTTGTTTTGTTTTTTAATTTGGGTTATTCAGTTCACTAACATTTCACATGATTAGTGCTAACCTCAAGGTCAGCAGTTTTGAAACTACTCTCTGTTCCACAGGAGAAAAATGAGGCTTTCTGCTCCCATAAAGATTTAGGGTCGCTGTGAGTTGGAACCGACTCCACAGCCCACAACCATCATTGATAAATACAGGTTTTAGCTGTGATTTTATTCTGTGTTTTCTGTGTTTCCTACTTGTTCTATGTTTATTTTCTCTCCATTCTTGGCTTCTTTTATATTAATCAAATGTTTTTAACAATATTACTCTATTTGGTCCCATATATTATCTTGTGGTAATTAGAGTCTAATATACTTTAATATTTCTGTCTGCAGTTGTATCACACACAGTGTTGGAATCTGAGAACACTTGGCTAACACTTAGCTACCCTCTTGCGATGTGTGTTGTCATTTCCGCATATTTCAATTCTGCATTCATTTAAAAACCATGTGACCCTTATTATTATGCATAGTTAATATTTTAGATTGTCCCTTTCCATCATTCTTTATTTCTGTTTGTATTTTATTTCCACCTGAGCTGATTTTTCTATTATCTGAAGAGCTCTCTTTAGTGTTTCTGTTAGTGTAGGTTTGTTCTCTTGTTTTTGTTTGTAAAATATTTTTCACCTTTTAAGGTATTTTAACTGGCTGTATAATTCTGTGTTCATGTCAGTTATTGAAGCACTGTGAAGATATTACTTCATCATCTTCTGGCTTCTGTGTTCTGATTGAGGATTTCTTTGTCAGGCTTACTTTCAGGTAATGTGATTTCTTGTTCAGCTGCCTTTAAGGGTTTATCTGCACTTTCCCACAGCTTTACAGTGACATGCCAAAGAGTGCTTTTCTCTGTAGTTATTTACCTTGTTTGCATTTCTGGTACCTGTGACTCTGTAGCATGAGTCTTTCTTCAGTTCTGGAAAATTTTTTATATTTTGTCAAACATTGCTTAATGCTTCAATCTTTCTCACCTTCCTTCTGTGACTCCAGTGAAATGTTTAGTATATCTCTGTATCTCATAAGCTTTTTCTGTATGTGCTGTCATTTTCATTCCATAATTCTAGGTAGGTTCTACTTTCCTATGTTCTAGTTAACTAAATCTCTATTCAACTTCTCATTCCATCTGTTATTTTCTTAATTTTATAGTTTTTTTTAAAATTTTTAGAATTTCCATTTGATTCTTTTTAATAGATTTTAATTCTCTGATGAAATATCTGTATTGTCATCTATTTTATTGAACATATTAGGTAAGTTGTGGTTCTGTGGGAACATGTGCTGTACTGCAAAGTTGGTTTGAACAATAAGGTTGGCAGTTCAAGTTCCTCTGAAAGGGTCGCCTGGGTTGGAACACAGAACAAGAAGTCTGTGTCTAAAATATGCAATATCTGGATCATCTGTGAGCCTGTTTCCAATCTCTTTTTCCTTATGCCTGTATGTACCTGGTAATTGTTGGGTTTTTTTTTAAGTAACTTTTGACTGAGTGTCAGCTCTTGTGAGCAGAATTTTAGATACGATTGCAAATCACAGATCTGTAGTACATGTGTCCTAAGAGGATCCATCACATCTTTTGTCCTGCAGCTAGAGAGGTGGTGGTGGTGTGCCACCCGAGTCTGTTCCAACTCATAGTGACCCTGTATAGGGTTTTGAGGCAGTAAACTTTTATGGTAGCAAAAAACCTCCTCTTTGTCCTGTGAACTGACTGGTACATTTGAACTGTTGACCTTATAGTTAGCAGTGCAGCTGGTAAGCCACTACACTACCATCTTGCTGTTAGTAGAGGCGAGTTAATTCAACTGTCATGAACTGACTGCACTAATCGGCTTCTACCTTGCCCTGACCTGGTAGTCTTCCAGCGGTCTCGCCTGAGCCTGGGTATTTAAGGCCTCTCCTGCTTCTGTTTTCCTGCTGCAGGACATTCCTAAAGACTTCTTTGTGGTTTTTAGTTGCTTTCTTGTTGACTTTTTAGCCTCTTGCCATGTACAGTTTAATAATGACACATGCTTCAAGAGAAAATCCTTACAGGTTTTCCTTTTTTTCCCAAATCTGCCCTCGCCATGAGTTCTTGATTTCTCAAGTCCTGGGTGTCATGATAAGATCTAATTAATGTTCATGCTGTTTTTGTTGTTGTGTGTTGTTGAGTCAGTTGCAACTCATAGTGATCCAGAGTTTTTAAGGAGCGACTGGTGGGTTTGAACTGCTGACCTTGCAGTTAGCAGTCCAGTGTTTTATCCCACAGTCCCACATCTGTTGTAAGTGATGTTGAGTTGGTTCCGACTCCTAGCAACCCGGTTTAGGGTTTCCAAGGAGCAGCTGGGGGGGTCATCCTATCGCGCCACATCAGTGCTCCAGTGTCACGTTGTTTTTGCTACTGCGTGCTGTGGAGCTGGTCCTGTACAGGGTTTCCAAGGGTGTAAATCTTTATGGGAGCAGAAAGCCTCATCTTTCTCCCATACAGCGGCTGGTGGGTTTGAATTGCCTACCTTGTGGTTAGCAGCACAAGCCACACCTCCGCCCATGAAGATGCCAAAAGCTCTTGTTTTCTCTGCCTCTTAGTGGCTGGATTCCTGGCTTGTCAGCCTCTTGCCCTGTGTTGTTGACTAAATAGACAAATGTTCCTGAGACAGAACGCAAGTGTGGGACTCATTTCAGTGGGGTCCTTTACTTCTGAGATCTTGGCATCTCAAGTCCTAGCTGCCTCAGAAGCTCTGATACTCCTCTTACAAAGTGATTTTTATTTTGTTTACCTTTTATTGTTGTGACCCAGTTCTGACTCATGTTGTTATTGTTAAGTGCCATTGAGTCTGTTCCAACCCATAGCGACCCTGTGTAGGTTTTCCATGGAGCAACTGGTGAGCTTGAACTGTCAACCTTGCAGTTCAAACGGCTTTGCAGTCTGGTGCATTAATCCACAGTGCCACACCAGGACTCCTGGTTCTGACTCATAGGGACCCTGTATAGGGTTTCTGAGGAATGGCTGGTGACTTTGAATCGATGACCTTGCGGTTCAAACTGACCAGTGCTGCCCAATGCTTATCCACAGCCCTACACCAGACTATGTGATATTAATATGAAGACTGCATATTTAGAAGTAAGATACTTGGGTCTGTTGTTAATATTTTGGTTTGTAAATGTTGTTATTTAATACTTTTTTATATTCTTGTTGTTGTTAAGTGCTGAAGAGTTGATTTCAACCCATAGTGACCCTATATAAGGTTTCCTAGGAGTGGCTGGTGAGCTTGAGCCTCTGATTTTACGGTCCAGCACATTACCTCACAGCGCCACACCAGGACTCATTTGTTGTAATGTCAGCCCCAGTAATATTCTTTACTAGGATTGACATTATAATCCCTGACACTTATTGTCAAGGCATGTGGTCTCATATCAATTTGAAAAGCTAATTTATTTTCAGTAACCTTGGATATATATCCCTCTTCCCTTTTCTCTCATTGTACTTTTCTTCCCTTTCCCCTTATGATTTAAGTAATTCCAATAGAAGAGCTTTAAACAGGGAACTACCTAACTCATTATTTATTATGTAACTGTCAACTGAATTGTCATTATCTCAGGAAACTCTCTCAACCCTCCCACCAACCATAAGGCTAGCTAGCCCTCCTTCCCCTAAGCCTTAGTTAAATGCTTTTATAGCAACATGTACTTTTTTTTTTCTAATACGGATATTGCTAATACCTTTATTTGAGAAGCATTGTGTTAGAAAGCACATCTTAAGCTATTGTCAAAAGTAAGCATGTGAATTCTAGTGCAGCTTGTAATACCTATCTCTGTTTGCTCTATTTGATTGAACAAAGACATTACAATTATTAGGTACCAATTTTTAGTTAATGAAATAGCAGGTAAAAAAATAGAAACTGATCCAGAAGAAAGCATCGCTGCCCCAACAAATGTAAAAAAAATTAAAATGAACCTGTCAATGTGTTTTGATAATTTCTTAAAGTTTTGCTCTTACCTTGTTGGCAGATTTGGTGTCCCTCTGACAGACAACACTACTCGTAAATTCAGACTGTGACCAACTCTTTCACAGATGACTTTTTGCCCCCAAAGAATTAATTCAGAAAGCAGTTTAGATACAAAATCTTATGTAGATTTGGGGAATAAATGTTCCAACGATCATCTATCTCCTACTATTGATAAGTCAAAGCCATCACTGTACAAAGATGATAACTCTTCAACACAATGCAATCAATTGGCAATACATTTATCAACACAATGCAATACATTTATCCTCATGGGCTAAAAACTTTGAAAGTCTAAGTGAAGATTTGCATTTCAGAGATCAGCAAATTCCTCGGTTTACATTGTACCTAATGTGAGAATCCAGAGGTGTGAAGATCACCTGCGGTACAGAAAGCAATTTTGCTTTCATACCTGGTGTTCTTGTACACCCTGCCTAGAGGAATCCAAGTGCAGAAGTTGTAATCTTTCCAAGAGCAGTAGGGTAATATCAAAGAGTCTTCAGTGAAGCAGAGAATTGTGGCAGTACTTCAAGGAACAGGATTGTAATTAACTCTTTTTTTTTTTTTTTTTTTTTATGTTTTTTTTGTGAATTGTGTGATAGTCTACATGGGAGAACATCAGCTTTACATTCATTCCATCATCCATCATTTCGTTGGCATAGTTATCATCCTGTGCATGCATCCTCACCCAACCAAGGGGTATACCCTGTAAACCTGCACCCCCTCCACCACAGTCCTCAGCCCCTTTCCATCTCCTGATCCCTAGCCCCCAGCCCCACCATCTCTTGATGTTGTCTTCTCTGCCTCCATCCGAGGCCTCACTGCCTCTCTGGGTAGGATTTAGCTCTTCGCTCTTCTCCATTGATGGTCCCAGGGTCCTCTGCTCATAGACTGATAAATTAATTACTCCCCTCTTTGTTACAAAATGTCCATCTTTAGAGTTCCAACCCTCACAGTCAGTCCTGATAACAATTATTCGCCAGAGACCCATCTATATTTCGTTTCATCAGCCCTTCCTGGACAGGCTGGACACCACTCACTGGAGACTCTACCTTCCTCCACGCCCTCTGGATCTAGGTTCCCTCTTGAAAGCTTGTAAGCCAGTCACTTCTTGCCTTTGTATCCCTCCCCCTATTTTGGGTAGCCAATGTCCAAGTTGCCTATCCCTGTCTACCCTTTGTGTGGAGGGGGTGGGTATAGTTCTTGTAGCAACATGTACTTTCTGATGTACCACAGTACAGTATGTAATTATGCTTCTATTTGTATGAGTTTTGAACCACAAGGTCAGCAGTTCAAATCCACCACCTGTTCCTTAGAAACCTTATAGAGGGTTGCTAAGATTGGAACTGACTAGACGGTACTTAACAACTGCAGCAACATCCATTGTGGTGATATGTGGTCTGTAATACTTTTGAATTTTTAATAGTTTTAAAAATAGTTCCATATTTATTTTAATGTTTGTAGATCCTCTGAAGTATCTGAGAAACCGTGTGAAAATGCTGCTCCGTCGGATTTGGTCAAGGGTACCTGTTACGGGGATGAGGAAAGAGTTCTCAGATAATAAACATATCTGGATGAATTAATATTTGTATTGGTTTGACCTGTCATCATTGGTACAACTTAAATTACTGCTTTAAACTAGAAAGAAAAATTAGGTCCAATGCAAATGAAAACACAAAGTGGAGGCGGTGTAATGTAGATAGAACACTGAGCAAGAACAGATCCAGGCTTTAATCCCTGGTGTCTCTCCAAGTACTTGGTGATTTGGGATCAGTCACTTAGTGTCTGGAGTCCTTTAGTCACTTAGTTTCTGTAGCCTCAAAACTAGCTGCCTAGTGTGGCACTGTGGGTTAATGCACTTAACAACAAGTCTGATTTAAACCAAGTTCTTGAAATATCTTCACTAGACAACAATATGACTGACTATATTTGAGGGAAAGGAATATTTCTTTTAAAAAATATTTTGCTGTCAGTGTCAGAAATGCATTGTTGTTGTTGTTAAGTGCCGTGGAGTTGATTCCGACTCATAGCGACCCCCGTATAGGGTTTCTCAGGAGCAGCTGGTAAGCTTGAACTGCTGACCTTGCAGTTCAAACCAACCTTTCCATCCAGCCTTGGCATTGACCAGCAGTGCCACGCTTAACCCACAACATGCACCAGGACTCTGTATTCACATATAAAAGAAAACTTTGAGGGTACAGTTTGAGCTCTTAAATCTGTTTAGTCTTTCTGTGGATATATGGTTATTTTATCTGAAGTTTGAAGAATGTGTTTACTAAATAGTACTAAAGCCTTCCCCAGACCAAGTCCAAATTTTCACCCTTAAGTAGAAAGGGATAATCCTTAATTTTGAAATTTTCTTCAAAAGGCTAGTAAGTTTAATTTCTGAAACAATTGATGATTCTGCGATATTCATTCAGCAAATGAGGACTATTTTAATATAAAATTCTCAGTTGACTTTTCTGGATTTTTGGCAATCTAAAAACACCAAACCATATTAACTTGCTTCCAGTTTGATTTTTGGCTACTGAACATCCTGTCTGAACATCCTCTACTTAGGAATGTTTGTTTATTATGTTTCCAATCTCTTTTTTTAGTGGTTGCTAAAAAAATGTGGCGTGCATATGTAGATATGTGTTCCCAAGTGCCTTTATCATTAGAGATAACTGCTCTAGGCTCACACATTTACAAGTGGTTAGTAGTTATAAGCTTGAGTTCTGCTGTGACTGATGATGAGCACATTGAATTGGAATGGCCTACTGTGAGCTCTGGTAGCATAGTGGTTACGAATCGGGCTGCGAACCTTAAGGTCAGCGGTTTGAAACTACCAGCTGCTCCGTGGGAGAAAGATGAGGCTTTCTACTCCCGTAAAGATTTACACCCTCGGAAACCCTATACAGGGTCACTATGGGTCGGAACTGACTCGATGGCACATAACAGCAACAACAACAACAACTGTGTGCTACAATGATTCCTCAGGAGACATACCTGGCAGTCTGTTCCCATAAACCCTACGGGGGCAGCTCTGGTCTTTCACATGAGTTGAAAATCGATTCAGCAGCACCTACAGCAGCAACAACTCCCCTGTGTGCTAGGGTCTGCATGAGTTATTGACATTCATTTGATCCTTTAATGTAGTTCAAGATGTGGGTATTTATTTACAGATGTAGAAACGGAGCCCCATAAAAGGGTAATATCTTCATCGAGGTAGTTTGTGAAATACATATTGGAGCTAAGTGTAGCATCCACATAGGAGTGAATAAAACCAATGTGCTTTCTCCATGAGTAGAGAACATTAATACTCTGAAACAATTTTTGATATCATTTACTTTCTACTTGTGAGTTAAACCAATATCGTTATTATATGTGACTTATATAAGCAGCACTTAAGCATTATGAAATTTATCTGCACATATTTTCTTCATTTGTTGTCTATTGACATGGACTATATCATCGCAGATTAGTTTTTCCTTTTATACTTTGGATCTTAATCAGATTTGGTTCCTTCAATGATACCTTCTCTCTTTCATTATCAGCACTAACTAGGCTCTTACTGCTTGGCCCTGTGAATGAATTCCTAATTGTCTTTAAAACACTTTGCCTTAACTTCCTGTTCCTCATTTATCGGTTTCCTTACACAGCTAAACTTTCAAAACTTGTGTGTATTTGCTTTTATCACTATTTTGCCCATTCTTTCTTTTAAAATACCTGTTAAAGAGCACTTTATAATTATAGCTAACAACAGAGAAAAATGAATACTAATGTTCCCAGTTTTAACAAGTATCATTATTTGGCTCACTTTTAAAAATATTTATCTGTTGGGCCCACCAGTTTTTTTTCCCTTTAAAGCAAATGTTTTTACTTCCTAAATACTTCATTCAGTATCTTGTTATTAGGTGCTAATGAGTCGGTTCCAACTCATAGCGACCCTATGTACAACAGAACAAACAAAACACTGCCCAGACTTGTGCCATCCATACAATTTTTGTTTGAGTCCATGGTTGCTGCCACTTTGTCAGTCTATCTCGTTGAGGGGTCTTCTTCTGTTTCGCTGACCCTCCACTTTAATCAGCATGTTGTTGTTCTACAGGGACTAGTTAGCTGCTGTTGAGTTGGTTCCGACTCACCCCAAGCACAACAGAAAGAAACATTGCCTAGTCCTGCGCTATCCTCACAGTCATTGTTATGTTTGAGCCCTTGAAGCGGCTACCTGTCAGTCCGTCCCTATTTCTCTGATTCTACACTAACCAAGCATGACGTCCTTCTCACGTGTCTGAAATATAAGAGACGAAGTCTCCTCAACCTGGCATCTGAGGTGCATTCTGGCGGTGCTTCTTCCAACACAGATTGGTTTGTTCTTGCAGTCCACGATACTTTTAATATTCTTCTCCAACAGCATTACTCAAATGCATCAGTTCTTCTAAGGTCTTCCATATTCATTGTCCAACTGTCATATGAAGCTACCGAAAATACCATGACTTGGGTCAGTCATACCTTAGTCCTTAAAAGTATTATCTTTGCTTTGGAGCACCTTAAAGAGGTCTTGTGCATCAGACTTACGTAATGCAACGTGTTACTTGATTTCTTGAGTGCTGCATCCAGAGATGTTGATTGTGGATCTAAGCAAAATCAAGTCTTTGACAGCTTCAATCTTGCCTCCATTAATCATGATGTTATTTATTGATCCAGTTGTGAGGAGTTTTATTTTCTTTACATTGAAGTGCAATCCATAGTGAAGGTTATAGTTTTTGATCTTCATCAGTAAGTATTTTAAGTCCTGTTCACTTCCAGGAAGTAAGGTTGTATCATCTGCACATTGCAGGTTCTTAATGAGTCTTCCTTCAGTCTTGATGCCATGTTCTTCATATAATCCAGCTTTTCTGATGTTTACTTGTGCTTTATTGACTATGCAAAGGCTTTTGACTATATGGATCATGACAAACTATGGATAACGTTATGAAGAATGGATATTTCAGAACACTTAATTGTGCTCATTAGGAACCTATACATAGATAAAGAGGCAGTCATTTGTACAGAAAAGGGATACTGAGTGGTTTAAAATCAGGAAAGGTGTGTGCTAGGGTTGTTTTCTTTCACCATACTTATTCAATCTGTATAGACCAAGAACTAGGCCTTGCTATAAACATGTCCAAAGTACAAGAGACCAAGTCTCACCAGTCTTAGAAGCAGCATTCTGGCTCTGCTTCTTCCAAAACAGATTTATTTGCTATTCTGGCAGTCCATGGACTTTTAATATTCTTTTCCAATACCATAATCCTAATGCATGGATTATTCCTTACTCATTGTCCAATTTTCACTTGCATATGAGGCAGTTGAAAATACCATAGCTTGTGTTAGGTGCACCTTAGTCTTCAAACTGACATCTTTGCTCTTCTGCTTTCCAAAGGAGTTTTTTGCAGCAGATTTTCCCATTGCATAAGGTCATTTGATTTCTTGACTGCTGATTTCATGAGCATTGATTTGGACCCAAGCAACTTGAAGTCTTTGACAATTTCAGTCTTTTCTCCATTTATCATTATGTTATTTATTGGTTTAGTTGTGAGGATTTTCGTTGTTTAAATATTGAGATGCAGTGCATACTGAAGACTAGTTTTTGGTCTTCATCAGTAAGTATTTCAAGTCATCTTTACTTCCAACAAACGAGGATGTGTCATCTGCATTTCCCAGGTTGTTAATGTGTCTTTCACCAATCCTACAGCCATGTTCTTCGTCATATAATCTAGCTTCTTGGATTATTTGCTTAGCATACAGATAGAATAATTATGGGGAAAGGAAACATCTCTGGGACAGACCTTTCCTGATTTTAAACCATTAGCTCCTTGTTTTGTTCTAGCGATTGCCTTTTAGCCTGTGTACAGGTTCTTCATGAGCACAGTTCTGGAATACCCATTCTTGGCAGTGTTCTCTGTAGTTTATTATGATCTACATAGTTGAAAGCCTTTGCACAGTCAATAATGCACAAGTAAACATCTTTCTGGTATTCTCTGCTTTCAGCCATGATCTAGCTGATGTTAGCAGTGATAGCCCCTTGTTCCATATCCTCTTCTGTATCCAACTTGAATGTCTGGCAGCCTTGTGTCACTTACTGCTGTGGTCGCTTTTGAATTGTCTTCAGCACACTTTGACTTGCTTGTAATATTAATGGTATCGATCGATGATTTCCACATTCTGCTGGATCACCTTTCTTGGAATGGGCACAAATATGGATCTTTTCTAGTTGGTTGGCCAGGTAGCTGTTTACCAAATTTCTTGACCTGGGTGAGTGAGTGCCTCCAGTGTTGCATCAGTTTGTTGAAACATTTCAGCTTGCGCTCCATCAATTCCTGGAGGCTTGTTTTTTGCCAATGCCTTCAGTACTACTTGGATGTCTTCCGTCAATACTGTCAGTTCTGTATCATATGCACCTCTTCAAATGTTTGAGTATCAACTGCTGCTTTTTTGATACCGTGACACTGTATTCCTTCCATCTTCTTAGTGTCATCCAGTATTTTGCCCATAGAATAGAAAGCTTGAATTTTTTCTTCAGTTCTTTCAGCTTGAGAAATGCTAAGTGTGCTCTTCCCTTCTGGTATTGTTATGCCCAGAATTCAGGGTCCCCAAAGACCACCCAGGAGCCGTGTACCGATGCAAATACATAAGGGTTGTTTAATCAAGCTCTAGCCAGGTCTCTAACCTTATCCGACATTTCGGAATAGGGAAAGAGCCCCAAATTCATTGTCTGCAGGGTTTTTATGGAGTTTTCAAACAGCTCAGGTTTCTCAACTTTACAATCTTTGGATTGGTTAACAATTGGCAAACTATGAGATATTACGGTTTAATTGGTCAGGACTGGTGGTCTTTGTTCTTAGGCTAGGGTAAAGGAAAACATCTGGCCTCTGGCCTTGAGCTGCCTGGCTATTTATACATATATCATTTCTTGGAGCTAGAGGACGTGTTCAGGCTAATGTACAGAATGGAGATTGACCTTGTCTCTGGAGGGAACTAAAAACTGAGGCCTTGTCTATTTAAAATGCTTTCCTGAGCCTGACTAGAGTTTAGTCAAGCAGTCTCTAGGTAGGCAAAATCAGGTAAAATCAGTTTGGTCCTTACAGTATTATAACTCCAGGTCTTTGCACATTTCATTATGATATTTGACTTTGTCTTCTACAGCTGCACTTTGAAATGTTCTGTTCAGCTCTTTTCCTGGTGCACACTCCAGTGCTGACCCTACAGCGCCACGCCCGAAGTCCTGCTCCTCTTCCTCAGTCAAATAAAACCAAAATTAGCCATTGTTGGTGAGTCAGTTCTCACTCATGGTGACTCTGTGTGTTTCAAAGTAGAACTTCAGTACATAGGGTTTTCTTGGCTATAATCTTTATGGAAGCACATCTTTCTTCTGCAGAGCCACTGGGTGGGTTTGACCCACCCACCTTTCAGTAAGTGTTGTGATTAATGCCATGGAGTTGGTACATAGTCATAAGACCCTAAGACCCTATGCACAACAGAACAGAACACTGCCCAGTCCTGGTCCAACCTCACAGTCGATGCTATGACTGAGCCCATTGTTGCTGCCACTGTGCCAATCCATCTCTTAGAGTGTCTTCATTTTTCTCCTACCCTCCACTTTACCCAACATGGTATCCTCCCAGTACTGGATAATATCTCCGAAGTATGAGAGACGAAGTCTGGCCATCCTGGCTTCCAAGGAGCATTCTAACTGCACTTTTTCCAACAAGATCTGTTAGTTCTTTTGGCAGTCCATGGTACTTTGAATATTCTCCTCCAACACCATAACTCAGATGCATGCGAGGTTATTGAAAATACCTTGTCTTGTATCAGACGCACCTTAGTCCTCAAAGTGACATCTTTACTCTTCAACACACCTAAGAGGGCTTGTGCAGCAGATTTGCTCAATGCAATACATCTTTTGTTATACAATGTCATTCTGTTATACAGTGTTCCACAAGTTAGAACCAACATGATGGCAGCCAACAAGGCAATTTTGATTTTTGCACGTGAAGAGAGTACCCCAGAGCATCCTGTGATTAATTGAAAAGTTCTTGGCTCTGTTTGACAGAATCAGGGCCTGGTCTCCAGCTTGTGTGTATTGTACAATAAAGATCCAGCAACTGAAAATTATAAGGCTAAGTCCATGTCCGTTTTTATTGGAGTTGGTGGGCTTCTTTGGGAATACAGGGAAGTGTAGGTTGACAAGTATACCAGGGGCTATGTGAGTGAACCAACCATTTTCTGGAATTTAAAAAAAAAATTCTAGTGGTCTTCTCTATCCACATGGCATAGTCTAGATTGCTCCAAGTATTGGTAAGTGCTCTTGTGTCACTTCTGATTGAAAGGGACCCTGAATAGGGTTTTTGAGGAGTGGTAGTACGTTTGAACCTCCCACCTTGCAGTTCAAACTGACCTTGTGGTCCAGTGCATATCTTACAGAACTACACAAAAAACTAGACCCCCCAGTTTCTCAAGCTAGTCTACATTCAGCAGTTAATTGTTGTTGTTAAGTGCTAGTCTAGTTGGTAAGGACTCATAGTCACCCTGTATAGGGAGGGCTTCTGGGAGCCCTGGTGGTGTGGCGCTGTGGGTTAATACGCTGGACTGCGAAGTCATTTGAACTGCAAGATGGGCAGTTCAAGCTTACCAGCCACTCCTTGGAAACTCTATACAGGGTCGGGTCGCTATGGGTTAGAACTGACTCGACAGCACTTAACATCAACAACATAGGGTTTCTGATGCTTTAAAGTCTTCATGGGAGCAGAAAACCTCATCTTTCTCCCGCAGAGCAGCAGTTGGGCTTGAACTTTGGACCTTGTTGTTCACATTCCCAGCAGTTCACTAACATCACCATTTCATTGTTCCTGGCTCCAGGGACTTCTGCTGGAGGTAAGCTGATCTCAGCTGTGAATCTATATATTTGCCAGCTGCTCCAGATTTGGGGGTGGCAGTTTGCCCTGTGACCACAACTCTGATGAACTTAGGATAAGTGGTTGTTTTCTGGTCAGGATGGAAGTGAAGACTACGAAGTTCTAGATGCCTTTGTAAGTTCCCTGCTTTTTTCTCTTTTTTATGTGCTGGCGTGGCATTGTGGGTTAATGCACTGGACTGCAAAGTGGGTTTGAACTGCAAAGTTGGCGATTCAAGCTCACCAGCTGTTCCTTGGAAACTCTATACAGAGTCACTATGAGTTGGAACCAACTTGACAGCACTTAACAACAGTGCCTTCATTATAAGGTTGATAGTTGTGATTATGAACACCTTTGATCTTGAATTTTCTGTACAGCTGTAGTTGTAGAAGGAAGAACTTCTTGGGGTGGGGGAGGGACGGGCCAGTGCACTTTCTGAGTATTGTGGTTCTATGTCTCTTCTCTGGTGGGAACTCTTTTTTAAATGTGTATTTTTGAGATGAAGTGAAGCTTTTTGCTCCCCACCCCCACCCCACCCCCGGATTATCCTCTGCTTTTTAAAGAGGCACCTTTACATTATTCTGTAGTAGTTTTTAAAGTCTGGGTCCTGTGGACCTCTTGTTAAGTGCCATGTTGTACGTTCCAATTCATAGCAACCCCTACATAGAGTTTTCGAGGAGCAACTGGTGGGTTTGAACAGTTGACCTTGTGGTTAGCAGTCCAGTGCTTATCCTACTGCTCCACACCCGGAGTATATAATTATGGTAGTTTGTGAATCATAGCTTTCCTTTGCTTAGTTTGCTTTTTGTCTCCTATAGTTTCCCTTCTGGGTGGGTCTCTCTCTGTCTTTTAAAAGGAAGACAGTATTTGTGGAATCATTCTGAAATCCTCTAAGAGTCCAGAGCCGGCACTTTTTGAACGTTGGAGATTTCCTGCCTGCCTTGCATTTACTCGGGTCTTGGCACACTTCAGATGAGAGATTCTTACTGAGCACTCCCCAGACCTCCGCACTGCAGTCGCTCTGAGTCAGAATCAACTTAATGCAGTGGGTCTTAATGGTTCTGTAAAATAGCTCCAGCTTATGCTAGGGCAGTTTCCCATCCCTGACTGCTACTCCTGAATTTGGAGTTGGGGTGGCAGTGTGGGTTACTGTAGTGGACTGCAAAGGTGGTTTGAACCGCAAGGTTGGCGGTTCAAGCTCACTAGTTGCCCCAGGGAAACCCTATATGGGATGGAACTGACTCGAAGGCACTTAACAACATCAACAAGCAATATGTGTGGCGATGCAGGACAATGCCCTTACTGCAAGGTCAGTTTGAACTGAAAGGTCTGCGATTCAAACCCACCAGCTGCTCCTCCAAAACCCTATACAGGGTCACTAAGAGTTGGAACCAACTCGACAGCACTTAACAAGAACAGCAGCAAGCAGCAAGCGATAGTGTGGCTCGTTAAAAAACTCTGCTATTTATATTAACACTTTAACTCTCTCCAGTGTAGATATTAACATTGATGTAAGAGCTGATGCTATTTTGTCTACTGAATTACAGTTTTTATCTTACGCATTTTTGTGTTGTGCTTTTGCTATCTCTTGAAAGTAGATTGTAGTCTCCTTACTGATTCTTGTAGGAATGGGTGTAAGTAACCCCAGCATGTGTTCACACTTAATGGAAGTGTGATTATAATTGTGGCTGCTGAGTAAGCAGAGGCATTTGCATGATACCATGATGGAAGGATGCTGAGGCTTCCCATAGAATTGTAGAATGTTAACATGGCCTTGTGAATGGTGTTTCTTGAAGTTGTACAATGCAGTTTGCCTGTTCATAACCCATTGCCATCTAGTTGATTCTGATTCATAGCAACCCTGTAGGCAGCAGAGAACTGCTCATTCCCTGGGGCTTTGAATCTTAGTGGGAGTAGACTGTCTTTCTCCTGAGACACAGCTGGATGATTCCAACAGCCAGTCTGTATGAACCTCAGCGTGCCATCAGGGCCGGAAGAATGCAACCTTTCCCTTAATACTACAGATGAAGGAATGAAAGGCCTGAGAGATTATGTGATGGGTGTACGATTGTCCGACCAGCTAGTGGCAAATCTTTAAAGTCCTACAAATTGAGGGTGATTTTCTCTACGTGTACTTATGACATCATTCAGCGAAAGGACAGAGGCTTTAGGAGGAAGTTTTGAACTATCAAAAGAAAACATTTCTTGAGTTGAATCCTACACCTTTACTCCACTGACTTTTTGTTAAAATTAAAGGAAACTTTTGAATATGCAAAAGGAGCAACAGGATAAGCATTGGACTTCTAATCTCCAAGTTGGTGGTTCAAACCCAGTAGCTGTGGCACAGGAGAAACATGACACTGTGTACTCCCATGAACAGTTACAGTGTCGGAAACCTTAGTAGGGCCATATGAATTTGGACTGACTTGAGAGTGGTGGGGTTGGTTTGGGGTTTTTTTTTTAGTATGAAAAACTCTCAATTTAAAACTGACTAGATTTACTGTTATGAAAAGTATTCTGAGCAGCCATTAACAGAAGGAATGTGAAATATGGTGCCTTTTTTGACTAGATGCTGGTAGTTATATTTTTAAAAATATTGACAACAATGATTTGAAAAGTATTGCTAGGCAGGTTTAAAGTTTGAATATACATAATCAAAGTTGGCTTGTTTGCTGACTTAAATGTCCACTTAATGATCTTCTCTGATAAATTTTAATACTTTCTCCCAGACATCTGATAGGTAATATATATAGTCCTGGTGTTGTGCCATAGGGTAAGCTTTGGACTGCTAATCACAAGGTCAGCAGTTCAAACCCATCAGCTGCTTCTTGGAAATACTATTCAGGATCGCTATAAGAATTGATGTTTTTGAATTATGGTGTTGGAGGAGAATATTGAAAGTGCCATGGGCTGCCACAAGAACAAACAACTCAATGGCACTTAACAACAACGAGTCAGAACCAACACAACAGCAATTAACAACAAAAATATGTAGATACAGTACATTTAAAGATTCACAAAAAACTAGATACAATGAAGTTGGAAAAGTTAACACTACAATCCATTTTTAGTTCATATATGTTTGACTTGTTGTTGTTGTCAGGTGGCATCGAGTCAGAACTGACTCATAGCGACCCCATGCACAGCAGAATGAAACAATGTCTGATCCTGGGCCAACCTCACTACCGCTGCCACACTTACGTCCGTCAATGATGCCACCTGGCCAATCCATCTCGTTAGGGGTCTTCCTCTTTTTCTGTGACCCTCCACCTTACCCAGCATGACATCCTTCTCCAGCGACTGTTTCCTCCAGACAATATGTCCAAAGTAGGAGAGACGAAGCTTAGCCATCCTGGCCTCCAAGGAGCACTCTGGCTGCATTTCTTCCAAAACAGATCTGTTGGTTCTTTTGGCAGTCCATGGCACTTTCAGTATTCTCCTCCAACACCACAACTCAAAGGCATCAATTCTTCTACAATCTTCCTTATTCACTGTCCAGCTTTCACATCCATATGAGGCTATTGAAAACACAATGGCCTGGGTCAGGCGCACTGGGTCTCTGCTCTTCAACACTTTAAAAAGTTCCTGTGCAGCAGATTTGCCCAGTGCAATACGTCGTCTGATTTCTTGACTGCTGCTTCCGCGAGTCTTGATAGTTGATCCAAGAAGAATGAAGTCCTTGACAACTTCAATCTTTTCTCCATTGATAAGAATGTTGTTTATTGGTCCAGTGGTGAGGATTTTTGTTTTCTTGACATTGAGATGTAATCCAATATCGAAGGCTGTGCTCTTTGATCTTCATAAGTAAATGTTTCAAGTCCTCTTCACTTTCAGTAAGCAAGGCTGTATCATCTGCATATCGCAGGTTGTTAATGAGTCTTCCTCCAATCCTGATGCCACGTTTTTCTTCATAGAACCCAGCTTCTCCTATTATTTGCTCAGCATACAGGTTGAATAAGTATGGTGAAAGAATGCAACCTTGTCTCACACCTTTCCCAATTTTAAAACATTCAGTGTTCCCATGTTCTATTCGAACAACTGCTTTTTGGTCTAGGTACATATTTCTTAGAAGTACAATTAAGTGTTCTGGAATACTCATACTTCTCAATGTTGTCCATAGCTTGTCATGATCCACACAATCGAAAGCCTTTGCGTAGTCAATAAAGCACAGGTAAACATCCTTCTGATATTCTCTGCTTTCAGCCAAGATCCATCGGACATCTTTTGAATGATATCTCTCGTTCCACTGCCTCTTCTGAATCCAGCTTGAACCTCTGGAAGTTCTCTGTCAATGTATGATTCCAGACGTTTCTGTATTACCTTTAGCAAAACTTTACTCGCTTGAGATATCAAAGATATTGTCCGATGATTTCCGCATTCTGTTGGGTCACCTCTCTTTGGAATGGGCATAAACATTGATCTCTTCCAATCAGACTATAGAGCTTTATAATCATAATATTGTTGTGTTGTTGTTGAGTGCCGCCATGTTGGTTCTGACTTATAGTGACCCTGTCTTGTATTTCCAAGGAGCAACTGGTGAGTTTGATCTAGCAACCTTGTGGTACAAATCAACCTTTTGGTCCAGTGTTTTCGTCCACAGTGCCACACCAGGACTCCTCATAATTCTAATGGTGTTGGTGGTAATTGCCATGGAGTCGGTTATGACTCATAATTACCCTGTATAGGGTTTCCAAGGCTGTAATTCTTTATGGGAGCAGAAAGCCTATTTTTCTCCTTTGTAACAGCTGGTAGTTTTCCAACTGCTAGCCTTGAGGTTAGCAGCCCGACTTGTAACCATGACGCTGTCAGAGCTTCTTAGTCTATATGTGTTATTGTTGTTGTTAAATGTCTTCAGGTTGGTTCTGACCCATAGTGACCCTGTATAGGGTTTTTGAGGAATGGCTGGTGAGCTTGAACCGTCGACCTTGTGGTTCAAACTGACTTTGCAGTCCAGCGCCACACCAGGACTCCAGTCTATATATAAGAGATTTAAGATGTTACTCATTTTTATTACCTTTTTTTTTTTTTTTTTTTAATTCCGCACTGGTTGGAATGAAAATGTACATTTAAAAATTAAATTAACCTTGTTGAAAATGTGAACCGTTTTGGTCCTCAACCCATCTCCCTTTATAGCTCTTGCCAGTTCTCAGTCATTATTTGTATTTTGCATTTTAAATATGTTTTAGAATGGCAGATGATTTAATTTAATGGTTGAAAAATGCTATGGAACACAGTTCTGTTAAACTCATGGGGTCACCATGAACCAACCTGATGGTCACTGGCTTTATAAGTATGTGTGCATATGCATGTCTGTATCATTTCTGTGTCGATCTACCTGTATCTATATTAAGCTATAATTGTGTTTATTCTAATGTCTCTGACTCTAACCCGGTACTGCAAGATTCATTCTATCCTTCCTCCCATGCATATATGTAACTTTCCATTCCCAAAGTGAGAAACCACCATCTATTATCCATGTGGATTCCTGGGGTGGTGCTATAAGATCAGCACTGGACTGCGAACCACAACGTTGGCAGCTCAAACCCACAAGGGTCACTATGAGGTGGAACCAACTCGATGGCACTTAACAACAGTTATCCATCTACTTAGCTGTTCAACCCCAGTTTACATGTATATTGTTTCAGAATGAACCCATATCCCTGTGAAAAGTAACCTTACCACATAAAATGCAGTAGTTCGGTACAGTTCTATTTGTTTATTTAGTCTTACAGTTTGAAGTTCCATCTTCCAAAGTTATATTAACTCCTTCCTCCCTCATAGTTCTGCTATTGATGCTTGATCAGAAGATTGATTGTGTATATATGTTGTACATATGTAATAAATTGTCTATAAACACATGTAATATACATGAGCGCATGTAACATGACAACATAATATAATTATGTAGTGTAATAGTATAATGCATAATATTTAGTACATATGTAGTATTTTGGTGCTTTGTTGTTTTTTTTTTTCATATTTTATTGCTTTGTTTTAGCCTTAAACTTTAAAAAAATTTTTTATATTTTTCATGTAAGTAGAGCTAGCAAAACAGGTTCCCATTCAACCATTTCTGTACACACTGCTCAGTGACACTGATTTAATAACCTTTGTTCCTATTACTGTACATTGTTGGTTTGTTTCTATAAAAGAGTTAGAGTATAGCAACAACACCGCTCATCTACTGGGGCTCGTGTGGTCAGTGCCCCATCTCCAGTTCCTGGCATCTCAGTGTCATTTTGCTGTTGTTGAAAAAATATGCAGCAACACATGCATGCGTTCGCCAGTGTCCCCACATGCAATTCAGTGGCATGGATGGCATTCTTGGAGTTATACAGCCATCCTTACCCTTCTTTTCTGACGTATTTCTCTCCCATGCATGTAGGTACTTTGGCAGTGTTCAGTAGAATGCTATTCTTTTTTTTTTAAGTTGCTTTGTGAAAATTTGATTTTCTCCACTGTTTGAAATGCCACCCTTATTCTATTTTAAATTCTTATACATAGTAGAGGTTCCTTGTCCTTCTTATATTGTTTCATTTTCTAGTTCAAGTTCTAAACATTATGTGACTTAAAAATTAGTAGTATGTGGTAGATTATTATTTTTGCCTGTTTGCACAAACTTATTCTTTCTTTTAAAATACACTAATACAGTGTCCTTTTCTTTATTTTAGAAACATTTTAGTAGACAAACCAAATGACCAATCATCAAGGTGGTCTTCAGAGAGCAACTATCCTCCCCAGGTAAGATTACATGTAGCCTTTAAATAACACTTAGAACTCCAAAGTCAAATAGCCATTTATCAGTATAAGTGTCTGTCATCTCTTGACATCATTTATCTGCACTCCATTAATAGTTTATTCAGTATTTGAGACTGTGAGTTTAAGTTTTATTTCCTTTTTTTCTACTTTAAATTGGGGGAGAATTCTTATTTCATAGTAGCATGCGTTCTTTTTACTTCAGCCTATAGGAACATATAAAATCTGATTTTTATTTTTATGGATTACTCTTGAGGCAAAAGTAGATTTCTTAGTATCTTTGGAGGAAAAATCTGATGACTAAGACCTGGTTAAGGCACAGTTCCTGCCCTGACCTCATCGAGCAGAGGTGACCTCTGTGACACTCACAGGAAAGTACTTGTGTAAATGCTTAAAGAAATGTGCCCAAATGACTGTCTTGTGCAGAAAAGAAACAGTAAAAATGTTGTGCTTCAAAGAACACAGTGTACTTAGGTGGTATCAGGACCTTCATGTAGTAGTGTCCTAGACGTTCCCAACAGAAGCAAGTAGAAATCCTTTCTGGAGATGATGGCAGTGATCTGTAGACTCCTAGTCATTTGTCCTTCTTATTATTCGAGGAAAACAGGAAGCAATGCTGCAGAAATAACCATTAGCAGAAAAAAATAAAGAGTAAACACCTGCAAAAATTTAACTAAAAAGAAGTAGAAGATATTGGTGTTAAAACACTTGCATATCGTACTTAGAGAAATGAGAGGTATCTGCAAGGAATAACAGACTATAAAAAGTGACCTAGCAGATTTGAAAAAGAACCAACTAGGATTTCTATAAATGAAAAATAATACAAACCCAAATTAATTTGACCAGTTATCCTACTAAGGACAGACAGACAACCTGGATGAAATGTAAGCAAAAATCTTTTTTTTTAAGGTAGTAAAGCATGATGGGGGTTAAGAAGATAGAGGCTATGGGGACTTGGAGGGAAGCAGTTTGAGGCCCCTTTTCGGTTGACTGTCTGTTGATTGCTAAAGAGAGGCTAGGAGGTTGAGAAGCTGAGCAACCCCTCTACGAAACAAGGGGGGCTAAGTGTCCTGGTGTGGTGCTGTGGGTTGACGTGTCAGTCTGCAAAGCCATTTGAACTGCAGGGTTGGCGGTTCAAGCTCACCAGCTACTCCTCGGAAACCCTATGCAGGGTCGCTATGGGTCGGAACCGAATTGATGGCACTTTACAACAACAACAACAGATTGTAAATCAGAGACTGGGGTGTTTGTTGTTGTCAAGTGCCATTGAGTCTATTCTGACCCATAGCGACCCTGTACAGGGTTTTCAAAGAGTAGCTGGTGAGTTTGAACCACTGACCTTAAGGTTCATACTGACCTTGCAGTCCAGTGCTTTATTCAACAGCGCTACACCAGAACTCCAAATTTAAGGTTAGGGGGACTGAAAGTCTTATCTGAGGGGTGAGGGAAAACTACAAATAATCTGATCTTTACAGGGATTGCAGCCCAATTTGATACTATTTAGTCCATGATATTGAATGAAAACAATACAGAATTTTTAGCATTCATATCAGTGTGCCTGAAGCAGATCTATTTTTCTGAAGGTAAGTAACATCTAAGACATTTAGTTACTGTTATTTTTTCTACATTTTGTGTCTCCAAAATTATAGTGTTTCCAGATAAAGGAGTTTTAGAAACAGGTTTTAACGTGGGAGATGAAAATCCTTGTTGAAAAATTTGTCAGAGGACTGAAACTGTTAAAAAGAACCAGCTGAAGTCATGAAAAGGAAATAACTGAGAACCGTAAAACATTACTGAAAGAAATTTTAAAAGATCTAAATAAATGGAGAGACATTTTGTGCTCATGAGATTGAAAGCCTCAACATTGTCAGTATGTCGGTACTAGCTCATACAGTCTGTAAACGCAATACCCATCATAATTTCAACAGCTTTCTTTGTAGAAATGAAAAAGCCTATCCTCAAATTTATGTGGAACAACAAAGAGCCCTGGATAACCAAAGCAGTCTTAAAAAAAAAAAAAAAGAAAGAAAAAGAATGAAGTAGCTGGACTCGGGCTTCCTGATTCCATCATCTTGACGTGGTATAATGATGGACATGGAGACTAATGGAATAGAATTCAGAGTCTAGAAATAAACCCATATTTCTATGGTAGGTTGATTTTCAGCTAAGTCCATTCAGTTGGGAGAGGAGATATTTTAATAAATAGTGCTGGAAAAACAATTTCTACATGCTAAAGAATGAATCTGGATGTATACGTCTCACTGTATACAAGATCGAATCCAAAATGGATTTAAGGACCTACATGTGAGGGAAGACAGCTCTTAGAAGAAAGCATAGGATAATGCCTTGGGACTTAGTTTTTAATAATGGATTCTTAGATGTGTCTGACATTAAAAACATGAGCAGCAATTTTAAACTTTTGTTCATTAAAGGACTTTATCAACAAAATGAAGAGACAGCCTATAGATTGGGAGAAAATTAGAGAAAGAGCCATGTATCTGATAAGGGTTTAATATGCACAGGCTATATAAAGATCTCCTAGAAATAACAAATAATATAAAGACAACTCAGTGGAAAATAGGTAAAGGATTTGAATAGTCATATCTCTAAAGAATATATACAAATGACTAACAAGTCCATGAAAAGATACTGTACGTCCATTTGCTAAGTTTCTGTTAAGTACTGGTGAGTTGCTTCTGACTCAACAACCTTGCATACAGTTTCAAAGAAGTGTCTGGTAGGTTTTAACCCATTGACCTTGCAGTTAGCAGTTCAGTACGTTACCCCTCAGTGCCATACTATAACCGTTGTTGTTAAGTGCCGTTGATGGATTCTGACCCATAGCAACCCTGTATAGGAGCAGCTGGTGAGCTTGAACTGTCGACCTTGCTGTTCAAACGGCTTTGCAGTCTGGTGCATTAACCCACAGCACCACACCAGGACTCACTGTAATCATTAGGAAGATGCAAGTCAGTGAAAGATACCACTTTACCTCAACTAAAAAAAATAGTGATGATAAAAAACTGAAAAAAAAAAAAAAAACTAAAACAGAAAACAACAGGTGTAGATTTTAATAAGAAAATTCAACTTGGTTATTAACAAAATTATATATAAATGGATGCTTTTTATTATATTTGTTGTTGTATTTGTTAAGTGCCATCAAATCAGCCCCAACTCACAGCGACCCTGTATGGAGTTTCCGAGGAACGGCTGGTGAGTTTGAACAGTCTACCTTGAGGTTCAAACCTACCTTAAGGTTGAGTGCTTATCGTACAGTGCCACAGCAGGACTAGGGTTGTAGTATATAGGGTGATGGATGGTACACAACAGATTGCATAATGGTCGTGTCTTAGGCTGGGTTTTCTAGAGAAGCAAAATCAATACAGCTTATATATGCAGAAAGATTTCTCTCCAGAAAATGGTTCATGTAGTTGTAGAGGCTGGCAAAATATTGAATGATGCAGGAACATCAAAAAAAGATGGAAGAAATACAGTTGCTGTACCAAAAAGAATTGACCGGTTTTTAGGAGAATACCGAATGATGAAGAACCAGTGGTACTGAAGGAAGCGGTCTAAGCTGCTCTGAAGGCATTCACAAAGAACAGGGCTCCAGGATTTGATGGAATTCCAATTAAAAGGGTTCATCAAACTAGTGCAGCACTGGATGTACTCAGTCGTCTGTGCCAAGAAACGTGGAAGAAAGCTACCTGGCTAACAGACTGGAAGAGCTCCTGATTTGTGCCCATTCCAAAGAGAGGAGACCCAACAGGATGCAGATATTATTGAACAATATCATTAATATTTCATGCAAGTAAACTTTTGCTGAAGACAATTCAAAAATAGTTGTACTTAGACATTGGCTACTGAAAATGAGAGGGTGATAAAGGCACGAAGTGACTGGCTTACAAATTTTCAAGAGGTGGTATAGTTTAAAAGTGTGCAGTGAAAGAACGAGTCCACATTGAATAGTTTTCGTCTTGTCTAGATGGGCCTGGTGAAAAGAGGTGGGGATAAGATTCTTATGATTCAGTAGTAAGTAATTGTTATAACAAATTGCCACTGTCACAATTGTAAAGGTAGAAGTTTTGTAACAAAAACAGGGGAGTTGTTAACCTTACAATCCAGAAACAGAGGACCCTAGGACCATCAAGGGAGAAGAGCGTAAGCAGAATGTGGGACCTTATCCAGAGAACCAACACCAGAGATGGAGGCAGAGATAAAGACATGGAGAGGGGGAGCAGCTGAGGACTCTAGATTCATGGAATTTGAGGGACTGAGAGCTGGCAGCCAGGAGGCATACTTGCAGAATGTGCCCTTTGGTGGTTTAAATTATTATATATGCCTGAGTGTTTAAAAAAAAAAAAAAAAAAAGCTAAAACGAATAGAGAGAAATACTGTTAACTGATGATACATGCAAGGGATTATAATCATTGTCATGAAACGAATTGTATGATTTGTTGAATGTAAAATTGATGATCTGCCCTGTAAACTTTTAGTTAATTCACAATAAAAACTTAAAAAAAAAAAAAGTTGTAGCCATACAATGCTAGAGAGCTCCTAGAAACCCAAGCTAGATTCAGAAGAGGGTGTGAAATGAGGGATATCACTGCTGATGTCAGATATATCTTTGCTGAAAACCATACCAGAAAGATGTTTTCTTGTGCTTTATTGACTATGCAAAGGCATTTGACTGTGTGGATCATAGTAAACTATGGATAGCATTGTGAAGAATAGGAATTCCAGAACACTTAACTGTGCTTTGTGGAACCTGTACATAAACCAAGAGGTGGTCACTCAAACATAACAAGGGAATACCACATGGTTTAAAATCAGGAAAGATATGTGTGTCAGGGTTTTATCCTTTCACCACACTTATTTTATCTGTGTGCTGAGGAAATAATCAAAGAATTGGATTTTATATAGAACAGCATCAGAACTGGAAGACTCATTCATTTATAATATGCAGATGACACAGCCTTGCTTGCTGAAAGTTGTTGTTGTTGTTGTTAGGTGCCATCGAGTCAGTACTGACTCATAGTGACCTTATGCACAGCAGAACGAAACACTGTCTGATCCTGGGCCAACCTCACTACCATTGCCACGTTTGAGCCTGTTGATGCTGCCACTTGGCCAATCCATCTCGCAGGGGGTCTTCCTCTTTTTCTCCCACCCTCCACCCTACCGAACATGATATCCTTTTCCAGCGACTGTTCCCTCTTGACAATATGTCCAAAGTATGAGAGATGAAGTTTGGCCATCCTGGCCTCCAAGGAGCACTCTGGCTGCACTTCTTCCAATGCAGATCTGTTGATTCATTTGGCAGCCCATGGCACTTTGAATATTCTCCTCCAGCACCATAACTCAAAAGCATCAATTCTTCTACAGTCTTCCTTATTCACTGTCCAGCTTTTGCATGCATATGAGGTTATTGAAAATACCATGGCTTGGGTCAGGCACACCTTAGTCTTCAAGCTGTCATCTTTGCGTTTCAACACTTTAAAAAGGTCTTGTGCAGAAGATTTGCCTAATGCAATACGTCGTTAGGTTTCTTGACAGCTGCTTCCATGAGTGTTGATAGTTGATCCAAGAAGAATGAAGTCCTTGACAACCTCAATCTTTTCTCCATTGATAAGAATGTTGTTTATTGGTCCAGTTCCGAGGATTTTGTTTTCTTTACATTGAGATGTAATCCATACTGAAGGCTGTACTCTTCGATCTTCATCAGTAAGTATTTTAAGACTTTTCTTCACTTTCAGCAAGCAAGGCTGTATCATCTGCATATCGCAGGTTGTTAATGAGTCTTCCTCCATTCGTGATGCATGCCATGTTTTTCTTCATATAACCCAGCTTCTCAGATAATTTGCTCAGCATACAGGTTGAATAAGTATGGTAAAAGAATGCAACCACGTCTCACACCTTTCCTAATTTTAAACCATTCTGTGTTCCCATGTTCTGTTTGAACAACTGCCTCTTGGTCCAGTTACAGTTTCCTCATGAGCACAATTAAGTGTTCCAGAATACTCATACTTCGCAATATCGCCCATAGCTTGTCAAGGCTTGTGAGTTGATATGATTCTGAAAACTATGCCAACAGTATTTTAAATACCAGCAGGGTCACCCATGGTGGACAGGTTTCAGATGAGCTTCCAGACGAAGACAGATTAGGAAGAAGGAGTGGTGAACTACTTCTGAATATTTAATCATTGAAAACCTTATGAATAGCAGAAAAACACTGTCAGATATAGTGCCGGAAAGTGAGCCCCTCAGGTTGGAAGGCACTCAAAATGCGATTGGGGAAGAGCTGCCTCCTCAAAGTAGAGTTAACTGCGATGACGCGACTGGAGTAAAGCCTGTGGGAGTAAAGCCCGTGGGACCTTCATTTGCTGATGGGGCACAACTCAAAATGAAGAGCAACAGCTGTAAACATCTATTGAAAATTGGAACATGGAATGTAAGAAGTGTGAATCTGGGATAATTGGAAATTGTCAACAATGAAATGGAACGCATAAACATCAATATCTTAGGCATTAGTGAGCTGGAATGGACTGGTGTTGGCCATTTTGAGTCTGACAACCACATGGTTTACTATGCCAGGAATGACAAATTGAAGAGGAGTAGTGTTACATTCATTGTCAAAAAGAACATAGCCAGATCAGTCATGAGGTACAATCTGTTTGTGATAATTTCCATGCGCTTATAGGGAAGACCAGTTGCTTAAAGTGAAGAAGACTTAAAGCACTTTCTGCTAAAGATCAAAGTCTTCAGTATGGATTACACCTCAAGATAAAGAAAACAAAAATCCTCACAACTAGACCAGTAAACAACGTTATAATAAACAGAGAAAATATTTAACTTGTCAAGGATTTCATTTTACTTGTACCCACAATCAGTACCAATGGAGGTAACAGTCAGGAATTAAAAGGATGTATTGCATTGGGCAAATCTGCTGCAAAGGAATGCTTCTAGTGTTAAAGAGCAGAGATGTTACTTTGAGAATTAAGTTGTACCTGACCTAAGGTATAATGTTTTCAATTGCGTGTGAAAGCTGGAAAGTGAATGTGAAAGACCAAAGAAGAATTGATAGCTTTGAATGATTGTATTGGTAAAGAATACTATGGCCTGCCCAAAGCATGAACAGATATGTATAGGAATGAGTACTATCAGAAGGCTCTTTGGAAGCGACAGCAGTGAGATTTCATCACTAGTGCTTTGGACATATTGTCAGGAGAGGTCAGTTCCTGGAGACTGACCTCATGCTTGGTAAAGTAGAGGTTTATAGGAAAAAAAGAAAACTTTCAGTGAGCTGGATTAGCACAGTGGTTACAACAATGGACTCAAACCTAGTAGGAAAGATTGTGAGGCTGCCTCAGGATAGGTCTGTGGGTCATGGCTGTAGTACACAGGGTCACTAGGAGTCAGAACTCACTGCACATCACCTAACAACATTGTATCCAGTGTGTGATAGGAAAAGGTGTAAGGTACATTAGAAAGATCTACACTAGGTTTGCGATTTTTAATTTGTTAAATTGGAAGAGGTCATTAGGAAATCCCTAAACTATCTGAGCTCTAAAATCTTATTGATATCTAATACTGATTTTTCTGTTGAAATGTAGTCCGTGAGAACATGGAATTGTTACTTTTGCATCCAAATCTTGTTAAGTTTGGTTATTCCTATTCTGATTCGTCTTTTATTGCGTATTGTTCCTTGATTGGAAGTTATTACTCTAGCTTTTATCTTTTCTTTTTCACTGTATTTAGGATGATGTATGAGAAAGCTTCAAACTGTTCTTGTAAAAATGGAATTAAAGATATTGGAATTTTTCCAAAAACAGTCTGAAGCCCCATTGTGTATTCCCTACGGGAACCTGCTGAGATAAAAAGTTGGAGCTTACTCACAAGGCTGTTGTTTACTATTTTTTAACATTAAACACAGATATAGGCATACAAACCTGCCTTGCAGGAAGGCCATACCAGACCTTATGCAATCTGGTGTTAACTTTCAAACATTTTTAGCTTTACAGCCTTTTATGTCTGTAGTTTTAAAGAAGATAACACAATTTGGTTTTGTTTTTTAGTACTTGATTCTGAAGCTTGAAAGGCCTGCAATAGTCCAGAATATCACTTTTGGAAAATATGAGAAAACGCACGTCTGCAATTTGAAGAAATTTAAAGTCTTTGGGGGAATGAATGAAGAAAATATGACAGAACTATTGTCTAGGTGAGTTATGCTTATCAGGCACTTGTAGTCTCCTTGCACTTAACTACATTGTTTTCTTCTGGCTTTAAACTGTAACTTTAGAATTTCCTTATAGTATGCGTCTTCTGGTGATAAATTCTTTCAGCTTTTAAACTCTGGAAAGGTCTTTATTTCACCTTCTTGTTAATGTATTACCAAGTAATAGAGAATCAAATTGTTTGTTTTTCTACTTTCTTAGTCTTATTTTTGGACTGTTATTTTGGACAGAAATACTTTCAGCTTCAAACAAAATATGTATTATTAAAAAAATAGGCTCTATCATCCAGTATCAATTCTGATAAAAGCATTCAGCAGAGTAGGAATAGAAGGGAAATTTCTCAGCATACTTAAGAGCACATACACAAATCCATTAGCCAACAATACTCTCAATGAAAAGAAACTGAAAGCATTGCTTTGCGAACAGGAACCAGACATGGATGCCCCTCCTCACCATTCCTATTTGATATTGTGTTGGAAGCCTTAGCCAGAGCTGTAAGGCAACAAAGGGAAATTAGAGGCATCCAGATTGACAAAGAAGAAGTAAAACACATCCTATTTGCAGATGATACGATCCTACATATAAAAAATCCTAAATACTCAGCAAGAAAATTATTAAAGCTCATTCAAAGATTCAGCAAAGTGGCAGGGTACAAGATCAGTATCTAAAAATCAGTTGGATTCCTCTATACTAATAAAGACCACTCTGAAAAGGAAATTACAAAAAACAACACCATGGACAATAACCACCCCAAAGACGAAATACTGAGGAATAAATCTTAACCAGAGAAAGAAAAGATCTGTACAAAGAAAACTACAAACTACTACTATAAGAAACCAAAAGAGATTTACAAAATTGGAAGACTATACCATGCTTCTGGATAGAAAGACTTAACATTGTGAAACTGCAGTACTACCCAAAGCAATCTATAGATATAGCACAATCCCAATCCAGTATTCCAACGTCATTCTTTAAAGAAATGGAAATACTGGTTACAGACTCTATATCAAGGGAAGAGACCTTTGATAAGCAAAATTACTGCTTTAGAAAAAACAGAGTTGGAGGCCTCTCACTTCCTGATCTGAAAATTTTACTGCACAACCACAGTGGTCAAACAGCTTGGTATTGGAACATTAAAAGGTACATAGATCAATGGAACAGATTGTGAACCGAGAAGTAAATCCATCGATATACAGGTAACTGTTCTTTGATAAAGGGCCAAAACACGTTACTTAAATGGGGAAAAGATAGTCTCTTCAACAAATGATGCTGGTAAAACTGGAAATCCATTTGCTGGAAAATGAAACAAGACCCACATCTCACACCATGTATCAAAGTCAACATGGATTGAACAGCTAAATGTAAAACCTAGAACTATGAGTATCATCAGTGAAAATATAACAACAGATACAGGGGCTTTAAGTTTGTTTTTTTAGCAGTCCATGGTACTTTAAATATTTTTCTCCAACTCTGTAAGTCAGAAGCATCAATTCTTCTACTGTCTTCTTTATTCATCATCCAACTTTCAGATGCATATGAGGAAATGGAAAATACCATGGCTTGGGTCAGCACACCTTAGTCCTCAAACTTATCATTTGCCATTATTGTTGATGGAACCGTCAAGTCGGTTCCAACTCTAGTGAACCTACATTGGGTTTCTGAGGAATCACTGGTGAGTTTGAACTGCTAATCTTGCAGTTCAAACCTCTTGCAGTCCATTGCTTATCCTATAGTGCCATACCAGGACTTGACTAGCCATTGTTGTTGTTAAGTGCCTTCGAGTCAGTTCTGAGCCATAGCTACTCCGTGTAGGGATTCCTAGGAGCAGCTGGTAAACTTGAGCTGCCCACCTCACAGTTCAGACTGACTTTGCAGTCTGGCACATTAACCCACATAGAGAAATGCAAATCAAAACAACAATGAGATACCAGTTCACAGCAGCATTAGTAGCGTTAGTGTTCTATCCACTTACATAAGGGCAGTGGGTCCTGTCATGCATTCCCATACTCTGTACTTTTTACTGAACGTTTTGTTATATTTTTTGAAGTAAGAAATTCACTTCTAATTGATGTACAAATAAAAACTGCGCAGAGCAAACCTGTAGCCATTTCTGCTCCTGTTAGAATTGTACCTTTGACAGCTCAAGAAATTGGGTTAGGTGGTTATTTTCATTACTTACCTACAGCTATGTAGACTCAGTATTTATGATTAGTTAATATATAAAGAAAGGAGCTCTGGTAGCATAGTGGTTATGAATCGGGCTTCTAACCTCAGGGTCAGCAGTTTGAAACTACCAGCTGTTCCAAGGGAGAAAGATGAGGCGTTCTGCTCCTGTAAAGACTTACAGCCTCGGAAACCCTGTACAGGGTCGCTATGAGTCGGGACCGACTCCACGGGACATAACAACAACAAATATGAGAATCCAGTTATAATACCGTTGAGTTGAATGTATAATTTGTAACCTATGTTTTAGTTATTCCTTTATATTGTATCATTTATTTTGAACATTGGTTTAAACTTAAAATCTGAATATGACAATCTATATTTTATTGTGTTTACTATAATATAGAGAAAGCTTTGTTAGCTCTTTTTATTATTATTATTTAATTTTTTGTCCTACAGTGGCTTAAAGAATGATTATAACAAAGAAACATTCACCTTGAAGCATAAAATCGATGAACAGATGTTCCCTTGTCGATTCATTAAAATAGGTAAGGAGTCTTAATTCAGTAGTCAGCAGACTATCGTTTGTGGATCAGATCCTGAAAGCTACCTGTTTTGTTTTGTTTCTTAATAGTGAAATAGATACAAGAACACACAAAAACGTTTCATCCATTTCTACATGGTATGCTTCAGAGACATTGGTCACATTTTTCAAGTTGTGCAAACTTTTTACATTTTGTTTCGCAAATTATTCCACCACCAATAACATACATACACTGTTGTTGCCCCAACTCACAGTAACCCTGTGTAGGGTTTCCAGGGAGCAGCTGTTAGCAGTTAGCAGACCATTGCTTATCTTACAGTGCCACACCAGGACCCTCCTATCCCTGGCATCACTAGTTTCCTTTTTTCATATTAGTGATACTTTGCAGTGTTTGACCTTTTGTGACTGACTGACTTTGCTCAGCATAATGGCCTCTAGAGTCACTCAAGTGTGGCTCGTATCAGGACCACTCCAAATGGGCCTCACTGCTGTTGACTCATTTCTAGTCAGGGACTCCTCTATAAGCTGGCCATCTTTATAGGAGCAGAATCCAGTGTGTGTATAGATCACATTTTCTTATTCATTCAGCAGTTGATGAGCATTTGGGTGGTTTTCAACTTTGACTATTGTGAATAATGCTGCATTGAACGTTGGTCTGTTCTTAAAACTGCTTTCAGATCTTTTGCATATGTATTTAGAAGTGGAATTGCTGGGTCATACGGTAGTTCTAGAAATCCAGGTGTTGCCCTGTAGGATAAGTAGTATACTTCTAGCCACAAGGTTGGTGGTTTAAATCCACCTTAGAAACCAAACACAGGGTCTCTGGGTTAGAACTGACTCGGTAGCATTTAGCAACAATGTGTTTATAAAACACCTTGTTATTGGGACACAGCCACACCTAGCTGTTTGTATCTGTTTAGTAGGGTTGAGTTGTTGTAGCAGAGGTTACATGGCCCACAAGGAACCCTTGTGGTATAGTGAGTTACCTGTTAGGCTGATAACTGCAAAATCAGCAGTTTGACTCCTCCCAGGAGAAAGATGAGGCTTTCTGCTCTTGTTAAGATTTACAGCTTCAGGGTTGCTGTGAGCATCAGTGTGTCCTAGTTCTCTGGTGCTGCTGTAACAGAAATGCAGCAAGTGTAAGGCTTTAACAAGCAGACGTTTATTCTCCCACAGTTCAAGTGGCTAGTCAGGGTGCCAACTCTAGGGGAAGAATTTTTCTGTTCACTCACAGTTTAGGAACAAGGTCCTGTCTCAGCATCTGTGAGCTGGCATTCTTTGGAGATCTCTGTGTTTCTTGTCATCAGTGTTCCCCTGGATCTAGGAGCTTCACAGTGCAGAGACCCCAGGTCCAAAGGACACATCCCACTCCTGGCTCTTTTTTTGAGGGTACTAGGTCCTCTGATCTCTACTTCTGTCTCTTAAAAGTTAAAAGGTGTTGCAGGCCACACCCCAGGAAAACTCCTCTTATAACTGATTGGCTATCACATCAGATGACATCATTGGGAATTGTTACAGAACTTCAGAGTCAGAACATCATGGTCCTGCCAAGTTGACAAATATTTTGGGGTACACAACTTAATCCATGACATTATTTGATTGCCCTGGTTGCTTTATAGATGCTTTATCATTTCTAAAGCTGGAACATTCTAAAATCAAATACTGATGAATTCCTTTAGGAAATATATTTCAAACTTAATTGATTGTGACTCAGAGTAACAAGCATTTTATGTTACAATACAGCATGTACACCACACACACACAACTGTAACAACAGTTTCATAAAACAATACATACCTTAACTGCGTGGAACACATTACTGTCATTTTGTTTTCTTCTCTGTTTCACTTGTCAGTTACATTTTTGTCAAACCCTTTAAATTGATCTTATGACCTTTTAATATGTTAGAAATCACTATTTGAAGAACATTATCTGCAAGCATGTATTAAGTTAGCCAGAGTTTCAGCTTAGGGAATTCTTCACAATGCCGCCTCAAAATTAACTTTTTGGGCATTACTTTGTTTTACTTCAGAATTTATTAGTTAGAAAGTGAAAATGTTGATTTCCCACTTTCTATATTAGAAATGTAACTATATTACATATTTTTGAAAATATTATGTTAAAATCAAAATGATAGTGAATTAGATTCTTCAAAGAATAATAATCAAAGCTAAAATCACGTATTTGGATCTGGAAGAACAGTTTTTCTTTTGGAACAGGCGGTGTTGCTGGTAGTCATTGTTTTTTCCCATCTACCATGAATTCGTCTGTTCATTTCAATGATGCAAATAGTTCTGCTGGGCAAAAGAAATACCTAAAGTCTTAGTAAAGACGACTTATAGAGAAAAACTTATTTTTTCAATAGCTGGACTGTCCTTTACTTTATCTTATAACCATAAAGTGTGTTGTTAAAATAAATAATTGTAACTAAAAACCTGTGTCCTAGTTTCTTGTGAGATTTTGTGAATAAGCAAATGTTTTGATAAATTCAACTCTTGGGTATACTTTTGTACTAGTGAGTAAATCTGTTCCCAGTGTTTAGACCACTCAATTCCTGAAGACTTTTGCATAATTTAACAACTCCATGATGTTGTATTTTATCTATGTAAACAGTAAAAATATCTTACATTGTCATATCGTAAATTTAGTTTCATCTCTAAAGTTACTTGTTTCCTTTGAAGGAAAAAATCTAGTTTTAATGCTTCCATGGTTCTTGTTTCACTAGTAATATTCATTGGAAGGCGTTCTGGTGTGGCACTGTAAGGTAGCATTAGGTGCTAACTGAGAGGTCAGTGGTTCAAACTCACTGGTAGCTTCTTGGAAACCCTGCTTAGAGTTGCTATGAATCTGAACTGACTCAGTGGCACTTAACAACAACAATGTTTATTGGAAGATGTCTGAAAAAAAATCTGTTTAGGAAGTTATATAGTTTGTTTCTTTGAAGTTAAAGAACATTGATCTTTTATGAATCAGTTAGATGTTTATTGTCCTGAAAACAGGCAGTTAGGCGTCATTCCTGCCCTTCCCAAGTTTTTATTTTAATATATCAGCCTCTTAATTGTTATTTTTAAGCACCATTGCGTCGGTTTCGAGTCATAGCAACCCTGTATATGGTTTCCAAGGAACAGCTGGTGGGTTTGAACCACTGACCTTAGAGTGAATGGTTAAGTGCTTATCCTACAGTGCTGTGTACTCCTGGGTTAATTTTATAGTATGTAGGCAGACTCCTGGTGTGGCACTGTAGGATAAGCACTGGACTGCTAACCACAAGGTTGGTTGTTCAAACCCACCAGTTGCTCCTTGGAAACCTTATATAGGGTTGCTATGAGTTAGAATTGACTCGGCGGCACTTAATAATAACAAAACTGAAGGCTAATTGTAGCTTTCCAAAGAATTGTAAATACATTGTAATCCTTTTGATATTAAGGATACTTCATATTTGGATAACTACATATTTCTCAGCTTTTTTGTTAATAGATGTTAATATTGGGCTGCAGTATATTTGCTTTCCAACGCTTTTTCAACCCTTTTTTTGAAAATAATATAAAGAAAATATGAAAGTAAATTCTGTATATTGCTAATGCTGCTTTGCTTTTAAATTCGTATTTTTAGTTTGTCAGCATAATATTCTTAAAGGAATCATTCCAACAAAGAACTGGAGTCTCTTGGTTTCTGTCATGTCCAGCTCATTTTGGAAGTGAGTTAGCATAGATTCTTGTTTATGTGTTTCAAATACATTGTTAGAATTCTTTAAAAAAAATACTATTTGTGAACACTGCATATTTATATTCTGCAGTGCTGTGTTTGAAAGATGTTGTGGTGAAAAACAGTGTTACTCTCACACAACACAGTTTATAAATCCAGTCAACCTTCAGTTATTTATAGTAGCAGAGGGGGGAGTAGAAGATAATCTCCAAATCCTTGATTGGCATCTAAACATAATAATTTTTTAAGTAGATGTAGTCTATTAATTCAGCCTCGGAAACCCTGTACAGGGTCGCTATGGGTCGGAACCGACTGGACGGCACGTAACAACAACAGTCTATTTAATTAGATTTTACTTAAACAAGTTTGATCACAAATGGTTAACAAGGAGCAGAAACCCACAGTTTTACTTAGTAGCAGAGGTTAGGTTTGTTGTTGTTGTTGTCTCTGTTTGTTTTTAAATGATGTTTTCTGTGTTTTGGGTGAAAGTTTTCACAGCAAATCAGATTCCCATTTAACATAAGCTTTGGACTGCTAACCCCAAAGTCAGTGGTTTAAACCTACCAGCTGCTCCTTGGAAACCCTATGCTTGGTTGCTGTGAGTCAGAACCTACTCAATAGCACTTAACAACAACACAGAAATTGCTCAGAAACATTGGTTTCATTTTTTACAATGTGTTAACATTCTCATTCATTCTCTTCTAGGTGTTTCACTTCTTGTAATCCTGTCCCCTTTCATCTTTGTTTTAGAGTAATTGTTGACCATGTGGTTTCACATAGATGATTTTAAAAGGTGTGGAATATTCACTAGTACTATACCTCTGGTAGCGTAGTGGTTACGAATCGGGCTGCAAACCTTAAGGTCAGCGGTTCGAAACTACCAGCTGCTCCGCGGGAGAAAGATGAGGCTTTCTACTCCCGTAAAGATTTACACCCTCGGAAACCCTATACAGGGTCGCTATGGGTCAGAACCGACTCGATGGCACATAACAACAACATACCTTATTTTATGAGCCAGTGTAATATATTATTTAGCAAAAAGGTGATATCAGGAGGTAGTTTTGGTTAAAGGTCTATGGAGTATCTCAAGGTGATAGTCTCGGAGCCCTGTAGTCTCAAGTGGTACAGCATAGCTGGACTTTAAAAAGTTCTGTCAGGGTTCAGTTACTGTTGCCCTGATCAGAATGGTGGCAGTGATATCCAGGCAACAGATATTTCTGGTGTAAAGATAGGAGAGGCCATATTTTATGTAGGCTAGTAACCCTGTAGACTAGTGTCTACTCCGAGGCTTCTTTCTCTTTTGCTCTGGACTAGAAGAGACCTATCATTGTTTCTTGAGTCCTGGTGTGGTGCTGTGGCTTAATGCACTGAATTGCAATGTTGGTTTGAACTGTAAGGTCGGCAGTTCAAGCTCACCAGCCGCTCCTCCGAAACGCTATACAGGGTCGCTATGTGTTGGAATCGACTCAGCAGCACTTAACAGCAACATCATTATTTTTTAGATGGCCATTCACAAGCTTTTAAGACTCCAAGTGCAACCCAGGCAAACTAGGATGTAGAGTGTAAACTGTGTGAACTATATACAGTATGTCATTTGACTGAGTTCCAGTTGTCTAACCTAGCCCACGAGTTTTGGTTATGTCTAAGAACTAGCCATAGCTGTGTCCCCTAAGTGCTTTGTTATATACATGAACATATAATCATATACAAACACTTGCATACACAGAGAACAACATGTATTTATGTACACACATATGCATACCTATACATGTATATATGCAAACATATGTACACATGTGACCATACATATATTTTGTAGTTGTTGCAAAATTATATAAGGGTTATGTTTTAAGGTAAATATGTTTTGTAATTTTTATACTATTTTAAAAATCCTCATTTGCATGCTTTCTTGCTTGTAGATTTTTAGATACTATGAGTCCTGGTGTGGCACTGTGGGATAATACACTGGACCACGAGGTCGGTTTGAACTGCAAGGTCAGCGGTTCAGATTTACCAGCCGCTCCTCAGAAACCCTATACAGGGTCTCTATGAGTCTATGAGTTGGAATTGACTCAGCGACATTTAACAACATGAAGAATATACAAATTTGAGTCCTATTATTTTACCAGTCGTTATCTAGAATTTACCTTCAGGATAATATAGCAGTTCCATTATCTTTTTATAGTTTCATGAATACTTTCTCCTTTATCAAGTGGCATCTCATTTGTACCTTATACTGACAGATAAAACTGTTCTCTTTTTAGTAGAGGAAACTGACGATAGGCATTAAATGACTTGTTCCAGACTGCATAGCTAGTAAGTGATAATCAGGGACATTTGTTGTTGTGAGGTGCCATTCAGTCCTCATTGACTCAGGGACCCGATTCACAACATAGTGAAACACTATGTCATCCTCACAGTTATGTTTGGATCCATTGTTGCTGCCATCTTGTAAATCCATCTTGTTAGAGGTCTTTCTCTTTTTTAATGACCCTCCACTTTACTAAGCATAATGTCCTTTTCAAAGGAATGGTCCCTCTTGATAACGTGTCAGAAGTACATGAGACAAAGTATTACTATACTTCTTTCAAGACAGATTTGTTTATTCTTCTGGCAGTTCATGGTACTTTCAATGTTCTTTGCCAACCCCATAATTTAAATGTATCAATTCTTCTCTGGTCTTCCTTACTTGGTGTCTATTTTGTATATGCATAAAGTGGACAATGAATAAGGCTTGTGTCAGGCGCACCTTAGTCTCAAGGGGACATCTTTGCTCTTTTAACACTTTAAAGAGATCTTTTACAGCAGATTAGCCCAATGCAATATGTTTAATTTCTTGACTACAGCTTCAATGAGCATCGATTGTGGTTCCAAGTAAAATGAAATCTTGGATAACTTCAGTCTTTTCTCCACTTGTCATGATATTGCTTATTGTTCTAGTTGTCAAAACTTTCATTTTCTTTACATTTGAACTGTAATCCATAGTAAAGGCTGTGGTCTTTGGTCTTCATCAGTAAGTGCTTTAAGTCTTCATTTTCAGCAAGCAAGGTCTGTCATCTGCATATCTCAGGCTATTAATGACCCTTCCTCCAATCCTGATGCCACATTCTTCTTCATATAACCAGTTTCTCGGATTATTTGCTCAGCGTACAGATTGAAATAAGTATGATGAAAAGATAGAATCCTGATGTATAACTTTCCTGATTCTATTACACTTATTCTGTTAGGGATAGCAATTGGTGTATGCATCATACATTTGGATATATATTTATATTCTTTTAAAGTAGTAATAACAATAGGTACTATTTATAAAGCACTTGCTGTTTGCCTAAGCTAAGTATTGACGAAGATATTACCTTGTTAAGTTCCCTTAGCATTCTGTGAGATAGGCTTTATTATACTCACTTCACAGAGGACGTACCCCAGATCATGCAGGTTGTGTGAAGTAGAGAAGGTATACAGTGGAAGTCTGTCTGTTTCTAAGTTCTTGTGTGATCTGTGGAAGTACAAGTACTGCTTCCTCAGTTACGACTGTAATATTCCTGGGAATAGAGACAACTGTCTTCTACTTCTTCGGTGAATAGAAAGTACGTTTTTATTTTTAGTGTCCACTGGGATAATCAAATGCAGATGGGTTTCCTCACCTATCTTTGTAAGGTGATGAGTTACAGGAATAGATTTCCTGGCATGGAACCATCCTTCCATTCCCGGGACGAACTCTCTTCAGTGACAATGAAAATCTGGTCGGTTTTTTTTTTCCTTTGTAATTTTATTCAGAATTTTGAGTATACCAGTACTCATAGTCAGATTGCCCTTATGTCCTTTTTCTTTTGGTTGTTTTCAGGGTTAAGCCTATGATTGAACTCTCATGGAGCTTAAATTACATAAAATGGGCTTCAAAAAGTTCATGGAGAATAGAATTAAAAAATAATGCAATTTCTCCACAACCTCTTCCAAGTCTCTTGTTTAGTATTTATTGCTTTTATGTAATGTAGGTTTTGTAAAATTTATCTGTTAATCCATAAGCCTTGGCTGTGTTTGGGGGGCCCCATGTGTCACCACTCTGAATTTATTGTGCAGTGTTGCTATGACTGGGGAAATATGCTAATGGTCCGGACATGCTGGAGCTCCAGCATCTACGTCATGTGAGCTGTCTAGAAAGGGCTCAGAGAACGTGTTGAATGAATTATAATAGGCTCACATAGTTTGCTGACATATTATTTGGACTATGTATGTTAATTTTTTCTTCCTTTTTCCCTCTCTCCTCAAAGTTCCACTCTTGTCCTGGGGACCCAGCTTTAACTTTAGCATCTGGTATGTTGAACTTAGTGGCATTGACGATCCTGATGTAGTACAGCCCTGTCTCAACTGGTATAGCAAGGTAGGACTGTGTTTTAAAATCTGGATTGTATGTTTCTAATGCTTATACAGAGAGAGTTTTATCCATCTCATCTTTATTGAGAATAATTAAAGAGACTGACAATACTGTTTGAACAGTGCTCAGAACTCAAGTTGATCCTGCCTTGTAACGACCCTGTAGGACAGGAGAACTGCTCCATCATCAGCTCTCCACGGCTGCACCATCGTGACTGCAGCAGGCAGCCTCATTTGTCTGCACTATGCAGTGGTTGATGGCTTCAAAATTCAAACTTTGGGGTTAATAGTCCAATATTTAGCCCATAGGCTCCACGAGCTAACTAATATTTATTAAGCATTTACAGTCTGCCAGCTCCTAAGCAATCTTTCTACCTCATTTAATTGCTATCCTACCGAGGTAGCTGTTGTTGTTAAGTGCCATCGAATTGGTTCCAACCCATAGCAACCCTATATAGGGTTTCTGAGGACCAGCTGGTGAACTGGAACTACAGTTATTATCCCTGTTTTGCATTTGAGGAATTAGAGCACAGAGAAGTTCAGTATTTTGCTCAAGGTCATACCACTGTAAAGTGCTCAAGCTATTTTGAACTCAGGCCGTCTGGCTCCAGAGTCTGCCATTATATTTTGATGCCTCTTGTATCATAAATTTTATTTTTAGCCTATATTGATGTAAATACTTTAAACAGTTTTTAGTGGAACAGTTTTGGTTCTAAATTGCTTTCATAATGCTTTCCTTTCCTGGGTGTGTGTGTGTTTAGTAAAATGGGAATATTTATTTTTTCGCTATAAAAATGCTGGCTTTAATATAGACATTTTCTATAAATATCATGATCTTGTGTTTATAGGAAGCATAAAAATGATACTTAGCAATTTAATTTACAGTTCAGCTTATATAATAGACACACCCTAAAATACTCGCATTTAAATTGTTGAATAGATTTATGGGTGGTTTTGAAATCTTTATTGGTATGCCTCTTTTTTATTTATAATGTATATTTATTTGACTTTTGTATTGAGGTAAGTTTTTTGTTTGAATGGGCATTCTTCCTGCTCGAGGGGATAAGGAGGCTTAAACCGAATCACTGCATACTGATGTCTTTGCAGGTAGAGTGAGCTGATGGACAAGAGGAGAGTGGGAAGCAGTGTGTAACTCTTTAGACAGAGGGGCTCTGTATGGCGTTCAGTTCTCCTGATCAGCATAATTACAGAACTTTATGCTCCATTTATTTAATTTTGGCATTTGATTACATTTAACTGAAAATAATCATGTGGGACTTAATATTTTCCATGTTACATATTTCTTGTGTTTCTTTTAATACTGTAATTCATTGAAGGTAGAGATGCTGTCTTTAGACTTTCAAGGTCACTTTGCATCTTCTACACATATCAGATACTTAACATCTAAGTTACAATTTCCTAACTTCTACTGTTCCTTCAATGACAGAGAAAAAATAAAAAGATTAAATTCCTCCAGTAGTTGGATACATTCCCCCTCGAGTGTATGATGTTTGTGTATGTATTTGGTGTTGTTAATATGCTCACTCTAGTCTCTTGATATCATGGAAAGTTGCAAGCTTCACTTCGTTTTTCCAACATTACAGAGAGATTATATTTGAAAATGCATTGACCCATTTCATCTTTCAGCTTCTCTGAACTTACTATGAACCTCTAGAATTAGACTATCTTTGCCGTCTTTGGATTTCAGGCTGTATTTTTTAAGCATTGAAATTCAGTTATTTCATATTATGTGTCTGTATACGTGTTGGTGGTGTGCCACCAAGATGTTTTCCATTCATGGTGGGCATGGCAGTGTGCTGTGAAGTCGGTTCTGACTCAGCGACCCTGCATAGTGTTTCCGAGGCTGTAAATTTTTACGGAAGCAGAAAGCCTCACCTTTCTCCCAAGGAACAGCTGGTAGTTTCAAACTGCTGACCCTGAGGTTAGCAGCCCTGTAAAGGGTTTCCTAAGATATATATCTCTATGGGAGCAGAAAGTCTCATCTTTCATCCTCAGAGAGGCTTGTAGATTTGAACTGCTGACCTTGCATTTAGCAGCCCAGCTCATAATCCACTACGCTACCAGGGCTCCTTAGAAAATATAAAATGTGAATGTGACACCTAAAGTGAGCAGATAAAAAGATACTACTTTTTTTATGTGGTGTCAGATGGCTACGCTGCATCTTTCTTTAGAGGCCAGGGTTGGTGGGGATGGTGCATCTTCATTTAGAGGCCAAGTAGTGGTGCTGGTGGCATGTGCCACGTAGTTGGTTTCAACTCCTTGAGACCCTGCATGGGGTTTCCTAGGCTGTACATCTTTATGGAGGCAGAAAGCTTCATCTTTTTGCCCATGGAGAAAAGATTTGAACTGGTGACCTTTTAATTACCAGGCTAACTCATCATCTACTACACTACCAGGGCCTTTTAGAGGCCAAGGGTAAGAAACAATATAGTTAGTTTAGATAGAGAACCATCCTTTGATTACTTGATGAGTTAAAATCCTGGGTAACTGTTGTGCTTAAGGGATAGGTGTTTTGATAAGCTTTTATTAGTAAAAAAAAAAAAAAAAAACCACAGTGAATTATAAATCAGTTTTCTTTAAACTTGTAAATCTTAAAAGTGATTATATTCTATCTTTATTAAAGGTTAATGTTTATAAATAAATCACTCATTGTTTTGTTTTAGAATTTTTTATTGTGAATTGAGTGGTTTACAGAGCATCAATTTTACATTCAACACATCATATACTTCATTTAATTACATTGATTGGAATCCCCTCCATGTGTCTTCAATTAACAATATTTACCTCTAGTCACTTTAATGCTTGCGTTCATTCTTTGTTGTTTTATTATCATGCAGTACTTCTGTGTCATTTATTTTGTTCTTATTGCACAGTGGTATACCTAGAAAATGTGAGATAATTTCCAGACAGTCAAGAACTCAAATGAGATATTACACTAGACAGATCTGCTGCAAGACCTCTTTAAAGTGTTAAAGAGCAAAATTGGCAGCTTGAGGACTAAGGTGCGTCTGACCCAGGCTATGGTATTTTCAATAACCTCATATGCTTGTGAAAGTTAGATAGTGAATAGAGAAGATCGGAGAAGAATCAGTTCATTTGAATTCTGTTGTTGGAGAAGAATACTGAAAGTACCATGGACTGCCTGAAGAACAAATAAATGTCTGTTAAGATAAGTACAGCCAGAATGCTCCTTAGAAGTCAGGATGGCAAGACTGTCTCTTATATTTCGGACATGTTATCAGACAGGAGCAGTCTCAGGAGTAGGACATCATGCTTGGTAAAGTGGAGGGTCATTAACGAAGTGGATTGGCATAGAGGCAGCAGGAACCGGCTCAAACATAACAATTGTGAGGATGACACAGGGTCGCGATAAGTCAGAACCAAACTGGATGGTGTCTAACAACAACAGCAGTTTGTTTTGTTTTGTTTTTTTGAAATCTGTGTATGAGTTTGTGACTTTGGCATTCATCCCATTAGGGAAGAAAGTAGCTAATTAGGCTCCCCACTTTTTGGATTCTTGTTTTTGTTTAATAGTATACAATTTAAATAATCTCTTTCTGAAAATTTTTGGGTCATAAAGCCTATTTGTGAGTTTGAAATAGTTAACACTTGAAATATTTATCATATACTTAATAGCTTATTTCTGAGAACCCAGAAAAAAACCATCTGTTTTGTTGAACAATTTCTGTGCTTTCAGTACCAGCATTGTAAGTGGGTTAGGAGATGCTTTGGAAGTTATAATGTTTACATTCTTGAGTTGTTGTTAAGTGCTGTCGAGTTGGTTCCGACCCATAACGAGCTTGTATAGGGTTTCCAGGGAGCAGCTGGGGAGCTTGAACCGCCAACCTTGCGGTCCAAACCGACTTTGCCGTCCAGCATATTAACCCACAGCGCTGCACCAGTAGGCTTTACTAAAAATGGAAAGTTTTTCAGAGTTCAGGCGCTGGAAGGAGGTATGATTCCATCTCTTTCTGCTGCACACTTTGCGTCCTTGCACAAGCTATTACAATTGGCTAAGCTGTAAATGTTAGAAATGTTGATGCCTAATAAGGTTAATGTGTGCTGAGTGTATAGCAAGTGTTCAGTTGAGGTTAGTTATAGTTACTGTTACTAGTTCATACAGCAACGACTAAGCATATCCCGTCTCTCTCTACTTTCTCCTGTGCTCTAGTAGTACCGCGAACAGGAAGCCATTCGTCTTTGCCTGAAACACTTCCGCCAGCACAACTATACTGAAGCCTTTGAATCACTACAGAAGAAAACCAAGATTGCCCTGGAGCATCCCATGTTAACAGATCTGCATGACAAGCTGGTCTTGAAGGGCGATTTTGATGCTTGTGAAGACTTGATTGAAAAAGCTGTGAATGGTATGTTATCAACATGTAAACTTAGGGTGGTTTATTGGAGTGATTTCCAGCATGAGGAGGCTTCAGAAAGTTAGTGAAAATTTTCTGTTATCTTTTAATTCAATTTTTCCACAAAGTTTCTGAAGCCCTCCATGTATATACAGGACATGATCTTTTAAAAGGAATCTAGGCTTATTCCAGTTAGTATATATTTGTGTTATTTCGTTTTTACTCTGTAAAAGTTCTTAGTTATTTGGGGTAAGGACTTCTTTTATGTAAGCTGGTCCATGATATAATGAGACATATAAAGCATGAACGATGGTACTTGGACAACCCTGCTTCACTTACTGATGCTAACTAAGATGCACTAGAACTACACAGTCCTAAACCTAGTTTTTGATGTCAATGTCATGACCAGTGATATAGACATATCCCTTTAAGTATTCTTGTTACAGATCTTTATTATATAATGATATATGTTTTTGACGCTTGGATAGCCAAAAAGTGTTATTAGTAGGCAATTTAATGAATTCACAGATTTATGATTAGAAACAGCTTCTGTATAGTATGAATGCTACATAATTGCTGACTTGCTCTGTAATCTGGTTTGGGAAGAAATCTAAGTATTAAACACGTATCTAATCTTCCAAGGTCACTGCTTTGGAGGATGACACCTATCTGGATATTTAAGGTCTAGTATGTTTTGTTTTTTCTTTGAAAACAGAATACGGTTGTTGCTTATATAATGGCGTCCTATTTTTTTCTTGTAATTCCTACAATAGCTTTAATAGTGACAATACAGTAGAACCTAAATATAAAATGTGAATTTTGTCTTTTTATAGAAGGAATGTAGATTATTCTTACTATATTGTTTTTGTGTGCCTTTGAGTTGGTTCCAAACAGCAACCCTGTATAAGGTTGCTAAGAGCATCTAGTGGGTTTGAACTGTCAACCTTGAGATTAGCAGCCCAGTGCTTATCCTACAGTGCCACACCAGGGTCCCGTATTAGTTAGGTTAGTAGTAATATTGTTGAAAGAATAAGACTCTTAGTGCAATGCTCTGCTTTTATATAGTTTCATCTTATCAAGCACTATTATTAAGAATGGGAGCATAATGTCTCCATATGGTAAGCACTAGACTTCAAACCATAAGCTCCACAGTTCAACCTCAGCAGCCTCTCCACAGGAGAAAAATGAGGCTCTGCTTCCACGAAGATTCAAAGCCTCAGAAACCTTGTACCAGGGTCACTGTGAGTTGGAACTGACTTGACGGCACTTAACAACATTATTAAAAATGTGGAAATTATCGAAAAATATCATCAATATCACATGCAAGTAAAATTTTGCTGAAGATAATTTAAACATGGTTGAAGCAATGCATGGACAAGCAACTGCCAGAAATTCAAACTGGCTGCAGAAAAGGATGTGTAAGGAGGGATATCTGATAGATTTTGGCTGAAAGCAGAAAATGCCAGAAAGATGCTTACCTGTGTTTTATTGACTATGCAAAGGCATTCAGTTGTGTGGTTTATGACAAGTTATGGATAACATTGTGCAAAGCATGGGAATTCCAGAACACTTAAATGTGGTCATGAGGAACCTGTACATAGATCAAGAGGCAGATGTTAGGACAGAACAAGGGGCTACTGTGTGGTTTAAAATCAGGAAAGGAGTCTGTCAGGGATGTATCCTTTCACCATTTTTTGTCTGTCTGTTGAGCAAATAATCAGAACCTGGACTATACGTGCAAAACTATGAAACACCAAACTATCCCTCCCACAATACTCTGCTTCTCTATTGGGTTTGATAATTCATTGCAGTGACCACACAAAACTCAAAGGCAGTGCTGACAGTTATGTGGTTTAGTCGAAGCTAACATGTTATAATTCAGGGTCACAAATGGCTCAGGGCATAGTTGTTCCAGTCAGCTGTTGGTAAATGCCAGTAGGACATACCACTCTACCATAAGCTTCAGCCTGAAGGCACTTGGCTCTAACTTTGTGGGTCAGCAATCCAGTTTCCCTGATTAAATGCTTGGAGGCACCCCACTCTAAAGGCAAGCTTCCTGCCCAGAGTCACTTGGCTTTCCTTTCTCCGTGGACTGGGAAGTGCACTGCTCTGTCTCATTTTCTGGCTGTTGGTACTGCTACTGCTCCTCTCCTGCTCTTCCGGTGTCACAACTTTACTGTCTCTGGGTCGAGGAGGTTCAGTGCACAGGGATCTTGGGGTCCAAAAGATGCACTTCACTTCTGGCTCCTCCTGTTTGATGGACTCAGGTGTGGCAGCAGTAGTGAGGTTGGCCCAGGATCGGACATTGTTTCATTCTGCTGTGCATGGGGTCGCTATGAGTCGGTTCCGACTCGATGGCACCTGACAACAACAACAGCAACAACATGGGTTGGATCCTTAACAACTACCTGCTGCAACAGACCTCTTTTAAGTGTTCAAAGCAAAGATGTCACTTTGAGGACTGAGGTATACTACATGAGTCATGGTATGTTCAGTTGTCTTATATGCATGTAAAAGCTGGACAGTGAGGAAGGAAGATCAAAGAAGAATTGATGCCTTTATATGATGGTGTTGTTGAAGAATATCGAATCTGCCATGGACTGCAAGAAGAACAAATACATCTACCTTAGAAGATTTGTTCCATCTAGGGACTCCTGATGTGGCACTGTAGGATCAGCACTGGACTGCAAACCACAAGGTTGATAGTTCAAACCTGCCACCTGTTCCTTGGAGACCCTATACAGGGTTGCTATAAGTAGGAACCGACTTGATGACCCTTAACAACAACAGCGTTCTTCAGAAGCAGGGGTGGTAAGACTTGGTCTCACATACTATGGACATGTTACCAGGAGGGCCCAATCTCTGATAAATGCATCATGCTTGTTAAAGTAGAGGGTCAGTGAAAAGAGGGAAGACCCGCAATGAGATAGACACAGTGACTGCAGCGATGCAGTGGGCTCAAACATAGGAAGTCTTCATTCTGTTGGACACGGGATCGCTATGAGAGGGGCACCCAACAGCACCTCATACGTATTAGGGATTGGGCTGGATAGTCTACAAGTAAGGAAAACAGACAGTACTGCCTTCTTTGAGTTTATAAATTTAACACTAATTTTAAAATGAATTGCATGTCTTCTGCATTAAATGTACCAACAGATCTCTTCCGTGACAGTGGTGCTGCTGGTGTAGTTGATGCTGCTGCTTGCAGTTAAATGATTGATGTGTTTGAAAAAGAGTACACTTTGGAGTATAAAGAAATAAAACAAATATGTATGTCTGTATGCCTGCCATTTGTAAGAGTAAATTCTATATATTTTTAGAGAGCAACAGATTTTATGTTTTGTTTTGTTTCAAATCTTTATGGTATTTGAAATAATTTTGTTAGGGAAAAGGGCAAGTTAAAACAAGCTATATTTTTTTAGAGTAAAAACAGTCATGTTTTAAAACTTGTCCCTTTAGTAGAATATTCTGTTAGGAAAATCTTTTAAAATCATGTACAATTCTGTCTACATCAGTCAACTAATATCCTCTGGCTCTAGAGGGGAATTAAGTTTAGGGAAAATTGGTAGTAATTCTTCTATTCCTGAAATGTATAGGCAAGTCCTGTTTTGTTTTGCTTTTTGGTACTGGTTTGGGCTCTCCACAACTGGCTTGAACACTGCTTAGTTAATAGACATTCCTTCCAGAGTTGACTGCTGACTTCACTGATGATGAGTTGTTGGACATATAAGGAAGTAAACAGTACAGAGTCTTTTGGCTTCTCTGCTCCACTAAAAACATAGCAGAGAGGGGCAAGTTGTTCCTGCCTACGAAGCAGGAAAGTTTAGGGAATCAAAAACATTCTACCAAGATTTCTAAAGGAGAAAACAAAACCTACTGTTAGTCTATTTAGTATAGGGAGCTAGCATCATCTTTAAGTATGATCTGTATTTTAAGAGAGCATCAGACTATATTTATTTTGTAATGGACTTCCTGTTTGCCTAGAAATAGCTCTGCATTTACATCAGCGGAGGTGATTCCGGAACCAGTAATTGCTATGCTTTCACTGACACTGCCAGGGATACAAGGTAGAATCCCAGGATGGAGGGTGACAAAAATCACCTAAGAATAGGAAACTCTTACTCAAAGAGGTAAATGTTTGTACTGAAAACCTCGCATTACAGAATTGATCTGAACTTGCTATCAAAATGAAGATATGCTTTTGTGATACAAAGGTTCAGCTTGAGAACTCTCCTCTCTCTTTTTCCCTTGTCTTATTCCTTCCCTTTCTTTCTTTCTTTTTTATTTTGTCTTTTTCCTTCTTGTTTCCCCACCACCACCATCTTATAAGAAACCCTGGTGGCACAGTGAGTTAAGTGTTGTGCTGCTAACCACAAGGTCAGTGCTTCAAACCCACCAACCTCTCCAAGAGAGAAAGATGAGGCTGTTTTCACATGACCTGTAGGGTCAATATGAGTTGGACTGGATATGATAATGTCAGTAAATGGCTCTCACCATTATGACTTAGGCAGTATTGTTAATTATGTGGTAGGTTCTCACCTTAGGATTTTTTTCTTTCTTGAGTAGTTTTTAAATCTTGTTGAGATTTTGATTCAGAATGCCCTTTGTCTTAACTATTATGAAGAATTGATATTGAAATTTATAAAATACCTTGTGTAGATCATGAGCTCAAAAGGAATGCATATAATATTTTATTGTTAAATGTGATGTTTTTATGTAGTGCTTTTGGAGATGCCTGTATCTGATTCTGACATATCATAAATGATATTAAATTTTATTTCCTTTCCTCCACATTTTTGAGATAAAATTTTTTCATACTTTAATCTGTTAGTGTATGGAGTCACAGTAATTGATACTTTAGTGTTAAATCAACTTTGTATTTCTCAGATATACTTTGTGCAGTGAATTATTTCATTTCTCTTCTAGCCATAGTCTGTAAACAAAGCCTTTTTCCTGTTGTTCAGGCTAAGCGAAGGTGGGGGAAAGATGCTAATGGATTGATTATATGATTCAGTTGTGAGTGACTGTTAACAAGGTTCATTGCAGTTCGTTGGTTTTGCCATCCTGTTGGGTTGTAAAGGAGCCATTTCAGAAGCTGAGGTAGGTAGCTCCTGCTGTCAGGGAAGAGGAGCCAGGAGTGGAAGGCAGAGCTTGTGACGTCAGACTTGTGGCAGCAGCAGAATCAACCCACAGAGCGAGTAAAGACTGAGCTGGGGGAACTAGGGTTTTTTGTTTGTTTGTTTTTAAAGCTTTTATTGTGAATTGAGTTAAGGTTTACAGGGCAGATGATCATTAGTTATACATTCAACAAATCATTGCAGTGATTACAATTCTCTCCATGCACCATCAGCTAACAGTTTTTACCTCTATTATGTTTTTTTTTAATTTTATGTACACATACCACATTGCAAACACATACTCATTTAACTGTCCAAAGGACACATTTTGCAAGCCAGTCTCCTACCTACAGGCACACTGCCCTTCTCGGTCCATGGGCCTGTGGTCCTCTGCTGCTCTTTCTGCCACCATCTCTGCCGTCACTGCTTTTCTGGTTAGGATCCCTCACATCTCTCATGCTCTTCCCTCTAGATGGCCCTGAAATGACAGATTAACTGTTGGGGGAACTAGTTTTGCTTACCCCTGAAGCTTGAGCCAAGTGTCTTCAGGCTGAGACTTAACGATAGAGTGGTGTACTCTGTGGGCATATATCAGTAACCCTAAAAGAACTTTGTAACATTGCTGGAACAGGGCAGAGGCCAGGTCAAGGGTCCAAGAGCCAGAGAGACACAATCCTGACTGGAGGAACAGCCTGAATGATTCTGACCCTGAATCGTACGTAACCTGTTAACTTTTGTAATCAACCCTGTAACTGTGAGTACGGTCTCTCAGTGCTTTGTGGTCATTGCAGTGAATTATCAAACCCAACTGAGAAAGAAAGAGTGATGTGGGAGGGTTGGTTGGGGTCTTTAAAAAAATTTTGGTACTTTGTCATAATTTTAAAAATCTGTTTCTTGGGTTTATATTGAATATTTTGCTAGGATTCTTCCCATTCTTTTTGTTAGACCTCAGAGATCGATACTGTGCTTGGTATTCTACAACAAAAAAAGAGGCATCCAGTCACCGAGAGGTAGATTGACACAGGAACTGCAAGAGTGGGCTCATGTAGGAAGGACTGCGGGGGGAGTACAGAACTGCAGTGTGCTGTTTAGTTGTATGGAGTGTCACTATGACTTGGAACCACCTTGACAGCTCTTAACAGGAACACGTTTCATTACTAAGATTATTCTTGTAATTTTGCATTCTACTACTTGTCACTCGGGTTTAGTACCAGTGTTCTGTTCATCTCAATGGTTAATAATGGGTTGAAGAGGTAACCTTTCTTCAAATTCTTTAAATGTCTGTAAGATATGAATTATTATTTTTCTTGCATATTTGGCAGAATTTACCAGTGAAACTGTCTGTGCTTTGAATTTGCTTTGTTGTTTTTATTAGTTACCCTTGAGTTGACACCAGCTCATGGTGACCCTCTGTGTAACAGTGAGTCTTTGTTCCATGGAGGAGTTTTGTCTGTTGATTCAATTTCTGTGAACATTTTATGGCTTTTCAGGGTCATTTGGTTCATTTTGATGAGTTACATTTTTCTGAAAATATGTCAATTTCATCTCAATTTTCAAACTTAAGGGCATGAAGTTGTACCTTGTTCTTGTTGTTAAGTGCTGTTGAGTCGATTCCAACCCATAGTGACCCTGTATAGGGTTTCCAAGGAGCAGCTGGTGAGCTTGAATCGCCGACCTTGCAATTCAAATGACTTTGCAGTCTGGAGCATTAACCCACTGTGCCGCCCCAGGACCTTATGTCCCCCTATTTTGTGTTAAACATGTACTGGATCTTTGGATGTCTCTTTTTTCATTCCTCTGTTGGTTTCTTTAGAACCTGCCCAATTTTCCATCACTTATATCAGAGTTCTGTCAAATTCATTAGTCTTTAGTGAGAGAACCAGAGAACCTTTTTGATTTGTTGATCCTCTCCACTATTTTTGGGTTTTTGATTTATGGTCTTATATTTACTTTCCTTACCTTCTCTCTTTGGGATTAATTTTCGTGGTTTTTTTTTTAAAGTCTTAAGATACATGCTTAGCTCATTAATTTTCATACTTTGTTGCATTCCTCTATATGCATTTACAATATCTACTCCTTCTTGTTAGGCTGCGTAGGATTTCATCAGTGTCACTTCAGTATTTTTATTATGTGTATTTTTGTGAGCCATAGACTTGTAGCTTTAAATTTCCAAATGCATGAGAACTTTTCTGGCCATTTTCTTTGTTTCTAGAGTAATTACATATGATTAGATTATATATTTTATGTCATTCCATTCCTTTGAAATTTGAAAGGCATTGGTATATAGCCCAGTTTGCCCAATTTTCGCAAACATTATTTATACTTGGACAGAATATGTATCCGATACTTGTTAGGATCAATATTCTATATGGCCGTTTGGTCAAGTTTATTAATTGTATTTTACAAATCTTTACCAATTAAGATTTTCTAAATTATTGTATTATTTTTTTTTTTTAAAGGTAATCTTTGTCTAACGTTAAGAGTTTGATGTGTATCATCAGTTAGGTCTTATATTCTTAAGTCTTCTTTTCTTTTGTTCAGTATTATCTACCATGGCTGACAGAGATGAATCTACATTTTATCAAGTTTTTCTTATAAAATTATTAAAATTTTATAATGGATACTTTTAGTTGTTCCATAGCTCTGGTAGCGTAGTGGTTATGAATCGGGCTGCTAACTTCAAGGCCGGCAGTTTGAAACTACCAGCTGTTCTGTGGGAGAAAGATGAGGCTTTCTGCTCCCATAAAGATTTGCAGCCTCGGAAACCCTGTACAGGGTCACTATGAGTTGGACCAACTCCACAGTACTTAACACCATGATTATTAAGAAGAGCTCTGGTAGCATAGTGGTTATGAGTTGGGCTGCTAACCTAAAGGTCAGCAGTTCGAAACTACCAGCTGTTTCGTAGGAGAAAGAAGAGGCTGTCTGCTCCTGTAATGATGTACAGCCTCAGACACTCCGTACAGGATCACTATGAGTCGGAACTAACTCCATGGCATATAATCACCACCACCACCATCCTTATTAATAACTATGACATTTCTGTTGTTGATAGTACTGCATTGTATTGCTTTTTTATTTTATATAACTTTTTTTTTAACATGGTAACATCATGACTGCTAGTTTTATGTACATATATATGTATATATTTTAATTTATTAAAAATTAAATCAGGCTTATATGTATTATGATTTCTTTGTTTTACGTGTACAAATATAAAACAAAATATATGAAGTCACACATATATTTTGACTGCTTTGTTTTATATATTGTTGTTGGTAAGTGCCATCGAGTCGGTTCCAACTCATAGTGACCCTATACAGGGTTTCTAAGGCTCTAAATCTTTGCGGGAGCCGAAAACCTCGTCTTCTGTGTTTTTTATATTTGTTGTTGTTGTTGTTGTTAGGTGCCATCGAGTCAGTACCAACCCATAGCAATCTTATGCACAGCAGAACGAAACACTGCCTGATCCTGGGCCAACCTCACTGCTGTTGTCACGCTGAGTCCATCGATGCTGCTGGCCAATCCATCTCGTTCAGGGTCTTCCTCTTTTTCTCTGACCCTCCACCTTACCAACTGGTCCTTCCTAACAATATGTCCAAAGTATGAGAAACGAAGTTTGGCCATCCTAGACTCCAAAGAGCACTCTGGCTGGACTTCTTCCAATGCAGAGCTGTTGGTTCTTTTGGCAATCCATGGCACTTTCAATATTCTCCTCCAACACCATAACTCAAAAGCATCAATTCTTCTGCGGTCTTCCTTATTCACTGTCCAGCTTTCGCTTGCATATGAGGTTATTGAAAATACCATGGCTTGGGTCAGACATACCTTACTCCTCAAGCTGACATCTTTGCTCTTCAACACTTTAAAAAGGTCTTGTGCA
>NW_006408559.1:4144448-4145701 GCF_000296735.1 Chrysochloris asiatica
GGGAGTGATTAACTTTTCAGTCTAGGAGCGGAGGTCCCTAGGACCATCAAGGGAGAAGAGCAGAGAGCGGGACCCTACCCAGAGTATCAGTGATGCCTGAAATGGAGGCAGAGATGATGATGTGGCGCGATGGAGCACTTGGAGACTTTAGGTCCAGAGAACGAGAGCGACTGTGTGCTAAAAACCTGGGGAGTACGGGGGGGAAGGATTGCCGGGTATATGCTTTGGTTGGTTGATGATGCATGGAGGGGATTGTAAACATGACAGTGAGACGATATAGCATAGAATGAATGTAAAATTAATGTTCTCCCATGTAAACTATCACATAATTCACAATAAAACATTTAAGAAAAAAAAAGGCCGTCGGGACCTGTTCTACCCTCCACTTCCCTTCTTGTCATCTAAATGTGGTCACCTTTGAATAGAGAGGCCCACCCGCCTGCTTTGCGAAGTGCCAGACACAGATAACACACGCTCACCACCACCCAAACAAAACCACAACGTGAAGTTGCAACAGGAGAGAAAAAATGAACCAAAACAGCCAAGGCCCTGCCTTTTTTCTTAAAAGTGCTTTAAAAGGGGAAATTTATTTGTATTTTTTATTTACATTTTATATTTTTGTACATATTGTTAGGGGTCAGCCACTTTGAATGATCTCGACTAACCAAACCAGCCTAATTCTGACTTCAGTTGTGGTGTGATCATCCATGTTCATTATAATTTCAAAGGAGAAAAAAAACCTTGTAAAAAAAAAGCAAAAACAACAACAACAAAATTTACAGTCTTATTCCGAGCATTCCAGTAACTCTTTTTGTGTATGTACTCGTTGTTGTTGTTGTTGTTGTTGTTGTTAGGTGCTATCGAGTCAGTACCAACCCATAGCGACCTCTTATGCACAGCAGAACGGAACACTGCCCGATCCTATGCTAACCTCACTTGAGTCCATTGATGTTGCCACTTGGCCAATCCATGTCGTTGGGGGTCTTCTTCTTTTCCTCTGACTTTACCAAACATGATATCCTTTTCCAGCGACTGGTCCCTCCTCACAGTGTGTCCAAAGTATGAGAGACGAAGTTTGGTCATCTTGGCCTCCAAGGTGCACTCTGGCTGTACTTCTTCCAAAATAGATCTATTGGTTCTTTTGGCAGCCCATGGCACTTTCAATATTCCCCTCCAACACCATAACTCAAAAGCCATCAGTTCTTCTGTGGTCTTCCTTATTTACTGTTCAGCTTTCGTGTATGTACTTAGCT
>NW_006408559.1:4145801-4153127 GCF_000296735.1 Chrysochloris asiatica
GATAGTTGATCCAAGAAGAATGAAGTCCTTGACAATTTCAATCTTTTCTCCATTGATAAGAATGTTGTTTATTGGTCCAGTGGTGAGGATTTTTATTTTCTTTACATTGAGATATAATCCATACCGAACGCTGTGCTCTTTGATCTTCATCAGTAAATGTTTTAAGTCCTTTCCACTTTCAGCAAGCAAGGTTGTATCATGTGCATATCACAGGTTGTTAATTTTTTTATATATGTAGATATAAAACAAAGCAAACATATACGTATGTGTGTTCATGTATGTATCTGTGTCTGATTTTATTTTTAAACAATTAAGATATACCTTTAATCATTCTAGTAGATGGCATTTAGTTGATTTTCTTTTTTGCTACACAAAATTTTTCTTTTATTATGTAATTTTGGTGCATTTGTATTGAGATGATTGATGTGCTTGGTTTCAAATATTTATTTTTTATTAATGAATTCTGTACTGGTTCTGTACTTTTACTGTGTTAGTTTCTGCCAGTAGTTTGGCTTTTTTTGCTGTTGAAGTGGTTAATTATAAGCTGTTATTTTTCTTTAGATTGCTATTGTAGGTGTCATCGCATTGGTAGTGACTCATAGCAACCCTATGCATAGCAAAAAGAAACACTGCCCGGTCCTATGCCATCCTCACAATTTTTGTTATGTTTGAGTCCATTGTTGCTGCCACTGTGTCATCCCATCTCTTTTTGGGGGTCTTCCTGTTTTCCACTGACCCTGCACTTTACCAAGCATGATGTTCTCCTCCAGGGATTGAGCCTTCCTGACATCGTGTACAAAGACTAAGAGCCTATTCCTGCCATCCTCACTTCTGAGGAACATTCTGACTGGGGTTCTCCCAAGATAAATTTGTTTGTTTTTTTAGCAGTCCATGGTACTTTTAATATTCTTTGCCAACACCATACTTCAAATGCATTTGTTTTTCTATGATCTTCCTTATTCATTGTCCAACTTGCACATACATAAGAGGCTATTGAATTACCATGGTGCACCTTAGTCCTGAAACTGATCTTTGTTCACGAACACTTTTGCAGCAGATTTACTTAATGCAATACATCACATGATTTCTTGACTGCTGCTTCCATGAATGTTGGTTGGTTGTGGAACCAAGCAAATTGAAGTCTTTGACAACTTGAGTCTTTTTTCCATTTATCTTCATGTTATTTTTAGTCTACTTGTGAGGATTTTTGTTTTCTCTACAATGAGGTGCAAAGTAAAAAAACAATCAAAACCCAAAACCCTAAGTAGCTTTCTTTAGTGATGAACATTATACTTTGTGTATCATTTTTACCTTATCCCCAGGCTATGAAAGACGAATCAGCATTCATTTACTGCTTTACACATTTTCTTCCTCTTCTACTTTTGTGATACCATTTTTGTGTTCTTAGGGTTCATAGTACTACATAACGTTTCTAACCATAAACTCCACATTTGTTACAGCCACAGCCCAAAGATTGATAATGTCTCAACATTGACCCTTGTGCTGCGTTTTCTCTATTGTTTGATTGAAATGCATCCTCCAGGAGTATTTTTAAAGAGGCTGGTGAGGAATATGGTCTCTCTGAAAAATGTGTGTCTGTTTCTTTCATGCTTTAGTGACCGTTTGGCCATGTTTCAATTATTGGATTATTCTCCTTCTCAAGATTTTGTGTTTATCACTCCAATATCTCCTATTATTTAGCATTTTTTGTAAGTTTGAGGTCAACCTGACTTCATCTTTTTTTTAATATCCAAAATGTTCTTCATTTTATTTATCCAATCTATTTTGTCTGTTTCTCAGCATTCATTGTTTTTGTTGTTGTTGTTGTTAAGCATTGTTGGATCAGTTCTGACTCATAGAGACTCTATGAGCAGGGGTGGGGAACCTTTTTTCTGCCAAAATTTATGACATCATTCTCAGGCCATACAAAATTATCAAATTAAAAATTAGCTTCCTGTATTTAATCAAACATTTAATTAAGTCACCCCTAATATGATGGCTGGAACTACATACGGTTGCTTTGGCAGGACTAGAGCAGATGATTCACGTGGACCTGACATTCCCCATCCCTACTGTATAGGATATCCAAGGAGTGGCCAGTGGGTTTGAACTGCTGACCTTGATGTTAGCATTCCAGTGCTTATCTTAACAGTGCCACACCAGGACCCCTCCTTCACTGTGCCTCCTTTTAGTCTACAGATTTATGTTTTCTTGAAGATGTGCTTGCAATTTTTTTCTTTTTGGTGTTCTGGTTTTCCTCTTTGAAATTTTAGTTAGGTTACGTTGCCTTTGTTTTTCTTACATTTCTTTAGTTTTCTCCTTTACCCTGTAATAAAAAAATGCTGTGGCAAATACATACATTGCAAAATAATGTGTTCATTTCAACATTTATTATTCAAGAAATCATTTCAATGTTTACTATACAGGGACATTGATTATATTCTTCAAGTTGTGCAGCCATTGTTGCTCTTCTTTTCCAAATAATTTTACCAACCTTTATATAACTCCAGGCTCCCGAAGCAAAAACTTCCCCTCTCCTCCTCCCTCCGATCCTTCTGAGTTACTAATTTTCTTTGGTTCATATGTATTTTCTTACTTCATATAAGTAAGCCCATAAGTAACTTGCTCGTTTCTGCTGAATTTTTCAAGCTTTTATAAACCTTCACTCCATTTCTAGTACTATGTTGTTAGCAGTGCCCTCTCCTACTCTTTTTACAATTTGGATGTCATTTCTGGGATGTTTTCACGTTTTTTTCTTTCTCATTTTTCCTGAACTCTGACAGTGCAGTCTTTATTTCTTTTTGTTGTCTCGTCATGCTTTTCTCAAATGTTTAGATCTCTGATCTCTGTTCATGCTTTATAGTAACAGTTATTACTTAAGGTTTCTAAATATATGACAATATTTAACCATTTTCATCTAATCCATGATTACATTTTTTGGGTCAGTCATATTCATCTGCTATTTGTTGTACTTTCCTTCTTTCCTTTTTTCTTTTTATGTAGATTCTCTTTTGATTACTAGTAATCTTTGAATCAGGAGAGATTTTTCCTATTCCAAGGAGGTTCTTACTGGTTAGGGCTAGGGCTGTGTTCCATGCTAACAAGATTTTTTTCTTACGATCTTGCCCCATCACCACCACTTTGCCAAACTTCTTCCTGAAAATATGGCTCATTTCCATAATTCCTGCTGATTCTTGTCTTTGTTTATGCTGTATTCCTTTTCTTGATTTACTTTCTCTTCTCATCATTACTCATTTCCAACTTACTCTTCAAGGTAGCTCTTTAAAGAAAGCTGCTCTTCTTATTCCTGTATCACAGTTGCCCTAAGTCCTCCTAACACTAGCTAGGTGTATTAAAGATTGTTAGTGTCCTGCCAAGGCTACTTTTGAACACTACACTGTGCCACCTACTATAAGCCTTTTACATGAATTAGCACATTTCATCCTCACACAGGCCTTCTTGGATAAGCGTTATTATCCTCAGGTAGTTATTGAGAAGGATTTAGTAATTTACCTATGTCAGCATAGCTTGTGAGTGGCAGAGCTATGATAAGAACTTACTAGTGTGGCTTTAGTGCCTCTACTGTTTACTGTTGTCCTTTACTCTCTAATAAATACTAGTTCAGCTTCTCAGAATTGATTATAGTAATATAAACGTGATGATTTATGTCTTTTTTTTTTTCCTGTTTGAGCAGCCAAATTGCTGAAATGTATGTTTTTTTAAAGTCTGTTTTGATCCAGCCATAAGTTATTTACCTGTAAGTTCATTTTAATGGTTTCCTTTGAAAGTCGTATGTGTTTAGGTGAGAAGTCAGTTTGTTAAAAGTTTGGGTGTAGATGGCAATACTGTAGTCAGGGATCCTAGATGAGCACTGGACGTTTTCTTTTGTGACAGCTTTATATAACACCTAAGTGTCGTATGTACTCAGGAGTATTTGCATGAGACAAGAGCAGTGTGTGCTCAGTCAGGATGGGGAAATTTGTTAATTTTTTGCAGTCATATTTGTAGAAAAAAGTGAGGTGATATTGGACCTAGAGATTTTTGGTACATAGTTTGAAAATTGTTAGCCATTTAGTCTTACTGTGATTTCTCTTAGTCGCATGTTACTTTGAGTAGTTTTACTTTTATCAGACTCTTCTGCTTTCCTGCTTGGTTAGATTTTTGTTTCAAAAATAGACATATAGAAATATTAGAAGCTATCTAAATTCCTCTTAAAGTATGGAAGTTTGTTTTTTTTTTTAACTTAAATGGCTCACAGGCATGCTTAAATGCTTGTTTTTAAATTTTGTTTCTGAGTTTTTTAAGACAATTAATGGGTATTGTCATATTTTGTTAATAATTATGCCCTTAAGGGTTCAGTAGAGTCTTAAGTTCCTTCACTGAATCATATTAAATATCTACAAATAGGTCAGCCTAAACCAAAGGCTTTTGCAAGACCTTTCAAGAATCAGAACTACAAACAAAAAGTTTAAATAAAATAAGAAAAAAGGAAAATTACCCCCATAAAAAAAGAGAGAGCGCGCGAGAGCGAGACATGTATAAACCTAGATGGAGGTTATGTTCAGAAACAATAAATTTGCATTTTGATGGTTTTCCTTGGTAAAGGTTTCGATAAGTTTTGTAGCAAGAAAAGAAAAAAATAGAAACGTAGAAAAGATTGTGAGAGACTATTTGGGATGCAGAAATATCAACTTTTTATTTGTTTTTAGATCTTAGAAGTCATCAGGAGCTCTTTTACGTTAAAATGAGGTTTAGAAAACAATGAATTGTAAAAGAATTATTACTTTAAGGTTTGCATCGTTTTTATTGAATGCCATAGAGGAGGACCTCAAGGTTATAACTGTTGGCTTATAAAAGACTAAACTTTTTAAATGAAAGATACTAAATATTCGTCTCATGACTCATGGCTTTGAAACAGAGTTTACTATTTACCAAACCTTTAATAAATGTTTACATTACTCTTTTTCTTTTCAAAATTAAAAGGAAAAATTACAGTAAGTGCATTTTTTCATTGAGAATAATTACTACAGATGCAGTTTTCGTATTGTTGACTGTTTATTGATAGTTACTTTATTACCCCAGTTTCTCTGGTAGGAGCAATAATATGTGCTAGAATAGATTAAATGAATAAAACCAAGAAAGAAAACCCATTTCCTTGGAGTTGCTCAAGACTCACAGTGGCTCTGCATAGAGGTTCTCAGATTGTACATTTATATTGGATCAGAAAACCACCTCTTTTTCCAGCGGCAAATGGATTTGAACTGTTGAACTTGGGGTTAGCAATCCAATCTTACCATGCAGTGCAACCAGGTCTCCTATATTAATTGAAGTAAACTTTCATTTAGCATATTTTCTTTGTAATGTACAACATAATTTTTTTTTATATATAAAAGTCTTTACAATACATTTTGTTTGGAGTGGTTTTGTGATGTAATAAAGTGAGTATGAAAAAGTTAGTGGCAGTTGGGCAGCTGTGTGTGTGTGTTGGTGGGGAGGAGAAAAGGGCTAAAACTTACAACTGTCTACTTGGTTATGTTTCATGTTGTTAGTCTTTGATAGAATAATGGTTTTTTTGTTCGTTGGTTTAAAACTAACCGTTGCCTATATGGAACAACTTCTAGGTGATAGAACTGTGTCTGGTAAGTGATCTGAATGGAGTAGTGGAAAACTCGTGGTCCCAAGTTTTGATAACAGCGAAGTTGTTATTTTAGAGATTACATTCTTTTCTTTCAATCATAAATGTTTCTACTTTTCACTATATTATTATTGTATTTGAATTATTTAACAGTGCAGAGGAATAGTCAGGTATGATTATTGTTTCACAAAAATCTTGCTCTTTTGCGTGTTTGTCATGTCTGTTAGTACAATGGCCCTGTATGGCCCTGTAGTAGGTATAGTACTGCTAACCACAAGGTCACTATGAGTCAGACCCAACTCGACAGCACACAATAACAACAGTTAGTACCATGTTTTAGGTTCTAAATTAAGAAACTACTGTGTGATATTTGTGTTTCTATAATTCAGTGCCTCTATGAGTTGGAATCATTTCATGGTGCTTAACAACAACAACAACATATTTCTATGCAGTTTGGAGAGATGAAAAGACTTTAGAATGGACTTTAGAATTCAGCTTTACACCTTTTGGTTATTTACCTTCTCTGAAATGATTCTTTTCTAATCTGTGTACTTGTGAATAAATAATGATTGACTAGGTGCTCTGAAAAGCCATCTTTGCGCCGCAGCCACCTCCGCCTCGGACTCCAGCAGCTCTCTCATCAGAGTCCCCGAACTTGCGCTCTCTTTGTTGTCCTCTGTATTGGATCACCAGCATGCCCCACCATGTTAGACACGGCTGTGGACACCAGCTCCGAGATCACCACTAAGAACTTAAAGCAGAAGAAGGAGGCTGTGGAGGAAACAGAAAGTGGAAGAGGTGTGTCCGCAAATGGGGATGCTAACGAGAAAATGGGGAACAGGAAGCTGACAACGAGGTACACAAAGAAGAGGAGGAAGGTGGGGGGAAAAGGAAGGTGATGGTGAGGAAGAAGATGGAGATGAAGATGAGGCTGAGGCAACTACGGGCAAACGGGCAGCTGAAAATGATGAGGAGGATGCTTTTGACACCCAGAAGCAGAAGACCGTTGAGGCTGACTAGATTGCGAAAAAGGGAAAAAAGTTAAACTTTAAAAGGCCGCCGTTACAGTGCTCAAAACAGCTTGGTACTGGTACAATGAAAGATACACAGATCAATAGAACAGAATTGAGAATCCAGAAATTAACGCATCTACATACAACCTAAATATATCACATGGGGAGGTGATAGTCTTTTCAACAGATGGTGCTGGCAGAACTGGAAAACAATATGCAAAAGATTGAAACAACACCTTCACCTCACACCTTATACAAAAACCAACTCAACATGGATTAAAGACCTAAATGTGAATCCCGGAATTATGAAGGCCATCAATGAAAAAATAGGGACAAATTTGAGGGCACTAATTCAGGGAGTACACAGACTTCAAAACATTTTGAAAACCACACAAATAAAAGTAGACAAAATAGATGAGTGGGACCTACTAAAAATTAAAAACTTATGTGCATCAAAAGACTTCACCAGAAGAGTAAAAAGGGAACCCATAGAATGGGAAAAAAATCTTTTGCAATGACATATCAGACAAGGGACTCATTTCTAAAATATATAGGAAATTACAACACCTCTACAAGAAAAAGACAAATAATCCAATACTTCACCAGGGAAGAGATCCAGGCAGCCAACAAACATATGAAGAAATGTTCACAATCACTAGCCATTAAAGAAATGCAAAT
>NW_006408559.1:4156077-4190819 GCF_000296735.1 Chrysochloris asiatica
GTGCACTCTGGCTGTACTTCTTCCAAAATAGATCTATTGGTTCTTTTGGCAGCCCATGGCACTTTCAATATTCTCCTCCAACACCATAACTCAAAAGCCATCAGTTCTTCTGTGGTCTTCCTTATTTACTGTTCAGCTTTCGTGTATGTACTTAGCTGTACTATAAGTAGTTGTTTTGTATGCAATGGTTAAAAAAGGCCAAAGATAAGTTTCTTTTCCTTTTTGTCTATAAAGTTGCTGTTTATTTTTTGGCCCGTGTGACTTATGTGTGAAACAAAGTTGTCCAACAGTAAACCAGAATTTTATTTTGCTGAGTTGTTCTAACAAAATACAAAACAAAAAAACAAATCACCATTGCATGTGTTTGTTTTAAAGAATAAATGTGTTAACCTATGTGGTGTCTTTCAACATGTTGGGTTCTCTATAAAAGTGAATTCTTAACTCTTTGCTGTTGTTGTGAAGTGCTGTCGAGTCAGTCCGACCCATAGCAACCCTGTGTAGGGTTTCCAGGGAGCGGCTGGTGAGCTTGAACCTCCAACCTTGTGGTTCAAGCTGACTTTGCAGTCCAGCGTATTAACCCACAGCGCCACACCAGGACTCTTTAGAAAGCATCTCAAATTTGGTGGAGTACCTAAAACAATTTTTTTTCTTATTTTGCCTGACGACTACCCTGTGCAAATTGGTGTAACCTGTCAAGGTTCCATTATGTATTACAAACAAGCTGAATTAGAAGTGGGGCTTTGTGAGTAGTTTTTTAAATGCAGGAAACTTAGTAACATTAAGATGACTCAAAGGAATTGTTAATCACATGGCCAGGAAAGGTGAGGGGTCTATTTTTCTATGTAAGAGTTTATTGCATACTGAGAACACATGTTTCTGATGCTGTGCAAGGAACTATCTTTCAGGAGGGGGTCAGGTGTAGTTTGTGTAAAGATCACTGTTTCATCTTAACGTTTCAGTTTTAAAGTTTGGAATATTTAACCTTATAAAATGTGGATGTAATTGCCTCTGCATGCCTTACTGTAAACTCCTTTTGGCATATTTGGCTCTCTTGGTCCTTGTTAATTAATAATTCAGGTGATTGGGATGTGAAAATAGGAAACAAGAAAAAAGGATGTATAGTTGGAGAGTATGGCCTTCCCAATGAAACAATGTCAGAGATGGCATGTGAGTACTTTTTTCAACAACATAAAAAAGGACCTCATCAGATGATATACACAGGAATCAAATCAACTACAACTGTGGAAAGAGACATTGGAGAAGCTCAAGATCATTACTCATGACAAAGGCAGGTGTCAACTGTGGACCTGTCTTTATTTCATTGAACTTCTACTTGAACTTGCATGTACACAGTTGACATCAAAGTACAATCTTGATCATATCCCCTCTGACTTTACAGACCTTCTCAAGTAAGAATTTCATGCTTGAACACTAATGATCAAAGACGACACAAGTTGTGGGATGATACCAAGAACATCCTATATGAAGAAAGCAAAGGTCATTAGAGAGGAAAGAAAGAAAAGGCCAAAATGGATGTCACAAGAGACTCTGAAGCTTGCTCTTGATTGTAGAGAAGCTAAAGCACATGGAAGAAATGAGGAAGTAAAAGACCTGAACAGAAGATTTCAAAGGGTGACTTAAGAAGACAAAAGTATCTTAATGAAATAGGCAAAGACCTGGAATTAGAAAACCAAAAGTGAAGAACCCTGCTCAACATTTCTCCCACTGAAAGAACAGAAGATGATATTCAATCCTTGAGTTGGAATATTGAAAGATTCTATAGGTATAATATTGAATGATGCAGGTTGCCTCAAAAGACACCAAGTACGGTACCAAAAAGAATTGGTCAACATTCAGGCATTTTAGGAACTAACGTAAGACTAAGAACCAATGGTGCGGAAGGAAGATATCCAAACTACTCTGAAGACATTGGTGACCAACAAAGCTCCAAGAATTGACAATACCAGTTGAGATGTTTAAACAAACAATCCTAGAAGAAAGATTGAAAGTGCTCACTCTCGATGGTAGGAAATTTGGAAAATGCTTACCTCATCTACTGATTGGAAAAGAACCATATTTGTGCCCATTCCAAAGAAAGGTGATCTAACAGAATATAGAAATTATTGAACAATATCATACAAAAGTAAAATTTTGCTGAAGATAATTTAAAAATGGTTGCAACAGTATATGGACAAGAAACAGCCAGGAATTCAAGCCAGATTCAGAAGAGGATGTGGAAGGAGGGGTATCATTGCTGATGTCAGACATGTTTTGGCTAAAGCAGATAATACAAAAAAATGTCTACCTGTGTTTTATGACTATGCAAAAGTATCAGTTATGTGGACTATAACAAGTTATGGATAGAATTGCAATGAATGGGAATTCCAGAACACTTAATTGTGCTCATTTGAAAAGAACAGGGGATACTGCATGGTTTAAAATTGGGAAAGGAGTGCATTTAGATTGTATCCTTTTAGTCATACTTGGAGACCTGGTGTGGTGCTGTGGGCTAATGCATCAGACTGCAAAGTCATTTGGACTGCAAGTTCGTTTGGACTGCAAGGTCGGTGGCTCAAGCTCACCAGCTGCTCCTTGGAAACCCTATACAGCGTCACTATGGGTCGGAATCGACTCGACGGCACTTAACAACATTCATACTTACTAAATCCTGGTGTGGTGACGTAGGATAAGCACTGGACTCCAAGGTCAGTTTGAACTGCTAGTTTAGTGGTTCAAACTCACCAGCCAGTCCTTGGAAACCCTGTACAGGGTCGCTATGGGTTGGAACCAACTCAGTAGTAATTGGAAACAATAAATCTATATAGTGAGCAAACAGTACAAGAAGCTGGACTACATGAAGAAGCATATGGCATCTGGGTTGGAAGAAAACTCATTAGCATCCTGCAATATGCAATTAATACACTCTGACTTGCTGTAAGCAAAGAGGACCTGAAGTAGTTAGTAATGAAGATCAAAGTTTACAGCCTTTGGTATGGATTATACCTCAACATAAAGGTAACAAAGAGCCTCACAGCTAAAACAGTAAACAACATCATGATCAATGGAGAAAAGATTGAAGTTGTCAAGGATTTCATTTTACTTGGAACCACAATCAATGCCCATGGAAGCAGCAGTCAGGAAATCGAAAGATAGATTTCTGCTGCAAATGACGTCTTTAAACTGTTAAAAAACAAAGATGTCACTAAGGACATGCAAACCATGGTAATTTCAGTCATCTCATATGCATGTGAAAGCTGGACAATGAATAAGAAAGATCCAAGAAGAATTGATGTATTTGAATTGTGTTGGTGAAGAATACTGAGTATACAACAGACTGGTCAAAAGAACAAGCAAATACATCTTGGAGTAAGTGCAGTTAGAATGCTCCTTAGAAGGGATTTGGTCTCATGCACTTTGAACTTGGAAAAATTGGACAGTCACTGAAAAAGAGGAAGACCCTCAAGGAGCTGGATGGACAGAGTGACTATAACTATGGTCTCTCAAACACAGCAAGGACTGTAAGGCTATGTTGGCTGGGTAATGCTTTGGTCTGTAATATGTGGGATTGCTCTGTGTCAGTGACAGCACCTAAAAACTCCATCCTTGTTAAAGGAGTCCTCGTCGGTTTGAATCACAAGGTTGGCAGTTCAGACTCACCAGCCACCCCTCAGAAACCCGTACACAGGGTCGCTATGAGTTGGAATCTACTCGACGGCACTTAACCACAACAGTGTAAGTGTGTAAAGCACAGCTTGTAGACTTGTCTAGTGACTTGTAAGACATTTCAGGAATAACAAATTATATGACAATGGCTTCGATTGGTAATAGCAATGTTACAGCTTCTCCCATAGTTTAAGAAATAGTTCCACATGTTTAGTTATTTTGTGGGTTTTCTTCTGGTAATTACAATGCTCATGAAAAAAATTTTTGAAAATGCAAAAAAGCACAAAGGAAAAAACCCTCAGTAAAGGTCATCCTAATTCTGGCAACCAAAGAAAACCATTTTTAATTTTTTTATGTATGTCAGTGTTGTAATGTTTTCCATCTGTATGTGTATACATTTATAAAACTATTTTATAAGAATTATTTATGTTGTGTTTGAGAATTTGCTTTTTTGATTTGGAAAACTATTAACAATGTTACGTCAGCTATATTTTTTAGGACAGTTTTATCATCTAGAAAACAGATACCATGAAGATCTTGCTGGGCAGGGCAGTTAGAAGCTTTTTACATTCTGAAAAGTGGGAATAGAAGGACTGGTTGAAGAAGCAATTCGAGAATTTAATTTTACCCACAATCCTCATTGTTCAGAATGACTTCAAGGTCAGGGTCCTTCATCTGATTAGAGCTGTCGTCATGATCATTGTCTTAGGAAGTCTTGAAATAATTTATCCCAATGGGTTTGTGAGTTTCCTTTTAAAATAGTCACAGAAGCGTAACAGAAAAGACATGAAGATTTTTCTAAGATGAGCATGAGGTGGCATCAGCTAGACACATAGTAAGAATTCTGGTTCTAACAATGGTGGAATCTGAAAGGATACACATCATTGCCCTCCCCCCCAACTTTCTCCCCAATATATAAACTCCAATTTTGCAGATAAGAAAATAAAAGTCATGTAAGTAACATGGAAGTCTTGGGTAATAGAGTAATTGTTGTAAAGTGCCATCGAGTCAGTTCCAACTCATAGCGACCCCGTACAGGGTTTCTGAGGAACAGCTGGTGAATATGAACTGCTGACCTTGCAGTTCAACCTTGTGGTCGAGTGCTTATCCTACAGTGGTATCACACCAGGACTCTAATATGGTAGTTCATTACTTTTTAAAAATATTATGTTTATTACTTTTCTAATTTTTCTCTTATTTTCACTTTGTATTTTTCATGTCTGCAACTCTCTTACCTCTCTCCATTTTCTGTTAATTTTTATATATTTCTTTCTCTTTTACCCCCTCTTAGTTAGCCATTATATGGAATTAATATGTGCTTTAAAGTCACTGTCTTTATTAAATTTATTTTGTTTAAATAATTTTAAGTATCAACTTTTGTGTGCCTTTTCAGAACTGAGTAAAGAATAGCTTTTGTCTGTGGAACTATAAAATTAGTTACTGTTTTTATTCTCATATCATTGCTAGTAACAGGGACCTCACAACAGTTGATCTCAAAGAGTTTCTAGCTCTAATAATTGTAGAAGAGTTGACCAGAGTTAAAAGGCAACTCGAGAAGACAAAGTCAAATATTATAATGAAATGTACAAAGATCTGGAGTTAGAAAGCCAAAAGGGAAGAACACACTCAGCATTTCTCAAGCTGAAAGAACTGAAGAAAAAATTCAAGCCTTGAAATATGAAGGAATCTATGGGAAAAATATTGAATGATACAGAAAGCATCCAGAGAAGATGGAAGGGATACACAGAGTCACTGTGCCAAAAAGAATTCGTCGCTGTTCAACCATTTCAAGAAGTAGCGTAAGATCAAGAGCCAATGATCCTACAGGAAGAAGTGCAAGGTGCACTGGAGTAAGTCATCGGCAAAGAACAAGACACTGGGAACAGATGGAATACAAATTGAAATCTTTCAACAAACTGATGCAGTACTGGAGTCACTCACTCATCTGTGCCAAAAAATTTGAAAGACCAACTACCTGGCCAACTGCCTGTGCCCATTCCAAAGAGAGGTGACCCAATGGAATACGGAAATCAACGAGCAATATCTTTGATATCCCATTGAAGTGAAGTTTTACTAAAGGTAATACGAAACTGTCTGTAAGCATACATTGACAGAGAACTTTCACAGGTTCAAACCGGATTCACAAGAGGATGTGGAATGAAGAATATCATTGCTGATGTCAGATGGATCTTGACTGAAAGCAGAGAATACTAGAAAGATGTTTATTGACTTTATGCAAAAGCTTTCAATTGTGTGAGTCATGACAATATATGGACAACATTGAGAATAATGAGTATTCCAGAACATTTAGTTGTGCTCATGAAGAACCTGTACCAAGAGGCTGTTGTTGGAACAGAACAAGGGAACACCAAGTGGTTTTAACTCCGGAAAGGTGTGCACCAGGACTACATTCTTTCACCATACTTATTCAGTGTATATACTGAGCACAGAATCTGAGAATCTGGATTATATGAAGAAAAACATGGCATCAGGATTGGAGGAAGACTCATTAACAATCTGCAATATGCAGATGATACAACCTTGCTTGCTGAAAGTGAAGAGGATTTAAAGCTTTTACTGATGAAGGTCAAAGACAAAAGTCCTCACCACTGGACCAATAGACAACATCCATATCAGTGGAGAAAAGATTGAAGTTGTCAAAGACTTAATTTTGCTCAGATCATTTGTCAGCACTCATGGAAGCAGCAGTCAAAATATCAAATGACATATTACATTAGGTAAGTCTACTGCACAAGACCTCTTTAAAGTGTTGAAGAGCAGATATATAAGAATGAGGGCTAAGCCTCGACTGACTAAGCTCCAGACTAAGAAGCTCTGGTAACGAATCGGGCTGCTAACCCCAAGGTGGCAGTTTGAAACTACCAGTCGTTCCACAGGAGAAAGATGAGGCTTTCTGCTCCCGTAAAGATTTACAGCCTCGGTAACCCTGTGCAGGGTCACTGTGAGTTGGAACCGACTCCACGGTACTTAACAACAACAAAAACGAGGCTCTTCTGACCCAAGCCATGGTATTTTCAGTAACCTTATATGCATACACAAGTTTACAGTGACTAAAGAAGACTGTAGAAGAATTGATGCATTTGAGTTATGGTATCAGGAGAATATTGAAAGTATCGTAGACTGCCGAAAGAACAAACAAATGTTTTGGAAGAAGTACTGTTAGCCTCCTCCTTGGAAGCCAGGATGGCCAGACTTCGTCTCTCGTACTGTGAACACATCAGGAAGGACCAGTCACTGGAGAAGGACATCATGCATGGAAAAATGGAGGGTCAAAGAAAAAGAGGACCTCCCAATGATATGGATTGGCACAGTATTGGCAGTGATGGTCTCAGAGAAGCAACGATTGTGAGGTTGACCCAGGATCAGGCAATGTTTTGTTCTGTTACGTGTAGAGTCGCTATGAGTCTGTGGTCGACTTGATGGCACCTAGTGTCCTGGTTTAGCGCTGTAGGCTAATGTGTCAGACTGCAAAGTCTTTTGAACTATAAGGTCAGGTCGGTGGTTCAAGCTCACAAGCTACTCCTTGGAACCCCTATACAGGATCGCTATGGGTCACAGTTGGTAGATATGCTTAGGGATAAGGACGCCTTTCCTAGACAGCCCCCAGAAGACTCCACACATTTCATTAGCTAGGACTGGGCTCTGTCATGTTCTTAAAGTAATCCTTGTTGCAGGGATAGGAATGTTGTTAAGTATCGTGGAATTGGTTCCGACTCTCAGTGACCCTGCACAGGGTTTCCAAGGCTGCAAATCTACAGCAGCAGAAAGCCTCATCTTTCTCCCGCGGAATAGCTGGTAGTTTCGAACTGCCGACCTTGAGGTTAGCAGTCCGATTCGTAACTGCGATGCTACCAGAGCTCCTTAGGGATAGGCTTAGGGCTTGATAATCATTTATGGTAGAAGGAACGTTTCTGTATAATTCAGTCTCCATGACCAGTATAGTAACTAGAGTAACAACTCCTTTTTAAAGCAGACTAATTTATTGCTTTGACAGACTTGGGAGAAAATAAAGCATAATGAGTTTTCACCACCACTGAAGAGCTGTTTAAGTTCCTTAATTTCTTATAAATGGAGGTGATAATACCTAGTTCATAGAGTTTTAAATGAGAGGAGACACTTACCACGGAGTCTGGAATTTACAAAATATTAAATAAATGATAGCTCAGAGTCCTGGCGTGGTTGTCAGGTGCCATCGAGTCGGAACCTACTCATAGTGACCCCATGCACAGCAGAACGAAACAATGTCCGATCCTGGGCCAACCTCACTACCGTTGCCACACTTGAGTCCATCAATGATGCCACCTGTCCAATCCATCTTTTTGGGGGTCTTCCTCTTTTTCTCTGACCCTCCATCTTACCCAGCATGACATCCTTCTCCAGCGACTGTTCCCTCCTGACAATGTGTCCAAAGTATGAGAGACGAAGCTTAGCCATCCTGGCCACCAAGGAGCACTCTGGCTGCACTTCTTCCAAAACAGATCTATTGGTTCTTTTGGCAGTCCATGGCACTTTCAGTATTCTCCTCCAACACCACAACTCAAGGCATCAGTTCTTCTACGATCTTCCTTATTCACTGTCCTGCTTTTGTATCCATATGAGGTTATTGAAAATACCATGGCTTGGGTCAGGCACACCTTAGTCCTCAAGCTGACATCTTTGCTCTTCAACGCTTTAAAAAGTTCCTGTGCAGCAGATTTGCCCAATGCAATAAGTCGTCAGATCTCTTGACTACTGCTTCCATGAGTGTTGATAGTTGATCCAAGAAGAATGAAGTCCTTGACAACTTCAATCTTTTCTCCGTTGATAAGAATGTTGTTTATTGGTCCAGTGGTGAGGATTTTTGTTTTCCTGACATTGAGATGTAACCCATACCAAAGGCTGTGCTCTTTGATCTTCATCAGTAAATGTTTCAAGTCCTCTTCACTTTCAGCAAGCAAGGTTGTATCATCTACATATCGCAGGTTGTTAATGAGTCTTCCTCCAATCCTGATGCCACGTTTTTCTTCATAGAACCCAGCTTCTCGTATTATTTGCTCAGCATACAGGTTGAATAAGTATGGTGTGGTGCTGTGGGTTAATTCGCAGGACTGCAAAGTTGTTTGAACTGCAAAGTCGGCGGTTCAAGCTCACTAGCCACTCCTCAGAAACCCTATACAGGGTTGCTTTGGGACGGAATCAACTTGACAGCACTTAACAACAACAACAACAACCAATAACTTCTGGTGTGGCGCTGAAGGATAAGCACAGGACTGCATGGTCATTTTGAACCATAAGGTTGGTGGTTCAAACTCACCAGTCACGCCTTGGAAACCCTATACTGGATCACCAGTGAGTCGGAACCGACTCAACGGCACTTACCAATAGTGTTACAACTACTAGTGGTATTTGGATCTCTATGTGCTAGAATTTTGCACTTGCAGTGGTTACGTTTGGGGTGATTTTTCTCTCCTGAAGATCATGCTGTCAGGATGTAGACACAGTCGTGGAACCCTTTTTTCCCTGCTCTAGTTCTCGTGTGTGCTCCTGACAAAACTACAAGCACTAAGGAAGTACTCTTGATCAGAAGGGATTCATTCACGTACAGTGACTCCGTTTCATTACAGGGTATAAAGGTGACACGTTTGCTAGTTGAAAGAGAGGTAAGTGCTAGATCACATGGAAGGGAATGACTAATACAGACTTCTCCCAGTCAGCAGTTACCCTCCCTTCTTTCTATTTGTGTTTACATGACTGCCAGAAATGATTTCTTAGAAAGCTATGCAAATTTTTGTTTCACTGAAATAGATGATTTGTAGTTTTATCTTACTTTATTGTCAATTGCTTTTGTTTTCTAGCCTTAAGCTATTGTCTTTTCTCTTCATATGACCCCTCCTTCCACCTGTTGAGGTCTCTGTTGAAACCCTTAGTTACTATATACTTGACAGTTGAGTGCGGCATTATGGGATAGGTTCAATCGTGATACCAAATCCACTGCTGTCTGCTCCCTTAAAGATTTACAGCCTCGGAAACCCTGTACAGGGTCCCTATGAGTCGGAACCAACTCCATGGCACATAACAACAACAAAGCAAATTCTAAGGAGCTCTGGTAGCATCGTGGTTACAAGTGGGGCTGCTACCTCAAGGTTAGCAATTCAAAGCTACCAGCTGTTCCTTGGAAGAAAGATAAGGCTTTCTGCTCCTTGATTGATAGCCTCGGAAACCCTATACAGGGTTACTATAAGTTGAAACTGACAAGACAGCACATAACAACAACAAAGCAAATTGTTGGCGTCCCAGTGTGGAGCTGTAGAATCACTGGGCTGCAGGTTCCGTTTGAATTGCAAGGTCTTTGTGATCCTCGGAAACCCTATATAGGGTTGCTATGAGTCAGAACTGATTTGATGGCTCTTGACAGCAACAAAGCAAATTGTGTACATGGCTGTGTTAACTAATAATAAATTTAATTGGGGTAGCCTGAAAATGGAAGTGAAGCATATTTTATGAAAGTGATTAACATTTCTTTTATTAATCTTTTTTTTTTTTTTTTTTTTGCTATAAGAAAAATGTAAGCTGCTTAAGGTGTAATGTTCTGTCTTTGGTCTTTGCAGATGGCCTGTTCAATCAGTATATCAGTCAACAGGAATATAAGCCACGATGGAGTCAAATCATTCCCAAAAGCACCAAAGGTAAGCTAACCGTTTCCAGTTGTATGGGTAAGCTGCTGGTAGGTGCTTTTCCTTTAATGGCTTTCATTTTTCTTAAGTGAGCTCATGTCTCACAGTACTCTCTTTAGTAGAACTCAGGTCTTTGAAAGAAGACAACAAGTTCCTTAGCTTGGTGGCAGAATCAATTTATTATGTAAGAGTTTTCGTTTAAACTGTATTGGTATTGTTGTGAAACAGTGCAGTAATGTTGTAGCAGAAGGTTGGGTACATTTTACACAATATATCATAAACTACTTTCATCGAGAAAATTATGTAAAACTGTACGCTATTGGTTTGTAATAAAATATGTACACTCTCGGAAAACCTTAAATTCTGTAAAATTGCTCACTAAACGTAATAGGACTTAGGAGGAAACTAGAACTGGGGTAGACCATTGAAATCTGTGGAGCTTTATAAGTAGATGCCAGTAAGAATTATAGTCCTAGTGTTAGTGAAACAAACACAGGTACAGTGTGGTCTTTACAAACCTCTGCATTGAGCATCACTGGGAGACTGGAACCTGAAGCCTCGCCGCTCATACACAGTTTTCTTTGAGATGGAAATTTTAGAGGATATTTGCTTCCCATAAAACTTATTTTTATCAAAATGGAACATCTGAACCAGGGTGTTTTCAGTCTTCATTAACCCATTGTTGACACATTGAGGGACTTTTTGTTAGCAGAGGGGGAAGTGGAGCAATTCTACCTCGTTGCATTGAAAAGAGGAAGTGAGTGTGTAGCTTTTTTCTTAAGCTCTTCATATATCACTAAGATCTTCTGATTGTTGAGAAAGCTTTGAAACTGACTAGACTAGAAAAAATTCATTTATGAAGCTCCAGAATTTTTACATTAAGCCAGTAGCGTTTATGCATGAGGTGACTTTCTTTAAAGAAACATTGCTGTGTCAGATATGCTATACTTTGTATCAGCAAATGAATGTATTCGATATATAAAATACAAACACTCTGAAAATAAATTGATTCAGATACTTGCTTAATTTTTGAGAGTGGCAGTACTGATGGAGGGTGAGAAGAAGAGAGGGCAAACGTCAGTAATAATGAACCATAAAACCTAGAAGGTGACTTAACTCTTAGGAAGGAGGAAGAATTTGCAGTAAATCTCTGACTGAGCAGCTCTTGCATAAAGTAGTAGTGAAAAGCTGCAACTTTGCATCTGACATTCTGTATAAACGAACTGACACTTCCGTGATTTTCCCAGTACCCGGATGACACTAGTGAGAGTTTGTGTGTTCCTTTCTCACACAGGAAAAAGCAGGTAAGGGAAGCCTTATTAGACATACTTCATTATATTATGTTTTAGCGTTGATATATTTTAATTAATGGGAGACTTAGAAATAAAACTTTAGGCATTCTGACTTACATTAATACATTAGAGTCCTATAACTTTTTGAATCACTGAAATGAGATTGTATAAGATTAGATGCAAATTGAACAATCGTTTTCTTCTTCAAAAGTTGGAAAGTTTCATTGCCTATGTTCAAACCTAGAGTCCTGGTGTAGTGCTATAGGATAAAACACTTGACTGTAAGATCTACAAGGTTGGTAGTTCAAACTCACCAGCCTCTCCGTGGAAACCCTGTACAGGGTTGTTAGGAGTCAGAACCGACTCGACGGCATTTAACAACAGCATATTAAACTATGGGATAGAAATAAGAATCAAAACGAAACAAGTGTTTAGACATTGGCTACCTAAAATTGGGGGTGGGTGGGTGGATATAAAGCCATGAACTGACGGCTTTTCAAGAGGGATTTAGTTTTAGAGTGTGCAGGGGAAGGTAGACTCCCCGCTGAATGGTTTTCATCTTGTCTAGATGGGTCTGGTGAAAGGAGAGAGGGATAAGATTCTTATGAGTCAATAGTGAGTAATTGTTAACATGAATAACTGCAGTTCTCACAACTGTAAAGGTAGAAGTTTTGTAACAAAAAGAGGGGAGTAATTAATCTTACAATCCAGGAACAGAGGATCCTAGGACCATCAAGGAAGAAGAGTATGAGTAGAATGTGGGACCCTATCCAGAGAAGCAGCAATACCAGAGACGGAGGCAGAGATGATGACAGAGAGAGAGGGAGCAGCTGAGGACTCTAGACTCATGGAAAGAGAAAGTCTATGTGCTGGCAGCCAGGAGACAGGCTTGCAGAATGTGCCCTTTGATTGTTTAAATGATTATATATTCCTGAGTGTTTTTGTGTACAACCCCCCAAAATAAAAAATCTCAGTGGCAATAGACGCAAATACTGATGATGCACTGAGGAGAGATTGTAATCATTACAATGAAACGAGTGTAAAATCGATGTTCTCCCATGTAAACTATCACTCAATTCACAATAAAAACTTTTTTTAAAAAATGAAACAAGTGTTAACATTTCTCTCTCACACTACTGAATTAAAATAGTTGGTAAATTATGTGGGTACTGAATTCTGAAATATTGGCACAAAATTAATACAGTAAGGAAATTGTTAATGTAAAACTTGGTAACAGCTCAGCTTTCAGTAACTACTCTTGAGAGCTTTAAAGCTTGCGTTCTAATATACTGTACGTGAAAGATAGACCTGAGATTGAAGTCTGTAATGTTTACCACCTGTCCTTTGTTTTATATTTTTGTGGAATATCCTGTGTCTTTGCTCATTTGTGGCATTGATCATAAATAAATTGAAAATAGCCTCTGATTGCATTAATAACCGGGAAGAAACTAGGAAAAAAGATCGAGATAAATATTAACTGCAACATAGCTTTAAGTCACATTGTTTCTTTCATTAATTAGTTTTCTTGTGCTTAATATTTTGAAAGAATAAGTGCAAGTTACTTTTGATACTAACTGCCGACTTATGAATGAGGTTTTTCTGGATTTATAGTTGTTCTGTGTTTAAAATACCTTTAAAGGAAGGTTTGTTTTTTTACTTTAGGTGATGGAGAAGATAACCGACCAGGAATGCGAGGAGGCCATCAGATGGTCATTGATGTTCAAACAGGTGAGTAATACTTACAGTGGAAAGCAGTGTCTTTAAAGAAAAGAAAGAAATACAAGTTTTCTAACATCTGGTAAACATAAATATATGTTTTATATATATATTTCCTTCTATAATTCTTCCTTCTATTCCTACAAAGGTCAGTATTCCTTCCTGTGGCCAGGCAGCAAGGAGAATAAGTAATGGCCAGGGCTATAGAGCCTAAGCCAGGCAATAGCAGATGAGGGAGGGAGTCTCCTGCACAGATGAAGCAGCCTGTAGCTGTCTGGTCTGTGTGTCGAGTTGATGTGTGTTGGATTTTCATAGAAAACACCGGTGTGATGCTGACTTTTTCACTGCCTTTGTGTTTTAGTGTGGTCGTGGTTATGTGCCGTGGAGTCGGTTCTGACTCATAGCGACCCTGCACAGGGTTTCCGAGGCTGTAAATCTTTACGGGACTAGAAAGCCTCATCATTCTCCCGCGGAACAGCTGGTAGTTTCGAACTGCTGACCTTGAGGTTCACAGCCTGATTCATAACCACTACGCGACCAGAGCACCTTATGTTTTAGTGTAGTAATGTGAATTATTGCAAAAGAAGAGAATTAAGGTATATTTTAGAAGAAAGATAAGGTAGCTAAGTCTTGGTATGGCCATTAATTGCTAAATACTATTCACCAGCCTATAAATAATTTGTCTTACCTTGTTCTTTATTATTTCAATATTACTGAAAAGCTTGGTACTAAAAATTTTTCTTAGATTTCTATAGTTTATTTTAGTTAGGGCAGCCTATGTTAGGTTTCAAATTACCATCTTGAAAAGCAAACAATATAAAAAATTAGGATTTTTTTTAAATTTTTTATTGATCGAGTTAAAGTTTACAGGGCAGATCATCAGTTTTACATTCAACAAAATAATTCTATTTTATTGTTTGATTTTAGGAAATTTTACTGCTTGAGAACCTATATATCCACCCAAGTAATCTTTTACTTTTCCCAGGCGCGATAGATGCTCAGTCCTGTTATTCCTATCCTGAGTCCTGGTGCTTTGGGAATATAAAATAATTCAGAATAAAAAACATGATGTGGTTGCTAAATCTTCTTGGCATTAATGTATTTCATAAAATTTTTGTAAGACGTGAGAAAAGAAATTACAGTAATCTTCTTGAAATTAACCGTTGAATTTGTTTATGTAGTTGGTTCTGAGCTGGCATGGGAGTATTAATTAGGGTTTCTTTAGCAAAAGTTTCACTTCTAGGCACAGGAATCTGATTTTGTAATCTTGTTCCCTACCCTTTCCACCTATAAAAGTAAATTTAAGTCAACTTTTGAGTCTTCAGCATCTGTTTTTCCTGCATTGAAGTCCAATAAATTTGCCTCTACTTTTATCTCTTAAATAACTAGATTTATGTAAAACCTTAAAAAAATTTTATTTTTTAAAAAATCTTCCAATGTTAAAAATGACAGAATTAAAGATAAACACATGTGTTTAGATGCTGTATAGAAATAGTTCCCTTCTTTTGAACAATGAAATTTAGAATGCGTTTCTTTTTAGTCCTATAATGAAAATATTGAGCCCTTAAACTTCTTTTTGTTAATAACATATTAAAGCAGAGTGTTCACTTGAACATATCTAATTTTCTAAGGAAAATACTGTTGTGTGCCATTGACTCATAATTTCCTTAAATGTGAAGTGTCTGTGGCAGTTTACTTCGTTGGCTTTTATATGTAGACAGAGGACTTGTCATAGAACTTACTGTGTGGTACCGTGACATTGAACAGGTTGCTCTGCTTCTGAAAATCTGTCTGAAAACCCTGTGGATCACAGTGGTTGGTGGTTGTTGATCATGGGGTCACCTTGATTTGGGGGCCTACCCAATAACCCCTGACAACCACAACTATATTAATTATGGAAGTATGTGTGTAAGAAAAGAGAAGCAAATTTTCTCTTTTTTTTTTTTATAGTCAATGGAATTTTGAAATGAAAAATTAAAGGATTTAAATGATAGACTTAGTCACCACAGACATTAATACTAGCGAAGTTATTAAGGATGAAAATGTAACTTTTCAGCTTAGAGAGAGTTAAGTGATAAAGTTCCACATGCTTTGTCTTATGTGCTAGAGGCAGGATTTCAGCATACTCTGGATGGCCAGAGACCTTTGAAAAATATTTCAAGGATAGGAAAAGAGTTGTTTGAATGAAGTAATTTATTTGATGTACTTTAGAAACAATATTATTTGAAAACATAGTAAGAGTAATTATTTTGTTATTGTTGTTTCATGCCATCTAGTGAGTTCTGACTCACAGTGACCTTGTGTAGAGTTTCCAAGGAGCAGTTGATGGGTTGAAATGGCCAACTGCAGTTAGCATTCCAGTGCTTATCTTACAGCACCATACCAGGAGTTCTTTCTTCATTATGGAATGCTTCTATAACAGAAATCCCATGAGTGGAGGCTTTAACAACCAGGAACTTAGTCTCTCCCAGTTTAGAGGGCTACAAGTCCAATCCAGAGCGCTGGTTCTTAGAGGGGAAGGTTTTCTCCTTGTTGGTTCTGGGGAAAGGTCCTTGTCTCCTTTCAGTATCTGTTGACCCAGTATTCTTTAAAGAGCTCCATACACCTTGGTGTCAGGCTTTCTCAGGATCCAAGAGCTTCATAGTGCAGGGACCCCAGGTCCAAAGGAAACATTCTATTACTGGCTCTTCTTTCTTTGTTATAGTAGATCCTCTTTCTCTGTTCAAGTCTCTCTATTTTTATCTATTGTAAGATAAAGGTCTTTTATGTCACACCTTTGGGAATCGTCCAAAAACAGGATCAGAATGGTAGTGGGATTTAAAATGGTGTCTTGTGGTTAAGTACTGTTGAGTCAGTTGTGACTCGTAGTGACTCTGTATAGGGTTTAAGTGACTGATGAATTTGAGCCACCAACCTTGTAGTTCAAACCAACCATGTGGTACACCACACCAGGAATCCTAAAGTCCACTGTTAAACCTCTGGTTTGTCACATCACATTACATCGTAGGAAATAGCTACATCTCAGATGCCAAACCACTGAGAATCCTGGCCCAGTCAAGTTGTCATAAAACCGTACCTATCATAGTCCACCCCTTGTCAACTTGGTGCCTGTATGTATCTCCTTAAGCCATACATGATCTCTAAGTAATGATAATCATAAAGTTATCATTCATCTAACAGAATACAGCTAACACATGTACAGCTGAAAGCTCACTAACCCCATTATAGTATCCGTAAATTTTTCCAAGTCCAAATTGTAACCTGAAACAAAATTCCTTTGAAATCTGTGAATCTAGATAACAAGTTATGTGCTTCCAAATAACAATAGTGAACAGGCAAAAGGCAGGCATTTCCATTACAAATGGGAGCAATTGGAAGGACAGATGGCTTAACAGGTACCAGACACGTTAAAAATCCAGCAGAACAATTGACATTAGATCTCAGGACTTGAGAGAATCAATCCTCTGCTGTAATACCCTCTGCTGTCTAGCCTCTGAGTGTTAGCCATGCACTCTGGGTTTGGGGTGTTGTTGTTAACTGCCATGGAGTCACTTTCAACTCATAGCAACCCTGCATAGGATTCCCAAGGTTTTCAGTCTTCAAGGGAGCTGAAAGCTTCATCTTTCTCTTGTGGAGCAACTGGTGGGCTCAGACCGCTGACCTTATGGTTCACAGTCCAATGCTTGTCACATGGAGCCACCATGTTCCCTGGGTTCTGGGTAGAGGCCAGTCAACCCTGAACTTCAGCTCCAGACCCACCGGAATGGCAACTCTGCTCCGTCGACTTTGGCAGTCCTGTTCTCCTTGTCCACCTGAGTGGTGACCCTACCCCTCGGCCTAGGCAGGCCTCATTCTTCTGTTCCCTTGGGCATGGCAGCTTTACCCCCTCAGCTTTGAGCAGGCACCCTGTCTGAACGGCAGCCCCATACTCTGGGACTGAGTGACCCCACTCTTAGAAGCCCCAGGGGTCAGGGTTCTACCTTTAGAGACAGGCGGCTCTGCTTCCTGTGCTCCTTGTCTTTTCGGCTTCCTGGTTTCTCCTGATCTCTAGAGGAGGCCAGCCTGCTCTCTGCTCTGCCCAAACAAGTGTCACAGAGCTCTTCAGTTCTATTGCAAGTGCTCAGAGGCACTCCACTCCACCAGTAAGCCGAAGCCAGAAGATGCTCCATGAGCCACAGAGCCTGACTTTACCAGCAAGTGTCCAGACCCCCCACTCTGCTCAGCTCCCTGACTTCATGGGTTGGTTTCCTGATTGTACAACCAGGACTCTATAAGTAATGCTAAAACTAGAAAACTAGATTTGTTGTTGTTGTTAAGTGCTGTGGAGTAGGTTCCAACCCACAGCAACCCTGAACAGGGTTTCCGAAGCTGTAAATCTTTACAGGAGCAGAAAGCCTCATCTTTCTCTCACAGAGCAGCTGGTAGTTTTGAACTGCTGACCTTGCGGTTCGCAGCCCGATTCGTAACCGCTACACTACCAGATATTTAGCTTAAAAAAAAAAAAAAGGAACTGAAAATGTTAAGAATAATCATTTAATATAAATAGACTTGATTTTTACTGTTACCATTACCTCATATAATGAGAAAACCATATTCTCTATATGTGAATATTGAGGGTAAAATAATATAGAACGTTTTGGTGTGGAATTCTTTGTTTTGGTTATTAAATAAGTTTTTAAAATATGATTTATAGAAAATACGGAGACCTCTTTATTTTCCTATCATAAAATGGGTATAAGGATAAAAATGATGACTCGTTTAAATTTATTACTGACCCAAGAGAGGAAAGCAGACTAGAAAGACATATACCAAATTTTGACATTTGTTTTATTTTATTTTTTCCTTTAAAATGTATTATTAAAATTTGCTGATTTATATGTGGACTGTGAGTTATAGAAAATTATATTCGCCAACATTCATTTTAGGAACTGTATTTATTTGGAGAGTTGCTTGGGGTTCAAGTTCACATGCTGAGAAGTTGTGGTTGTGGAAGAAAGCTAGAATGCAGCTAGCCAATGGCAGAGCACCGTACTTTGTGAACAGATTTTTGCCCTTCATCAAAATCTGTAGTAAAGTTATTTTTTATATATATGTAATTGAGAGTCGGTTTTCTGTTTGTGAAGAACTCATGATTTGACTAGCTTTACTTTTGGTGTGGTGCGGTAGGATAAGCACTGGACCCCAAGGTCAGTTTAAACCACAGGTTGGCAGTTCAAACTCCCTAGCCATTTCTTAGAAACCCTGTACAAGGTTGCTGTTAGTGGGAACCAACATGACGGCACGTAACAACAACAAACAACAAGGGTCTAGAATGCAATATGGCAGAAGTGAGGCAGCTTTTGACAGTTCAGGTGCCCAGAACAGAGAGATAAAAGGACAACAAGTTGTGGGAAAAGGGTGAATGTTTTATGAGACTAGAATTACAACCCAAGCCATGGTATTTTCAATAACCTCATATGCGTGCGAAAGTTGGACAGGGAATATGGAAAACCATAGAATTGAAACATTTACATTATGGTGTTGGAGGGGAATATTAAAGGTACATGGGTTGCCAGAGGAACAAACAAATCTGTGTTGAAAGAAGTACAGTGAGAAGACTCTTTAGAAGCCAGGATGGTGCTGCTTTGCCTATCATACTTATTATCAGAAAGGACCAGTCCTGGAAAAGGACATCATGCTTGATTAGTGGAGGGTCAGCGAAGAAGAGGAAGAGCCCCACTGGGGGCAGCAGTGGGCTCGAACATAGTGATGGCTGTGAGGATGGCACTGGGCCAGGCTGCGGTGCATTCGGTGGTACATATAGTCGCTGTGAGTTGGAACTGACTGGAAGGCACCTAACTACAGCAACACCAGAATTATGGCTCAGGATAAGTTAACTAGGTATCTGGTTGTAGGGGTGGGTCATCGAGGCAATCTTCCACAATCAATAAAAAGCAGAAGAACACAAAAATCGAATTATTTTCTGTAGTTTATACCTTGGTGTGGATCTCATCCTTAGTTTTAGCTAAGCTTTGCTGAATATACTCCTCGTTGTCACCATTCTCTGTCCTGTTACTGCCTTCTGAGGGAGCAATGACATGGATCTTTCTCAATTTATTCTTATGGCCAGAGAGACTCCTATGGAGTAGGTAGATAAGCACTAAGTATTTGTTGAATTGAATTGAAATTCTAAAGTCCATTTTCCTTTAAGTTCTTCAAGGAGAGAAAAATATTTACTTGGAAACTGTACTCAAATACAGCTATAAATATTGATAAATGGTTCATGTCATGAGACTTTTATTGTATGTTGATTTTTGGGGGGGGAGAGGGCTGAGGTGAATGACACGTTCCTTTATATTATGTAGACTGATACTTAAAGCTATAGATATTATTACTTTGGAATCTAGGCAGGACAAACTGTTACATAGGTGTTTGCATTGTTTCAGGATAACCATTTGGTGGTTTTTGAATGTAACTTGGGCACAGGAACAGAATGTGAGATATCCTAGAAGTCCTTGAGGTGTTTTCCTGTACTTTGAAGATCAGTTTTGTCATGAGCGCTGATGCACGGCCTTCATCGGTTGACCTTCATCATCTAAAGGATCTTATTTAATCTTACTAATACGATAGCAACCAAATAGAGTGTGAGAATGAATGTGGATTTGAGTCCTGGCTCAAATCTCAAATCTGCAGATTTTGTGTGATCTTAAATAGTAAGTTATTATCAGTACACATGGGAATATAGTACTTCCCACTGTGAGAGTTAAATGAAAATAACTCAGATGAGGCTTACTGTTCCTGTTAAGATTTACAGCCTTGGAAACCACACACGGGGGCACCATGAGTCGAAACCAACTTGATAACACACCACAACCGTATATAAAGTAGATATTATTTATGTAACAGTCATTTTTATAAATTACACTATCATGATTAATTATGCTGAGAAATTTTTATATACATAGAGAACCTTTATTTTAGTCTGTGACAAAATATCTCTATGGAAATATTTAAAAACAATTTTTAACATTTTGAAAAACAGTTTAAAACAATTTGAAAAGCAGTGTTTGGGGATGAAAAGCTCACCCATGATTCCACATTCATAAATATTTTAGTATATTTGTTTCATCTTGTATGTATACTATCCTAATGAATGTTTTAACTTATGGGAAACCATAAATGTACTTGTAATATTTTAAGAAAAAATTATTAAAACACATTTAAGAATTCTGTTGATCAAGATCTGGTAGGCTTAGTTGTAAAGAATGACTTTCACTCAGTTTATGTGAAGAATCTGGGGTTTCCATCTTTACAAAGCTCATGCAAAGTTCCAACTCTTAGTGACCCTGTGAACAGCAGAACAGAACACCACCTGGTCGCCTATGATACATATCTGTTGTTACATTTGAGCCCATTGTTTAAGTCACTGTGTCTGTCTGTCTTGTTGGGGGTCTTCCTCTTTTTTGCTGACCTCCATTTTACTAAGCATGATGCCCTTCTACAGAGACTCGTCCCTCCTGCTAACATGACCAAAGTAGGAGAGAAGTCTCGTCGTCCTGGCTTCTAAGGAGCACTCTGGATGTGCTTTTTCCAGCACAGATTTGCTTATTCTTTGCACAGTCCATGGTAATTTTAATATTCTTCTGCGCCAATCTCCAGCAAGTTTGTCTGGGCGACTGCAGCACTCTAAGCCAATTAACAGAAAGCTCCACTAAGTTTATCTGTTGGCTGTTTCCCTTACCAATCTGCAGGACTAAAAGGCAAGAAAAGGAACACCAGAATTCAAATGGATGGATTCTCCTTAGTTCTTCCTTATTGTTCAACTTTCACATTAATATGAGGCCGTTGAAAATACCATTGGTCAGGCACGCCTTAGTCCTCAAAATGGCCTCTTTGATCTATAACACTTTGAAAAGGTCTTTAGTATCAGATTTGCAGTCTGACCTCTGATTTCTTGACTGTTGCTTCCATGAATATTGATTGTGGACCCAACTAAGATGAAGTTTTTGACAGTTTCTATCCTGCATTTGTCATGATGTTACTTAGTCTAGTTGTGCGGATTTTTATTTTCTTTACATTGAGATGCAATCCCTACTGAAAGCTGTGGTCTTTGATCCTCATCAGTAAATATTTCAAGTTCCTTCTTCCCTTTCAGCAAGCAATGTGTATCACGTGCATATCACAGGTTTTTCATGGGTCTTCCTGTAATCCTAATGCCACTTTCTTTTTCATATAATCTACCTTCTTGGATTATTTTCTCAACAGACAAATTAAGTGGAGTCCTGGTATAGCACTATTGGATAAGCACTGGACTGCTAACTGCCAGGTCAGCAGTTCAAACCCACCAACCATTCCTCAGAAACCCTCAAGGTCACTATGAGTCAGAATCGACTCTATGGTACTTAATTTTACAGATTAAATAAGTATTATGAAAGGATACAAGCCTGGTTTACACCTTTCCTGATTTTAAACCATTCATTATCTCTTTGTTCTGTTTGAACAGCTGCCTCTGGGTCTGTGTACAGGTTCCTCAAGAGCACAGCTAGTGTTCAGGAATATTCTTTTTACACTATGTTATCCATAGTTTTTTGTTATGTTTTTTTTTTTCATTTTGCACTGTGTTATCCATAATTTGTCATCTACAGAGTTGAATGTCTTTGCATAGTTAGTAAAACATATATAAACGTATTTAGAGTATTCTCTGCTTTCTGCCAAGATACATCTGACATCAGCAGTGATATCCCTAGTTCCATGTCTGCTTCTGAATCTGACTTGAATTTCTGACAGTTCCCTGTTGATGTACTGTTAAAACCATTTTTAAATTATCTTTGGCCAAATTTTACTTGCATGTGATATTAATGATATTGTTTGATGATTTCCACATTCTTTGGGGGCACCTCTCTTTGAATGGGCACAAGTATGGATCTCTTCCAGTCAGTTGGCCAGGTAGTTAGTTGTCTTCCAGATTTCTTGGCATAGATGAGTAAGTACCTCCAGTGTTTGCTGAAAGATTTCAATTTGTAGCCTGTCAATTCCTGGAATTAACAATGCCTCCTGCGTGGCTTTGGCTTTTTCCTTCAGTACCATTGGTTCTTGATCATATGCTAGCTCTTAAAATGGTGGAACATTGACCATTTCTTTTTGGTGCAGTGACTATGTATTCCTTCCATCTTCTTGAATGGTTTCTGCGTCTTTCAATATTTTGCTGAGAATCCTTTAATATTACTATTCGATGCTTAAATGTTTTCGTCAATTCTTTCAGCTTGAGAAATGCTGAGCGTGCTCTTCTGTTTTGGTTTTCTCACTCCAGGTCCTTATACATTTCATTATAATGTATTTTGTCTTCTCTTTGAAATTTCCGGTTCAGCTCTTTTTCTTCCTCATTTCTGCCAGTCACGTTATCTTTTCTAAGCTCAGCAGCAAGTTTCAGAGTCCTTCTAACATCCATTTTGGTTTTTTCTTTCTTTCCTCTTTTTTAAATTATCTTTTGCTTTTTTCCTGTATGATCTTGATATCATCCTTCTGTTTTCAGTCATTAGTGTCAAATGCATCAAATCTGTTCTTGAGATAGTCTCTAAATTCAGGTGGGATGTTTTCATTGTCATATTTTAGCTTTGGGGGAATTCTTTTAATTTTTTTTCAGCTTCAGCCTGAACTTGCATATGAGCATTTAATGGTGTGTTCTACAGTCAGCCCCTCGCCTTGTTTTGGCTGATACTGTGCTTTGCCACCTTTTCTTCCCACAGATGTAGTCAATTTGATTCCTATGTATTCCATCTGGTGTATATAGTCACCTTTTATGATGTTTAAAAATGCTATTTGCAATGAATAATTCATTGGTCTTGCAAAATTCTATCCTGTGATCCCCAGCATTATTTTTTAATCACTAATTTTTATCGCCACAGCCATGTTTCCCTTTTTGCTTCCAACTTTCAAATTCCAATCACCAGTAATTATCAATGCATCTTGATTCCATGTGTGATCAGTTTCAGACAGAAGAAGTTGGTAGAGTTTTTCAATTTCATCATCACTGGCTTTAGCGGTTGGTACGTAAATTTAGATAGTAGTGGTATGAACTGGTTATCTTGATCACAGACGGCATCGCACTTCAAGATAGATTTGAAAATGGTCTTTTTGACAATGAATGTGACACCATTTTCTTCAATTTGACATTCCTTGCATAATAAACCATATGATTGTCAGATTCAGAATGTCCAATACCATTCCATTTCAGCTCACTAGTGTCTAGGGTGTTAGTATTCATGCATTCCATTTCATTTTTTGCCAACTTCCAATTTTCCAAGACTCATACTTCATACATTCCATGTTCTGATTATTAATGGATGTTTGAGCTGTTTCATCTCATTTTGAGTGTGTCCCATCAACAAATGAAGGTCATGAAAGTTTTGCTCCATTCATATCATGGTCAGCTGTAATTTGAGGAGGCAGCTATTTCCTAGTCATATTTTGAGTGACTTCCAACCTGAGGGGCTCGTCTTCTGGTACTGTATCTGGCAGTGTTCCACTGCTATTCGTAAGGTTTTCAGTGGCTAGATACTCAGAAAAATAGTATGCCCACCTTCTTTCTAGTCTGTCAGGTCTGCTGAAAACTGTCCCCCATGGATGACCTTGCTGGTATTTAAAATGGCAGTGGTCTAGCTTTTAGTGTCAGAGCAACACGCATGTAACCACAGTACAACTGACAGACAAGTGGCGGGAGTTGGTGCAAATGTACTGAAACATACTGAAAGGAAACCCAGTCATTAGGATTCCATAGAGCAGGAGCTCTTAGTCTATTGAAATTTTATGTAAAAATTTGTGAATGTGTACATATTTGTAGGAAGAGTTTCTGATCTTAATTATTAATGGGATATCTGACTCAAAAAATTATGAGTGCACCTTCATTAGAGTAAAACTTTATCAAGTTAATTTCTTCTTATTTAATGTAGGTTGTGGAGTCCTGGGGTGATGCAAACAGTTACACATTTGATTTCTAAGTGATAGGTTATTGGTTCAATTCTCTACCCAGAGATACCTCAGAAGAAAGGTGTGGCAGTGTACTTCAGCTAGGTCACAGTCTTTGAAAACTCTGTGGAGCACAGTCCTAATCTGAATCTCATGGGGCCAACATGAGTCAGTCATCTTCATGGAAATGTAGACGTACTCAGTGTTGTTGTTGTTGGTAAGTGCCTTCAAGTCGGTTCCAACCCATAGTGACCCTATATAGGGCTTCCCAGGAGCAGCTGTTGAGCAGGAACTACTGGCCTTGGGGTTCAAAAGAACTTTACAGTCCAGCGCATTAACCTACAACACCACACTGGGACTATATATATATGTATGTATATATATTTGTGTATGTGTGTATATATGTGTGTATGGAGTCCTGGTGTGGTGCTGTGGGTTAATGCGCCAGACTGCAAAGCCATTTGAACTGCATAGTTGGTGATTCAAGCTCACCAGCTGCTTCTGGGAAATCCAATACAGGGTCACTATGGGTTGGAACCGACTCAACGGCACTTAACAACAACAATATGTGTGTGTGTGTGTGTGTGTGTATGGGCTAAGCATGCCCACATAAATAACTTGCTTACACATGTAATGTGCATAGTGTGCACAGTAAACTTGGGTTTAAATGTTTGTGTGTGGGTGGAGTTGTAGGTTTTTCAAAACCCTGAAACCTAACATTTACATAATTTATCTGAAAATATGGTATTACCTTGTTACCTTATAGGTCTCGAGTGCTGTTATAACAGAAGTACCATCAGTAGATGGCTTTACCAAGCATAAATATATTCTTCACAGTTGAGGAGAAAGATCCTTCTCTCCTTTCCACATCTGTTGGCCCAGCAGTCCTAGGAGAGCTCAGTGTTTTCCTGGCACTTTTTTGCCTGGATCTAGGTGATTCACTTCAGGTCCAAAGGATGCATTCCACTCCTGGGTCCTCTTTCTTGGTGGTAATAGGGCCTCTGATCTCTGCTCACTTCTCTCTCCTTTTATCTGGTAAGTGAAAGGGGTGGCAGGCCACTCCCCAGGGAAACTTCCCTTAGTTAGACCTACCACGAAATTAAAGGTGTTGTATCCCACCCTTAATCCTTTTACTGGTTTATCAGATTACATCAGGGGGATCATCACATAATTGCCAAACCACAGCCAAGCTGACACATATTCTGTGGGGACATACATAATTCAGTCCATGACAGTGGTGTTGCAGGTCTCTGTGTTAAAGTTAGTGTTAGTGCCATCAAGTTGGTTCCAACTCAGAGTGGCCCTTGTGTAGGGTTTCCAGGGAGCAGCTGGTGGTTTTGACCTGCAGTGTTCAAACTTCAGGTTGGGTGCTTATCCTAGGATGCCACACCAGGACTCCTTTATTTAAATATTAAGAAAAATTTAGTAGTCACTGAATTTTATTTTCCTTTTCTAGTTCATAGTGTTTTCACATTGTTAGAGCTTTGTGGATAGAGTGACCATAATAGTTTATGTCATGATGGCATAAATATTGCTATTTAACATTCAAAGCTTTCTTCTCTCCTAAGCGAACCCTATTGTTCATAGCATGGTAGAGAAGGAACATAGTGTTTGTCCTACTGAATATGCATGTCCAATTTATTGATTGCAATCCCTGTTCCTGGCACCTCTCCACCTAAATTCTTTTAACTCTTAGTTGGGTTTCAATTCTGAATAAAAAAGGTGAATAGAAAAAGAGAAAGGCATGTCTATTTTGTTTCAGCATGAAGGTCTGTTCATTTGGAAATGGAAATGTTCTTTGTACTAGGCGGTTCTTTGTGTAGCTTCCATTGAATTTGGAGAACCTACAGTACAAGCCCTTTTCCCCTGTCATTCATAATAGACAGAAAGACCCAGGAAAACCCCCACTATTTGCTGTCTACAAAAGAGTGGAGGGGGAATTGCTTGCAACTTGGAAGAGCTCTTCTATGGGAACCTGAACCTTTGATTATTTAGTGGCAATTAGATGAAAGTGCTTTCGATTTCTTGCATGTGGTGCCATATGTATTTTTCCTTAAGGAAATGTTGGAAGGAAGTTGTAATCATGGGTTTTGGTTGTTAATTACAAACACATTCATATATTTGTGTTTCTGTAGCTGCATGTAGCATACATCAGAAATAAATTATGAATTATGAATATAGAGAGTTGGTTGAGAATACAAACTGTGTTATCAGCATAAAATGCAGCCTTTTGGGTGGCAACTCACAGAAGACGTGAGGATTTCACTTGGTAACCTTGTTACCATCTTTCTGTAAAGAAAACAATTCTATCTAAAAAGGGAGGCAGATGAATCTAGCTGATAATTTGCTTCATCTAATTAAGGAGCTCTGGTGGTGTATTGGTTACGAATCGGGCTACTAACCTCAAGGTCAGCAGTTCGAAACTACCAGCTGTTCCACAGGAGAAAGATGAGGCTTTCTGCTCCCGTACAGATTTGCAGCCTCGGAAACCCTGTGCAGGGTCACTGTGAGCTGGAACTGACTCCATGGTACTTAACAACAACAACAATTAGGACGCAAAGATTCTTTCCCTTTTTTTAGTTATTCTTTTAGTCATTTCAAGGGAATGACTAAACAAGGGAAAAGGTTTATAAAATATCTTCCTCCCTCTGGTTTATTCCTTACATCAGAAATTCTCATGTCACTGTAAGGTCTTACTAAACTGTGCTTTCTGCAGGATTTGAACCCTTAAACTAAATGTCTTCACTAGGTTTCATTTTATTTTAAAGATAAATTTGCTTCTTAACTGTTTTTTTTTTCCATTGATTTTCTCTCTCTGTCTCTATTGAAGTGAAAATTAAACTAACATCCATCACTAGTCTGTTAACCTTTCTCCTGCCTCTTCCTTTTGACACAGAATTTGCTCTACATTTTGGGCCTGGGGCATGTGTATGCATCTTGTAATGTTTCAAAGCAGAAAAAGAGATCTCATTATAAAAATAGTGTGCTATCATGTGGAGGATTAGACATTCAGCTGTGTGAGTTTACCTTAAGAATCAGATGGATTTTGCATTTGGTGCGCACAGTTAAAAGGCTGTTTCTTTGTGCGGTACACTGGGAAGGCGCTGATGTGGTCTTGGTTTTGTTTTTTAGTGTGGGCTGGTGCTTATTTTTGTGCTTGTTTGTATGTAGATTAGACCTTCTGGAGGAAGTCGCTCAAGGGCTTATTTGGTACTGTTTCCAAAAATTCCTGTCCCTAAGAATGTGGTTGAGTTCTTGTTTTTATCTTTTAGAATGAAGTTGGTTGACATTCTAACATAGGCTATTATTGGTCACATGACTTCCAGTTCTCTTTGTGACTCCTCCTTTTCCTTTAGTCCTGTGTACTGCAGGGTCAGATCACAGCTTGTCACACCTCTGCCTAGAATTGTCAGTAGCTGTTCTACTGTCTGTGGAGTTAAGTTCAAAGTCCTTATTTTTGTCTTGAATCAGAATCCTGATATGGCACTGTAGAATAAACAGTGGACTGCCAATCACAAGGTTGGTGGTTCAAACGCACCAGCCTCTTCTTGGAAACCCTGTACAGGGTTGCTATGAGTCGGAAGTGGCCTGACAGCAATTAACAACAACAACAACAACTTTCCGCTGTCTGTGGAATTAAGTTCCGACCATTTGATCCCTTCCATGGTCTGGCTACTTGTCTTTGTAGCCTAGTCACATCCTGCTGCCTTCTGTGTTCTTTTACATTAACAATGCATTTATTCATCTCTCAGTGACAGACATTGGATTTCATTTAATCCTGGCAATAAATGTGAATGGATTCCAGTTTAGAATCCATTATTGGGGTTATATCAGTCCAGAGTAGGGCTGATTTAGAGTCCATGCCCTTTAAAATCTGTCTTATCATTTTGTTCCCACTTTTTACTCTGCCTGGAAAATCCTCTCCTCTGCTCCCCATTCTGCTTATCAGAATGCAAAACCATAATCGGATGTACAAGTCAAATGCTATTGCTACCACAAATCCTTTCCCCAGTCCCACCAGTCAGGTATTGTCCGTCCCCTCTTTTGAGCCCCATTGGTGCTTTCAGTCTCTTTATGGCACTTAGTATGTGTTGTATTATGGTGACTTATGTCCTTGTATCCTTGACTAGATTGCAAACTCCTTGAAGACAGGGACCCTGTCTTCTTTTTATTTCTAAAATACCCTGACAACTTAGATCATTTCTCAGAAAATGTTGAGTGAACATTCCTGAATGCTGGGAGAAATAACATCGTGTTCTTAGCTTGTGCTACTTTAAGAAAAAGTTCAGAGCAGAGACTTCTGCCTGAGGGAGGGATGTGTTGGCCCAGGTGTGTATGTACATTGTTTTATGATATACTCTATGCATGAGGCTGGACAGCCAGGAAGCCAACCTTGTTGGAAATATTTATGTGTTTTCCTCTCTCTTCTTTCTTTCTCTCTGTAGTTCTTACCTGTAATTATTTCCATAATTTTAGAAGGTCTTAACATTCTTCCTAAGTAATAATTTTGTTTTTACTTGCTTCCAGCTAATAATTCTCTGAATAACTTAAATGATTAGATGATTTCATTTTAAAAAATTGTTATGCATTTTCATTCAGGTACCTCAAAATCTCTTGTTTCCATCCAATTCATTCCATTTTATTATTAAACTACAACTGGGACCACAAAGCTTTCATGAGCAAGAATGACATCTTGGCTTCGTTCCCTGAGGAGCCAGCTCTGTGCCAGATTCTATTTGCTCAGCTCTCAATGAGGCTGTTGTGGAAATGTGGGTTTTCTGTGCTGTGAGAATTTCTGTGTACAAAGAGACCTGCTTTCCAGAAAGAACACTGAGAACCCGAAGCCCAAGAAGCCGGGTTATTAAAGTGAACGAACCAGAGTAACCTTATCCAGAGGGTGGCCAGAGACACTACAAAACAAAAGGTCAATTGCAATTGCTATTTTAGTTATGTACCCCACCCCATCTGGGGTTCGGAATTGCCGTATGGTGAAGCCTTGTTAAGTAATTTTCAAGTCAGATGAAAATTCTTTACTTTTTTTTTTCAGTAAAATTATAAGTCTGTGCACTTTTGAGAGCCATTTGGGAAACAGAATGTGACTAAGCTAACTATAATGGATTATTTGAGTTGAGAGTTATGACAGATTTTTAAATAACTTATAACAATCGCTAGTATTTCACACCTAAGCAGTGCCCGCAGTGTTCTAGGAGGTATGGTAAGTATGGACTCAGACACAATAATATTGTTTTTATTGTGTCCTTGGCACTTAGTCATGGTAGAATATTTTTACATTTTGTGTTTTAAAGGTAGAAATGCCATTCATACATGACAGCTTCAGGAATGTCGTCCTGTAACTTAGTTTTGAAGAACTTTACCACAGAGTGAGATGTTTGTAAATGAAAAGACGAAGACCCAGGGCAGTGAAATGGCCTGTGCCTGATCTACCCACTCAGTTCTAGAAGCAGTCCTGCTCTGACTCAGAACAGGGAAGAAGACGTCCTCAAGTTACTGAAGAGTAGACTGCAAGTTTCATTTAGACAATTCACTTTGCATTTGAAACTTACATGAAAGTATGGCAAAAATCATAGACTACTACCCAACATTTCTTAAATGTCTTACAGTATCTTAAAGTGCATTTTGAATTGTAACCTTTCATGGTTGTTGTTAAATGTTGTCGAGTCAGTTCTGATGTAGAGCGACCCTGTATAGGGTTTCCAAAGAGCGGCTGGTGGATTTGAATCACTAACCTTGTGGTTCATCGTGAACTTGGAGTCCAGTGCTGGTCCTGCAGCGCCACCCCATGGTGACAGTAGCCACATGGTGGTAGTGGTGGTAGTGTGCCGTGGAGTCAGTTCCGACTCATAGCGACCCTGTGTAGGGTTTCCAAGGCTGCACATCTTTACGGGAGCAGAAAGCCTCACCTTTCTCCTGCAGAACAGCTGTTTCAAACTGCTGACCTTGAGGTTATCAGCCCGACTTGTAACCACTAAGTTGCCAGAGCCTCCTTAGTAGCCACATACACATATCTAAACAAACCAACAACCTGCTGCATCTAGTTGATGCTGGTAAACAGTGACCTATAGGACAGACTCCTGGGAGTGGCAGAGGACACTGTAGGATAAGCTCTGGACCAGCAAGCCTGATTTGAATCTCAAGGCAGGCAGTTCAAACTCCCCAGCTGCTCCTCGGAAACCCTATACAAGATTGCTGTGAGACACACCTGACTCATTGGTACTTAACAACAATAGGGTATACTAGAACTGCTCCATAGGGTTTCCAAAGCTGTAAGTCTTTACAGGAGCAAACTGCTCATACTTCTCCTACAAGCAACTGATGGGTTTGAACCCGGTGATCTTCCTGTTAATAACCCAACACGTAACCCACTGGGTTGCCAGGGCTCTTTATACATGTCTGTTGTTGTTGTTAAGTGCCAGCAAGTTGGTTCTGACTCACAGCGACCCTGTACAGGGTTTCTGATGAGCAGCTGTGGATTTGAACCACTGACCTCGTGACTAGCAGTCTAGTGCTTATCTAGTGCACCACAATCAAGAGTCCTTAACGTGGCCAGGTTATGTCAATTAGAGAGAAGCTGGCTTTGCAGTTTTCCTGAAGTATGTTATTTCGTTAAAAAAAGAAGGTATATGTAGGCAGTAAATGCATAGCGTGTCCGAAGGCAGGCAGGATTTGAGGCAAGGAGAGGTGCTGTTACTGTGTAGAGAAGGAGGGTTCATGATGCGCATGACAGTACAGGAAGATTCAACTCTTCCCTGAGCAAGAAATCTATTGTCTCTGTGATAAAGTTCATGAATTTCATAGATTTTTCAGGGCCATCAGAGATCGGAATTCTCAAGATGCTGAGAATAACTTGAAGGCCAGTTTCTGAGGAGTTAAAGCTATCACAATAATTTGGGAAAATGCCCCTCAGTTTCCATGGGAACACAGGACTATGCAATACCTATACTTAAGAATCTGTATTTAACTTGCCCCTATCTTTAACGATTACTTTTGATATTGCAATTAAGAGAAACCAGTTCTAATGCAGAGTTTTTCCAGAAATATTAAATACCTTTATATTACATATGAGAGGGTTTCAAAAAAAAAGTTTCTGTTTTCCATAAACCTTTTGAAGGTTCCTGATATTTCTGTGGATCTCCGAGTCTCTGGGTGGTAGACGTGGTTTGTTATTGACTAGTACCCTCAAGTTGGGTGTGTGAACTCACCCAGCAGCAGCAGCACGGAAGAAAGGTCTGGCGACCTGTTTATGTAAAGATTGCAGCCGAGAAAACCCTGTGGAACCTTCTATTGTGTAACACATGGCGCCACTGTGATGCTAGCAATGGGTTCCTATTCAGATTATTATCTGATGAGACGTTATTCAGAAAGTAATACTCTAAACCTTTCATGGCCTAATACAGAAACACCTAAATTGGTTGCCCACCAGATTCGCTGGGGATACTTTGAAAACATTTATTTTATCCACAGAAGCCTTGTGGATTCAGAACCTTGGGGAATGCCTCTTAGTTGTTACCTGTACTAATGCAAATCTCTCATGATGATGGTTCTGCAGTGATCATCCCATGGATTCATGTTTAGGAGATACTAGCCTAGTACATAGTTTGGAATGTTACCAATATAAAAATCATGGGTTCCTGTGGTTGTTTGGTGCCTAAGCTTACTTTTTTACCCCTATTTTTCCCCCTAGAGACAGTTTATTTGTTTGGTGGCTGGGATGGAACCCAAGATCTTGCAGACTTCTGGGCATACAGTGTGAAGGAGAACCAGTGGACATGCATCTCTAGAGACACTGAGAAAGAGGTAAGTGCTCAGACTCGGAAGTCTGGGTTTACAAAGAAGGGGGTGCACTTCTTTTAGTGTCTGTCAGCAGTGGTAGCAAACTTTGTGGTGAACAAGTTTGCTGTAAGTAACTTTGTATTACAGCTTCTGTACATGTTTCTTTAACTGAGAGTTCATGAACAAGTTCATGTAATGGACATAAATAGACGTGGGCATAGCTCATAACTTTACAGGAGCAGACAGTCTCATCTTTCTCCTGAGGAATAATGTGGATTTGAGCCATCAACCCTGTGGTTAGCAGGCCAGTGCTGATCCGACAGGGGCCACCGCATTATATATCAGTTTCATAAATTTTATATTTTTAAATTAAAATTGTATCTATGTATGTATGTATGAACGTGTATCTATCTATACATACATATTAACACATTTCCATAATGAATAAGACAACTATGGTTTGGGTTTATGCTTTTAAATAAATGCATGATTGTAGACTGACAAAGAATATTAATATTTTTGCAATCTTTATAGAACTTGTTAACGGTAACTTCCACCTAAACTGTTTCAGATAATAAGGTGAGAAATAAACGCTGCCAAAGTCAATAACAACAACAGATAATACGGAACAGGGGTCACAATTCAGAATCTACCTTTTTAATTTAGGAAGACCATTTCAAAAATAGTACTGGAGTCCTAGTGCGGCACCATAGGATAAACACTCGACCTCAGTGTCGGTTTGCATCACAAGATTGCTGGTTCAAACTCACCAGTCTCTCCTCAGAAACCCTACACAGGGCTGCTATGAGTTGGAAGTGACTCTATGGTACTTCACAACAACATTTCAAAAATATCTGCTGCTATGTCTTTGCTGTTAGGAAGCAGGCTTCTTCCTTAATTAGTATGCTCCAGGGATAAATCAGTTATAATGCAAATACTTGATTTTAATCTTTTTAAAGATATCTTAAAATTCTGTCTTCTATTTATTGCCCCAGGTGAAAAAGTAGGTAAAAATGGCCTTTCCTTTTTGGTATTCAAGTACCATTTTCTGAAATGATTATTTCTACCCTTAACAAAAATAAAAACAGATTTTTTTAAATATCTAACTTATTCTTCCTAACAATTTTAAATCTAGGTTGATTGCACCTATAATTATTCTTGCAATAAGCTAGGGTTCATCCTCAAATTCTCCCTCTCCTCCAGTGCATGTGTCTAATTAGAGTCTCCATTGTAGCAGTTTCTAGCAGCTAGGACTAAATTGCAGATGTCTGTTTCTCTCCATGCCAACTTCATAGATTCCTAAACTCTTTGGTTGCCATTGTGTGGCCACATATATATTTTCCATTAGTCAACACAGTTCTTAAAAGAGCATCTTTGGTCACCTCCTCTTGAAACGCTGCTGTTGGCTTCAGGTCCTGTTTCTCTCCTGTTGCTGCAAGTTCCCCCAGAACCTTACTGCCAGATAGTGGTGGTGGTGGTGGTGAGATGGGAAGTCTGTTTCGACTCAAAGCCACTCTGTATAGAGTTTCCGAGACTGTAAGAAAGCCTCCTTTTTCTCCTTTGGAGCAGCCGGTGGGCTCAAACAGCTGACCTTGCTGTTAGCACTCCAGTGTGTAACCCTCTATACCACCAGGACTCCTTAGTGCCAGATAGTAGTAAGCACTTACTTTGATCATAAGTCTACAAATTGGATGTATCGGTCTTTAGGTTTTGAGCAGGTTCACTCCTGTGTCTGGGGTCGCCTGGTTTGAGATGGCTTTAGTTGGAACTACTTGGTATAGTTGCTTACCTTCTGTTAGGTTAGCTAGGGTTTGTTATCATGGCTGAGCAAGCCACAGATTTGTTATTGTCTTGTCTGTCAAAAGAGGTCATGTGAACAAATCCTGAGCCAGTGTAAGGTGAGGGCACTATCAAAGGGCATGGATACAGGCATGTGTGAATCATAATGCTCATCATAGTTAAGTGCCATCAAGTCGGTTCCGACTCATAGTGACCCTGTATAGGGTTTCCGAGAAGAGACTGGTGATTTTGAACCACCCACCTTGTGATGCAAACCGACATTGAGGTCGAGTGCTTACCCTACAGTGCAGTAGAACAATATGTCTGCCTCAGTTCCTTCTGCTCAGAGTGTAAATGCCAACCTTCACATAATTTCATGTCCAACCTCTTTTCTAGCCTTAGCTCCTAACTTTATGTGTCAGCCATACTTGTAGTTGCTAGATGTGTTTCCTTTTCTTCCCTGTGTGTTTTGACAGTGTTGGTTCTTTCTTATGTTTGGAGTCAATACTTCACACCCTACCCCCTCCAAAACCTACACGAGCTAGTAGACGGTTACTCATTCTTTTAAAACTCAGTTCAGACTTCACTTTCCCTCTGAAGCATTTCTTCACCTTATCAAGCAGAATCAGAAACTTCCTTTGGTGAGCCCACTTAATCTTTTGTATTCTTTGAATGGTTTGCTATAGTTGTTGTTAGGTGCCATCGAGTCAGTACCGAATCATAGCAACCTTATGCACAACAGAACGAAATACTGCCCAATCCTGGGCCAACCTCACTACTATTACCACACTTGAGTCCATCGATGGTGCCACTTGGCCAATTCATCTCGTTGGGGGGTCTTCCTCTTTATCTCTGACCCTCCACCTTACCAAACATGATATCC
>NW_006408559.1:4193064-4199637 GCF_000296735.1 Chrysochloris asiatica
TTTGAATAATAGTGGTATTAACTGGGCTTCCCTATAGGCGCATGGATATTATCCTATCACATACAGCATTGTACCACATGACTGATCTGAATATGTTCTTTTTGACAATGATTGTAACACCATTCCTCTTCAATTTGTCATTCCCGCCGTATTAAACCATGTGGTCATCAGATTCAGAATGATCAATACCAGTCCATTTCAGCTCACTAATGTCTAAGATATCGATGTTTATGTGTTCCATTTCATTTTTGACAACTTCCAATTTTCCCATATTCATACTTCATATATCCCATGTTACGATTTTCAGTGGATGTTTATAGCTGTTTCTCTTCATTTTGAGTTGTGCCCCATCAGCAGATGAAGGTCCTGTGGGCTTTTCTCCCATGGGCTTTACTCCATTCGTGTCATCACGGTCAGGTCTACTTTGAGGAGGCAGCTCTTCCCCAGTCGCATTTTTAGTGAGGGGCTCGTTTTCTGGCACAATATCTGACAGTGTTTCTCTGCTATTCATTAGGTTTTCAGTGACTAAATATTCGGAAGTAGTTTCCCATTCCTTCCTAGTCTGTCTTCATCTGGAAGCTCATCTGAAACCTGTCCACCATGGGTGACCCTGCTGGTATTTAAAATACCGATGGCATAGCTTTCAGAATCACAGCAACTCACAAGCCACAACAGTATGACAGACTACTATAATGGTTGGTTTATATTCTTGTTTCCATGCCTTAATTCTGAATTAAGTTAGGAACCATAGGCTGGCAAATGTGTTTTAAGGATGTTACACATATGCTTACTCTTTAGTGAGTACTTATGTAAGTAAGGTAAGTTAAATGGAGAAAAGAAAGAGAATGAGAAATACTCAATTCAGGAGAGTTGTTTGTCCTGTTTCTTAAGCTACGTGTTGATATATAACCGTTCATTCTATTTGTTTTTAATGCCATATGTTACCAGTAATATTCAGAATGTAATTAATAATTATTTTAAAGCAAGTGCTGAGCAATTCTGATGAGAACACTTTATTTCTGTTTTTTTGTGTTTTTTTTTTTCTTAAAGGATGTGTTTTATTTTTGTGAAATGATACACGGTAGAACATACTTCCATCAGCAATTGCTGCATGTACAGTTCAGCAGCGTGGTGACATTCTTCATGTTGTGTCCCCATTGCTGCCTCTGCCCATGTTATGTCACCATCGTTGACTTAGACACACTGCCCCCTAATCTTCTCATCTGTGCTTTAGAATTACTATTGTCAATTTGATCTCGTGTAGATCATTATGTTTTAACTTTCTTTTGTGAATTGAGTTCACAGAGCAGATCATCAGTTTTGTATCCAACAAATCATATACTTCTTTCATTTCATTGCATTGCATTGCAATCCCCTCCATGTGCCATTCACTTTCACACTTTCATTCCTTTATAGTATATAATATAATATACTTCCTTCTGAATGAATGACTGGTGTTAGCGTATTTTCTAAGTATTAACATTTCAGAAGCCATACACCAAACTAAGGCTTTTCCACTTAGCTCTTCTGGAACCTTTTCTTTAAGAATAAATAAATAAATGAAGTAAAGAAGAAGGAGGTATCTGTGCAAATAATAACACATCTGAGCTCCAGTTTGGGATCGTGTCACTCTTAACTAATATCTACAGATTGGAAAGTAACAGAGATACTGGAAAAAGGGAAAGTGAGTAAATGTGTTATGTATAAAAGAGCACAGTGCTCTAGGTAAACATTCTTTATTAATTTAAATAGTTGTTTTGTTTAAAGAAAATAGTTTTAGACCAGAGTTTAAAGATTTTCTCAGAGCAATAGATTTGGAGTTCTTCCAGGTTTGTTAAGTTTGAATTCCCTAAGAATTTGAAATTCTGTTTTACATTGCTCACCCTTTTGGTCAGGGTTCATCTATTGTTTCCTTAAACAAATGGTTCAGTAATAGTATTGTAAAAATTCCCTGGCATCAGAGCTCCTCTAATTTCAAACAGGAAGGGAAATAAAAATCAAAGCAAAAATCAAATTCCTCTGTGATGGAGTTTGTAAGACAAACCTCCACTCTCCAACCTTTTTATCAATTCTCATTCATCCCTCCCACAGTGCTCTACTTCTCTGCTGGGTTCTGTAAGTTGTTTCAATGACCACAGACCATGCTCATGATTAAGGAGTTTAACAGGCAAGTAACAGGTTACAACTAAGGACCGGGATCAAGTGGAGGTAACAGGAGTGACTCAGGCTATACAATTCTTTGATCAGGCCAGCTTCTTCTCTGCTCTTGCTCTTGGTCCTCAGTCTCAGCCTGAATTCTGCCCTTCTTGGGCATGTGTTACAAGGTTCTTAAGCTCTGCTGATAGGTGCCTGCAGGCACCTCACTCTGCCAAGAAGCCTTCTTGCCCAAAGGCATTCAGCTCTCTCATTCTTCATGTGTTAGCGAGTATAGCCTGTCAAGTCCCATCTACTGTTGTCCTGTACCATCTTCAGTGTTACAGCTCTTGGTCTCCTGGTATCGGAGGTTCTTAGCACAGGGATGTCAGCTCCAAAGGATGCCTTCCCCTTCTTCTTCTTGGTGGTAGGGAGGGCCCCCTTGAACCTCTGGGATTGGTTCCCTATCAGGTGGCAAACTGACCAATCCCCTAAAAAGGTTCTATGCACCTTTCCCCCCTCCAAGGGTACCAGGTATCTGATTTGCATTATCATACTGTTCAGTCCCCTTGATGGGTCCTAAGCACCGTATTTGCTTAGCCTCATCCAGTAATTTTGTGGCAGCCACAAGGACATGGCTATAAGGGCCATATTAAAGCAGGTCACGGCCCCACAGGCAGCCTGGCCCCAGCCAGTTCTTCTGGACTCGTGGCAAAGGAGGGTGATTAGACCTACTGTCTAGTGCCTTCTCTGATCCTTGGGTCTCCTTCCTCTGCTACATGAGGTAAATAGATACCAATCACTGTATTTTGGATGGCTGCTGGCAAGCTTTTAAGACTCCAGGCACTATAACTGATTGGAATACCTAAAAGGGGTTCTGGTACTTGCCCGGTGAAATAGCCTTCTTGTGGAGCCTTTGTAGGGTGTAGGACCTTAGGTGGAATCCTGAGCCCCATCCAGACATTCCTACTTGAGGTGGGACATTCCCACTTGAAAGGACAAGCAGACCAGCCTGGAGCAGAGGAACAGAAGATGCTTCTTGAAAGAAAGACCAGTAGGAAAAGTCCAAAACAAAAATGACAATCTAATTAGCTACTACAAAAACAAGTAAGTTGTGCACTGGGGAGCTATCAAGGCAAGCAATCAAGTCCTTTCAGGACAAACCTCCCTCAAAGACTGAAACTCAAAAGGAACACACATACAGGCATCTAAGCTTGCTGGTGACCACATTGGTCTTCTGGTGAGTAGAGTAGGGAGAAAGGCAGCAATGAAGATATGGACTGAGTTCAACCACGTTCTATAGACTCCTGTTGACCTGGAGAAGAGAGAGAGAAGAGGAAGGTCTGGTTGGTCTGAAGTGTGGTGAGACCTGGGGACTTTTGAGTCCATGGACAAGGACCTATCCATGGAGGGCCAGAGCTGAGAATGAAGCATCAGCTGATATGAAGTGAGGGGAGACACACAAGAATGCCCAAACTTGTAGATAGTACCCATTCTACCTAGCTTTGATGGTTTGAAGATCAGAACGTGACTAGAGGAAGATAAAAAATTCTTTGATGAAGGAAATTGCTGCTATTTCATGAACTTGACCTATACTTATGGATGTAGTAGCTCAGAATACCAACTGAGAGGGAAGGAGTCTTCACATCAAGTATCAATTCTATCCCATCTGTTGCTCTGTTTATAGGGATGGGCAACTTAGACATTGCCTCCCTAAAATGGGGGTTCTGTAAAGGCATGAAGTGACTGGTTTACAAGTTTTCAAGAAGGAGTTTAGTTTCAGAGTATGACGGAAAAGGTAGAATCCTCACTGAATCGTTTTCATGTTGTCTAGAAGGGTCTGGTGAAAGAAGATGGGGATAAGATTCTTACGATTCAATAGTGAGTAATTGTTATGACTAATTGTGACAAGGGGGGTAGAAGGTAATCTTACAGTCCAGGAACAGAGGACCTAGGATCATCAAGGGAGAAGAGCATGAGTGGAATGTGGGAACTTACACAGGGAAGGAACGACACCAGAGATGGAGGCAGAGGTGATTACATGGAGGGAGAGAGCAGCTGAAGACTATGGAAAGGCTGTGTGCTGGCAGCCTGGAGGCAGGCTTGCAGAATGTGCCTTTTGGTTGTGTAAATGATTATATATCCCTGAGTGTTTTTGTGTACATCCCTCCAAAAACAAAACAAAAAAACAACAGAGGAAATAGAAGCAAATACTGTTGAATGATGATGCACAGAGATTGTAATCATTGCAATGAAATGATGAGTGTAAAACCGATGTTCTCCCATATAAACAAACTATCACTCAATTCATAATACAAAAAAAAAAAACAAACCCCTAGGCACTATGAAGTAGGGAGTAGTATAGAAATTCTATAAACAATATTAAGTCAATTACTGGGCAGAAAGTCCCACAAGCCCTGAACCTTCAAACCAGCAGATTTAATCCCATGAAGTGTTTAACTGTTTCAAAATAATTTAAGCCCCTACAACCTCTTTTATTGTTGTTATTTTTTGGTCAATGTAAAAGTATATGTAACATGACATTTGGTCTTTTCCCCCATTTTCAGTGTCTCTGTTGTTTCCAAATCTGTAGAGACTAGTAGAGTAGTGGAACTATTCCATACTGAAGAGCAGATATAGTATTTGCATGGACAACTGAAAACAAAATTCACCTATTTGAATTTTAAAATGGAAACTTAGTGTTTCCTTTTTCTAATGTTGTTTTCTCTATCAGTAAGAAGGAAACCTTGGTGACATAGTGGTTAAGCACTTGGCTGCTCACTGAAAGGCCAGTGGCTGGAAGCTCCTAGTTACTCTGCAGGAGAAGGATTGATGGTCCACTTGCATAAAGATTACAGCCCTGGAAAATCCTGGGGGCCATTTCTCCTTGGTCCTATAGCGTTGCCTTGAGTCGGAATCAACTCCATGGCAATGCATTTAGTTTGGGATTTGATGTTGTTAAGTATAGGGTTTCCAAGGAGCAGCTGGTAGGTTTGAACTGCTGACTTTTTAGTTAGCAGCCCAGTGCTTTTCCTATAATTGGAGTTTGACACAAATTATTATTTGACGGTACCTCCAGAGTGTATTTTGTAAAATCATGATATATATTCGAAACTACCAGCTGCTCCGCGGGAGAAAGATGAGGCGTTCTGCTCCCGTAAAGATTAACAGCCTTGGAAACCCTGTGCAGGGTCACTATGAGTCGGAACCGACTCCATGATACATAACAACAACACTTAAAGCAATAAAATGAATTAACTTTAATTTTCTATTCCTTTTCTCTTTTCTTTAACTTTTTATTGTGGATTTGAATTGGATGAAGACTTACAAGGCAAATCTTACTCATTTTGTTTTATCTCATTGATTGCAATCTCTTCATTGTAATACCACTTATCCCAAATCCTCCCTGTGTTTTTGGTCCACATTCCTTCTTCTTTCCTAACATTTCTGAACTTTATTCTTGGGTATATGCTGCCCTGTTGATCTCAAATGGCTGATTATTCGAAGGTGTGCAGGCCTCCCTCTAGTTCCCCTTCTAGGCCTGTCTGTTGTTAGGTTGAAAATTAAGCCATGGGGTGAGTTCATTTCAGACCTGAAGGGGGACTAAATGCTGTAGACTCGGGAAATTCCCCGTATTTCTTTAGAAATAAGGTGAATACACATATATACAAGCATATATGCATACATTGTTGTTGTTGTTAGGTGCCATCAAGTTGGTACCAACTAATAGCGACCCCATGCACAACAGAACAAAACACTGCCTGGTCCTGGACCAACCTCAAAAGTGTTGCCATGCTTGAGCCCACCGATGCTGTCACTTTGCCAGTCCAGCTCGCTGGGGGTCTTCCTCTTTTTTTCTAACCTTCCACCTTATCAACCATGATATTCTTATCCAGCAACTGGTCCCTCCTGACAATATGTCTGAAATATGAGAGACGAAGTTTGGCCATCCTGGCCTCTAATGAACACACTGGCTGCACTTCGTCCAACACAGATCTGTTTGTTCTTTTGGCAGCCCGTGGCACTTTCAATATTCTCCTTCAACACCATAACTCAAAAGCATCAATTCTTCTATGGTCTTCCTTATTCACTGACCAGCTTCCGCGTGCACATGAGATTACTGAAAATAACGCTTGGGTCAGGTGCACCTTAGTTCTCAAGCTGACATGCTTGATCTTCAACACTTTAAATAGGTCGTGTGCAGCAGATTTGCCTAATGCAATACATCATTTGATTTCTTAACTGCTGCTTCCATGAGTGTTGATACTTGGTCAAAGAAGTATGAAGTCCTTGACAACTTTGATCTTTTTTCTGTTGGTAAGAATGTTGATTGGTGCAGTGGTGAAGATTTTTGTTTTCTTTACATTGAGATGCAATCCATACTGAAGGCTGTGCTCTTTGATCTTCATCAGTAAATATTTTAAGTCCTCTTCACTTTCA
>NW_006408559.1:4199737-4201663 GCF_000296735.1 Chrysochloris asiatica
TCCATGAGTGTTGATAGTTGATCCAAGAAGAATGAAGTCCTTGACAATTTCAGTCTTTTCTCCATTGATAAGAATGTTGTTTATTGGTCCAGTGGTGAGAATTTTTGTTTTCTTTACATTGAGATGTAATCCGTACTGAAGGCTGTGCTCTTTGATCTTTATTAGTAAATGTTTAAAGTCCTCTTCACATTCAGCAAGCAAGGTTGTGTCATCTGCATATCGCAGGTTGTTAATGAGTCTTCCTCCAATCCGGATGCCACATTTTTCTTCATATAACCCAGCTTCTCGGATGATTTGCTCAGCATGCAGGTTGAATAAGTATGGTGAAAGAATACATCCTTGTCGCATACCTTTCTAAATTTTAAACCATTCAGTGTTCCCATGTTCTGTTCGAACAGATACCTCATGAGCACAATTAAGTGTTCCGGAATACTCATACTTTGCTATGTTGTGTCCATAGCTTGTCATGATCCACACAATTGAAAGCCTTTGCGTAGTCAATAAAGCATAGGTGAACATCTTTCTGATAGTCTCTGCTTTCAGCCAAGATCCATCGGACATCAGCAATGATATCCCTCGTTCCACGGCCTCTTCTGAATCGGGCTTGAACCTCTGGAAGTTCTCTGTCAATGTATGTTTGCAGCCGTTTCTGTATTACCTTTAGTAAAACTTTACTCACATGGGATATCAAAGAGATTGTCTGATGATTTCCACATTCTATTGGGTCACCTCTGTTTGGAATGGGCAAAAATATGGATCTCTTCCAATCAGTCGGCCAGATAGTGGTCTTCCAAATTTCTTGGCAGAGATGAGTGAGTGCCTCCTGTGCCATCTCACTTTCTTGAAGATTTCAATTTTTATTCCATTAATTCCTGGAGCCTTGTTCTTTGCCAATTCCTTCAGTGCACCTTGAACTTCCTCCTTCAGTATCATTGGCTCTTAATCATATGCTACCTCTTGAAACGGCTGAACATTAACCATTTCCCCTTTGGTACAGTGACTCTGTGTATTCCTTCCATCTTCTCTTGATGCTGTCTGCATCATTCAATAATTTGCCCAAAGATTCTTTCAATAATGAAAGTCAGGCTTGAATTTTTTCATCAATTCCCCCAGCTTGAGAAATGCTGAGCGTGTTCTTCCCTTTTGGTTTTCTGATTTCATATCTTTGAACATTTTGTTGTAATATTTGTCTTTATCTTCTCGAGCTGATCTTTGAAAGTTTCTGTTCAGCTCTTGTACCTCCTCATTTCTTCCGTTTGCTTTAGTACCTCTACGCTGGAAAGCAAGTTTCAGAGTCTCTTTTGACATCCATTTTGACCTTTTCCTTCTTTCTCATCTTCTTAATGACTTTTTGCTTTCTTGATTTATGATGTTCTTGATGTCATCCCACAACTCTTCTGTTCTTCGGTCTTTAATGTTTAATGTATCAAATCTGTTCTTCAGATGATCTCTAAATTCAGGTGGGATATATTCAAGATCATATTTTGGCTCTTGTGGACTTGTTTTCATTTTCTTCAGCTTCAGTTTGAATTTGCATATGAATAATTGATGGTCTGTTCCACAATCTGCCCCTGGCCTTGTTTTCACTGATGCTATGGAGCTTTTCCATTGTCTCTTTCTGCAGATATAGTCAATTTGATTTTTATTTATTCCATCTGGTGAGGTCCATGTGTATGATTGTCTCTTATACTGTCTAAAGAAGATATTTGAAATGAACAAATCATTGATTTTGCAGAATTCTATCATGTGTTCTCCAGCATCATTTCTTTCACCAAGGCCATATTTTCCAACTACTGATCCTTCCAATCACCAGTAATGATCATTATATCTTGATTGCATGTTTGATCGATTTCAGATTGAAGAAGTTGGTAGAATTCTTCTATTTCATCCTCACTGGCTTTAGTAGTTGGTGTGTAAATTTGAATA